>NC_134353.1:595326884-595926884 GCF_048569485.1 Anomaloglossus baeobatrachus | reverse complement strand
CAACCGGGAAGTGCTGTGGAGACTGCACCATGTGACCTCTCAACCTGACATTAGCAAAGGATTGTACAGGAGGCTCACTGGTCACAGTGGAGAAAATGACGAATACCAATTGTAAAGTTGCCTGGCCTGATGGCTACAAGACAGGGAGAGGAGTAAAGGTTAAAGGGGACAATCCCTTAATGATGACCTGTCTCTTGCCATAAATATAGAATTTTTACCTGGTGTGAAAGCTGATATTCTCCCAAATCTAGCATTGCTTATTTTTTGTTCCAGCATCTCTTTATTCCTGAGATATGGCTCACTCTTCCCTGTATGAAAATCTAATCTTCTTAGCCAAGTGGACGTGATCCTCAATAAGTCTCCCCTAGAGCAGAATTGATGGTCACACCCACTTAGCTAAGAAGACTAGATTTATATAAAGAGATATGGAAGCCGTATCTCAAGAAAGTAGAGACGCAGGACCAAATTAAAAATATGCTATATTCAGGAGAACATTTACACCAGCTAACATTACATACAGTATTTGTGGCTAGTAATAGGTCCTCCTTAAAGGGAACATATCAGGTAAATTTTGATGTCTGTGGTTGGGATTATATTCAAAGTCCTACAATATAATTTTTTTCCTTCTGAAACTGGGGTTCACTTATCAAGAAGATCTACAGGAGGCATCATGCCTTCATGTCTCTGGTGGAGAAAAGTGTGGTCTTATGGCCCAGAAATGGGGTCTTTATACTGATTTTTGTGTTCGCTCATTTAGGGCAGGTCTACACATGTTTTTTTTTCCACTGCAAATCTACAGAGGATTTTGCTATGTATAATATAATGTTTTGCAGCAGATTTCACCCCTTGCTCTATTAAAGGGAATGTGTCAATTGATTTTATAATACAAAAATAATAGCATCCTGGAATAGGGCTTGGGCAGCCCTTTCAGCATTTGTAACTTTTATTGCTCTATCTTATCCTGTTATCTTGCTGTAAGCCCCAGAGAATTCAGTGTCATGCACCGGGTAGTCAAGTATATTTAAATACAAACTGATTGGGCACTGCTCTCCATCCCGACCTCTCCTGTGTTGTCATCAGTGATAGTAACAAATCTTCACTGTCATTTACTATCACTGCCTACAGGTGGGCGTCGGCAGCAATGCATATTCAGTTTGGCTTTACATTTGCTTAACTAGCAGGGACAGGACACTGAATTCTCATGGACTTACAGCAAGATAACAGGATAAGGTAGAGCAATAAAAGTTACTGATCCTGAAATGGTTGCCCAAGCCCTATTTCAGGATGCCATTAGTTTTTAACTTAGAAATTCACCTGACAGATTCCATTTAACTTGTGGTTAAATCATTAGTAGAAAACCTGATTTCAAAATCCATACTGCATGTCTACCTCATGTCGCTGAGGTTTGCCTGGTACTGTAATCTACTACAAAGTCTTCTTTTTACAAATCTGCAGGTAAAATTTACAGCATTTCGTCCTCGTGTATACACACTTAAGATGTTGCAGAGCATATTTTGGCGATTTAGGTATGATTATCTAGAGGTACTAGAAAAAACAAGCAAAAATTTATAAAAGCATTACTCTGTTCCTAATGTTCTTTAGCCTCTTTCCGTAGTAGATCATCTTAGCCTGCCTTCACACTTGCATCGTTTTGCATCAGTTGCAATTCGTTGTGTGACTGGTGCAACGGATGCATTGCAGATAGTGCCACAACTGATGCGACTGATGCTGCAAAAAAACTGATTTGTTGCAGTTTTTTTTTCCAGAATTTACTCATCTGAGTATGCTCAGTTGGTAAATGATGGATCCGTCACAGGAATCTGTCCAGTGACGCATGCCAACGGATTCCGCTCCTATAGGCTTCCATTATAAAAACGAAGGATGCCGACGGAATCCTGCACATTGTACTTTTTCGACGCTCCGATAAACGCTACATGCTGCGTTGCTGCTGCCCGATGGTCAGTCATACCATGACTGATCCGTCGCGAGGCGGATGCAATGCAAGGCCATCAGTCGCAATCTTTTGTCCATACAAGTCTATGGGGAAAAACGGAATCCTGCAAAATATTTTGCAGGATACCATATTTCCTCAAGGCGACGGATTGTGACTGATGCAAAATGACACAAGTGTGGAAGCAGCCTCACTCAAGTTCCACAAACAATACTGTACATCCCATGTAGAAAATACTAATACTCCAGCCCTATAGTAAATCTGCATAACATGATGTAAAGTAATTAATTCAGACATTTTATCAACTAGCAGTAGAATAGAAGCATTTTACGAAAAAACATATTTTTTCTATTGTCAACAATTTGCTTTGTCAGATCTAAAACTTCCAGCAAAGAGTTAACTCTCCTCGATTGCATTAGGAGCCTGAGAATAAGGTGATTCTGGCAAGTCTATAGGACGTGAGCGCTCAGCCATACATCCAGTCTTTACCCAGGCAACTCTTGTAAAAAAAAACAAAAAACAAAGTGTGTTTAATATAACGGAAAAGACTGTGAAATTGATTCTTCCTAGCTCCTGGTAGCTCCTGTTTTTTTGTGGTTGATCCTGTATTCCTAGCAGACTCTTGAAGTGTTTGTAGAAGCCAGGTTATATATGGGCACATACATTAACAAGGAAAAAATGTCATGTAGGTACAGTGTGTTTGTTTGTTTTGTTCTCATAGCGGCTGGGAAACCTGGGCCCAGGGATTCTGTGGTTAGGGAACAGCTTTGATCATATTGACTGGCACCTTTCTGTAAAGGCACGTGTCTGGAGGCAAGAACAAGGGCTCTTGCTCATGGTTTAGGCAATGTTATTGAATCTGAGTGGAAGAAAATCCCAGCTAATGAAGAGACATTTTTTTTTCACATATTGATGGTGCGATGATTAATTAACCAAAGGTTAAAATATAACAACACAGAGTTAGTCATTTCTGAATATATTTGGACAATTTATGTTTTACTCTTGCAGTTAATTTGTATTTTTTTTTAAATAATTTTTGAGACCTATTCAATTACTGAGTAAAATCATGTTTAAGTCTATGTAAAATGTAAAATGACCTAAAATAATAACTTTTAGTAATACATGTAACCTGTAAGATTCATTTATGAATTGAAATAAACATATTTCTATGCCCCTGCTTCATAATCGGGCGTAATTATACTAGGTGCAGAGGTTGTAATCGCACTCAGGCCCTGGAGACTAGGGAGGGGGAGGGGCCCTAAAAGTCCCTGAGCCCCATATAAAAAGACTATTACTATTAAAGACCATTGGTTGGTGGCTCAGTGGTTAGCATTGCAGTCTTGCAGCGCTGGGGTCTTGGGTTCAAATCCCACCAAGGACACCATCTGCAAGGAGTTTGTATGTTCTCCCCGTGTTTGCATGGGTTTCCTCCCACACTCCAAAGACATACAGTCAAATTTGAAGTCATTGCATTTATACTCCTCTCTAAAATATAATGTTGGATGGAAATTTCATGTATTTATGGGTCATAGAGAAAAATATGTAATTAGATTCCCTTTCAATTGCTTGTCAGACGAAGCTATGAAAAAAAGATGTGGGCAATGTAGTTCAAGTCCTCACTCATTTTCATTACTCCTTGTGTAAAAGTTAAAAGAAAACAAGAGAAGGAAGCAGTCCATATATCATCTTTAACCCCACAGCAAATTATTAAGGGCCATTCTCATCTCAGACATTTATGCTATCCATCGGACTCACATGTCTAGTGAGAAAGGGGCCTTGTCTTATGTCGCTGTGAATGGAGAGGAGGCTGCGCATGCTCGGCTCTTCTTACTGCCATTTTTTGGGAGTTCTGGTAGTATCGTAGTTGATCCATTATTGCTCTGTTATTTTTTTAACGCCAATAAACATGAACAAAGAGTTGCACATACGCTTCGAACATCTCTAACTGTCTAGATGGTATGGATCACAGAGGTAGAACACTTGTTAGACATGGAATCTGCCATCTCTAATTCCCTCTTTAAGGGAATTAACTTTTAAAATCTGCCCAAATGGCCAAGTTGCATCTAAGTGTTTAAGTTAAGTTGGGGTCAAAAAAGCATATAAAAAAATCATCTGATTTTTATCAAAAAAACTCTACCAATTTTCATCCTTGTTGTCATCTGATGTCCATATTTTAAGTCCGTTTGACATCTGTATTTATATATTACCATTTTAGAACGTACATGATCAAATGCAGATTCCTAAGTTAGTAATGGCAATGTATCCGTAAATGTCAGATGCCATATGCCTGTCCAGTATGGGATGTCATTTTTCTGCAAGCCCATAGATTTGAATGTGTGAGTCTCATCCGTAAAAAACAACTTTCTTATTACATTACATAGGTCAATATTCTGTCTGATTTTTATTCGGACAGCACATGTCTGTATAATACAGGTAGTCATGGCTCTCACTGTCAAGGCAGTTAATTGGCCCAGCAGCCAAAGGACTAACTTCTACTCGAAGGTACAAGTAGTGATCACTATGCATAATAGCAGATGAGAGTGAAAAACAGAATTAATTAATTAGGAGACCAAGACAAGGAGGTAATACTCAGATCATTGTCCTGAACTCACTGTTACACTACTATTCCATGATATTCTATGGAGCCCTGTGGTTACCTGTTGCCCACTGTGATGTGCAGTAAGTATCATACATAACCGGATTAGATTTATTTGTCCTTATATTTAGTACTTAGATTCTCTGATCATACTACATCATCCTGCGGTCCTGTGATGTCACATGCTCACGATACTGATACTAAAGCTTGTGAATTGTTTTTTATTATATAAGGCTATGTGCGCACGTTGCGTACTAGCCCTGCAGAAATTTCTGCAGCGATCTGAAGAGCACACGTGCGCTTCAAATCGCTGCAGAAAATGTCCGTAGAGAAAAAAAAAAGCCGATTCCATGCGCTCTGCCTGCAGCTCCTGCCATAGACAGAGCAGGAGCTGCCGGCAAAGCACACGGAAGAAGTGACATGTCACTTCTTAGAATGCAGCGCTTCGGGCAGCAGCCGAAGCGCTGCGCTCTAAGATGCCACGTGCGCACGGCCCCTGTACAATCTCCATAGACTGTGCAGGGGACGCAGGACGCGTGCAGTTACGCTGCGCTACAAAGCGAGAGGGGAGCCAGCACGATCTGAAATTGGCATGCATCATATAAAAAGTGAAAATTCACAGATTTATTCCAACTGTACTACAATAAAAAAATGAGATTTTTAGCAAATAATTGATCAATTTTTTGAGCCACCCCTGCCAACGTCACGGCAAATCTCAATAGGGGGGTCCTACTCTACATTCTGTATTTCATGTGCCATGCGGCCTCCAAGATAAAGTTAAAAGCAGAACCATAATAGAGCACACATACCTGTAACCTGTATATAACCGCTTCTATGTTGCAAAAAAGGCACTTGTGGATAGAGACCAGCCCAGGTCCCAGCATGTGGAGCAAGCTCTGCACCATACCAGGACTGTATCAGAACTGATCCTCCCAGTGCCAAACAGCAACCATTGATAAAGGCGGACCAGATCCTGTTGGTAGCTGTTCAGACTCAGTTACCTCACCCCTTTCCACAGGCAATGCTAATTAAGCACCATTCTTGGATCTTGTCCGCCTTTATCAATGGTTGCTGTTTGACACTGGGAGGATCAGTTCTGATATAGTCCTGGTATGTGTAGGGCTTGCTCCACATGCTGGGACCTGGGCTGGTCTCTATCCACAAGTGCCTTTTTTGCAACGTGGAAGCGGCTATATACAGGTTGCAGGTATGTGTGCTCCATTATGGTTCTGCTTTTAACTTTATCTAGGAGGCCGCATGGCACATGAAATACAGAATGTAGAGTAGGACCCCCCTATTGAGATTTGCCGTGACGTTGGCAGGGGTGGCTCAAAAAATTGATCAATTATTTGCTAAAAATCTCATTTTTTTATTATAGTACAGTTGGAATAAATTTGTGAATTTTCACTTTTTATATGATGCATGCCAATTTCAGATCGTGCTGGTTCCCTTTTTTTCTCTGTTTTGACCGTAGTTATGCTACAAATCTGGTGTCTGACCAACACCATACCATGCACGCCTGATTTTGGCTTGCAATATATTCCTCCTGTTGGTAGCTGTTCAGACTCAGTTACCTCACCCCTTTCCACAGGCAATGCTAATTAAGCACCATTCTTGGATCTTGTCCGCCTTTATCAATGGTTGCTGTTTGACACTAGGAGGATCAGTTCTGATATAGTCCTGGTATGTGTAGGGCTTGCTCCACATGCTGGGACCTGGGCTGGTCTCTATCCACAAGTGCCTTTTTTGCAACGTGGAAGCGGCTATATACAGGTTGCAGGTATGTGTGCTCCATTATGGTTCTGCTTTTAACTTTATCTAGGAGGCCGCATGGCACATGAAATACAGAATGTAGAGTAGGACCCCCCTATTGAGATTTGCCGTGACGTTGGCAGGGGTGGCTCAAAAAATTGATCAATTATTTGCTAAAAATCTCATTTTTTTATTATAGTACAGTTGGAATAAATTTGTGAATTTTCACTTTTTATATGATGCATGCCAATTTCAGATCGTGCTGGTTCCCTTTTTTTCTCTGTTTTGACCGTAGTTATGCTACAAATCTGGTGTCTGACCAACACCATACCATGCACGCCTGATTTTGGCTTGCAATATATTCCTCCTGTTGGTAGCTGTTCAGACTCAGTTACCTCACCCCTTTCCACAGGCAATGCTAATTAAGCACCATTCTTGGATCTTGTCCGCCTTTATCAATGGTTGCTGTTTGACACTGGGAGGATCAGTTCTGATATAGTCCTGGTATGTGTAGGGCTTGCTCCACATGCTGGGACCTGGGCTGGTCTCTATCCACAAGTGCCTTTTTTGCAACGTGGAAGCGGCTATATACAGGTTGCAGGTATGTGTGCTCCATTATGGTTCTGCTTTTAACTTTATCTAGGAGGCCGCATGGCACATGAAATACAGAATGTAGAGTAGGACCCCCCTATTGAGATTTGCCGTGACGTTGGCAGGGGTGGCTCAAAAAATTGATCAATTATTTGCTAAAAATCTCATTTTTTTATTATAGTACAGTTGGAATAAATTTGTGAATTTTCACTTTTTATATGATGCATGCCAATTTCAGATCGTGCTGGTTCCCTTTTTTTCGCTGCGCTACAAAGCGCAGCGTAACTGCATGTATTTACGCAACGTGCGCACATAGCCTAACTCTAGAACTTAAGGAATCGGAACTTTATTGGTGATTCTATTTTTTCCTATTATCCCTTCTATACTGTGCATTTGTTATCGTCTATTTGCAACCTTCACTGGCTGGCAACATGCAGACTGTAGTGTTCTCCTTTTGATGACTGATAGCTGTGGACTTTAGGCTTAGTGCTCCATTGGTGATATCTCATCTAGGCCCTTCATCTCTTGAGCTGCGGTGTTCCAGCTCTCCTTGCTCTATAAATCACCTTACCTATCTCAGCTGGCCTTTTCTGTACTTATTAATATTACATTGTGAGTACGCCTAAGAACAGAAAGTTCTGTAAGAGTGCTAGGAAAAATTATTTTACCAAACATTCTGAAGTAATGAAATGTAGAAATGTTTATCTTCTAGGTGCAGAATTCAAGGTTCCTTAAAAAATTAAGTATTCAGTAAGTAACGCATCTTAAGCACTAATATGAAGACGCATTAAAGTTAAGCATTGATCGTTATTGCAAGAGAACTGATAGAAATGTTATATTTTCTTAGCGATATATTGGGGAGAACAGGATCTGATATGATTCACAATTTAAGAGTTGTTTCCTGCATCCCTCCTCTTGTTTGAATTACAATATAGTTGTACAATCCTATTCTAAATTGATACATTTTTTTCTTGTCCCCCACTAAGTAAGTTTTTACAGAGCTGTATTTCTTGAAGTGTGTTCAGTATATGAAAGTTTGGATGCTACTATAATAAAAAAATTGTTACCACACATTACATTAAGCATTTTTCCCCAAAAAAGGACCTACCTCAAAAATAAGCCCTACATGAGTTTTCAGGATTTTTCAGGATGCCCTACTCCAAAAATAGTCACTAGTTACATTTCATTAAAAAAAAAAATCAATTTAAATATTATCCAGGCAGCTATGCATGTAGAAAAGTAAAATAAACTGGCAATAGAATGCAGCAGGACAGATAGATTCTTCCCCAAGAATAACAGATACCCCCAAAAGAATTGAACTCATAAAGTCCCAAGAGACTCAAAACACTAAGGGTTTGCGCTCGTTTGTCCCCTGCCATCAAACACGCCGATGCGTGCTGCACAGCGGGAGACCAACGTGCAAAAAATGGTCCTGATCATTTTGTCACAATCAGTGACCTTGCAGCAGGGGCCGCTCGCTGCCGCTTCTCACACACAGCGATATTGCTGGCGAGGTCGCTGATACGTCACAAAACCTGTGACGCTTCAGCGATCTTGCTAGCGATCTCTCTATGTGTGACGGGGGCTTAAGTGATTCCATGAACGATGAAAAAAGTGTTTTTGCAAACATTGTTCAGTCACTCAACCCATTCACATACTATGTAGAATGTCTCGTTACACATTATACAGTGTTGGGCAAAACGGTAGCAATGTTTTGAACTTTTGACTTTCAGGATCTATATCTCACCATCCACTACAGCATCATGTGAGACTACATTAAGTTTATAGACAATCTTCTTGGCTATCTCATACATAAATTTGACTCACAACTATTTAGCATATGAATAGTTATGCATATTTTTGGCATGTCACTGCATTGTTACTGTTGTACCTATTGGTAGAAAAAATATTTTTCTTCCTATATGCTCCAAATTACAACCTGTTCTCACCTTCCTTAATAGCTCAGTGTGTTATTAGGCTTATTCCCAAGCAAATTGTCACTGGTTTTAATCGAGGAGCAGCCATGAGGAAGATTTCCCAAGAAAAGAGATCCAGCTCATCGATAGTGGTCTCTAGGCCAAGAAAATTGGCAAACTGCATCATGTGAGTCCCATGGTGGAAGAATGGAAAAGAAAGTCCATCCATTCAAAAGCCAAGAGTTAGATGTCCAGGGAAAATATAAGAGTCAACAAGTCGGGTCACCACAATCTCTATCAGTTCTGGCAAGATAAACATGCCAGTAAGTAAAGATGGCCCAAATGGATCTGCATAAAGCAAGTGAAAAAGGGGCTAATGGATCCTGAAATTGAAGAAATTTTAAAGCTTGGTGGAGGAAGCCTAGGGTTGTTTCATAGCCAGAGGTGTTGGATACTTAACAAGGATGAATAGTGGTCTCAATGCAGAGATCTATGTGAGTATCCTACAAGACAAGTTACTTAGTACACTCGAGTACTATGGGTATGAAATTACTACATAGTGTTCCAGCAGGACAATGTCCTGAAACAAGCATCAATATTGGCAAAGAAATGTTTCAATGACAATCAAATAGATGTGTTGGATTGGACCCCACAGTCCCCAGTCCTTAACCCAATCGAACACTTGTGGGTAGAGTTGAAGAAAAAACTGTATACTTACCCAAGTGAGTTGACCAATATGCACCAACATTGGGAATGTGTAAAAGAGACATGGGATCAGATTTCAGTTGTGACATGCATTAATCTGATCGAGAAAATGCCCAGAAGAATTCAGACAGTGCTGTAAGCCAAATTTGGATTTAAAAGTACTAGCACAATAATAATAACTAAAATTTAGGTTTTTAGGAGTAAAACAATAACATAACAATAATCTGCATAATTAATCATATGCTAAATAGTTGCAAGTTAAATTTATGTATGAGATGGCCAGATAGATAATTGTTTATAAAATAGGTAGCCTCACATTTGAAGCTGTAGATTTGGAGCTTGAAAATCAAAAGTTCAAAACATTGTTACCCTTTTGCTCATCAGTGAATATTATGTATACATATTCACATACAGTGGGTGAAATAAGTATTGAACATGTCACCAATTTTCTAAATACATTTATTTCTAAAGGTGCTATTGACATGAATTTCTCACCAGATGTCAGTAACAACCCATCCAGTCCAGACTTGCAAAGAATTAAACCATAAACATGCATGAATTTAGTGATGTGTAATAATGAGAAAAGACACAGGAAAAAAGTATTGAATACATGAAGAAAGAAAGGTGAAAAACGCCATGGAATGTAATGACACCAGCTGAAAGATATCAGTAATTGGAAGGCAATCCTTCCACTCAGTCAAAAAGAAAAATATCAGCAAGTTCAACTGATGGTATATAAAAAGGTGTCTCATTACCAAGATACCACACAAGAAACATCTCAGGATGTGTAAAATCATTGAACTGTCTCAAGACGTTCACAACCTTATAGTTGTAAAACATACTGATGGCATTGGTTACAGAATAATTTCTAAACTACTGAAGGTTCCAGTGAGCACTGATGGGCCATAATCTGGAAGTGAAAAGAGCATTATTTCATAATAAACCAGTTGCGACCAGGTGTTCACTGCAAGATTTCAGACAGAGGAGTGAAAGTAATTATCAGAAGAGTCGTCCAAGTGCTAAAATACACTTGTGGAGAGCTACAGAAAGATCTCGATTCAGCAGGTACAATTCTTTTAAAAAAAACCTATAATCAATGCACACAACCTCTGTGGATTGTATGCACGCTCACCATGCAAGACTCAGGCATTGCTGAACAAAAAGCATGTTCAAGCGCTTTTAAAGTTTGCTCAACAACATTTAGACAAGCCTGTGAAATACTTGGAGAATAGAGTTGGGTCAGATGAGACCAAAATTGAATCAAAGGGAACAGAACGGTCTGCAGCACGCCTCTCAAGGACTAAATTTGGGCACCAAGCCCGCACGTCCAATGTCCAAGGAGTCAACTTGGAGTTACCATAAATCAGTGAAGAATGACAGCGTCCAGCAAAGGTGAATTAGCCAGCATTCTTTATTCTGCCTTGATGCAAGATTTCCACTTGTATAGGTCGAAACGTTGCACCATTGCAGAATAAAGGATACTGGATAAGTAAAATAAAAAATAAAATAAATCTTTATTTTTATATAGCGCTAACATATTCCACAGCGCTTTACATGCATCAGGAACACTGTATGTCTTTAGCGTGTGGGAGGAAACCGTAGTACCCGGAGGAAACCCACGCAAAAACGAAGAGAAAACACAAACTCCTTGCAGATGTTGTCCTTGGTGGGATTTGAACCCAGGACCCCAGCACTGCAAGACTACAGTGCTAACCACTGAGCCACTGTGCCGCCCTTTCACCTTTGCTTGACACTGTCATTCTTCACTGAGAACAAAATTGAAGTCTTTGGATGCCACAATACGCACCATGTTTGAAAGCCAAATGGAAATGTATATCACCTTAAAAACATCATATTAACAGTGACATTTAGAGGGAGGAACATCATGGTGCATGGCTGTTTTCCAGCACATGGCACTGGCAAATTTCATGTGATTGAAGGAAGGATGAATGGACAAATGTACCAAGACATTCTTGGTAAAAATCTGTTGCAATCTAACAAGATGATGAAGATGAAACAAGGGTGGACATTTCAGCAAAACAATGATCCCAAACACACAGCCAAGCAAACTCTCAGTTAGTTTCAAATAACTAAAGCTGCTAGAATGGCCCAGCTAATCACTTGACCTACATCCAATGGAAAATTTATGGAAGGAACTAAAGCTCAGAGTTCATAGAAGGAGCCCACGGAATTTTCAGGATTTGAAGATAGAAACAGCCCACAGAATCTTCACAATTTGAAGATAGAAAGAGCCCACAAAACCTTCAGGATTTGAAGAGTGTTTGTCATAAGGATATTTTTGTAGGCATCACCAACTTTCATAGTAATACAAGGATCTGTGGAAACTACAGATTCTGGCGCTCTGCCTGTTAACTTCTTTGATGTCTGTGATCAGCGCAGGAGAACGCAGGCAGTGACCCACAGACTTAGGCAGGCTGGCAAGAGTTAATCTCTCCTGGGCGGCTTGATAGTCTCTTTGATCACATGTTATGGGGAAGCCAGTCATGTTCGCTCCCCTCCTATATTTACTGCCTAAACTATTCCATTAATGCCAGCTATAGCTTACCTATACTGGTCAGGTGTTGTGATATAGACTTACTGGTGGTTGTCGTGTATTATTGCTGTGAGCGGTTCTGGTGTTAACCCTTATTGTCTTTTTGTTGCTGCCTTATTGCTCTTACTTTTCACCATAGTCTCTTTCTGTTTATTGCTGTGAGTTTGCAGGTGTCTCCGTTTTGGTTTTCCCCTGTTTGTCTTAATAAGTGTTGTCATCACACTCCTGCCCCTTCTTTCCCTTGTTGGGATGGGTAACAGATTAGATCTTATCAGGAGAATAGTACATTAGTAAAGCACAGGACACCTGTGTCTCCACCCTTAGGCATAATCTGGAAATGAGGAATAGCCTAGGGTCCCCAAAGCTGGGTTCACACTAAGCGACAGCGAAAACGACGTCGCTGTTACGTTAGCGCTGGCTCCTTGCTCTCCTAGGTACAGTACACATCGGGTTAATTACCCGATGCATACTGCAGCCACATGTCACAGTGCAGGAGCCGGCGCTGGCAGCAAGAGCGGAGGCTGGTAACGAAGGTAAATATCGGGTAACCAGGGAAAGGTCTTCCCTTGGTTACCCGATGTTTACGCTGGTTACAGCTTACCGCAGCTGCCAGACGCCGGCTCCTGCTCCCTCTGCTCGCTTCATTTCGTCGCTCTCTCGCTGTCACACACAGCGATGTGTGTGTCACAGCGGGAGAGTGACGACCAAAAAATGAAGCTGGACATTCAGCAACGACCGGCGACCTCACAGCAGGGGCCAGGTCGTTGCTGGATGTCACACACAGCGACAGCGACGGGACGTCGCTGCAACGTCACAGAAAATGGTGACGTAGCAGCGACGTCGTTGTCGCTGTGTGTGACACCAGCTTTAGTGTGAGGGAAAGAATGGGAGCCTCCTGTCCCTACCGGTAGCTGTCCTGAAGTCACAATGTTTGTGTAGAAGAATGGACATGAAAAACACCTGAGCAATGCATGCAACTAGTTTCTCCATACAGGAGGCATCTTGAAGCTGTTATTACCAACAAAGGCTTTTGTACAAAGTATTAAATAAATTTTAGTATGCGTGTTCAATTATTTTTGCCTGTGTAATTTCTCACATCACTAAATGTATGGACATCTATGGTTTGATGTGTTTTACTGTGTGGATTAGATGGGTTGTTACCGACACCTGGTGAGAAATTCATGTGAATAGCACCTTTAGAAACATGTTTACTTTGAAAATTAGTGACGTCTTCAATACTTATTTCACCCTCTGTATATAGCTAGAAAGTAGAGCATACTTGTCAAACAACTAAGTTAGACAGAAGTTGTGCTGTTATAGTGTATATACTTTAGTCTTTTGTAATCTGTTCTACAAAATCTCAAATTGTAACTTTGTGATGTATGTATTGTTAAAAAAGTAACAGATCTCCCAGCAAACTATAGAATTTCTAGGAAAAGACATTTGAAAGCAGACTGAGTATCTCTGAAGAACTGTCATGCTAGTGAATAGACTGTATATTTGTGATGGTGATGGAGTGGGATGAACTTCTCCATATCTACAAAGGGACAAAGACCACCAGCTTGTTTCACAGTGCTCTTTCAATGGCTTTGAGATAACATAATCTTTTAGTCAATACAAGGGGCAGTGTGAGGAAGGGACCTCTGGCCAGAGAAAGCCTCCAGTACTATGCCTGTCAAATGAACCATGACATTTTAGAGTAAAAGGGGTCACATTGGGGAGTAAGGAATAGGGAGCAGTATAATAGAGAAGAATTGGCGTAATGAGCAGACAGGAACTGAAAATGTACCAAAAACAATAGTATCATTTGACCTTTTACCTATTACCATACTATCTTAGCCTCAGTATTAAAGAATAAAAATATATCTACAAAGTACAATTGTTTATTTTTATGTGGTTATTCTGGATAAAAGGAGCAATATACACTGACAAGCAAAAGGGTAACATTGTTTTGAACTTTTCACTTTCAGGCTCCATATCTAACCATCCACTACAGCTTTGAGAATGAGACTACCTTCATTTTATAGACAATCATCTTGGCTATCACAAAGATATATTTGACTTGCAACTATTTAGCATATTATTAGTTATGCAAATTCTTATGATGTCCCTCCATTGTTACTGTTTTGCTCCTAAAAATCTAAATTAAAATGTTTACTATTTTGCTAGTATTTTGCAAGTCCAGCTTTGGCATTTTGCCTGAATCCTTTTGGGTATGCTCTAGATCAGAATCAAGCATCTCCCGATCAAAATCTGATCCCAGGTCTCTGCTACACTTTCCCAATGTTGGTGCATACTAGTCGACGGTATGTATACAGCTTTGTCTTCAACTTTACCCAAAAATGTTCAATTTTATTGAAGTCTGAGGACTAAGGGGGTCAATCTAGTATCTCTACTTCATTGTCATTGAACCATTTCTTTGCTAATCTTGACATATGCATTGGGTTATTGTCCTGCTGGAACACTGCTGTCCTTTTCATAAACATAGTACATGAGTATATGAAGTAACCCGTCTTGTAGGATACTCTCATATAGCTCAGCATTGAGACCACCATCGATCTGGTCAAGTATGAAACACATTTGGCTGTGAAACAACCCCATATCATCAGACTTCCACCACTTGACGGTTATTTCAATTTCTCAATTCAAGAGACCCTTTTCCCTTGTTTCTTCCAAATCCATTTGCATCCATCAGAGTCTAGAATCTTGACTTCGGTCTCATTCCTCCAAATCACTTGTTTCTAATCTTCTACGGTCTACTTTTTGTACGTTTGTGCAATCTCGAGCCAACGTGTCTTATGATCATATTGAAGTCGAGGCTTTTTACCTTTTTGGGCCACCATTGCAGACTTGTTTGACGTGCGTTCCACGATGCTTGCATGGACGTCTGTGCTCTCACTATTGCAAAGCATATGAGCCACCTCTACTTCCATGTTTGTTGCAAAAGAACTGATAGACCTTGTAAGTAGCCGACTTATTGACTTCAATATTTTTCCTGGTTAACTACCTCTTGGCTTTTGAATGGATGGACTTAATTTCAGATTCTTCCAACTGTCATGGCACTCACATGATGCAGTTTGGCAATTTTCTTGGCCAAGAGACCGCTATCAATGAACTGGATAATGTTGTTTTTCTTTTATTGGTAAATCATATTCGTTACTGTTCCTCGATTCGAACCAGTGACCTTTTGCTTAGGAATCAACCTAATAACACACTGAGCTATTAAAGAATGTGAGAACGGGCTGTAATTTGTAATAAACAGGAAGAAAAAGATTTTTCCAACACCAAGAGCAAAACAGCAATGCAATACGGAGACATGACAAGAATCCGCTTAACTAATCATATGCCACATAGTTGCAAGTCAAATTTATGTATGAGCCAAGATGATTGTCCATAAAATGATGGTAGTCTCACTTTCAAAGCTGTAGTGGATGGTGAGATATGGAGCCTGAAAGTCAAAAGTTCAAAACATTGTTACCTTTTTGCTCCTCAGTGTGTGAACATATATTTGTGTATATATATATATAGTATATATATATAGTATATGTGTCGCCCCCCGCGCTGCTCGGGTTCGAGTCTTTAGGGGTGGTGGCTCGAGGGTCTCCGGACCCAGGGGTCTCGCGGACACGACGAATAAATGGGGGGACGTAGATGTACGGGCTAGGTCGTAGTAAGTTCGTGACGCCACCCACGGTGTGTGGTGAGGTGGGACACCATCGCTGCTGTTGTAGGGCACCCAGGGGAGATGTTGTGCAGTAAGTTGTTAACTCCTCCGTGGGCAGGGATGGTGGCCCCGGGACCCGGTGGTTCGGTGCAGGGGATAGCAACCGCAGGGAGTGTTGGTGTACTCACTGTTAATAAACCACACAAGTCTCTGGTAAACCAAGGTGATGGTGGCCGGTGCCACGGCCGGTTGCATTCGGGTCCCCCACCCAGCTGGTGGTCTCTATGCTTTTCCTCTGCACTGTTTGTGTAAGGTGGACTTTCCCAGTGTGAAACTCAGGAGTCCGCTCCCGGCTGGATGTGGCCTAAGGAGCCGTGTCCGCAGATGCTGGCCCGTGGGATCTATGGGCCCTAGCGGTGACCTCTTATCTCTATCGGTGGGCTGTTGTCTTCTATGAGGGACTTTGGGTGGGACAGGACCTCTAGTCCTGGCCTCAATCGGTAAATTAACAAGTCCGCTTGTTTCCGGTTCTGGCTTCAGGGTCTGAGTACCCCCCTTTGTGCTACGGTTTCCGGGTCGGTTCCCCGTGTTGGTACCGGCGAGCTACAACCCTGTCCCGGTCCACCTCGGTTCTGCCGAGCCGTCTTCCCGTCTCCTGCTGACGGAGATCACCATCTGCCTCCTAGCCAGTGGCACCAGGGCTCCAACCCTGGTACCGTTCAACTTGAACTTTCCTGCTGGAGCTACACTTAGCTCCAGCCCACACTCCTCTCCACTCAACTGTAGACTAATTTGCTTAGCTTTCCCGCCTTGGGCTGTCTGGACCCCTGGGTGGGCGTGTCCCAACCGCCTGGTCACGCCCACTGGTTTGTCTATCTTTCCCTAAGGGGGGTGACTAGGGTTTCTGGTTGGCTGTATGTTTCCTAGTGAGGGAACGGTGCAATGCGGGGGCCTATTTGTGACTACCTGGTTTTGCCAGGGCGTCACATCTATATATATACAGTGGGGAAAAAAGTATTTAGTCAGCCACCAATTGTGCAAGTTCTCCCACTTAAAAAAATGAGAGAGGTCTGTAATTGGCATGATAGGTAGATCACAACTATGAGAGACAAAATGAGAAAACAAATCCAGAAAATCACCTTGTCTGATTTTGCTAGATTTTGTTTGCAAATTATGGTGGAAAATAAGTATTTATTTAGTCACCTAAAAACATGCAAGATTTCTGGCTTTCACAGACCTGTAACTTCTTTGTTAAAAGGCTCCTCTGTCATCCATCATTGGGGTGACATGGTGGCTCAGTGGTTAGCACTGCAGTCTTGCAGCGCTGGGGTCCTGGGTTCAAATCCCACCAAGGACAACATCTGCAAGGAGTTAGTATGTTCTCCCTGTGTCTCACACTCCAAAAACATACTGATATGGAACTTAGATTGTGAGCCCCAATGGTGAGAGTGTTGCAATTGTATGTAAAGCACTATAGCATTAATAGTGCTATATAAATAAATGTTATTATTATATTATTACCTGTAGTAATGGCACCTATTTGAACTTGTTATCAGTATAAAAGACACCTGTCCAAAACCTCAAACAGTAAGGGGTACTTCACACACAGCGAGATTGCTGCTGAGTCACGGTTTTTGTGACGCAGCAGTGACCTCATTAGCGATCTCGCTGTGTGTGACACTGAGCAGCGATCCCGCCCCTGCTGTGAGATCGCTGCTCGTTACACACAGCCCTGGTTCGTTTTTTTATTGTTGCTCTCCCGCTGATAAGCACACATCGCTGTGTGTGACAGCGAGAGAGCAACAATCCTGAATGTGCAGGGAGCAGGAGCCAGCATCTGACAGCCTGCGGTAAGCTGTAACCAAGGTAAACATCGGGTAACCAAGGTGGTTACCCGATATTTACCTTCGTTACCAGCCTCCGCAGCTCTCACACTGCCAGTGCTGGCTCCTGCTCCCTGCACACGCTAAGCTAAGCGGTGTGCGCTGGTAACTAAGGTAAACATCGGGTAACCATACCCGATGTTTACCTTAGTTACCAGTGTCCGCAGCTTCCAGACGCCGGCTCCGTGCAAGCGCAGCGTCGCTTGCACGTCGCTGTTGGCTGGGGGCTGGTCACTGGTCGCTGGTGAGATCTGCCTGTTTGACAGCTCACCAGCGACCACGTAGCAATGCAGCAGCGATCCTGACCAGCTCAGATCGCTGGTGGGATCGCTGCTGCGTCGCTAAAGTGTGACGGTACCCTAACACTCCAAGCTCCACTATGGTAAAGACCAAAGAGCTGTCAAAGGACACCAGAAACAAAATAGTAGCCCTGCACCAGGCTGGGAAGACTGAATCTGCAATAGGAAAGCAGCTTGGTGTGATTAAATCAATTGTGGGAGCAATAATAAGAAAATGGAAGACATACAAGACCACTGATATTCTCCCTCGATCTGGCGCTCCACGCAAGATCTCACCCTGTGAAGTCAAAATGATCACAAGAACGGTGAGCAAAAATCCCAGCACCACATGGGGAAACCTAGTGAATGACCTGCATAGATCTGGGACCACCATAACAAAAGCTACCATCAGTTACACACTACGCCGCCAGGGACTCAGATCTTGCAGTGCCACACGTCTCCCCCTGCTTAAGCCAGTACATGTCGGGGCTCGTCTGAAGTTTGCTAGGGAGCATTTGGATTATCCAGAAGACTATTGGGAAAATGTCATATCGTCTAATGAAACTAAAGTAGAACTGTTTGGTAGAAACACAACTCGTTGTGTTTGGAGGAGACAATACTGAGTTGCATCTAAAGAACACCATACCTTCTGTGAAACATGGGGGTGGTGTTACGTGGGAGGATAGTTAGAGCTAAAACTAATATAAGGTTTAACGTCTCCCAAGGTCCCTTGAGCAGGTGGTAAAGCTACAGAAGGACAAGTGGACGGACGACACAGCTTCAGAGAACACAAAACATACAAGGCGGTGTTAACGTAACACATGTCGGCAAATAGGACCTCTCTTTTTTACTGCACAGAGAGGATTCTGCAGGTGACTGTCTGTGCACGAATGGGGCACACCTGGACAGGAGATACAGCTCTGTTAACTCAACTGAGCTGCCACTGAAAGACTGGATCGGTGAACGAGAAGCGGGGTGACTGACCCTAACAGTGCCTCACCTCATAATCTTTAAAGAATGAATGTCTGGAACACCATAGTGTGAACAAGGTGCAAGACTCAAAAATATACAACTAAATAATAGGATAAAGAGTTGCACACCAGTCACAATGTATAAGGGAATAATGAAAAGCAGAACTGCTATGGGAATACTAGACTTTATCCTATTATTTAGTTGTATATTTTTGAGTCTTGCACCTTCAGTGTGTGCCAACCTTATGAAGACTTACAGAAAACGTTTGACCTTTGTCATTGCCAACAAAGGATATATAACAAAATATTGAGATGAACTTTTGTTATTGATCAAATATTTATATTCCACCATAATTTGCAAATAAAATCTTGACCAATCAGACAAGGTGATTTTCTGGATTTGTTTTCTCATTTTGTTTCTCCTAGTTGTGGTCTACCTATGAAGTCAATTACAGGCGTCTTTCATCTTTTTAAGTTGGAAAACATGCACAATTGGTGGCTGACTGAATACTTTTTTCCCCGACTGTATAGATATAAAGTGTGTCCACCCATATCCTGTCCACCGCCATTAACTTGAGAACGGCAGCATCTATAGGCATAGAAGTGGTGTCTAGGTATACTAAAGTAGCCATGCGTTACACAATAAAACCACCTATAGTGCCACCTGGTGGAAAACAACGGAGTTAGCATTTTTATGTGAACGAGATAGAGAAAAAAAGTGAATTACAAAGTTGTAGGGCATCATCAATTCAATACGAATTGACACCTTGCATACAGAAATGCTATGATATGAAGCCCATGACCCCCCAAAACATTGAATGCTGGTAACGCATATGGCGCTCATTTAACTTTGATGCTCTAAGTGGCCACCGTCGGCTGCAATGCACATCTGGACTCTGGACAGCATACTGTATCTTGCTGCACGTTGAGCAATATGGTAGGTAACACGTTTGCACAAGTATCTGTGATACGTCGTTGTAGGTCCTGCAGTGTTGGTGGAGGGGTTGCATACACCTGCTGTTTGATGTGACCTCACAGAAAGAAGTCCAATGGGGTCAGGTCAGATGAGCGTGGAGGCCACTCCATGCAGCCACCATAACCAATGACTTGTAGGAAGGTCTCCATGAGGTATCGCTTCACGTCCGTAGCCTTTTGAGTTTTACACGTTCTAATCATAGCATTTCTGTATGCAAGGTGTCGATTCGTATTGAATTGATGATACCCTACAACTTTGTAATGCACTATTTTTCTTTATCTTGTTCCATTTTCAAGATAAAAATGCTAAATCCGTTGTTTTCCACCAGGTGGCGCTATAGGTGGTTTCATTGTGTAGCGCATGTTTAATTTACTATACCTAGACACCACTTCTATGCCTATAGCTGCCGCCGTTCTCAAGTTAATGGCGGTGGACAGGATATGGGTGGACACACTGTATATGACATCTGTAATCACTATATGTTCATATACACATATATTTACTGTATATAGATCAAACAGAAATATAAACACAACATTTTTGTTTTTGCTCCCAACTTTTCACAGCCATTGAAGAGGAGTGGACCAATATTCCACAATCAACAATCTGGTCAACTATATGTGAAGGAGATGAGTTGCACTGCATGAGGCAAATGGTGGTCACATCAGATACTGACTGGTTTTCTGACCTCTGCAATACCGTAAAATTGCACATTTTAGAGTGACCTTTTATTTTGGCCAGCCTAAAGGTCCAGTCACACTAAACAACTTACCAGCGATCCCAACAACGATAGGGATCGCTGGTAAGTTGCTAGGAGGTTGCTGGTGAGATGTCACACTGCGACGCTCCAGTGATCCCACCAGCAACCTGACCTGGCAGGGATCGTTGGAGCGTCGCTACACGAGTTGCTGGTGAGCTCACCAGCAACCAGTGACCAGCCCCCAGCGCTGCGTGGAAGATGCTGCGCTTGGTAACTAAGGTAAATATCGGGTAACCAACCCGATATTTACCTTGGTTACCAGCGCACGCAGCTACACGTGCAGAGAACAGGGAGCAGCGCACACTGAGCGCTGGCTCCCTGCTCTCCTAGTTACAGCACACATCGGGTTAATTACCCGATGTGTGCTGCAGCTAAATGTGCACAGAGCAGGGCGCAGCGCACACCGGGTGCAGCTGCACAGGGTACATATATAGGGTATAGAGTACAGGGTGCAGCTGCACAGAGCAGGGAGCAGCGCACACCGCTTAGCGCTGGCTCCTTGCTCTCCTAGTTACAGCACACATCGGGTTAATTACCCGATGTGTACTGCAGCTAAATGTGCACAGAGCAAGGAGCAGCGCACAATGCTTAGCGCTGGCTCCTTGCTCTCCTAGGTACAGCACACATCGGGTTAATTAACCCGATGTGTCCTGCAGCTACATGTGCACAGAGCAGGAGCCGGCACTGACAGTGAGAGCGGTGGAGGCTGGTAACAAAGGTAAATATCGGGTAACCAAGGACAGGGCTTCCTGGTTACCCGATGTTTACTGTGGTTACCAGCCTCTGCAGAAGCAGGCTCCTGCTGCCTGCACATTTAGTTGTTGCTGTCTCGCTGTCACACACAGCGATCTGTGCTTCACAGCGGGAGAGCAACAACTAAAAAATGGCCCAGGACATTCAGCAACAACCAATGACCTCACAGCAGGGGCCAGGTTGTTGCTGGATGTCACACACAGCAACATCGCTAGCAACATCGCTGCTACGTCACAAAAGTTGTTCGTTAGCAGCGATGTTGCTAGCGATGTTGCTTAGTGTGACGGGGCCTTTAGGCACACCTGTGCAATTATCATGCTGTCTAATCAGCATCTTGATATGTCACACCTGTGAGGTGGATGTATTATCTTGGCAAAGGAGACAGCGATTTAGACATATTTGTGCCATCATCTCAAATGTAATGTGTGGAGTCCTCTCTGAACTGAATACAAAAAATCAACAAAGAGGCATTAGTTTGATAGGGACCCAACAAAAATGAGGTCGCATTGCCGCTGGCTGTTGGGCGCACATAAAATCTGGCCAATTTTATGTGTTAAGCATCCTAATTTTTTTATGTTTTTTTATAGCAGTAAGGCTATGTGCGCACGTGTGCGTAATTCATGCAGTTACGCTGCGCTTTGTAGCGCAGCGTAACTGCATGCGTCCTGCGTCCCGTGCGCAGGTGGTGTCTTAGAGCGCAGCGCTTCGGCTGCTGCCCGAAGCGCGCGTTCTAAGAAGTGACATGTCACTTCTTCCGTGCGCTTTGCCGGCAGCCCCTGCTCTGTCTATGGCAGTAGCTGCAGGCAGAGCGCACGTACTCTGCCGGCACCATGCACTTCAGAACGGAGCTTTTCAGCTGCGCTCTGAAGCGCACCTTTTAGGTGCGGTGCAGAGCGCACACAGCCTAATGCATGTCTATATTCCCATATTCATTGTTCCATATATCTTAGCCATGCAGAGTACAACTGTCTCCTTTTTTTACCATGTTTCGTATTCAGTTTGCACCTGTTCACATTAGAAAGATAGGAAGTGCCATCAGTCTTTTTCTTTAAATACATAAAATGTTAATGAACAAATTTCATAAGTTTTATTTAAATCCACATTTAGCTAAAGATAGTTTTCCATGAAACG
Source organism: Anomaloglossus baeobatrachus (assembly GCF_048569485.1). NCBI lineage: Eukaryota > Metazoa > Chordata > Amphibia > Anura > Aromobatidae > Anomaloglossus > Anomaloglossus baeobatrachus. Next base: position 595,904,403 of record NC_134353.1, on the reverse strand, counting down.
TCCCACAATTGGCACACTTAAACCTTTCATGAACACTTACAATAAATGATACATTCAAAGGCAGAAACTAAAGTGATATCCTGACAATTCTAACTTTTCGGGTCTTTGCAGATATTAAAGACTCGTGGACATTGCAAGGCTAAACATAGTTTGACAAGTGTCACTTTGATGTTTTCTGAGGGTAAAGGTGAAGCATTTGGGGAGAAATAAGGTAATATCTTGGCTCTAATTGGATATATAAAATTGGTCTCTTTATTATTTTTCTTCAGATTATGAGAAGAAATTCTCAAAGTTTAAGTCGGAGAAGAAAATCACGTTGATCTATGTTAAAATGATGGAAGAACTATTTTTCCATGGGGCCCCTTAACCTTAAATTAACTCTAGTCTCTGTGGTCTCTATTTACAAAGTCTAAATTGAAAAACGTCTTAAATGTGCAAAGTCACTCAATGAAAGGATTATTTCACCAGACAAATCAAATACGCCTACTGCACTTTATGTGTTTTACCTCTACAAATAGAGGTTTTGATCTATGAGGGCTGAATGAATATGAAACGTCACTGTGACACAGAGTCTGGAAAATTTCATAGGTCCTTAAATGGGTTTTCTGACATTTTTTTTGACATTTCAGAATGATTTATGAACCAATCCCCAATTTGATAACTGTTCTTCATTGAGCAGAGCTTTCTATGCCATTCATTTTAATAGAGTGCTGGTTACAGGCTGCTGGATGTCTTCTCATATAACTCATATGACATTCCTAAATGAAATATTGTGGAGATCTTAGGTCACATTCAAATGGCTGTATTTCGACGACATATAAGAGATGGTGTTTGGTGTCAAGAACAGGATTGGAGCCCGTGAGGACAAAGCCGTGAAACCTTTACCAAATAAAACCTCCTGAAATGGTCTTACCTCGTAATAGAGCAGCCAATGCAGTTATGTCTACCAGGACCAGTGCACCTATAGCATGAGGCATCACAGGGCATGCAGTGTCCAGCTCTTTCAATGTATTCACCTAAAAAGAAGAAGACAGGTTAAAGTGCAGTCTGCAAACCCTACCAATCCAACACTGAAAATCTAAAAGAGACAAGAAGAATTTCAGCAACAGACATCTAGAGAATGTGTGATGGCTTACTAGCAAGAGTGTTAGTGGCAAACCCAAGCTGTGAAAGGAAAAAGTGTGACAAATCACACAAATATTTTACATGGCTACTCCTTAAAGGATTATTCCCATGTTCACCTTTAATTCCTTAGTGCGCTGTAGCTCCACCTCGAGTGGTCTGAGCCTGGACAGAATTATGGACTGAATTAGGAATAACCCTTTGTTTTTATTTTTCATCACTCCGTGGTTAGTTTGGTAATCATACCCACCTTAGTATAACATTTAGAATAAATACTTCGCTGCAGGTTTGTCTTGGTGATGATTGGATTCACTCATCTGGTATACATGGTACATGTTTATATGATTCTCCTCGGAATGTCTTGATTTCTTGGTGTGTGCAAGATTAATATTAAACATATTCAGCTCTATATGTGACTTTAATACTTTAATATCCCTAAAATGATATGAACCTGAAAATGGCGGAAGAAAGGAATACTGCTAACCATCTTTTTGACAGATATGGGTCTTTGGTGGCGTCTGTCATGTTTCCTTAGTGTCACAAAAGGGCCGCCAATAGTTTCATAGCATTCTGTAGTGACCATAATATTGCATTGCACTTGTCAGCTGAACACTAGAGCACATTATCAACACTAAAGGGTATTTATCAAGAGTAATGTGTGGAAGAAAGGAGTTTTAGAATATGAAAGTAACAACATGACTGGTTGCTATAAACAACTGCCCCAACCTTCCTGTTCCTTGTTTGCTGAGCGCACCTGTGTTCTCTATGAGAGAGCCACCAATAGACATCTCTGGTGGCTGCTTATCTCAAGAAGAACAAAAGTATTGGCAGCCCAAAATCAGACATGCCAGATCCTTAACACCCCTTACAATCAGTTATCCAGGACCCTCATACGCAGTACACTTCCAGACAAATCTGTTGAAAATCAGTGGCTTTAGCCGACATTAAGAGAAACCAAGGGAAAAATTGTGAAAACATACCCTGCTGTAACTAAATAAAAGCATAGTGCATATAAACATAGGGTACTTAGTAAACACTGTTTTTGATCAAAAAAAGCATAAAGCTATCCCACCAACGCCAAGGTGTACCCAGTTGGGATAGTACCTACACTCTCTAATATTAAAACCTTACCATGGGTCTAAAATAGGCCTCAATGTGGCTAAGGGCTGAGAGCGACCGGGTCCCAACAGAACACACACAGTCAGGGGGATTCACAGAATGAAATGTCCAGCTCACCAAGAGGGCGAGGGTGAGGCCTATTTTAGACCCATGGTAAGGTTTTAATATTAGAGAGTGTAGGTACTATCCCAACTGGGTACACCTTGGCGTTGGTGGGATAGCTTTATGCTTTTTTTGATCAAAAACAGTGTTTACTAAGTACCCTATGTTTATATGCACTATGCTTTTATTTAGTTACAGCAGGGTATGTTTTCACAATTTTTCCCTTGGTTTCTCTTTGTCTAATGGCCAGTGTGAACATGAGCTCACAAGCTCCATGTATACCATCTCATACTCCGGCTCATTTTTTTGTTTTTATGTAGTTTTTTTGTATTCAGTACAAATGGGGTGTGGCCCTCCCTCTTGGTGAGCTGGACATTTCATTCTGTGAATCCCCCTGACTGTGTGTGTCCTGTTGGGACCCGGTCGCTCTCAGCCCTTAGCCACATTGAGGCCTATTTTAGACCCATGGTAAGGTTTTAATATTAGAGAGTGTAGGTACTATCCCAACTGGGTACACCTTGGCGTTGGTGGGATAGCTTTATGCTTTTTTTGATCAAAAACAGTGTTTACTAAGTACCCTATGTTTATATGCACTATGCTTTTATTTAGTTACAGCAGGGTATGTTTTCACAATTTTCCCTTGGTTTCTCTTTGTCTAATGGCCAGTGTGAACATGAGCTCACAAGCTCCATGTATACCATCTCATACTCCGGCTCATTTTTTTTTTTTTATGTAGTTTTTTTGTATTCAGTACAAATGGGGTGTGGCCCTCCCTCTTGGTGAGCTGGACATTTCATTCTGTGAATCCCCCTGACTGTGTGTGTCCTGTTGGGACCCGGTCGCTCTCAGCCCTTAGGCACATTGAGGCCTATTTTAGACCCATGGTAAGGTTTTAATATTAGAGAGTGTAGGTACTATCCCAACTGGGTACACCTTGGTGTTGGTGGGATAGCTTTATGCTTTTTTTGATCAAAAACAGTGTTTACTAAGAACCCTATGTTTATATGCACTATGCTTTTATTTAGTTACAGCAGGGTATGTTTTCACAATTTTTCCCTTGGTTTCTCTTTGTCTAATGGCCAGTGTGAACATGAGCTCACAAGCTCCATGTATACCATCTCATACTCCGGCTCATTTTTTTGTTTTTATGTAGTTTTTTTGTATTCAGTACAAATGGGGTGTGGCCCTCCCTCTTGGTGAGCTGGACATTTCATTCTGTGAATCCCCCTGACTGTGTGTGTCCTGTTGGGACCCGGTCGCTCTCAGCCCTTAGCCACATTGAGGCCTATTTTAGACCCATGGTAAGGTTTTAATATTAGAGAGTGTAGGTACTATCCCAACTGGGTACACCTTGGCGTTGGTGGGATAGCTTTATGCTTTTTTTGATCAAAAACAGTGTTTACTAAGTACCCTATGTTTATATGCACTATGCTTTTATTTAGTTACAGCAGGGTATGTTTTCACAATTTTTCCCTTGGTTTCTCTTTGTCTAATGGCCAGTGTGAACATGAGCTCACAAGCTCCATGTATACCATCTCATACTCCGGCTCATTTTTTTGTTTTTATGTAGTTTTTTTGTATTCAGTACAAATGGGGTGTGGCCCTCCCTCTTGGTGAGCTGGACATTTAATTCTGTGAATCCCCCTGACTGTGTGTGTCCTGTTGGGACCCGGTCGCTCTCAGCCCTTAGCCACATTGAGGCCTATTTTAGACCCATGGTAAGGTTTTAATATTAGAGAGTGTAGGTACTATCCCAACTGGGTACACCTTGGCGTTGGTGGGATAGCTTTATGCTTTTTTTGATCAAAAACAGTGTTTACTAAGTACCCTATGTTTATATGCACTATGCTTTTATTTAGTTACAGCAGGGTATGTTTTCACAATTTTTCCCTTGGTTTCTCTTTGTCTAATGGCCAGTGTGAACATGAGCTCACAAGCTCCATGTATACCATCTCATACTCCGGCTCATTTTTTTGTTTTTATGTAGTTTTTTTGTATTCAGTACAAATGGGGTGTGGCCCTCCCTCTTGGTGAGCTGGACATTTAATTCTGTGAATCCCCCTGACTGTGTGTGTCCTGTTGGGACCCGGTCGCTCTCAGCCCTTAGCCACATTGAGGCCTATTTTAGACCCATGGTAAGGTTTTAATATTAGAGAGTGTAGGTACTATCCCAACTGGGTACACCTTGGCGTTGGTGGGATAGCTTTATGCTTTTTTTGATCAAAAACAGTGTTTACTAAGTACCCTATGTTTATATGCACTATGCTTTTATTTAGTTACAGCAGGGTATGTTTTCACAATTTTTCCCTTGGTTTCTCTTTGTCTAATGGCCAGTGTGAACATGAGCTCACAAGCTCCATGTATACCATCTCATACTCCGGCTCATTTTTTTGTTTTTATTTAGCCGACATTAGTCTGATGTATATGGGGAATCTTAAGTGTTGTTTTTCTGATAAAAAAGTGAATAATTTATTAGAAAAACATTTAGTGAATATTTGTCTGACAAAGATCAGTTGTTTGGCAATTTTCCATAAAATTTCAGTTTTTAAAGACGACACGTTTTGGATCTTTACAACACACTCCCATTTCCTATACCATAACCCACACTTACACACATAAAGGCAAGTGTATGGTTCTATTCACAACATGGACATATCTGTGGGCCAAAGAAATACCCAAGCAGTGTGTAATCTGCAAGATTAAAGCACCACTCCAGATTTTTTTTTATTACATCGCTGGAGTGGTGCTTTCAATGCAAGTCCCTGCCCCCTGTCTGATACTCACCTTCTGGCGGCTTCAATCGCTTTTGCCGCCGCTCCATAAAATTCAAGTGATTTGTGACCTACTAGCGCGCTCCAGTGTTTCATGTGCCAGAGGTCACAAATCAATACAACTCTTTAAGAATCTTCTTCTGGCTCTCATAGAGATGCATTGAGAGATTGTGGAGTGGTATTGGTAAATGGTAAAGATGCTGAAAGGTAAGTGTATACACTGTGTGCAGAATTATTAGTCAAATGAGTATTTTGATCACATGATACATTTTATACATGTTGTCCTACTCCAAGCTGTATAGGCTTGAGAGCCAACTACCAATTAAGTAAATCAGGTGATGTGCATCTCAGTAATGAGGAGGAGTGTGGTGTAATGACATCAACACCCTATATAAGGGGTGCAAACTTATTAGGCAACTTCCTTTCATTTGGCAAAATGGGTCAGAAGAGAGATTTGACGGTCTCTGAAAGTTCAAAATTGTGAGATGTCTTGCAGAGGGATGCAGCAGTCTTGAAATTGCCAAACTTTTGAAGTGTGATCACTGAACAATAAAGCGTTTCATGGCAAATAGCCAACAGGTTTGCAAGAAGCATGTTGGGCAAAAATGGCGCAAAATTACTAAAATTTAGGAATGTAATTAGCATATCCTTACCCCTCCCTCTTCCTCACTCAACAGATTAGTCTATTTTAGTAGCTCTGCTGGTTTCATGAGACACTTATGATTAAGGACTTGTTTGTTTTTAATAATAGTCCGAAACGCGTAAAGCTATCATGACCCTTACTTGTACCATCTAAGTGGATTTCGGTCTTCACGATGTTTTTAATGATGTCTAAATAAAGCCTTGGATGTTTTAACATAAGGAGGATTTGTGCCGGATCGCCCTCTTTTTCCTTTCCACACAAAATTACTGCCCATGAATTGAGGAAAATCAAACGTGAAGCTGCCAAGATGCCATTTTCCACCAGTTTGGCCATATTTCAAAGCTACTACGTTACTGGAGTATCAAAAAGCACAAGGTAAGCCATGCTCAGGGAAATGGCCAAGGTAAGGAAGGCTGAAAAACGACCACCTTTGAACAAGAAACATAAGATAAAACGTCAAGACTGGGCCAAGCAATATCTTAAGAATGATTTTTCAAAGGTTTTATGGACTGATGAAATGAGAGTGACTCTTGATGGGCCAGAGGCTGATCAGTAAAGGGCAGAGAGCTCCACTCCGACTCAGACGCCAGCAAGGTGGAGGAGGGGTACTAGTATGGGCTGGTATCATCAAAGATGAACTTGTGGGACTTTTTCGGGTTGAGGATGGAGTGAAGCTCAACTCCCAGACCTACTGCTTCTTCAAGCAGTGGTACAGGAAGAAGTCGGTATCGTTAAAAAAAATATATGATTTTCATGCAGGACAATGCTCCATCACATGCATTCAACTACTCCACAGCGTGGCTGGCAAAGTAAAGGTCTAAAAGAGGAAAAAATAATGACATAGCCCCCTTGGTCACCTGATCTGAACCCCATAGAGAACCTGTGGTCCCTCATAAAATGTGAGATCTACAGGGAGGGAAAACAGTCTCGGAACAGTGTCTGAGAGGCTATGGTAGCTGCTGCATGCAATGTTGATCGTAAACAGATCAAGCAACTGACAGAATCTATGGATGATAGGCTGCTGAGTGTCATCATAAAGAAAGGTGGCTATATTGGTCACTAATTTTTTTGGGGTTTTGTTTTTGCCTGTCAGAAATGTTTATTTCTAAATTTTGTGCAGTTATATTGGTTTACCTGGTGAAAATAAACAAGTGAGATGGGAATATATTTGGTTTTTATTAAGTTGTCTAATAATTCTTCACAGTAATAGTTACCTGCACAAACAGATATCCTCCTAAGATAGCCAAATCTAAAAAAAACCCACTCCAACTTCCAAAAATATTAAGCTTTAATAAGAAGGACATAAATTATAAAGCATTAGAAAATACTTTGGCGCACAGATGATGAGAAGATTGTGATGTTTTTATTAAATCCAACCAGAGTAAGTGCAAACAAGTTCATCTATAATGTTTCCTTTAAACATGTTGCTTGATGCTAATTTCTTTTTAGGCACGGGTGTTTTTAATATAACATACAGAGTCATATTCACCTTCCATCACCCTGATGGATCCATCAAAGAACACGGGATATCAACAGGACTGCTGAGGCCTATGATTGGCTACAGCGGTCAGGTGACTGGACGAGTGCGTGGTCAGAGAAACATCTGCAGTAATATCCACTTGTATTATATAAAGAGAAATAAAAAGCATTTCTGAATTATGTTCATAGGTGGTGTGCAAAGAGTTTAAAGGAGTTTTATGAGATTAGAAAAAGATATCTGCACATGCATGGACTGTGTCTGGTACTGCAGCTCAGCACCACATTAGTAAACTGAATACAGGACACCGACTTGGACAAAAGAGGTGCTGCCATACTTAACGCCTGAAAAGAAATATACATAATGGAGCAAGTCAAGGTATATGGAGAAGGCTCAGGAGCAAATCCCACTTCACACAGGCAAGATGCCGGCTGTGTTATATGGCCAGTATCTGCCTCTAGTCCCTTAAAGCTTAACCATTCTTTTAATTTTTATTCCATAAATCAATAGAACACATGAAAATAAGCCATTTTATAATATTTCTTATCAGACAAATTTGCTTCTTTCTCTGACAGAATTGATCAGTTATTAACAAAATTCTCAATTCTGAAGTAAAATCTGTATTCAGTGAAGCTTTTCCCATTACTGTGATAGGAGATGGCAGTTGTTAATGATGAGTTTATGACAAGGGGAGGGAGGAGCTAAAAGGAGGAGCTAGAGGCAGAACTCCACCCCCTTATCTCTCTTCTATCTACACAGATTTCCAGTCTAGAGTATAGTTTCTAAAATGGGGTCACTTCTGGGGGATTTACACTGTTTAGGCACCTCAGGGGCTCTGCAAATTTGACATGGGTCCACTGTATTCCAGACAATTTTCACGCTCCAAAATTTAAATAGCACTCCTTTCTTTCCAAGCCCTGCTGTGCGCCCAAACAGTGGTTTTCCACTACATATGGAGAATCCCTGTACGCAAGAGAAATTGGACAACAAATTGTATGGTCCATTTTCTATTATTACCCTTGTAAAAATAAAAAAAAAATTGGGGTTAAAACAACTTTATTTTTTTTTGTCTTTTTCACAGCTCAACGTTATAAAATTCTGTGAAGCACCTGTGGATTCAAGGTGCTCAACACACATCTAGGTAAATTCCTTGAGGGGTTTAGTTTCCAAAATGGGGTCACTTGTGGGGGTGTCTATGATTTAGGCATATGAGGGGCTCTCCAAATGCAACAATATATTCGCTAACGATAACAGCCAATTTTGTATTAAAATGTCACATGGCGCTCCTTCCCTTTAGAGCCCTGCCATGTGTTTAAACAGTAGTTTCCCATCACATATGGAGTATCAGTGTACTCAGAGAGAATGGCACAACAAAATGTATGGTACAAATTCCTGTTCCCCTTGTGAAAATGCAACATTTTGAGAGAAGGTAATATTTTTGTGAAAAAAAGTAATACTTTATCTTTTTTTCCTTCCACAATGCTTTAGTTCCTGTGAAGCACCTGAAGGGTTACTAAACTTCTTAGATGTGGTTTTGAGCAGTTTGAGAGGTGCAATTTTTAAAATACTGTCACTTTTGGGTATTTTCTGTCACATAGGCCTCCTACAGTCATTTCAAATGTGATGTGGTCCCTAAAAATGGTTTTGTCAATTTTATTGTAAAAATTAGGTTTCAAAAATGGTGCTGATCTAAAATAGACATGTGGGAAATGTTATTTATTAACTATTTTGTGTCATCCCTTAAGGGCATAAAAATTTAAATTTTTCAAATTTTTGCCAAATCTACAATATTTTCACAAATAAACTCAAAAAATATCATCCTAATTTTACCACTAACATGAAGTACAATATGTCAAAAGAAAACATTTTCATGACTACGACGGAGCTTTGTGGGAATATGTTTGATAATAAATGAGTGAATGGGGGAGTCTTTATTCAAATAAAGTATTTTTGTGTGTCTTTTTTTCATTTCACTTACTGGGTTATTAAAAGGAGTGTCTGACAGATGCCTTTCCACTACTAATACCTTGACTTGATGACAGTAGAGGATACACAGCTGACATCAACCTCCAAAAATATTACCCCCCAATGCCACCGTACCAGAGCAATCGGGAATAGCCGGGCATCTAATGTCATGGGCCAATTCTGGGATTGCTGTGGCTGGTATTTTTAGGCTAGGAAGGGGCCAATATCTATGTACTCTCCCAGCCTTATAATGCCAACTTGCAGGCAGCTGCTTTACCTTGGCTGACCATCAAAACTGGGGGGGGCACATCATTTTTTTTTTTTCTTTAAATTAATCATTAAATTTGTTACCAGCAGCAATCTGGTAGCCCATGCGTCTGCTCCATACTGTTCCCATACCATTACAGCAATTTTCCGGCTCCCCCAAGCCACACTTTTAGGGTTTTCTGGACATCATTTTTTTTTTTTTTTTTTTTAAATTAATCATTAAATTTGTTACCAGCAGCAATCTGGGAGCCCATGCGTCTGCTCCATACTGTTCCCATACCATTACAGCAATTTTCCGGCTCCCCCAAGCCACACTTTTAGGGTTTTCTGGACATCATTTTTTTTTTTTTTTTTTTTTTAAATTAATCATTAAATTTGTTACCAGCAGCAATCTGGGAGCCCATGCGTCTGCTCCATACTGTTCCCATACCATTACAGCAATTTTCCGGCTCCCCCAAGCCACACTTTTAGGGTTTTCTGGAAAAATGTTCCCCATTGAATTCCATTATACTCGTTACCCGAATTGATCCAACCTGCTCGATTTGAGTAATGAGCACTCATGCACTTTAGTACTTGCTCATTACTAATTACTACTACTTATGGCAGGATATCTATTTATTGTTTTTTATCTTAGGTTTTGTCTGTTACTGGCCACAGTGTAAACAGGCACTTATACTAAGGGGTGCTTCACACACAGCAAGATCGCTACTGAGATCGCTGCTGAGTCACGGTTTTTGTGACCTCATTAGCGATCTCGCTGCGTGTGACACTGAGCAGCGATCTGGCCCCTGCTGTGAGATCGCTGCTCGTTACACACAGCCCTGGTTCGTTTTTTTATTGTTGCTCTCCCGCTGATAAGCACACATCGCTGTGTGTGACAGCGAGAGAGCAACAATCCTGAATGTCCAGGGAGCAGGAGCCGGCGTCTGACAGCCTGCGGTAAGCTGTAACCAAGGTAAACATCGGGTAATCAAGGTGGTTACCCGATATTTACCTTCGTTACTAGCCTCCGCAGCTCTCATGCTGCCAGTCCCGGCTCCTGCTCCCTGCACACACAGCTAAGCGGTGTGCGCTGGTAACTAATGTAAACATCGGGTAACCATACCCGATGTTTACCTTAGTTACCAGTGTCCTCAGCTTCCAGACGCCGGTTCCGTGCAAGCGCAGCGTCGCTTGCACGTCGCTGCTGGCTGGGGGCTGGTCACTGGTCGCTGGTGAGATCTGCCTGTTTGACAGCTCACCAGTGACCATGTAGCGATGCAGCAGCGATCCTGACCAGGTCAGATCGCTGGTCGGATCGCTACTGCATCGCTAAAGTGTGAAGGCACCTTAACAGATATGCTGGCCCATAGCTTTAGTTTATTATATTTGGCAAACTTAGGGTTGGACACCTTGTCCATTTAGCGTTCCACAATCAGGTCTAGGTCCTGATCTGTCGATCATTTATTTTTATGTCTGCTGGTACATAGTGAGGTGAGTTACTACAGTTAGGCACCATCTTGATTGGGTACACCGTGTCGATTTGGAACGGCTTTTACATTATTTTGCTCAAAATAATGCTAATTTCTGTAAGTACCCTATTTTTTTATAATTATGACTTAATCCGATTTACTTAGTACAAGGTATCTTTATATTCTTTTTGTCCTAGGTTTTGTCTGTTAATGGCTGCAGTGTGAATGTGCACCTACACATTGCACTTATAATATCAGGAATGGGTTTGGTTTTGCTTTAGAGACCTGCGAATGTGCAATGCTATAATAGGTTTTGTATGATTAGAATACTGTAATACTAATAATTCAGCGTTATGATTCAACTTCTTGGGAAACATACAATGCTAAGAAAAATATGTATTCTCATGTACAATCCCACGTAAACAACTGTATTAACAAAATAGCTGGAACACCACTTTGCAAATAAACTGTATGGCTAAGGTTAATCTATTCCTCCATTTTATCACTAAAACGTGTCTAATTTTACTGATAAAATCGTTTAAAACATAATGAGATTCAGGTTACAATGGAAACAAGAACACCAAGTATTTCATTTTTGAGCTGTAATAAAAACACAAAATCAATGTCATTAAATCATGTTCAGGATACTGAGCGCCGAGCAACCTTTGCGGGATTAGTAAGTGTTTCAATGGTTTTCTTATCAGAAAGACACCGGGTTGGCAAATTACAATTGATCGCTCTTAAATGAAGTCAAACAGACCCACACATTGAACAGGAGAGAAGGAGAGGTGATTCTGACCTGGACACAATCAGATGAATATGGGCGTCATAAATTATTCCTCACTTCATATTTCTACGCCATCATTTGGGCCAAGGTTTTTTTCCTCCACTGAGGGTGTATTATAAATTACTTAATATACTTCATTGGTTTATTTACGACTGGCAGCGCAACGAGATTCAGAAATGAAGATCAGCCAATGTTTTATTTCCATGGAAATTGAAGAGTTATTGATTTTATTGCACCATTAAATAAACTTTGTGACAATTAAGCTTTGAGTTGTGTCGGCTTGGGCCCCGAACTGTTGTTCATCATACTAACAGCTTAGTAAAAATAGTCCATTTTTATATCTATATAAAGAATACTCTTTTAAAAATGATTCCCTTTTCATGCAATGCTCTGTAGTTCCACAAACATTTGTTCTCTAGTCTCACAATATGTTCTCTCCTTTGTTTACTGTCAAGGTTAAATTTATACTTGTGCAGCTAACACCGAATCCATATACAATGTGCAGGTTCACCTCCCAGCTGTAAGCTTCAAGGGCCTTGTGAAACACTGGAGCTGGTTTCGGAGGTGGCAAACAATTACTACTGGGCAATTACCCATGTCCACTGTTTTCTAAAGCCCGCTTTACAAGCTGCAATGTATCTTACAATGTGACAGCGGGGTCACGTCGTAAGTGACGCACATCCGGCATCGTAAGGTACATTGCAGTGTGTGACAGGTACGTGCGATTGCGATTGAACATTAAAATGTTCATCTCATACACATCGTACCTTTCTCTAAAATTGCACGTCAGATTGTTCATCGTACCCGGGGTAGCACACATTGCAGTGTGTGACACCCCGGGAACGATGATCAGATCTTACTTACATCCTGCGGCTCCCGGCCCACAATGCATAAGGAAGGAGGTGGGCGGGATGTTTACGTCCTGCTCAGCTCCTCCCCTCCGCTTATATTGGCCGACTGCCGTGTGACGTCGATGTAACGCCGAACGTCCCTCCCACTCCAGGAAGTGGACGTTCGCCGCCCACATCGAGGTCGTATGGACGGGTAAGTACATGTGATGGGGGTTAATCGTTTGTGCGGCACGTTCAACAAATTGAACGTGCCACACATACGATGGGGGCGTTGCAAATCGCATACGATATCGTATGCGAAATTGCAACATGTAAAGCAGGCTTAAGTATCTCTCTGACAATGGGACTGCCAGGAACAACCTCTCAAAACTATTAAGCAATGTGTAAATTCATATTTGGAAAGTATTATGCAGTCACTGTTCAAGCATACAACAGCTTCAGGCTTATGCTGTAGAGCCAGTGTGTTGAGCAGGTTACAGTTTGCTCATACCGTACTGTCTGACCTCTCCTTTTATTGTGTGTAATTTCCCATATTGGATTATACAGATAATTGTTACTGTATGTGTAGCACCCACGGGGCAAGGGGTTAAACTTGTTACCCATTGCCGGGCCAGTGATGTTGGGTCTGGGCATGTCACTGGTGGCCCTGCCCAGCTTCATGGCCCCGAGGCGTACAATAAAAGGGGAAGAAGGATGTTTGTCTCGTGACGCCACCTGTGGTACACGGCAAGGGATTAGCCACCGCTGCGGGTGATGTCCTCCGGGGCTGATGGGGTCACAGCAAAAATGGTCCTGCTACCCACAGGTGGAGCGGGCCCCGGGGAGGATGATAGGGATGATAATCGACTGCTGGCGCCAGAGCGGTAATGCTAGACTGAGGCAGCAGGTGCGTGTCACGATCTATTTATTCCCAGTTCTGGTGCTGCACTCAGGGTACTGGTCTCCGCCATGATGGGCCCCAGCAATCCCAGTTAAGTCCAGGGTCAATGCGGTGCTGTGAACTGAGAGACCTACCTCCTTGCGCTTGGTGTTGGCTCCCCATGGCTTGAAGCTACTTGTGTAACGGTGTGCCAGGGGCGCCTCTGGGCTTGTAGTCGTGGCCCCTTCTGACAGGCTTACCCCTGGCGTCGCCGTCACTGGGGGGACAGGAGGTGCCTTGGTGGGGCAGAGTGTGGTGGTGCAGGTGTTGTCCGGCGCACAAATACTCTTCAGGCGTGGGTCAATGCAAACAACAAACATCTTTTATTCTCTGCAGTTCTTCACACTTGGCAGTAATAAAGCACAATGCTATGGCGCTTCCTTCAGCTGAGGGGGAGTCTACTATAGCGTTCCCTCAAGTGGGCGACTTGCCTGACTACTTCACTTCGCCCGGCTCCCACTTCTGGCTACCCACAGCCCGGACCCACACCGGACTGCTTCACCCTACGAGGTTCCGCCCGCTCCTGTCTTCTCCGGCTTCCCTGTACTTCAGCTGCCACACTCTGCCCCTGGCTGTTCCTTCCTCTTTTCTGTCCCAGAGACCACTGCCCGTCTAACACACTTTCTTCCCTCCTAACCTGCCGGCTCCTCCTCCCTACTGTGGTGACAGCCGTCCCACCCGGCCACTAGGGGGTACCCTGACAACAACATACATGCATACAATATAAAACATTTTTATTAATAACGTTTCCGGGTTAACTAGGCTTCCTGATGAGGGGTCTACCCACCCCTTACACTCCTCCCCTCTTTAACCTGAGCCTCCTGGCCAGGCTCCAATCTAAAATTACAACTGTTAAAACCACATAAAACATGTTCAATCAACTGCGAACCTGTCCAGCGCCCGGAGGCTTGGCAGCGCTCCCGGTCTTTGGTGTGCCCGGAGGCTTAGCAGCACTCCCGGTCTTTGGTGTGCCCGGAGGCTTGGCAGCGCACCCGGTCTTTGGCGATCACCGCAGGAACACGGAAGCTTTTCTCTCAATAACACGAAGGAGCCCCTGGCTCAGTCCAGCAAGCAGGCTCACTCCGGAATATGCAACTCAAACATAAAACTTTCTCCGGCTTAAACATGCCGGCTTCAAACAAAACAGTCCCGCCATCCTCCGGTCTCGATACTCATTCCGGGTGGAAGGCCCGTTGCCACTCAGCCCTCTTAGCCTGGATGTATTCCGATAGGGACTGCCCGGGTAGTCGGCGCAGCCGCCGGAAAGGCTCCTGACTGATGAGCTGCTCCGCTGCTGCAGCTCCCGGCTTGGGCTCCTCAGTCTCTGACGGAGGTGAGGGGGTCGCTGCGCGGACGGTGGCGGACTGCCCATAACAATCGTCGGGTGAGTAATAATGTTCTGGTTTATCGCCAGTACCGGCGAGGTTCCCTTCTCCGGGTCGGTACTTTGCACGGGCATGACTGCCGGAGCTACAGCTACGGTATGCCGGGGTCGGGAGGCTTCAGCCAGCACCGGTCTTCGTTGTACTTGTCGCCGGGCCTGGTGCTCTTCCCATTCTACCTCCTGCTGCCATTGGGCAGCCTCCTGCTCGGTAGGCGCACGATGCACCCCCACCGCAAACAAGCCCCGGCAGCCCACTTCCCTCAGGAATCGTACTTTTTCCCCCGGGTATAGGGTATGCAGCCGCTGCGGGAGGCCTTCTGTATCCAAGTTGACGCAATTATAAAAATAGTCGTCGCCGGTTTCGCCATCCCGGATGAAGCCATACCCTTCTCTCTGGTTGAACTTGACGACCACTCCGGTGGTATACTGACGCTCAAGCTCTTCGCCGTGGGGACCCGCCATGATCTCCCGGGCGACGGTTTCAACAAGCAGCCGCTCTTGCACTGGGTCCGGCTCGGGTGACGGGGATCTTCGGGTTGGTAGGGGAGACGGCAGCACCGGGTCCCAATAGAAACCCCAGTCGTCTCTCTCTAATTTCGGGGCGTAGATGTCTGCCGGAGTTTGGCTAGGTGCTCCAGACCCCACCGCGGCTGGCGGGGGTCTCTCCGGGCAGGGATATGGGGCTCCCAACATCCGGCTCCCCGACGGCAGTTGGGCGGCGTAGGTCGCCCGGACCTCGGTTGTGGTCGCACCGGTCTCCGCATCCCACGTTGTGAGCCAAGTCACCCTACTGGCTTGCCCCGGTCCTCCGGGTACAGCCGGCAAGTAGGTAGGGAATCCCTCCGCAGACACCACCTGCTTCAGACGGCTCTCGTCCAATTTCTCCATATTCTCGGCAACACTAGTTCTCAGTAATGGCGTCAGGGTCAGTGGCGAGACTAGAGGAAGTGGAGGCGGGCTCACTTTTCCCGCTCTTAAGGATACTCCACCCTTAGCCTCGCACCACAGATCGACCCCTCCGCGACGGCACTTCTTTCTTCTTACAACACCGCCCACTGTACATGTCTCTGTTCGTGCCCTGGGACCGGCACCTCCCCTCTTTGGGCGGAGTACTCCGAACTTCTTTTTCAGCACCGGCCAGCCCCAGGCTCTTCTTTTGGCGCCAATTCTCCGCGCGCTTTCTGTTTCTTCACAGACGACGGCCACCTTGCCGCCATCTTGTGCCCGGTCCTTCACCTCAGGCACTGTTTCTTCTTCCCACCATGGGACTGTAAATCTTCGCTGAGAGTCCGGATCAGGGGCCCTTGGCACCACTTGGTCTCCATCTTCTTGGAGCGGGTCCCCTTGCATATGATCCGGATCCTGCCGACTACGCCAATTGTAACGGTGTGCCAGGGGCGCCTCTGGGCTTGTAGTCGTGGCCCTTTCTGACAGGCTTACCCCTGGCGTCGCCGTCACTGGGGGGACAGGAGGTGCCTTGGTGGGGCAGAGTGTGGTGGTGCAGGTGTTGTCCGGCGCACAAATACTCTTCAGGCGTGGGTCAATGCAAACAACAAACATCTTTTATTCTCCGCAGTTCTTCACACTTGGCAGTAATAAAGCACAATGCTATGGCGCTTCCTTCAGCTGAGGGGGAGTCTACTATAGCGTTCCCTCAAGTGGGCGACTTGCCTGACTACTTCACTTCGCCCGGCTCCCACTTCTGGCTACCCACAGCCCGGACCCACACCGGACTGCTTCACCCTACGAGGTTCCGCCCGCTCCTGTCTTCTCCAGCTTCCCTGTACTTCAGCTGCCACACTCTGCCCCTGGCTGTTCCTTCCTCTTTTCTGTCCCAGAGACCACTGCCCGTCTAACACACTTTCTTCCCTCCTAACCTGCCGGCTCCTCCTCCCTACTGTGGTGACAGCCGTCCCACCTGGCCACTAGGGGGTACCCTGACAACAACATACATGCATACAATATAAAACATTTTTATTAATAACGTTTCCGGGTTAACTAGGCTTCCTGATGAGGGGTCTACCCACCCCTTACACTTGGGTACCCCGATTCTTGTAACTCAGCTACCGTCCCGTTTGCAGGTGATGTGGGTCCGCTGTGGAACCTCACCATAATCCCAATCCCGGGCCCTATGTGCCACTGTGCACCGGGAATTGGTGGTGGCCAGAGGGATGTACAATCCCCCTGTCCTGCAGATTCTGGTAGTCCAACAGTGGAGTATGTTCCACCCTAGGGCTCTGCACCCTGCTCTGCGCCGGTTCCAAGGGAGCAATGAAGCTCTCCCCGCACATATTTTATTATTAATGAAAGTCTAAAAATGGAGGAATACCCTCCTATATTCACAAAGATACAAAAACACCTAAAACATCACTAAACAGAAAACAAAAATATCCTGTACAACTTATATAACAGTATTATCAAGAATTCATGGTGATATTGTATTTACAAAAACAGAGGTAAGGTGAACCTCTGTCTGTAAACCAATATATTCTTGAAATTATCCTATTTTTTACTTATATTGTATATTGTTGCACCACATTTGAAGTGTCATTAATCCTAGTAGTCCAGTAGTCAGTGAGTCTAAAGAGACACCTAACAGTCCAGTAGTCAATGAGTCAAAATAAACATGGTAGTCCAGGTTGTAATCCAGTAGTAAAGGAAAGTAATGACATGATTTATAGTCAATCTGGATTTCCGTCACCCCCAATGTTGGTATGATATTTAATATCACTATTTATGACTAGGTCCTCTGTGTCAGTCCAAAATTCACACAGAGCCCACATCATTCCCTGCATTATTCCCCTCATTATATCAGCCATCGTGTTCCTTTAACAGCCCTGAGTAGAGCAACGCTTCATCCACAGCTGTAAACCTTTAGAATTTCGCTGTCAATCTCTGACAGCGGTATCTAACATGTGCCGGCGTTGTGTGCATAATTCCTCCTGCTCATCGGCATACCTGTGATAGGATTGCTGGGTGCCTATGGGTTGTCATGACAGCCAAAGGTCTGCTGATAATTAGAGATGAGCGAACCTGAGGTTCGATATTCGGCGTTTGGGTTCAGAAACTGACTTCCCAAAAACCAAAGTTCCGGTTCAAAGTTCGAGTGAGTTACAAGTGCAAACCACTGAAGCGAGCATCGCTGTACTTGGGTGTCAGTGATGCTCAGCCCTGTGCAAACCACGCGCAGTGTCTGAACAGTTCGCATTTGGGGTAAAATCAGAGTGATCAGCTGTAGTGTGCACACACACACAAAAAAAATTGATAACATCCGCCCACTCTCCACCAGAAATGTTCTGCTTATCGCTGGCAGCATGTGGGTGGAGCCATGAAATACCCAATTACTGACTTCCATTGAGGTTTGGATCAAGTTGGGGTCAAAAACAGAACTTTTTTAAGGTTCGAATGTACTTGGCGAACTGAACTTCCAAAGATTCGCTTATCTCTACTGATGGCCACAGATCATAGTTTTAGCTATACATAGCAGTGCTTCTGCACTGCTATGTATAGCACAAGAGATAGGGGACTTGAAGCTACAATTGTCCTAAGGCACTGTAAAAAAAGGAAAAATAAAAGTTTTTATGAATTTGAAAAACAAACACAAAAGTTCAAATCATCCCCTTTTACCACATAAAGAAAAAAACAGTAATAAAAAATACACGTATTTGGTATTGCTGCGTTCATAAAAGTCTCATCTATCAAAATATAAAATAAATGAATTTAAACAATAAACAGCATCAAAAAAGCTTTCAGTTTATAAAAAAGCTGACTTTCTTAAGATTAGGATAGCCTGCAATCATGTAAAAGCACCAACCTGTATTCCGTTGCTTATAGCATATTTTTTACTGGACCTATCTGACTGGCATGAAATACGAGGCATCTTTATATCTGCCATCCTGATGCCTGTGAAAGCTTGGGAATGTAAAATATAATCTCAATAAATGTGAAACATTTTAAAGTTAAAAAAACCCTATCCTGTAATATAAGTCAGATTTTTGCACAGTGATCCTTATGAACCCCCGTTGTGATTCAATCAAATTGTTTTGGGATTTATCATTTCTTCTTTGTCTACCAAAATAACATAGGATTGCTTGTAATGAGCAATAAAAAACAGAATAATTAAAACAATATTCTTGGAAGCACTTCTAAGGAATTATGTCATCATTTGAAACCCAGGCAAAGAGAGGGCAAGATATAATAGTAGAATAATGGTACATATGGGTTGTAAAACCTCGCAGATTGTTATTTATGGAAGACTTTTCAGGAAACCCAAGGCTTCTTTGACTTTATGCAAGCATTTTACTGCAGACATTTCTTATGTTCATTATTGTCCTCCAATTTAGCAACTGCCTATTTTTAGCATCGTATGAGCGGGAAAATAGGCTAAATATGGCATAAAAAAGAAATAACGCACAAACAGTGAAACAGAAATGCAGAGAGATGTATATTTACATTGCATGGTAAGTAGGTTAAAGGAAACCTGTCACCAGGTTTTTGCTATGTAATTTCAGAGCAACATGAGTTAAGCCTGCTTTACATGTTACGATTTCGCATATGATATCGTATGCGATCGTAACCGCCCCCATCGTATGTGCGGCACGTTCAATTTGTTGAATGTGCCGCACAAATGATTAACCCCCGTCACGTGTACTTACCCTTCCATACGACCTCGATGTGGGCGGCGAACATCCACTTCCTGGAGTTGGAGGGATCTTCGGCGCCACAGCGACATCATGCGGCATGCGGCCAATAGAAGCGGAGGGGCGGAGATGAGCGGGACGTAAACATCCCGCCCACCGTGTGCTGCCTCGAGAACATTGCACAACCGCACGTTCAATCTTTGAGGAATGAACGACGTGCATGTGATGAACGGATTTTCGAGGTTTTAGATGCTACAATCCTACTTACGATGCCGGATGTGCGTCACTTACGACGTGACCCCGCCGACACATCGTAAGATATATTGTAGCATGTAAAGTGGGCTTTAGGGACTGAGAGCTTGATTCCAGCGATGTATCACTTGCTGGTCTGCATGCTGTCATTTGGATACAATCAATATTTCAAACACTTCAAAACATGAGAAACTCGAGTCAGTATCAAAATACACATATTTATTGATTAATAATACATACAAAAAGATATTTTTTTGAAATATTAAAATATTGTGCTTAGTATCATAGTAATCAAATCCCAGTCAAAAAAAGGCTAATCCATAAGGTCCGTTACAGGGTAAAAAGATTTTTTTGAAATAATCATAGGGTTTTATATGCAGTGACAAGAAGGTTAGCCATATAATGATGGACCCTCAACCTGTCACCTTATATTCAGATAAGCAAAAGAGGGGGAGCTAGTCTTGAGTGGAGAGGGAGAGTAGTTAATAATATTTTTTTATTTTCTATATACTTCCCATAACACAGGGAACAGTATCCCAGTGAATACCACAGAAGGAATATTGCTACGTCAATCATAAACAGTATTTACTTCCAAGACCGGAGGGAACAGTAACCCAGTGGGTACCGCAGCAGAATTGTTACACCATAAAAATAATTTGATCTCTCCTGCGGTATTCAGCAGGTGACAGCCCAACGGCCAGGGATCAGTTTAAATAATCTACTCCTTTATCTACTACATAAATTGCAAACATTGTTCACTTTCCAACCAAAATGAACAGCAACCCAGTGGGCACCGCAACAGAATTGTTACACCTTTAGTCTACAAATAAATTACTATTCTCTGCAGTATTCAGCAGGCGGCAGCCCAGCCATGTCAGGGAACAGTTCAAATAATCCTCTCCTACATTTAATTGTAAACAATGTTTTTTTATTTTTGGATTTTTAACTTCCCAAACCAGAAGGAACAACAGCCCTGTGGATACCGCAGCAAGATTGTTACACTGCCAATTTATAGATTATTTGATCGTCCCCGCGGTACTCAGCAGGCTGCAGCCCCATGAAGCCAGGGATCAGTTCCAATAGTCCTCTCCTTTATACTTAATCAGAAAATATATTCAAAGGTAGTCTATATAACATTAATTAACCACGCCCCCTTGATGAAGCGATCTCAAACTGAATCTTTCCAAAACTGACATGTTTGTGTATCTACCCCCCCTTTACTAACCTACTTATACACGATAACTCCTGGGCAGCACGATCGATGTCTTGGGGTTATATTTGACACAGAAGCTTCCTTTATTCCCTATATTTAATAATTCCCATTATCATATTATCTGAATCTTAAAAATAACTAAAGAATCCAACCTTTTCTAACATTTGGAACTGGAAAAACTCTTAAGGCTGCTTTACACGTATCAATTTCTCGTGCGATCGCATGGGCGATCGCACCCGCCCTCATCGTTTGTGCGGCTTCAGGCAATTCCTTGCCCGTGTCATACAAAGTCGTAACCCCCCGTCACACGTACTTACCTTCCAAACGACCTCGCTGTGGGTGGCGAACATCCACTTCCTGAAGGGGGAGGGACGTTCGGCGTCACAACGACATTCAGCGTCACACAGCGGCCGGCCAATAGAAGCGGAGGGGCGGAGACCTCCTTCCTTCCTCATTGCTGGCGGAACGCAGGTAAGCTCTGTTCATCGTTCCTGCGGTGTCACATGGAGAGATGTGTGCTGCCTTGGGAACAATGAACAACCGGACGTTCGATTTTATGAAAATGAGTGACGTATCAACGAGCAACGATAAGGTGAGTATTTTTGCTCGCTCGTAGCTGTCACACGCTACGATATGTCAAACGTTGCCAGATGTGCGTCGCTTACGACGTGACCCCGGCGACATATCGTTTGACATATCGTAGCGTGTAAAGCCCGCTTTACTGTCACTCTTATTCACTCTTGTCTGGACTACTCTCTACTGATTGG
The DNA here is from genome assembly GCF_048569485.1 of Anomaloglossus baeobatrachus. NCBI lineage: Eukaryota > Metazoa > Chordata > Amphibia > Anura > Aromobatidae > Anomaloglossus > Anomaloglossus baeobatrachus. The sequence continues at coordinate 595,882,673 of NC_134353.1, read as the reverse complement.
TCTCCCCCTCTAACCAAACTTTCTCCTCTCTAATCCATCCTGATTCGGCTGCCAGGGTCAGATTTCTGTTCAGCTGCTTCACTGATGCCTCCACCTTGTGCAAGTCATTGCACTGGTTACCCAATCTCTACAGAATACAATGAACAATTATTGCTCTCACCCACAAAGCTCTCCACCATCCAACATCTCCTCCCTCATTTCTGTGTATCACCCTACCTGTGCTCTCCCTTCTGCAACTGATCTAAGAATAATATCCTCCAGAATTCATACCTGGCACTTTGCCTCCAAGACATCTCTCATGCTGTGAAAGTTTTCTGGAATGAATTACAACTAATGATAATCAGACCCAGACTGTAAAACTCCAGATCCACGCTAGTTACCTAGTACCAGTGCACCGAACCTGGGCCCAGAGTAATAGAAAAAAAGAAAGAAAATAAGAATAAAGCAGGCACATCACACTTTCCAGTCTCCCACACGGTAGTAACACTACTTCTGGGGGGTGCTCATTAACCTCATGCATATCTACTGCTTCTCCCGCCCACTGGCAGTCCCTGTGTTTCTGATTGGTTGCAGTTATACCACACCACCATCCTCTGTGATAGCATGTCTGACTGCTTGCAATCACAAACACTGTATGTGTCTATATTGGTGTAAAAATAAATTTAAAAATTGGTATACGGTCCACCCATATTATGATTTCCAGCACATATAAAGCATATGGCTACAGACTGCAGCCCTGTGCTTATCTTGGCTGTGTATCAAGATAAGAGGGACCCCATGTGGCTTTTTTTATTTTAATTATTTAAATAAATAATTATAAAAAAAAACGGTGTGCGGTCCCCACCAATTTTGATACCCAGCCATGATAAAGCCGACAGCTGAGGGCTGGTATTCTCAGGCTGGGGAGGCCCATGGTTTTTGGGCCCCCAGCCTAGAAAAAGCAGCCTGCAGCCGCCCAGAATTGTTGCATCCATTAGATGCGACAATCCCATAACTTTACCTGGCTCATCCCGATTGCCCTGGTGCGGTGGCATTCAGGGTAATAACAGGTTAATGACAGCTCACAGCTTCCACTAAGCCCTAAATTAATAATGGAGTCTATGAGACCCCCATTACTAATTTGTAGATGAAAAGAAATAAAGACAAACACCAAAAAATCCTTTATTTGAAATAAAATACACAAAACACCTTACCCCTTTATTAACCCAAAACACCCAGTTCCAACGTACTCCACACGAGGTCCCATGATGATTCCGGCTCTGCTACATACATACTGAAGTCACAGAGTGCAGGATCAGAACATGTCTGTAAACTGTGGCTTCAGGCAGAGACTGAAAGAGGCGCAATGATGAGCGGTGACGTCACAGTTTATTTGTGATCACAGCTGGAGGTTCCCATGGTAACTCACCTGTGACTGCAGGTAAACTGGCCCAGGAGACCTCATTAAATTCAGTGACCTCACCTCATTGTGATCCTGTGGCACACCCAGATACACAATGCAAAGATTGAGTCAGCTTCTTCCCTTTTTATTATTATTATTATTATTATTATTATTATTATTGCCACTGCCTGTTATTTGCCATTTTGAAATTTTATGTGTAATTATGTCAAATTTGCATATTTTTCTCTGTGTTTTTTTTTGTGTTGTTTTGATACATTCAAAGGAAATAAACATGTGTATAACAAAACGCGTAATTTCACTAATTTTCTGGGATAAATACTTTATTTTCTAGAAAGATTTCAAGGGTGCCAACACTTTCAGGTATGACTGTATCTATAATATGTGTGTGTGTGTGTGTGTGTGTGTGTGTGTGTGTGTGTGTGTACTGTATATATATTCTTCCATCCAAATTGCAATGTTTCAATTACAATCCAGTCTTTGTCAAACACAAGATTGCAGTTGAAACATTACTTTTTGTACATGATTGGAGATAAAGTAGTTACGGTATGTATGTTTTTAATTCTATAGAACCATGTCACCACTTTATTTGTATTATGGATGAAGTCTTTGCGGGATTCTTAGGACGGGTGAATCATTGCTTCATATACGTTAGTGAGTGCTGCAGGTAAATGTTTGTTTTTGTGTTTTCATCAATTTGAGATCGGATGAAGTCCAACACAAGGCACTCTCACCGGTCAGCTGAAAACCATTCAGGCTTGCTGGATGTAAACACATGGAATGGAGCAACTAAGCGCAGCTCCACTCAATGTGTCATGGCTGCTGCTGAGTATTGCCAGTTAGTTCATACCCCTTAAGGGTACTTTACACCCTGCGATATCGGTATCGAAATCGCTAGTGAGCGTACCCGCCCCCGTCGTTTGTTTGACACGGGCAAATCGCTGCCCGTGGCGCACAAGATCGCTTACATCCGTCACATGGACTTACCTTCCCTGCGATGTTGCTTTGACCGGCGAACCGCCTCCTTTCTAAGGGGGCAGTTCGTGCGGCGTCACAGCGACGTCACATGGCAGCCATCCAATAGAAGAGACTTTTCCGGTGGACGCAGGTAGGAGATGTTCGTCGTTCCTGCGGTGTCACACGTAGCGATGTGTAGTGCTGCAGGAATGACAAACAACATCGTACCTGCAGCAGCAACGATATTAAGGAAAGGAGCGACGTGTCAACGATCAACGTTTTTTGACGTTTTTGCAATCATTGATCGTCGCTCCTTGGTGTCACATGCTGCGATGTCAATAACGGCGCCGGATGTGTGTCACTAACGACGTGACCCCGGCGATATATCGTTAGCGATGTCGCAGCGTGTAAAGTACCCTTTAGAGTAGAACTGGTCTGGCATTACCTTGCAGAGGTTCCTATACATTGGAAATGCAATTCGATCTCCATTCCATCTGCTTAAGTCAGTCGCAACCAAATTTGCCTTTGAATTCTAGCCCAAATTTAACAATGTTGCCCATGGCTAACATTTTTCCAATAGGCCCTGGACTCCATTTTAGTCTGAAACCCCCGATCTAAAGCCTAAATCTTTCCTAAATTACTGAAAGAAAAATATATGAGAACATTATATGATATCTGGAAGTTTTTTGGTCTCTAAATAATATTTTCTCAGATGACAAAAACTGTTTAAGAAGACAATATTTTTCTTAATCAACGTGTCAGTCAAAAGGCCAGTAGCAATTTAGGCATTTAGCAATAGTTAAAAGCTTCAAAGTCCGTGCAGGATCTATTTCTAATGAAGCTTTTCATTGTAATTAGAACAATTTTCTATGACAAGCGGGGTCTTCTGACACCACGGGTAATAAAAGATTTTCTGTAATTGTAATGAAAGCCAAAGATGAATACACAAACATGACACCAATGGGTAATTAATTTGTACTTTGAAGAAGATTGGAAGTATTGAACTCATTTATAGTTTAGCATTAAAAAGAAATGAAACTCAGCAAACTGAAGATTCAGCGATATCAGAATAAAGAAGTCTCCATTTTTCTTGCTGATCTGCTTCATTAGCCATTTTGTTGATGAAACGTAAAACCTACTTTCTAAAAGAGATTTAATTTTTGTAATAATTGAAAGATGGTGTCATCTTTCACACATACTGTGCTAGGAGGGGGAATCCAGTCACTTAATCTTTTAAGGAGTGGCCCATCTTGAGATTTTAGTGTAAACAGGGATGTAACGCCAATGGCGGCAGACTAAGCGGCAGCTATAGGGCCCATGTGTAGGGGGCCCCCCTAAAGCAGAATTGCACTTTCAATTGTATCGGTATCGTGGATGCTTATACAGTTGAAAGTAATGATGAAAGAGTGAGCGTTCCGATGTCCGTTCCCTCGATCATCATTCTCCTGTTCTGTCTGTGCTCTGATGTCTTAGCACAGTGGGCGTAATAACGTCATTACTGCACCCACTGTGTCGAGATGTGCAATTCTGCCGAACACTCCCTGCAGAGATCAGAGCAGGGGGAAAGAGAAGCATTGAGTACTTATGTTGAGCAGACTCACAGATACCTGGGATCAGCGGGTCCAACTGGGTTTAAAAAAACAAAAAAAAAAAACAGTTCGGGCCCGGAATTGACCCCAGATATCTGGCTGAATTCCGATCCCCATATAAGCCTATGAGGACCATTATTATTCATACAGTACATATTCAGTGTTTCCCCTACACACCAGCAGTTCCCGTTTCTCTGATTGGTTGCAGCGAGACACGCCCCCACTCTGTGTAACAGCGTGTGTGACTGCAACCCATCATAGGTGCTGTGTGTATGTCTTTATTGCTGTAAAAAGAAACAAATAAAAAAAATGGGGCAGGATCCCCAGCACAGATAAAGCATATAGCTACAGGTTGCAGTTCCCAGCCATGTACTTATATTGGCTGTGTATGCAAATAAGAGAAGTTGCATGCGGATTTTTAAAAATTATTTAAATATATAATTTTAAGAGACGGCGTGCGGTCCCTCCAAATTTTGATACCCAGCCATGATAAAGCCAACAGCTGGAAGCTGGTAATCTCAGGCTGGGGAGGCCCATGGTTATTGGGCCCCCTCAACCTAAAAATAGCAGCTTGCAGCTGCCCAGAATTGTCACATCCATTAGATGAGACAATCCCGGCACTTTACCGAGCTCATATTGATTGACCTTATGCGGTGGCAATTGGGGTAGTGTAAGAGGTTAATGACAGATCACAGCTGCCACTAAGCCCTAGATTAGTAATTTGTAAGGTGTATGAGACCCCCATTTCTGATCCTGTAAGAAAAAAAATAAACACAAACACCAAAAAATCCCTTATTTTAAATAAAATACTGAAAAAAACCCTCTTTCTCCAATTTATCCAATTTATTAACTTCATAAACTCCCAGGTCTAACATAATCCACGATTGAGAGTGAGTACAATAAGGTCATCATACTGTGCATGTGGAGGGTACTGTGGAGGAATTCACTGTGGGAGTATCATACAGTGTCTGGGGAGCACTTTTGTTGGCATGATACTTTATGGGTGCAATGAAAGGATAATCTAGGTGCTTCAATAGTTAGAAAATTACTTTGTAAGGGCTGTAAGGCTGTGAGGTATGATGTTATGTGACCCAGCCGGTGGCGCCGAATTAGAACTTCAGCTAAGGGGTCCCATGATTTTTTTTTATTTACCATTATCATTATATGGTAAAACTGACCTGGCAATATGATTCTCCAGGTACGATACGAGTACCGTATTTAGATACAAATCATATATAGTTTTCTCTTAATTTAAGTAGTGAAAAAAAATCAGAATTCTGTAAAAAAAAAACAACATTTAACTTTTGGTGCCATTTTCCGAGAACCATAACTTTTTTATTTTTTGGAACCTGGGGATAAGTGATGGATTATTTTTTTGCAACCTAAGCTGACATTTTTACTGACATCATTCTTAGGTAGATGCAATGTTTTGATTGCCATTTATTGTATTTAATTGCAATATTGCGAGGGCCAAAAAAAATATAATTCTGGCATATTGAATTTTTTGTTTGTTATGCTCTTTATGGATTAACATTTTGATAGATCAGACATTTCTGAATGTAGTGATACCAAATATGTGTATTTTAATTTTTTTCACTTTTTATTGTATTTACTAGTTCCCTTAGGACTTGTGTATTTCTTTTTAATTATTGTTTTATTTTCTATGGGGCAAAAGGGAGGTGATTTGAACTTTTCTTTTTTTTCATATTTTTTAAAGCTTCTTTTTTTTACCTTTTATTATATTTAATAGTACCCTTAGGGGATTTGAAGCTGCAATCATCCGATTGCTTGTGCTTAACAAGTAGTGTATCAAATCAACACTGAACAGCAGAAATGAGGAACTCCAGCGTTCACAGGAGGATCATTATGACAGACACAGGGGTCATCAGCTGACCCCTGGCTGTCATGACATCCCATTGGCACCCCATGATCACATCATGGAAGCATCGATGGGAGCATGGACTGATGTGCTCCCCTGCTGGTGCATGTTAAATCCGGTTGTCAGAGATTGAAAGCGGTAGTTAACTGAAGATCCATCCGTGGCTGTAGGAGCACATGACGGCTGATTAGACCAGCCGTCATGTGCAGGGAAAGATGTGGGCTAAGCGTGTGAGCCCGCATCAAAGGCAGGGACATGACCTTTGACGTAAGTATACATCAAATGTCATGAAGGGGTTAACTTTATTCTGCAAGTCAATAAACAAATGAGTAAACACAAAATTATATATCAAAGGATTGACAGAGGTCTGTGCCAAACTCGTTATGTGCCCTTGACACTAATAACATCAGTATATGAGTGGTTAAACTGCTGGGATTGATGAGAACTCCAATTCTGACAGTGACATCAGAAGCCCGGCCTTGGTATTAGTCAGGCTCCAGCAACTGCTCACACTGAAACATTAGCTGTGCTGTGTAATTGTAAGGGACTTATTTAAGCAAAAGGCACATTCAGCTAAGCAGAGAACAGATACAGCGAACCTCTCATAATGTCTGCAAGGAAACATCGCCATCTGTTGGCCCAAAAGTAATAAGAGCAGGCATGGAACTAAAAGAGTTTAGTGTGTGTTTCCTGGAGGGAAGAATTTAGAAGAGATAACCTTTGTGTTGCAGCTGCTAAATAGCAGGCATGGCAGAGCCAAAAGGAGAGGAGCTGGCACCAGAATCCTGTTCCAGGAAAGTCATGTGACAGTCAAGCAGGCTTACAACACCATCACCTCAAAAGGGTCCTAGAGAAGTCAGATCACAGAGAAGGTCTGAGCTGCAATGAAGATCTGTGACCCAAGCTGAGAGGAAGATTGGTGACCTAAGCTGAGAGAAATATCTGTGACCTGAGCTGAGAGGAAGATTGGTAACCAAAGCTTAGTAGAAGCCTGTAATCAGTGCCAGTAGAAGTGCTTGATCAGCATCAGTAGAAGCTCATGATCAGCTTCAGTAGAAGCTCACGATCAGCACCATTAGAAGATTTTGATTAGCTCCAGTAGAAGTCTGTGATCAGTATCAGGAGAAGCCTGTGATCAGTGCCAGTGGAAGCCCATGACCTGAGCCAATAGAAATACCTGAGAAAACCTCAGACAATGCCAGTCAAAGTCCAGAGCCAGACTTCTTGGTCAAGTCGCAGACTACACCAATGAAGATCCAGAGCTGGGCTATTTATTCCTGCACAGAGATATAGGCTAGCTACCTCCACTTCAGAGAGCGGAGGTGGCTAGCCTGTACAGCGTGTGACAACCAATTTGGACTAGCAGACTAGCAAGTAGCATCTCTGACCCGCTAAAGCCTGTGCACTGTTTAGTATTGTTTAGAAAATTAGAGTACAGTAACAAATAAAGTGTCACTGACGTCTCTCTGATAGAGGGATCGAGAGTACAATAACACCAATGTTGACCATTAGTTAGTGATAAGAATAATACTGTGTCAGTAATATTGTGACTGTAAGGCTACTTTCACACTTGTGTTGAACGGCATCCGTTGCATTGCGTTGTGTGACATGCAACGGACGTGTTGCATATAATGGCACAACGGATGCAACGGATCGTACAAAACAACGGAAAGCTTTTTTTTTTTTTCTTCTTTACAGTTTTACCAGCAGCAGACTATTGTGAACGATCAGCTGATTACCCGGCGGCCGGGCGTTCAGCTGAGCGCTCTCACATGCCGGCAGCCGGGCGCTTAGCTGAGCGCTCTCACATGCCAGCTGCCGGGCGCTCAGCTGAACGCTCTCACATGCCGGCGGCCGGGCGCTCAGCTGAACGCTCTCACATGCCGGCGGCCGAGCGCTCAGCTGAGAGCTCTCACATGCCGGTGGCTGGGCGCTCAGCTGAGAGCTCTCACATGCCAGTGGCCGGATGCTCAGCTGAACGTTCGGCCACCAAGAAACAAAATAAAGTTTCTGTGATTTAAAAAAAAAAAAAAAAATTGAGCATGCACAGTGAAAAATAAAATTTCCGCCGCTCAAAAATAGTTACATGCTGCATTCCCTGCGCCCGATGCAGCGTCAAAATAATGACGCTGCGTTGTCCAGCGGATGCAACGCTGACACTTGCATTACAATGCGTCGTCCATACAAGTCTACGGAGAATAGCGCAGTGCGTTAACGGACTGCGCTATTCTCCATAGTGATGGACTGCGCTGAACGCAAGTGTGAAAGTACCCTAATCTGTATTTGTGTGTCGCTGATGTTTCACTGTGTAATAATGCTGTGTGATGAATACTGTGGCTGTGTTCTGTATACTTGTGCTGCCGATTAGTCCACTGTGGAGTGATCTGTTTTGATATTGTTGCTTGTGCTATGTCAAAATCTCCAACTTAAAGGGCTAATCCTTGATTTGTGCATGGTTGGTAGGCTGTTGTTGGTTTGGTAGCCACTGCCTCCTTGTTGTCTCTGCCATTGCATCTGATCACATGCTTTACATATTCAATATGCATTAATTTGTTTTGAATGGGGAGATTGGAGAATGATCTAGCCAGACACCTAAGCAGAGACTTATCTCCAATGGGAGCAAAATGGTCAAAGGTTGAAATTCACCATGAATTATCCTACTTTTGCCTAACATGATGTGTTGTGGAAGCATGTGTAAGTCTCTTTTCATATGAAAATCATGAGTTATTGATCCTCTTTGGCATTGTTCAATCATTTAACCCTTTTTTACATTCCTTTTACACAGTAAGATCAAGTTATAATAGAGTAAATATGAAACAGTCAAAATACCAATCAGTCCTGCTTTATCTGTACATCAAATGAGTTAGTTACAGTGGTAAGATTGTGACTATCCCACCTTCCCAAGTATTAAAGCAAACCTGACAGCAGGATTTACCCCTAGGTGGTATTCAGAGCCCTTTATTAGCTCCAAATAGAATTTTAATGATCCATTTGTTTTACCTAAATACTACGTTTGTTTAAAAATGACTCTCCCTAGCTGGAGGTAGAGGACTAGTCAGAGACCATTGTCAGTCATTGCTCCAGAACCTTGGGAACAAAGCCCAGAGCATGGGTACAAAGAGGAGGAGAAGAGGGACTTTTTCTCCTCTTCTCTGGGCTACCTCCACACACTGGGATGTCAGTCACACAGCTATGGGCGTTATCCCAATGCTCTGAAACAATGATTGACTTCTAGTCCAGTACCAGCAAGTAGGAAGAACATTGAGGATTCAACATTATTCTTAATCCCTGAAATGTAACAGTTAGGTATAACACAGGCACTGGTAGGCGGCTGATAAAGCACTCCTAATACCGCCTACGGGTGAATCCTCTAAATTATATTACTAGTTGAAGTCAGCTCAGCTGTGCACCAGCCAATCAATAAAGAGAAAGAAACAAATTATGTGGCTGTAAAACACAAAAATAGCAAAATATAACTTTTAGTTAATTTCACAACAACTTCTTTTATTTGATTTATTGCATGACAGACGTCAGCCTGTGTACTTGGATGACATGTGAACAAAGAGGATGGCAGACGGCATTCAGATGCCTATGTAACACTCCTGAGGTATCAGGTGCCATAAAATGTAACCTGTGGAAACCCAAACCCCGGAATATCTGTGCCAGTCAGCACACCAGCACCCTCAGGCCATATACATAACCCCAATTCCAGACTGGGAGACTGCCTAGCAACAGGTAAAAGGGATGGGCACTTATTAGCAAGGGGAGGGGCGCGTGTCAGTTGGGAAGTTGGCAGGAAGGTGTGTGGAGGAAGAAGTCAAGGAGAGGAGAGGTGGAAGTAGAGAGTTGAGAGTGAAAATACAGAAAGAAGGGAAAAGACCTGAAGTAACAACGGAACGCTGTAACAGGAATGAGGGACTGTGGAGTAAGGAACCAGGACTCCAGGAACTGTGAGTTACCTATGGAAGTATAATACTCCAGGGACAGCGGGGTGCCTGTGGAAGTCTGGAACCTAGGCTCACAGGACTCAGCACAAGATCCTAGGACAGCGGGACACTTTATGGTCAACTGTTAATTCTGCCAGGTGAGGGGATCTCCAGGGTCCCTCACCAACCCAAAGAGTCTGAAGCATCAGCAGCAAAGAGGAAACCGGGGATTGAACTCCTTAAATAGTCCAGGATGCCTGCAATAGGACCAAGACTGAAACGGAGGGGCTCCCTCAGAAGCTCTAAGCCACGGGAGACCAATACAAACAAGTGTGCAGGGAGGACAGCGAACCCAGGTCACAGGTGGCACGGAGAACAAGGGGAGCGGGAACACCTGTAACCGGCACCAGCAGGTCCAGGTACCAGCCAAAAGTAAAAGGCAAGTTGAAACTACAATACCGGTGTGGACTGTTTCCTTCTGTGCTCCGTACCCATACACTGACTGTCCACTACCATTGCCCCCTCATCATCCACTGCGGAGGGCCCAAAACACCTAAGCTCCAACAGCCCCAGCAGGACCCTGCAGCAGCGGCTTCAATAGCCTGGCTGCACACCGCAATTGGCGTAGTCGAAACCACATTTTTATTTTATTTTTCTTGCATTTTTCACCTCCTTTTTATCGAGTTGACCCCCAGGGTCACGGAACCGGGCATTGGCCGTGACCATGACTGTTCCCCACCTGTGTAAGTCTTGGTGGTAAGGGCACTGGCACTCAAGGTGATAGTGGCACTCTTAGGGCAAATTTATAGGTGTTAATCATGTGTGGTGGCAAGGAACTTAGGACATTTTCCATACTGAGGAAACTGTCAGCCCAGTCAGGGATGATGATGATGATCATGGTGATGATGAATGTGTTGAGGACAAGAGCTGTGAACCAGATCAGGGTGCTGAAGAGTTTAGCTAATCAGAGCAGAAGTCTTAAACAGCAAAATTGATATTCCTCTAACAAATCATCCAGAGTCAGATCTGTTTTTCTACGGTCAGCTCAGGAACTGGTCATGCTGTGAGTGCTGTTGGTGGAGGAGGCACAAAAGCACCTTGAAAGCTTTCGTGGTGGTTATGTTGGTGGTCAGGCCTATGTGAAGGCTTCTCAGGTGTGAGAATTCTTTCCCACATTGCTTACTGATAAAACCTTTGGCTGTGTTTAGCAGAAGAAAAATAATTCATGCACGTCCAGAACCATCATATTTTGTTGAAGAAAGCCATCTCTGCTTGCTATTTTCACTTGGCAAAGACAGTGGGCTGCTTTTTTGGAATTGACATGGTGCTGCAAGGTGCAATACACTGTTTTCAGTAGCTATTACAACCATGTACTTCATGTCTTTCATGACGGATTGAGTCAATGGTTAGAATGGCCATGATGCACTACTGGTGCACTTTTCCACCTCCTCCCCAATGGACATCTCCCTATCCCAAAAGGCAATAAGGCGCTGTGTTGTTTCAAATGTCAAACTAGATGGCTCCTTATTCAATACAATTGGGCAACTTAGTAAGCAACAATGCCAAAAATATCATGGCTGTGATGCGTTTGGGTATCATTGCATGCTTGCTATATGGCACATGTCCTCATTTTCATAGCACACAAAAAATAAATATTTCCAAACAAAAATTAATGAAAATCCATTACTACAATTGTATCATACCTTTTTTTGTTGAAAAGATTATGTCCTGTGTTTCAATTGACGTAAAATCACCTGGTTGAAACCTGTGTAGCCTGAGCACAAAAGGTGAACATTTTTGCAAAATAAAAATCATCGGCCTCATTTACTACAATTTTCTTTCCTATATCTATCTATCTATATATTTTGGAAAAATTAGGATTTCCTGTGTGTCAGTGTAAAGTCACCTGTTAGAACGCTTTACAGTATTGGGCACAAACGGTGAAAATGTTTCCAAAACAGAATTCATGGTCATCCATTAGTACAATTTTCTTTAACATTATCCAAACATTTTTTGCAAACTGATGATGTGTTTTGATTGGGTTAAAATCACCTAGTAGACCCCTGTGCAGAATTAGGCGCCTGCGTTACGGTGGGTGGGAACATAAATGCTGTTGTGGTGTTATTTTTAGTCACTAACTCACATGATTGGAGAGGGTAATCGAATGACAAATCAAACCTAAACAACGTTTCTCATAGTCTGGGGATTATCTTAGTCACAAAGGGACATACCAAGTTGATAGTACACACAGTGTCCAGGATCTTGTGTTCAAGAGGAATTTTCATTTGTTCTACTGGACTTACAGTAAGTAAGTATTTTTTTTGTGCAACTTGGAAGTTGCAAAACAATATTGCGGTATTTGACCTTAACACACCAGTCTCGGCAGCTACGCCAATATGGGAGTATCATGTGTGGGGCATGGGAACCATAGGTCGTAGCTATGCCTGCCCATCAAATTTATACTAAGTTATGCCACTTTAGTGGCATTACTTAATCCAAGAATGAACTCAAGTTTCTGATGAATTTGGCACACTTTACTCCAGCAAGTCCATTCATTAAGACTGGCAACGCCAATCCTAATAAACTGGCACCTAGCAGGGCTAACATTAGGACTGTTTTTTTAAATTTAGAACACACGAAAAGTCTGTCTGTGCTCTGTGTTATTAAACAGACTTTTCGTTACCACCAGATACCATTTGTTTATATAGTGAGATCATGTTGATATTACTATGACTCTTTGCATTAAGAAAAAGCTTCACAAGGTTTAGTTAAAGAGTTAAAGGTGCTTTACACGCTGCACCATCGCTACCGATATATCATCGGGGTCATGTCGTTAGTGACGTACATCCGGCGCCGGTAGCGACATCGCAGCGTGTGATACCAAGGAGCAACGATCAACGATCGCAAAATCGTTTAAAAACGGTGATCGTTGACATGTCGCTCCTTTCCTTAATATCGCTGCTGCCACAGGTACGATGTTGTTCGTCGTTCCTGCGGCAGCACACATCGCTATGTGTGACACCGCAGGAACGAGAAACATCTCCTTACCTGCGTCCACCGGCAATGTGGAAGGAAGGAGGTGGGCGGGATGTTATGTCCCACTCATCTCTGCCCCTTTGCTTCTATTGGCCGGCCGCTTAGTGACGCTGCAGTGACATCGCTATGACGCCGAATGCACCTCCTCCTTGAGGGAGGGATTGTTCGGTGGTCACAGCGACGTCGCTGACAAGGTATGTGCGTGTAACGCTGCCGTAGCGATAATGTTCGCTACGGCAGCGATCACCAAATGTCGAACGTACGACGGGGGCGGGTGCTATCCTGCTCGACATCGCTAGCAATCGCTAGCGATGTCGCAGTATGTAAAGCACCCTTTACAAGATCTCAAAGTTTTAAACACATGCTTTCAGGGCAATTGAGAGCCTTGCAATATTTGTGATTTGCTGCAAAACGGTTAAAATTTTGGGGAAAATTTAATCAGAACTCTCAAATTAGAATTTCAAAATACAGTATTTGATTATCTCTATATCGGAATTTTGCACAAACTTCGATAACTGTCATGGCGGCATTGGGCTCTGTTCATTTTGCAGATTCTGACACTCCGCCCAACGGTTATTCTGGTGTCTGGGATCAACATGGGCAGACTCGATCTTCTGTGTGCTGATTCATAGGCAGGCTAGTGGGAGTTATTATCTGATAATCTGCTTGCTCTTTTAATCACATGTTGTGAGGAGACCTATCACATCTGCTCTCCTCTTATTTATACTGGTGGAATCATTCTACCCATGCCAGCTATAGTTTGTTCCATGTTGGTCTGTGAGGTGTGGTGTCCCAGACTCTCTGGTTAAAGTTGTGCTTTAGTTTTGCCTATTACTTGGAGCAGTTGTACAGTTTACCCCTGTTATTTTGTACTTCCTTCCTGCTCTTGTTTTTCCTACTGAATATTGTCTTTACCTTTGTGTGTGCATTGTGTGTGCATTCTTTGTAATAGAGTTTTTCCCTTGTCTGTCTTTATCTGTGGTTTCAACACACTCCTGTCCCATCCCTCCCTGGGAAGGGAGGGAATCAGATCAGAACTTGTCAGGAGCAGGGCCAGGAAAGAGACTCAGACTTCTAAATCATCAGGAGTATCCCTGAGATTAGGGATAACATAGGGTCTCTAGCTTGTGGGACAGCTTAGAAGCGCCAGTTACCCGCTATCCTAAACCTAAAGTCATTGTGACATTTTATTTATTAAATAGTATGCGTGGAAGATCGGTTGAGGGGCCACATCATAAAACCCCATTAATGGCTTTACAAGCTGTTCTGCAGCCCTGTGTTAAGTTGTGTACGAACTTAATAGAAAGTCTATGAGCATTGCATAGAGTGGAGTACGGGTTCATAGATTTGGACCCAGTGCTTCTGCTTACTGATCAGGTCCTGGGACCCCAAGTATAATGTATTTTTGAAAAAATAGGTACTTTTAAAGTTCAACACCTCTCCGGAGAGTTTCCTGCTATTATAGTAGACATTTTGATTAGTATAATTGGAACAATCATTATCCCAAAAAGATGTTCATGGGAGTGTGATACATCACTTTATACAATATTATAGGTTTTGAGTATGTACCTATAATGATTCTGACTAGCATTCTTCAGTTTCTCGTACTCTCACCACCTACATTACCAGCTGAGCTATGAATATAATCAGGCTTACAGAACAGAGGTCATGTCAGGACCCCCAGACAGACACCCCTTTCAACAATATTTCCATCCACAGATAGTGTTATATACTGTATGCTTTTCCCAATACTGCAGTCTAAACAGGCTGCTACCCACCTGGTTAACGAATAAAGTAGTTCACCAAAAGATTATTGTTCATGGTAGTGAATTATCCTGTGGAAAAAGGACCTGTACTGCCAAAAACAATGTCCGCCTTTATGCACTGAACGATCTTTTACACATCATTCAGTGTGTATCTGAAGCACAGTTGGCCTGTGGAAGCAAATAACTGACAACTGTGAAACGTTTCCGGTCAGCAGTAGTTTAAAGGGAACCTGTCATGTAAAAAAATGCTATTAACCTGCAGATATGGGGTTAATCTGCAGGTTAATATAGGTGTAAAGTTGCCCAGCCGCTGCATTGAAAGCCCGGCTACCATGATGAAATTAACTTTATTTGTCCCGGAAGTCTAGGGTTTTCAGTCATTAAGGAACAGCCAGAGGCAGTTTTAGTCTATACTTGCTATACAATGAGCGGCGGCTTTAACCACCCAACCCTGGCACTGTTGGTCGGCTCTGTAGTGATCCACCGTTGAACCGGCTGTGTCGGGCCATTACAGCGGCTATGTATTGAGTGGTGACTGAAACTGCTCCAGGAGTACCTCAATGACTGAAACCCTGGGGCTGCCGCGAGGAATAAATTTCCTTTTGTCCTGGTAGCTGAGCCTTCAGTGCAGCGATCGGGCAGTTTTAGAACACTATTAACCTGCAGATTAACTCAATATCTGCAGTTTAATAGTGCTTTTTGTCATGAAAAGTTCCCTTTATTTCAGCACATCAGACAGTCTAAATGCACCCTTAAGGGTACTTTACATGCTGCGATATCTGTACCGATATTGCTAGCGAGCATACCCGCCCCCGTCGGTTGTGCAACACGGGCAAATCGCTGCCCGTGGTGCACAACATCGCTAACACCTGTCACACGGACTTACCTTCCCTGCGACGTCGCTCTGGCTGGCAAACTGCCTCCTTTCTAAGCGACATCCAACGGCAGCCGTCCAATAGCAGAGGAGGGGCGGAGATGAGCGGCCGGAAGATGCCGCCCACCTCCTTCCTTGCTCATTGCCGGTGGATGCAGGTAAGGAGATGTTCGTCATTCCTGCGGTGTCACACATAGCGATGTGTGCTGCCGCATGAATGTGGAACAACATCGTACCTGCAGCAACAACGATATTAAGGAAATGAACAACGTGTCAACGAGCAACGATTTTTCACGTTTTTGGGCTCGTTGATCATCGCTCATTGGTGTCACACGCTGCGATGTCGCTAACGGCGCCGGATGTGCGTCAATAACGACGTGACCTCGACAATATATTGTTAGCGATGTCGCAGCGTGTAAAGCACCCTTTAGGCTCTTCTCTTTTGTTAATGTCCTGTACTATTTCTGCTCTTGTTTTCTTCCATTTGAAGATGTTCCTTATCCACTTTACCAACCTTTGATGTCTAAGTGCATTTTTCATTTAGAAAAAAAAATCCTTATCATCTTACTTTTCTAATATCTTATATTTGTTATATGAATTTGATTACGATGCAGGAACGTGGTTTTATAGAGTGATCAGAGATACTTACCTCCCTTTTCCACCCCGGCTTCATTTCTAACTCTAGGTGTTGGGATTGTTTATTGTGTGATAAGCCCCATGCTAGCAATTGACATTCACACAATATGCAAATCTTCTTTTGCATAAAAACGAGGAAAGAATATGGAGAACTCAAGAGGACAATGCCTAAAACACAAAACTGATTTAATTACAAACAGTTCAGGAATAATAAAAGTGTGACTTTAGGGCTGCTTAGAAATTCATGAAAAGAGACCAAAAAGATGTTATCCACTGCTCTGTCTATGCCAGAAACAATCAGAACACGTTAGTCGATATTTCATATACTTTCACTCAACAGAAGTGGAGATGAATAGAAAACGCACAACTCGGTGACTTTACTGTCCATCACTGTGGGTTGGGGCCTACAATATATGACAGTTTTGTGATTGATATTAGGACGTTGATTCTCTTTGTAGACCTTGATGACTCTGTATCAGTTCTCATATTTAAATAGTGTAATCCAATGTTGATATATTTTTTATTCCTTATTATATTACTAATTATTACTTCATTTTTAAGTAATTAATAAAAAAAGGAGCAAATTTGAAAAAAAAATTCCTGTTGCTTCTATTTGTAGTTTAATGCGGTTGGTTCAATCAAGAGTAATCAAAACGAATCTTCCTGTCCTACAAAACAACGCCAAATATTCTGCTCTGCAGCTCCTATGACATGGTGTGCCTACTTCAACATGAAGAATTTGGTGAAAGGTCCTCTCTAAAATATTACTCCTATATCACATTAAGGCCCTTCCTGATCCCAATTAGAATAAACTGATGGTCACCCAAGATCATGAGACACATATAGCTCTGAGGATTTTAGGGCATGACCCATCTTTCAGCAGGACCCTAACGTACCAGGTAACATCTACAATTCTGTTGTCTTTTTACTGTATATGTGTATGTAGTGTATACTTCAGGCGCTAATGTCTTGGTGTAACTGTTCCTCCCCATATCTATATCACTATTGATCACTATTGATGAGTCAGCACACTTCGGACTAGGATCGACAAAGTCTCAATTACATTAAAGTAGAAACTTTCACATTAAACATGAAGTCTGATCTGCCAACAGCAAGTTATAGAATATATATAACTTGGTAGGAAAATATGATAATACTGTAATTTAGTCATTGAAATCCCTTCTTATTAAGGTTTTAGCAGTCAAGAGGGTGATGCTACCCAAACCATTACTGATATTGAAGACACAGGTGAATATCTTCTTGTGTTTATTGTGTTGTATTTGAAAGGGAACCTGCCACAATATAATGCAGTCCAATCTGCAGGCACCAGGTTATAGAGCTGGGGGATATGAGTGGATTGCTATATGATTTTGTGAGAAAAGATTCAGTAAAATTTATTTTAATCTTATATACCTCTGCTCTTTCTGTGATTTTCCATCCAATGGGCAGCGCTATCAGTGATTGACAGTATCGTTGTATGCACTCCGGTACAGAAAAAGCTGTCAATCACTGATAAGAAGACCACCCACTGGACTGAAAATCTCAGAAAGAGAAGAAGATTAAATGATGAACATGCAGGATATACTGAATATTTTTCAGAAAACTTTATATCGATCTACTCAGCTCTCCCTGCTCTATAATATGAAGCCTTCAGATGTGTCTGCATTTTCATGGTGACAGGTCTCCAATGCAGTACTGTGTGGCTTTAGTGTTTTCTTATGGTAAAAGTTATCTTTTGAGAGTAAACAAGGTCCATTTAAATCATTGCAATCTCTGAGCACAGATATTGGTGTATATAAGCGTCGTACAAAGCCCTTTCATTGTTGAAGAAAATTAAGTTTGACATTACAGATTCCACTAATGATCTATTAACGTATTAACATATGTATGGTATGTCTTCAAATTAGAAGATTGTTGCTGTTCAATTAATAAATTCCTTTCTGCTCAAACTATATTTGTGGTGAACCATTCAGTATATATATATATATATATATATATATATATATATATATACGCAAGCAGTGTGTATATATATATATATATATATATAAAATATATATATATATACTAGCTGTACTACCAGGCTTCACCCGGGTTAATAACTGCTGTTAACAAAATAGAATGTATTAACAAAAATGCATTGTGCACACAAAAACCACAAAACAAATAGATAGAAATGTAATTATTAAAAGGCAAAAACCAAGCTAACAGAAGCATTTCACAACATATATTTCAACACCACAGATATTCCACACACATTTAACTAAATTGGCCAAGTAATGTGCTCTGTCTGTCTCTTTCCAGGTCTGTCTCTTTCCAGGTCTGTCTCTTTCCAGGTCTGTCTCTTTCCAGGTGTCTCTTTCCAGGTCTGTCTATTTCCAGGTCTGCCTCTTTCCCCATCTGCCTCTTTCCCAATCTATCTCTTTCCCCGTCTGTCTCTTTCCCCGTCTGTCTCTTTCCCCATCTGTCTCTTTCCCCGTCTGTCTCTTTCCTCGTCTGTCTCTTTCCCCGTCTGTCTCTTTCCCCGTCTGTCTCTTTCCCCGTCTGTCTCTTTCCCCATCTGTCTCTTTCCCCGTCTGTCTCTTTCCTCGTCTGTCTATTTCCTCGTCTGCCTGTCTCTGTCTGTCTCTTTCTTTGTATGTCTCTATCTCTCTGTTTCTTTCCCCATCTGTCTCTTTCCAGGTCTGTCTCTTTCCCAGGTCTGTCTCTTTCCCCGTCTTTCTCCCCGTCTCTTTGTCTGTGTTTTTTCCTGTCTGTCTCTTTGCCTGTCTGCCTGTCTCTGTCTGTCTCTTTCTTTGTCTGTCTCTATTTCTCTGTCACTTTCCCCGTCTCTCTATATCACGGTCTGTGTCTCTCCCCATCTATCTTTGTCTGTCTCTCTGGCTGTCTCCTCCTTCCCTGTCTGCCTGTCTCTGTCCCTGTCCGCATGTCTGTCTGTCTCTTTCCCCATTTGTCTCTTTCCAGGTCTATCTCTTTCCAGGTCTGTCTCTTTCCATGTCTGTCTCTTTCCAGGTCTGTCTCTTTCCAGGTCTGTCTCTATCTCTCTTGTCTCTTTCCCTTTCTGTCTCTGTCTGTCTCTCTCTCTCTGTCTCTGTCTGTCTCTCTCTATCCGTCTCCCCACTGACATCTTATTACCTCACATATCAGCTTATACTATGAATGTCTCTTGTTCCTATAGCAACCAATCATAGCTCCTACTAATAACCTGTAGTTCCAGGCTCCATTTACTTTAATGGAGGCATGTTTTTGGAGAGTAACTGTAAAGCGCGAGGTTAAATTTTCCTGTCAAAACATAGTCTACGACGTTCCCTGGGTCACATGAGGTTTCATGATTGTAAATGCGACAGTGTGGATACACTTTTCGTTTCACTTTTTCCCCATTATGTAGATAGGGGCAAAATTGATTGGTAAATTGGAACGCGCGGGGTTAAAATTTCGCCTCACAACATAGCCTATGATGCTCTTGGGGTCCAGACGTGTGAGTGTGCAAAATTTTGTGGCTGTAGCTGCAACGGCGCTGCCCGGGATAGTAACTGTCTCTCTGTTTCTCTCCCATTCTCTGTCTGTCTCCCCCTCTGTATATATCTCTCTGTCTCTCTCTCTATCTCTTTGTCTGTCTGTCTGTCTCTTTCTCTGTCTGTCTCTGACTGTCTCTCTTTCTCCGTCTGTCTCAATCTCTTTCCCTGTCTGTCTATCTATCTCTGTCACTTTCTCTGTCTGTCTCTTTCCCTGTCTGTCTCTTTCCCTGTCTGTCTCTTTCCCTGTCTGTCTCTTTCCCTGTCTGACTCTTTCCCTCTCTTTCCCTCTGTCTCTTTCTCTGTGTCTGTCTCTTTGTCTGTCTCTTTACCTGTCTTTGTCTGTCTCTTACCCTGTCTGTCTCTTTCCCTGTCTGTCTGTTTCCCTGTCTGTCTGTTTCCCTGTGTCTGTCTGTCTCTTTGTGTCTGTCTCTTTACCTGTCTGTGTCTGTCTCTTAACCTGTCTCTCGTTTTCCCTCTCTCCCTGTCTCTCTTTCCCTGTCAGTCGGTCTCTTTGTCTGTGTCTGTCTCTTTGTGCCTGTGTCTTACCCTGTCTTTGTCTGCTTCTTACCCTGTCTGTGTCTGCCTCTTTCCATGGCTGCATTGTGACACACCAACATTCCATTTAAGGGCGTGGCTGCGCATTCTTCTGAAGTTCTGGCTGCACTGTGCCTCCCAGCTCCATTCGCTTTAATGGAGGCAGGTTTTTTGGTGAATAACTGTAAAGCGCGGGGTTAAAATTTCCCCTCAAAATATAGCCTATGACGCTCTCAGGGTCCAGAAGTGTGAGTGTACACAATTTTGTGGCATATCTAATATATGAAGCTGAATGTGTGTATGTACGTATGTATGTAAGTGTGTGTGTATGTGTGTGTGTATGTCTGGGAATGGCATCTGCACCGTCCCAGCTACAGCCACAATATTTTGCACACTCACACGTCTGGACCCTGAGAGTGTTATAGGCTATGTTGTGAGGCGAAATTTTAACCCCGCGCATTCCAATTTACCAATCAATTTTGCCTCTATCTACATAATGGGGAAAAAGTGAATCGAAAAGTGTATCTGCACCGTCGCATTTACAATCACGAAATTTTGCACAGTCACCTCATGTGACCCAGGGAACATCGTAGACTATGTTTTGACAGGAAAATTTAACCCCACGCTTTACAGTTACTCTCCAAAAACATGCCTCCATTAAAGTAAATGGAGCCTGGAACTATAGGTTATTAGTAGAAGCTGTGATTGGTTGCTATAGGAACAAAAGACATTGTTAGTATAAGAAGCTTATATGTGAGGTAATAAGATGTCGGTGGAGAGAGACAGACAGAGACAGACAGAGACAGACAGAGAGATAGAGACAGACAGGGAAAGAGACAGACGGGGAAAGAGACAGACAGAGACAGACGGTGAAAAAGACAGAGTCAGACGGTGAAAGAGACAGACAGAGACAGACCTGGAAAGAGACAGACCTGGAAAGAGACAGATGGGGAAAGAGACAGACTGACATGCAGACAGGGACTGAGACAGGCAGACAGGGAAGGAGGAGACAGCCAGAGAGACAGACAAAGAGAGATGGGGAAAGACACTTACCTTGATAGAGACAGACGGGGAAAGCGACAGAGAAATAGAGACAGACAAGGAAAGAGACAGACAGGGACAGGCAGACAGGGAAAGAGACAGACAGGAAAAGACACAGACAAAGAGACAGGGAGACATTGGAACGCGCACATTTTTGTTAATACATTCTATTTTGTTACAACAGCTATTAACCCGGGCGAAGCCAGGTAGTACAGCTAGTACATATATATATATATATATATAGATATATATATATATATATAAAATATATCTAATATATAAATCTGAATGTGTGTATGTATGTATGTATGTATGTGTGTGTGTATGTCCGGGATTGGCATCTGCACCGTCGCAGCTACTGCCACAAAATTTTGCAAACTCACAAGTCTGGACCCCGAAAGTGTCATAGGCTATGTTGTGAGGCGAAATTTTAACCCCGCGCATTCCAATTTACCAATCAATTTTGCACCTATCTACATAATGGGGAAAAAGTGAAACGAAAAGTGTATCCGCACC
Organism: Anomaloglossus baeobatrachus; assembly: GCF_048569485.1. NCBI lineage: Eukaryota > Metazoa > Chordata > Amphibia > Anura > Aromobatidae > Anomaloglossus > Anomaloglossus baeobatrachus. The sequence continues at coordinate 595,861,002 of NC_134353.1, read as the reverse complement.
GTCGCATTTACAATCATGAAATTTTGCACAGACACCTCATGTGACCCAGGGAACGTCGTAAACTATGTTTTGACAGGAAAATTTAACCCCGCGCTTTACAGTTACTCTCCAAAAAACATGCCTCCATTAAAGTAAATGGAGCCTGGAACTACAGGTTATTAGTAGGAGCTGTGATTGGTTGCTATAGGAACAAAAGACATTGTTAGTATAGAAGCTTATATGTGAGGTAATAAGATGTCGGTGAGGAGACGGATAGAGAGAGACAGACAGAGACAGACAGAGAGACAGACAGAGATAGACAGAGAGATAGAGACAGAGGGAAAGGGATAGACGGTGAAAGCGACAGACAGACAGACTGTGAAAGAGACAGAGACAGACGGTGAAAGAGACAGACCTAGAAAGAGACAGACCTGGAAAGAGACAGATGGGGAAAGAGACAGACCAACATGTAGACAGAGACAGGCAGACAGGGAAGGAGGAGACAGCCAGAGAGACAGACAAAGATAGATGGTGAAAGACACAGACCTTGATAGAGACAGATGGGGAAAGTGACAGAGAAATAGAGACAGACAAGGAAAGAGACAGACAGAGACAGGCAGACAGGGAAAGAGACAGACAGGAAAAGACACAGACAAAGAGACAGGGAGACAGACGGGGAAAGAGACAGACGGGGAAAGAGACAGACCTAGAAAGAGACAGATGGAAAAGAAACAGAGAGATAGAGACAGACAAAAAAAGAGACAGAGGGGCAGATCGGGAAAGAGACAGACTGGGAACGAGACAGACAGGGAAAGAGACAGATAGAGCACATTACTTGGCCAATTTAGTTAAATCTGTGTGGAATATCTGTGGTGTTGAAATATATGTTGTGAAATGCTTCTATTAGCTTAGTTTTTGCCTTTTAATAATTACATTTCTATCTATTTGTTTTGTCGTTTTTGTGTGCAGAATACATTTTTGTTAATACATTCTATTTTGTTAACAACAGTTATTAACCCGAGCGAAGCCGGGTAGTACAGCTAGTATATAGATAGATATGTAAATATATATATATACAGTGCCTACAAGTAGTATTCAACCCCCTGCAGATTTAGCAGGTTTACACATTCGGAATTAACTTGGCATTGTGACATTTGGACTGTAGATCAGCCTGGAAGTGTGAAATGCACTGCAGCAAAAAAGAATGTTATTTTTTTTTTATTAAATTGTGAAAAGTTTATTCAGAGGGTCATTTATTATTCAACCCCTCAAACCACAAGAATTCTGTTTGGTTCCCCTAAATTATTAAGAAGCATTTCAGGCACAAAGAACAATGAGCTTCACATGTTTGGATTAATTATCTCTTTTTCCAGCCTTTTCTGACTAATTAAGACCCTCCCCAAACTTGTGAACAGCACTCATACTTGGTCAACATGGGAAAGACAAAGGAGCATTCCAAGGCCATCAGAGACAAGATCGTGGAGGGTCACAAGGCTGGCAAGGGGTACAAAACCCTTTCCAAGGAGTTGGGCCTACCTGTCTCCACTGTTGGAAGCATCATCCGGACGTGGAAGGCTTATGGAACTACTGTTAGCCTTCCATGGCCTGGACAGCCTTTGAAAGTTTCCACCTGTGCCGAGGCACCTATTGCCAATCCATATCATACGCATAAATAGCCTGGGTCTCAGCTTCCCATACACGGTAAGTTTTTTAACTGCATGAGAGGACACACACAAGCTAGGGACCCCAACGTAGAGAAATACTTTGGCGTAGTGTTGGGGCTCTATTGCATTGATCAATTCAGTAGCTAAATTTCTCTTGATTCATATGTTCATGGCAGTAATGCAGATTCCATTTTTCACATTTTCACTCTTACATATAGCTATTGGATTTTTCAAGTCAGTATTCACACAGCAGTTTCTGCTATTCCATGTATTCCCCTTACATAGTCACTGGTGTGCATACCTTATCTCCCCATAGTGATGTTTTTTTAGGTTTTTGCACCCAGTTCAGACTTAGAATGGTGTTCCAAACGTTACTCCTTATTGTTAGTAGTTTTTCGTTTGTGAACCCTACCCAACCACACCTATTGCCAATCCATATCATACGCATAAATAGCCTGGGTCTCAGCTTCCCATACACGGTAAGTTTTTTTACTGCATGAGAGGACACACACAAGCTAGGGACCCCAACGTAGAGAAATACTTTGGCGTAGTGTTGGGGCTCTATTGCATTGATCAATTCAGTAGCTACATTTCTCTTGATTCATATGTTCATGGCAGTAATGCAGATTCCATTTTTCACATTTTCACTCTTACATATAGCTATTGGATTTTTCAAGTCAGTATTCACACAGCAGTTTCTGCTATTCCATGTATTCCCCTTACATAGTCACTGGTGTGGATACCTTATCTCCCCATAATAAGGCTGGCAAGGGGTACAAAACCCTTTCCAAGGAGTTGGGCCTACCTGTCTCCACTGTTGGAAGCATCATCCGGAAGTGGAAGGCTTATGGAACTACTGTTAGCCTTCCACGGCCTGGACAGCTTTTGAAAGTTTCCACCCGTGCCGAGGCCAGGCTTGTCCGAAGAGTCAAGGCTAACCCAAGGACAACAAGGAAGGAGCTCCGGGAAGATCTCATGGCAGTGGGGACATTGGTTTCAGTCAATACCATAAGTAACGTACTCCACCGCAATGGTCTCCGTTCCAGACGAGCCCGTAAGGTACCTTTACTTTCAAAGCGTCATGTCAAGGCTCGTCTATAGTTTGCTCATGATCACTTGGAGGACTCTGAGACAGACTGGTTCAAGGTTCTCTGGTCTGATGAGACCAAGATCGAGATTTGGTGCCAACCACACACGTGACGTTTGGAGACTGGATGGCACTGCATACGACCCCAAGAATACCATCCCTACAGTCAAGCATGGTGGTGGCAGCATCATGCTGTGGGGTTGTTACTCAGCCAAGGGGCCTGGCCATCTGGTCCGCATCCATGGGAAGATGGATAGCACGGCCTACCTGGAGATTTTGGCCAAGAACCTCCGCTCCTCCATCAAGGATCTTAAGATGGGTCGTCATTTCATCATCCAACAAGACAACGACCCAAAGCACACAGCCAAGAAAACCAAGGCCTGGTTCAAGAGGGAAAAAATCAAGGTGTTGCAGTGGCCTAGTCAGTCTCCTGACCTTAACCCAATTGAAAACTTGTGAAAGGAGCTCAAGATTAAAGTCCACATGAGACACCCAAAGAACCTAGATAACTTGGAGAAGATCTGCATGGAGGAGTGGGCCAAGATAACTCCAGAGACCTGTGCCGGCCTGATCAGGTCTTATAAAAGACGATTATTAGCTGTAATTGCAAACAATGGTTATTCCACAAAATATTAAACCTAGGGGTTGAATAATAATTGTCCCACACTTTTATGTTGAAAATTTATTAAAATTTTACTGAGCAACATAACTTGTTGGTTTGTAAGATTTATGCATCTGTTAATAAATCCTGCTCTTGTTTGAAGTTTGCAGGCTCTAACTTATTTGCATCTTATCAAACCTGCTAAATCTGCAGGGGGTTGAATACTACTTGTAGGCACTGTATATATATATATATATATACTAGAAGGTGGCCCGATTCTACGCATCGGGTATTCTAGAATTTACGTATTGTGTAGTTAATGTATGATTTTTGTTATATATATATAGATGTTGTTGTGTGTAGTTACCAAGTGTTTGTGTAGGGGTCTGTACATGTTCTGGGTGTTGTCTGGGTGTGGCGGGGGGTGAGAACGGTGTTGTTTGTGTGTTGTGTGTGCCGCGGTGTTTGTGTGTTGGGTGTTGTGTGTGTGCGGTGTTGTCTGTGTGTGTGTGTGTGTGGGTGTCTGTGTAGGGCAGTGTTTGTGGTTCCCAGTGAGTGTGTGGTGTGTTGTGCAGGGAGTGTGTGGCGGTGTGTGTGTTTTGGGGGGAGGTGTGCACCCCCCATCGTGCTCCATCCCCCATTCTGCGCACTCCCCATCGTGCTCCATCCCCCATGCTGCGCACTCCCCATCGTGCTCCATCCCCCGTGCTGCGCACTCCCCATTGTGCTCTATCCCCCATGCTGCGCACTCCCAAACGTGCTCCATCCCCCATGCTGCGCACCCCCATCGTGCTCCATCCCCCATGCTGCTCACCCCCCATCGTGCTCCATCCCCCATGCTGCGCACTCCCCATTGTGCTCCATCCCCCATGCTGCGCATTCCCGATCGTGCTCCATCCCCCATGGTGCGCACTCCCCATCGTGCTCTATCCCCCATGCTGCGCACTCCCCATCGTGCTCCATCCCCCATGCTGTGCACCCCCCATCGTGCTCCACAGTCACACATCAGACAGTATACATGCACACATCTGATCGCATACACTCACACACACACCCCACTTCTCCCTGTGCCCACCGGTGGGCGGTCCTAGCAGCTGTGCTGCACGCCATGCTCCTCTGCCGACACTCACAGATCCGATCACATACACTCTCACACATCAGACCACACTCTCACACATCCGATCGCATACACGCACACACACACACTGACGATATCGCACATACGCGCTCACACAATCACAACATCCGGAGATACCACATGCTTCCAGCCATGTGATCCTCCGGCAGGTCCTGGAAGGTCACTGCACGCACAGGATCGCCGCCGAGAAGCAAGCGATATCATGGTATGTTGTGAGTGTGTGGATGCGATCTGATGTGTGTGTGAGGTGTGTGTGTGAGAGTGAGTGTGATCTGATGTGTGTGTCTGTGTGTCTGTTCTTATGTGTGTGCGTGTGTGTGTGTGTTCCGCTGCTGCGTGTGTGGATGCGATCTGATGTGTGTGTGAGGTGTGTGTGAGAGTGAGTGTGATCTGATGTGTGTGTGTCTGTTCTTATGTGTGTGTCTGTTCTTATGTGTGTGCGTGTGTGTGTGTGTTCCGCCGCTGCAGGACCTTGATGCGCTCACCTCGGGGCAAGAGGCCATTCCGTGTGGGGGGCGGAGCCTGGGCGAGCGGCCAATCCGTGCGGGGGGCGGAGCCGAGGCAAGGCGAGTGGCCAATCCGTGCGGGGGAGGAGCCAAGGCGAGCGGCCAATCCGTGAGGCCGAGCGTCCAATCCGCGCGGGGGGGCCATGGCGAGCCCAGCGGCCAATACGCTGTTTGTCACCGTAAGGACATGGCCAATCCGTGCAGGGGGGCAGAGGCGAGGCGAGCGGCCAATCCGTGCGAGGGGGCGGAGCCATGGCGAGCGGCCAATCCGTGCGGGGGGCGGGGCCATGGCGAGCCCAGCGGCCAATCCGCTGTTTGTCACCGTAAGGACACAATTTTGGAGCAAGACAGACAGACAGACAGACAGACAGATAGACAGACAGAATAAGGCAAACAGAATAAGGCAATTATATATATAGATATATATATATGTGTGTGTGATTTTATATATATATATATATATATATATATATATATATATATACATATACATACAGTATATATACAGTAAATATATATAGTTAAACACCACTCACAAATTGTTAAGGATTTTTGGCTTTCAGATTAAATTTATGTAAAACATAAAAAGTTCATGCTACAGTGATATTTTACCATTTAATTAGGGCATTTAAGTGGAAGCATGCAATGGGGATTTCCTCACCTCTATCAATTTATTGAAACAAAAGCAAACATTGGTGGGTATACCCCCCAAAATGTCAATAGCTCAATAACTTGTCAAGCAACCTTGAGTATCAACTACAGCATGACAACAATGTCTCATGCTGTTCACAAGTGGAGTTATTCTTGCTGAGGCATGGCATCCCATTCTTCTTGAAGGTTGGCCCTTAGATCATTGAAGTTCTGGGGTACAGAGTTACGAGCATCTACACGGTAACTCAGCTGATCCCATAGGTTTTCTATGAGATTCGGATCTGGAGAAAGTACAGGCCACTCAATTTGAGTGGACAGTCCCTAAAGATGCAATCTCAATGAGCTGGAGTATTGTCATCCAAGAAAATGAAATTAGGGATGTGTTGTTTATGCAGAGGCTCAATGACTGGAAAAAATTATGTTATTCAAGAAATAGGGGCTTGTCACTGTACCGTTCACAAAGTATATGGCATTCTGTATTGACTAGATACACCTGCCCACACTGTAAAACCACCACCACCAAAAGCTTGTTTAGTGACAACAGTGGCTGATGCATAGCTCTCTCCTTGACATCTTGAACATCATTATCAGCCATCATTTCATCATTCTGATCAGCGTGAATCGACTTTCATTAGTGAATACCAATGAGGCCCATTGATTCCTTATTGTCCTGCGTAGATAATGCCTGTGTCTGGTGGTGTGGTCAGGGTCAGATAGCCTTGCAGGCCTTCTAGCACAAAGATCCACTGATGTAAACAGCTTTGAATGGTTTAACAAAACACTTGAGTGCCTCTCACCCTAATGTGCCTGGAGTTGTGTGGCATGCATTACCCAGTTCTGAAGGGAATTGTTCACAATAAAGCAGTCATCTGTCTGTGATGTGGCCAAAGGATGTCCACTTCTATGCATTTCTGTGACTGTTCCAGTTTCACTGTATCTCTGTTGCAACTTGCTGATGACACTCTGACACTGTAATGGCCACTGCTGTTGTAGAACATCCTGCTTGAAGCCTTAAAATGATGAGGTACTGTTGATCCATTGTTAGGTGTCGTCTTGATGTCAAAATGTGAAAAGTATAATCAGGAGGACTGTTTAAATACCAATTCTAATTGAACCCCAAAATTTATTGGGCAATTCATGGATCAAACACCTGTTGTGAATTTTGACAATACTCTCTTTGTTACAGAACAGCAAGTTGTGCAAAAAGTACTGAAACATTGAAAAGTTGGACATGTGCATTCAGAAGATTTTAAAGAATGTTACATTAAGATCACCTGAAAACGCATGTTAGGATCAACCTGAAATTTCACTCAAAAGCCAAATATTCCCAACCTTTTGTGAGCAGTGTATATACTGTATATACTAAAATCACTTACAAAAATAACCATGTACATGCATGTAAAGGATCATTATTGGGCATACAGTGGGTACGGAAAGTATTCAGACCCCTTTAAATTTTTCACTTTGTTTCATTGCAGCCACTTGGTAAATTCAAAAAAGTTCTGCACCCCATCTTGACAGAAAAACCCCCCAGAAATATAGACATTTTTGCAATTTTTTTAAACAAGAAAAACTGTAATATAACATGGTCATACAGTTAGGTCCAGAAATATTTGGACAGTGACCCAATTTTCGCGAGTTGGGCTCTGCATGCCACCACATTGGATTTGAAATGAAACCTCTACAACAGAATTCAAGTGCAGATTGTAACGTTTAATTTGAAGGTTTGAACAAAAATATCTGATAGAAATTGTAGGAATTGTACACATTTCTTTACAAACATTCCACATTTTAGGAGGTCAAAAGTAATTGGACAAATAAACCAAACCCAAACAAAATATTTTTATTTTCAATATTTTGTTGCGAATCCTTTGGAGGCAATCACTGCCTTAAGTCTGGAACCCATGGACATCACCAAACGCTGGGTTTCCTCCTTCTTAATGCTTTGCCAGGCCTTTACAGCCGCAGCCTTCAGGTCTTGCTTGTTTGTGGGTCTTTCCGTCTTAAGTCTAGATTTGAGCAAGTGAAATGCATGCTCAATTGGGTTAAGATCTGGTGATTGACTTGGCCATTGCAGAATGTTCCACTTTTTTGCACTCATGAACTCCTGGGTAGCTTTGGCTGTATGCTTGGGGTCATTGTCCAGCTGTACTATGAAGCGCCGTCCGATCAACTTTGCGGCATTTGGCTGAATCTGGGCTGAAAGTATATCCCGGTACACTTCAGAATTCATCCGGCTACTCTTGTCTGCTGTTATGTCATCAATAAACACAAGTGACCCAGTGCCATTGAAAGCCATGCATGCCCATGCCATCACGTTGCCTCCACCATGTTTTACAGAGGATGTGGTGTGCCTTGGATCATGTGCCGTTCCCTTTCTTCTCCAAACTTTTTTCTTCCCATCATTCTGGTACAGGTTGATCTTTATCTCACCTGTCCATAGAATACTTTTCCAGAACTGAGCTGGCTTCATAAGGTGTTTTTCAGCAAATTTAACTCTGGCCTGTCTATTTTTGGAATTGATGAATGGTTTGCATCTAGATGTGAACCCTTTGTATTTACTTTCATGGAGTCTTCTCTTTACTGTTGACTTAGAGACAGATACACCTACTTCACTGACAGTGTTCTGGACTTCAGTTGATGTTGTGAACGGGTTCTTCTTCACCAAAGAAAGTATGCGGCGATCATCCACCACTGTTGTCATCCGTGGACGCCCAGGCCTTTTTGAGTTCCCAAGCTCACCAGTCAATTCCTTTTTTCTCAGAATGTACCCGACTGTTGATGTTGCTACTCCAAGCAGGTCTGCTATCTCTCTGATGGATTTTTTCTTTTTTTTCAGCCTCAGGATGTTCTGCTTCACCTCAATTGAGAGTTCCTTAGACCGCATGTTGTCTGGTCACAGCAACAGCTTCCAAATGCAAAACCACACACCTGTAATCAACCCCAGACCTTTTAACTACTTCATTGATTACAGGTTAATGAGGGAGACGCCTTCAGAGTTAATTGCAGCCCTTAGAGTCCCTTGTCCAATTACTTTTGGTCCCTTTAAAAAGAGGAGGCTATGCATTACAGAGCTATGATTCCTAAACCCTTTCTCCGATTTAGATGTGAAAACTCTCATATTGCAGCTGGGAGTGTGCACTTTCAGCCCATATTATATATATAATTGTATTTCTGAACATGTTTTTGTAAACAGCTAAAATAACAAAACTTGTGTCACTGTCCAAATATTTCTGGACCTAACTGTAAGTATTCAGACCCTTTGCTCAGACACTCATTTTTAAGTCACATGCTGTCCATTTTCTTGTGATCCTCCTTGAGATGGTTCTACTCTTTCATTGGAGTCCAGCTGTGTTTAATTAAACTGATAGGACTTGATTTGGAAAGGCATATACCTGTCTATATAAGACCTCACAGCTCACAGTGCATGTCAGACCAAATGAGAATCATGAGGTCAAAGGAATTACCCAAGGAGCTCAGAGACAGAATTGTGGCAAGGCACAGATCTTGCCAAGATTACAAAAGAATTTCAGTACTCAAAGTTCCTAAGAGCATAGTGGCCTGCATAATCCTTTTTTTTAAATCAGATACTTTTTTATTAAAACAGAATACATACAACAGAATAACAAATCGGCATCCAAATTAAGTTTATCATATCTATTACCCCTTTAACTCCCCCTCCCGCCCCCTTCCCCGGCAGCAACACTCCTCCCCGATGCTACATCCCATTTAGTACACACTTAGAATACCCTCAAACTGCAGTATAGCAACTATCCTGTTCACCCCGATGTGCAGGAGAAACTACTAGTAACAAAAATAAAACAAAACACACACATCAGAGGTCTCCGACGGCTATCCCGATCCCAGACCAGTTTACTGGTCCACCACTCGTCCTATTCGCATTGCAGACAAGGAGACCATAGCTTCTCAAACATTTTAACATTCCCCCTTCTTTCATACACTCCCTCCTGTTCCAGCTGAAGAATACATTTCACCCTTTTAATGTACTCTCCCCTGGTCGGGGGGTCTTTTTTAATCCAGGACCTGGCGATTAGCTTTCTTGCCGCATACAGCAGCCTAGCAATGGCAATTTTCATAGTATTTTCCACCCCAAGTTCCTCAACATATCCCAATAGGCATATCAATGGTTCCCTGGGAAAGACACACCCATATGTTCTTCCTATCTTGTGAATAACCTTAGTCCAAAAGGAGACCAGTCTTGGACAAGAGCACATCATATGAAAAATACATGCGTTAGATCCCTGACACCTTGGACACTCCGAATTCCTTTTCAACCCCATTTTAAACATCAGTAAGGGAGTCCTATATACCCGGTGAATCACGTATAGGTGAGATAGTCTGGCTGGATAGAGAGTTTAGGTACATACTCCAGGATACTCTCCCACACCGCCTCTGTTATCGTCCCAACTTCCTCCTCCCATTTAGATTTAGTTTTAAGTGGGTAGTCTGAAAGAAAGGTATGTAGTATACCTTTACACGTGCCAGAAATGATCCCCTTAGTGCTTCCTTCCCCCTTAGACACATACTCCAGTACCAGGTCAGTCTGTATGTCCACACTTTTTTTAGCCGCTTGGGCTGCAATCGCATGTTTCAATTGACTGTAGTGGAGCCAGCCGGACGCTGGCAACAGAAACTCACTCTGTAACTGTGGGAACGATTTTAAAATTCCTCCGTCCAATATCTGATGCATGTATATTACACCCTTGCGTCTCCATTCCTCAATATTCCCCATTTTCTGAATCTCTGGGACATTACTGTTATCCCAGATAGGTGTAAACTTAGTTAACCGGGTCACCCCTCTCACCCTTTTCAGCTTCTCCCAGGTCTTATTTATAAGTGCCATTGTAGGATATGTTCCACCCAGCAGCCCCACCGCACCATCCTCTAGTCCCATTACCAATTGACTTCTACCCACTATGTATTCCAGCACTTCTTTAATGCCCCCATCTTTCTCTCGATCAGACCACCCCCTGAGGTGTTGACATTGCGCAGCCATATAATACAATTCCGGATTTGGGATTGCTAGACCCCCCTCATCTTTCGGCCTTTGTAAAGTCTCTAATCGCACCCTAGGCTGCTTTTTACCCCACACCATGTCTCTAAACAGCGAGTTTATCCCTTTAAATCTTTTCTTTGAAATACAAACAGGGGCATTGTGCAGTATGTATAGGAGTTTAGGCATTACTACTATCTTTAGTAAATTAACCCTTCCAACAACTGACAAATGTAGCTTGTTCTAGGCATCCACTTTGGCTCTCAATTTTTTAAGAAGCGGCCATAAGTTCACCTGTATGGATTTTTCTACTGGCAGAGATATCTGGATACCAAAGATATTTAAATTCGTCCACACTCTTCAATTTGTTTGCCCCAGTATCATCATTTGTCCAGGTTACTTCCCCATCCACTTTAAAGAGGCTCGATTTAGACCAATTAATGGTCAGTCCCGAAACTTCTCCAAATATCTCTATTATCTGCATGGCATGATCTAATGAGGCTGACGGATCCCCCAAAGAAAAGTAATAAGTCGTCAGCATAAAGAGCTATTTTCTCCTCTAAATGCCCATATCTAAAGCCATGGATCTCCTTCGATTTCCTAATGGCCGCAGCCAGAGGCTCTATTGCAATAGCAAATAGGACCGGCGATAGTGGGCAGCCCTGCAACTCGAACTCTGCGGAGGTCATACCATTAACTCTAACTTTAGCAGTAGGCCTATTATACAACAGCTGCACCCACTTTACAAACCGTGGGCTAAAACCCATATGCTGCAACACTTTCCACAGATACCCCCACTCAACACTATCGAACGCTTTCTGGGCATCTAACAAAGCGATCACCCTCCAGCCAGGGTTGTCAGGCGGCAACTGTAGATTAAGATATAATCTCCTGATATTAGCAGCTGTCGACCTATTGACCATGAACTCTGATTTATCCGTATGTATTAGGTTAGATATAACAGCAGTCAGCCGGTTTGTCAACACCTTAGCCAGAAGCTTCACGTCTGCTGTTAATAATGAGATTGGTCTATATGAGTCTGGTAGCCTCGGATTTTTATCCTCTTTAGGAATTACTACTATTATTGCTTCTCTCATAGATTCAGGCAATACACCTTCCCCCTCCGCCACCTCAAAGACTTTCAATAGTTTGGGTAATAGGATTTCTTCTAACTGTTTATAAATTTCAACCGGTAGCCTGTCTGCTCTCGGTGCCTTGTCATTGCTCATGCCATGCAGAGCGTCCTCCAGTTCATCAATAGTAATAGGTGACTCCAATTTATCTCTATCCACCACAGACAACACAGGAAGCTCACCTCGATCAAGAAATGACTCCACCTCTTCCACCCTCATCTCTCCGCTAGAAGAATATAGCGTGCGACAGAAATCTTTAAAGACCCCAAGGATCTCCTCAACCTCAGTGACCTGTGTCCCCTCCACCGTGTCCATACCATGCACAAATGAGCTACTCCTTTGAGCTGCAGCTATGACCGATAATAGATGACCAACTTTTTCTCCCTCTTCATAAAAATGCAGTTTTGGAATGCCTGCTTCCTTACCGCCTTTTCCAAAGGCATCTTATTAACCTGTTCATGCGCCTGCCTAAGATTTTGCTTCACGTCCGCAGTATTACTCCGAATTGCTTCCAGCTCCGCCTTATCTAAGGCCTCCAGGCTATTTTTCTCATCCTGCCTCGTCTGTGTTTTACGTCTACAGATATCCCTGAAGAGGAGCCCCCTGAGGTATGCCTTCATCGCATCCCCATACCACCAGGGGACCAGTGCTACCCTCGTTGTGGATAAAGAATTCTCCGAGATCCCGTTCTATATTCCCCATAATAATATGACGGATCCATGCTGAATGAAGCTTACACTCTCCCCTCCTTCCCCCTTTCAGGGTCCCCCGTCGTATGGACACTAGAATCGGGCTATGATCTGAAATCACTCTTGTCAAATATTGCACTTCACCTATCATTGCATCCATCAGATCACTAGCTAGAGCCATGTCAATGCGGGACAAAGTGTTATGTGAAGCCGAATAACAAGAGAAGCAGGATACCCTCCCATTCGTCACTCGCCAGGCATCCACCATTCCAAGTTCCCCAATAAGAGTGCCAAACGAAGTCATACAACTATCCTGAATACCTGGAGGTCTACTACTCCTATCCCAGTACAGGTCTATCACATTATTGTTGAAGTCCCCCACCAGTAAAAAGGGATTACTCCCCCCTTCTCAGAGAACTCCTTTATCTCCCTTAGTTTGGTGCACATATATGGAGGTGGCATATATATTGCAGCTATACACATGAGTCTGCCAAATATTTTACACTTGACGGCTACACACTGTCCCTCTTTATCCACATACACTTCTATCTCTTCATATTGCACAGAGTTATGGATCAGCAGTGATACACCCCTTGCATAGTTGGAAAAGGTGGAATGATAGGCCTTCTGTACCCATCTCCTATTTAAAACATGTATTGTCTCCTTTGTTGGATACTTTTCTAGTAGACATATTACTGATTCTGGTCTTGAACTATCTGATAACCCTCTAATATTCCAACTCAACACATTAATTCTATCCCCCATTATCCCACCCAGTAATACCATCAAACCTTGTAGTATCTCCCCATGCTGCCTCTACCCTACCCCTTTCCCCCTCACCCTCCTGCTCCCCACCACCTCCTGTTTTTGAGTACTCCCGTGAAGCATCGGGTTTTCCAAACCTGGTCCAGAATCCCTACTAAATTTCTCCTCACCTCCCTCGCCTTTCCCTCTTAGACACATTTTGAAACTCTTCCCTTTTACAACAATTCTCCACTCCCACCCTTCCTATGTATAATCATATTCCACTCAACCAATATAACAGTAAAATGGTGAACAGTAATTAAACTGGAATCTCAAATTGTAAACACCACCACGCCTTATTAGGCAGTCTCCATGTCCTGCGAAGCTCACATCAAACCCTTCGCATTCACCCTGCATACTACCTCAATCCCAAAGGGAAGGAGGGAAAAAAAAAGGGGGGGAGAGGGAGGAAGAAAAAACAAGAAGGGTCCCCTGTTAGCTCCTAAGGATGTCGTAGAGCCTCAGCCGGCCTTCTCCAATACACTGCAGATTCAGACAGTAAGCTCATTCCTTCACACGGATCCACTTTTCGTTTGCGTCCAACAACTGCATGGCTTCCTCCGGAGTTGTAAAAAAGTGCACCCGCTCCAACGCCATCACTCTTAGCTTTGCCGGGAACATAATTGAGTATTGCACCCCAATCTCTCGCAGGCGCCTCTTTACTCCAGTAAAAGTCATACGTAGCTTTTGAACAGAAATGGAGTAGTCCGGGTATATGGAAATTCTCTGGCTGTCAATCATAAGATCCTCCATGTCTCTTGCCTTTCGCAGTATAGTGTCCCTGTCCCTGTAGTTAAGGAGCTTGGCTAGCAAAGTGCGAGGGCCCCTGCCCGCTGGCTGTGGCTGCATCGGGACTCTGTGTGCACGTTCCACGGCATAGAGCTTGGATAAGGCATCAGCACCAGTTTTCCTCCTGAGCCAGCCTTCTACATATTCAGTGGGGTTTCTTCCATCCGCTTTCTCAGGGATGCCAACAATCCTGATGTTATTCCTTCTAGAGCGATTCTCTAAGTCATCGTTTTTTGCCATGATTCCAGCTATCTGCTGTGCAAATGTTTTTTCAGACTTTTGTAGTTTTGTGATATGATCCTCTGTTATCCCAACTCTTTCTTCCACAACTCCTGTTCTCAGGTCAGCTTTTTTGAGGTCTTTCTTAATGCCAGCCACCTCTGCCTGTATTCCTGTAACTTGTTTTGTCAGTGTAGTCAGAGCTTGTTTACAAAAGGACACCACTGCAAAAATGTCCTTTAGAGTGGGGTTTTCTGTAGCCTCCTCTGCACTATGTGCTTTCTCCACTTCCAGCGTATTATCTTGCTGCTCCTCACCATCCCCCATCTCATCAGAACTGGCAGTGTCTATCCACTCCTCCTCCTCACCTCCGTTATCTGTATACTGCAGGGATCTCTCTGAATTCCAAGCAAACTTCTCCAGCCTTGCAGCGACCTGCATCCTCTGCTGACAGGCTTCATTAGGTTACTCCCTTATCGTGGCACCATCTTGAGAGCTGGGGACTTTCCCGCCTCCAGCATCTTTGTACCTGCGATGGACCATGGCACCACTCCGGATCCACCAGACTCAGTCCAGACAAGTCCCCACCACCTTATCTTCCAGACAGCCGGCTGAGGCAGCGATAACAGTGGTGTTCAGGTATTTATTGTGGGTGTTTGCAGGAGAACTCCAGAGACACGTCTCCTCACATTGCCGTCCAGGCCACGCCCCGCCTCCATAATCCTTAAATGGAAGACGTTTGGGACCACTAGAACTCTTCCTTGACCTGGCCATCCAGCCAAACTGAGCAATCGTGGGAGAAGAGCCTTGGTGAGAGAGGTAAAGAAGAACGCCAAGATCACTGTCGTTGAGCTCTGGAGATGCAGTAGGGAGATGAGAGAATGTTGCACAAAGTCAACTATCACTGCAGCCCTCCCCCAGTCAGGCCTTTATGGCAGAGTGGCCGACGGAAGCCTCTCCTTAGTGCAAGACATGTGAAAGCCCGCATAGAGTTTGCAAAAAAAACCACATAAAGGACTCTCAGACTATGAGAAATAAGATTCTCTGGTTTGATGAGACAAAGATAGAACTTTTTAGTGATAATTCTAAATGGTATGCTTGCAGAAAACAAGGTCCCTCATCGCAGTGAAGCATGGTGGCTGTAGCATCATGCCAGGGGGGTATTTTTCAGCTACAGGGACAGGACAACTGGTTGCAATTGAAGGAAAGATGAATGTGGCCAAGTACAGAGATATCCTTGAAGAAAACCTCTTCCAGAGTTCTCTGGACCTCATACTTGGCCGAAGGTTCACCTTCCAACAAGACAATGACCCTAAGCACACAGCTAAAATAACAAAGGAGTGGCTTCAGAACAACTCTGTGACCGTTCTTGACCGGCTCAGCCAGAGCCCTGACCTAAGCCCAATTGAGCATCTCTGGAAAGACCTGAAAATAAATGGCTGTCCACCAACATTCACCATCCAACTAGAGAGGATCTGCAAGGAAGAATGGCAGAGGATCCCCAAATCCAGGTGTGAAAAAACCTTGTTGCATCCTTCCCAAGAAGACTCATGGCAGTACTAGCTCAAAAGGGTGCTTCTACGCAATACTAAGCAAAGTGTGTGAATACTTATGACCACGTGATATTTCAGTTTTTCTTTTTTATAAAATTTGAAAAAATTTCTACATTCCTGGGGGTTTTTTCTGTCAAGATGGGGTGCAGAGTGTACATTAATGAGAAAAAAAAATAACTTTTTTGAATATACCAAATGGCTGCAAGGAAACAAAGAATCAAAAATGTAAAGGGGTCTGAATACTTGCCGTACCCACTGTATATAATGAATATACCTACAGTTATTATGTGCATGTGATGCCCCTGCGGTAACCAGGTGTCACAAAAATAAGGTAACAACAAGGTAACAGTTCGGGTCCTACATGACTGTGCAAGTCATTACACACACACTAGCACACCACGGCATTTACACTCACAACCAGGGTGGGAGACCCCCCTTAGAGCCAGGTGACAGAGCTGGGCACTGTGAGCTAACAGGCAGCCAACTGGGAACGGAGGGACCAGACCTGTGGGAGGAGAGAGTGACCTGGGAAGTGTGAGTGGTCAGTCGGACAAAGGAAGAGGAAGGACTTAACTAGTTGGAAGGAGTGAGAGTGGAAGGAGTACAAGGAAAGGTGTCAAGACAGGCCACAGACTATTGAGACACATTGAAAGCAGCAAAGAATCCGCAAAGACCTGAGTAAAAAGATCAGTCACTCAGTGGATAAAAGTAGCTGGAGAGCGAGAGAGCCATCTTCAAGGACAGAGGGATCCTGTGGGGTGGACATCCAGGGCTCACAGTACTTTGCACGCACGGGGTGCAGATCCCAGAGCAGACCAGGACTTCAAGCCATCTGTTAACTCTGCCAGGCGGGTGGGTTTACAGGACTCATCTGCCACCACTAACGTCTGAGGCATCAGCAGCAAAGAGGGGACGGGACATATTCCCTTAAACAGTCCAAGCTATCTGTGGCAGGACCCAGACACCAGGAGAACCTCCAAGTGCTCCACGCCAGCGAGGACCCACATACACCAGAGTGCAAAGGTGGAGAGTGGCACCAGGTTGGCTGGCACAGCCATCAGGGACACGGGGGCACCTGGGATCCAATATGTCCCCAGGGCGTGAAGCCAGTAAGTAAAGACAATCAAATTGCACTCTCTGTCTGGACTGCTTCATTGCGCTGCGCCTCCACGTTAACCCTTCCCCTACCCCTGGGGAAAAGCCCTGCTCGTGGAGGGCTACACCATCCACGCTGCCCCCATCCATCATCCCCAGTTGGAACCCGCATCGGCAGCCCTACCATCCCTGGCTGCAAACCGCGAGTGGCGTAGTCAGACTTTATTTTTATTTTTTATTTTCATTTAAAACTGTTCGATGGGGCCCCCGAATCCGGGACCCCTCGAGCCATGGACTGCCCAGCTCCGAGCAGCTCGGCTGCCCCGGGGCGCGACATGTACATACCCTTAAAGTTTATAATTTTCCTACATGTCTGATTATAGTTGCTAATAATTTGCTGCAGACAATGGCCGACATTTCCTGGAAGAAAAGAATATGCTTGTGATACTAACTAAAATAGAATAAATGTGACACTGGTTCAAATTGATCAGTGATAAATCAAAACGTGTTAATGCATGCACTGCTAACATAGTACCTGCTCTAACAAGAAACTTATAGATTTCCTTATAGTGTACACAGCAAAAGCAACTAGTTTTATTACAGAAATGTTACATACTAACTTACATACCAGCTACAAACTGCAATTTATTTACTATTTTAAAATATGTACCGGTATGTGTGTACGAAAATGGAGTAGCATAAGTGCAGGTATAGGTGCCAACCCACAGGTTGTTACCTACCAACCAGTGGTGAGCAGCACTCAATACCAAATTCCATGCAAAAATAATGTCTTTATTGAACCTGTTCACATGGACCAATAAAGATATCAGCTTTTCGCATGGAATTTTCTA
Source organism: Anomaloglossus baeobatrachus (assembly GCF_048569485.1). Lineage (NCBI taxonomy): Eukaryota > Metazoa > Chordata > Amphibia > Anura > Aromobatidae > Anomaloglossus > Anomaloglossus baeobatrachus. The sequence continues at coordinate 595,843,229 of NC_134353.1, read as the reverse complement.
TTGAGTGCTGCCCATTTTTATATCTATATTTATAAAAAATACAGTAAATATACAGTGACAAGCAAAAGGGTAAGAATGTTTAGAACTTTTGACTGTCAGGCTCCATATCTCACCATGTACAACATTTTTGAGAGTGAGATTAATTTCATTTTATCAACAATTATCTTGGCTATCTCATACATAAATTTTATAGTAAAATTTGTAAAATAGTGAAGGTTCCAGTGAGTACTGTTAGGGCAATAATCCAGAAGTGAAAAGAACATCATTTTATCATAAATGGGCCACAACCAGGTAGTCCCCGCAAGAGGGTGAAACGGCGGTGAACATTTCCGCAAGACTCTGATCCCAAACACACAGCCAAGGAAAGTCTCAATTGGTTTCAGGGGTAAAAAAATAAAGCTGCAAGAATGTCCTAGCCAATCACCTGACCTGAATCCAACAGAAAATATATGGAATTGAAAGCTAGCTCAAAGCACATAGAAGGAGGCCATGGAAACTTCAGGATTTGAAGAGTGTTTGTGTGGTGGAATGGTCGAAAATAACATATGAGCATGCATGCGACTAGTTTCTCCATAGAGGAGACGTTGTCTTCAATATTCTACTTTTTATACACCAGTAAATTTATGGACATCTATGGTTTGATTTCTTTGCCTGTATGGATTGGATGAGGTGTGACATTCATGTTAATAGCAACATAAGGGCTTGCTCACATTAGAGTATAAATCAGATGAGTGCAATGCTAGAAATTCTAGCATTGCACTAGGAACAATGTTGGTCAATGTGGCAAATCAGATCTGCAAGTTTTTCCTCAGCTATAAAAGGACTGAGGAAAAAAAATAGCAGCATGCTGCGATTAGTAGCAAGTCTTTGACCATGTATACCCATATGGGTACGTGTGAAACATTGGACAGTACAATATACATAGGAGTAGGGGAATCTTTTCTCACATGAGACAACCCACCAAGCTGCATGGGCTCAGGCGAGGCCTCACATGGTAATGCAGGTACAGCCACCTCCTCCCAGAGTCTTGGTATTATGAGACCTTTGATGGAATCAGGGATCAATACAGATTACCAAAAACATAGCTGCCTCAAGAGAGGGAGGAGTCTCATACATGAACCACGCCTCCTTGACCCTCTCAGACATGCCCTGGAATAACTGATTTTTGAGAGCAGAGTCATTTCACAGTGTGTCCATTGACTAGCACCGGAATTCAGAGCAGTAATCCTCTGTGGGCCTGTTCCCGTGGTGCAATGTACGGATCTCACTCGGTCAGTGACCCTATCTGGATCGCCTTAGATAAGCCTGAATGCAGAGAAAAACCTATCCACTGACACAAACACAGGTGACTCAGGAGCCAAGGAAAAAGCCCATGTTTGTTGGTCTCCACAGAGAAGCGAGATCACAATACTCACCCGCTGTGCCTCACTCCCAGAGAAATGAGGATGCAGGTAAAAGTACAATTTACATGACTCCCTGAAGGTGACAAACCAGCTGCAATCCACTGAAAACCTCTACAGGAGTGGCAGCTTTAGTTCTGGTGATCCGGCGACTAACATGGATTGCGCAGGGTAGTGAAATGAATCTGTTGCTGAACCGCCCCCTTAATTCTGTCACCTGGAGGGATAGTGCCATGCTGAATTTTAAAAGGCACCGATGATAATGTCACAAGGTGTTATGGGATCCCTGGGAACAGGGGAGCCTAAAGTAGCCTTCAGGCTAAGGGAACCCTAGCTGACCGTGATCCAAAAGGTAGGTATGAAGGTGACGATGTTTGGGCTGCCTTTCTTGCCCCTAGCTCCTGAACAACCCTGGTCTAGTGGCCCTCCTCCCTCCACCCAGGAGAGGGCCAAGACAGGAGTGATTAATCGCACACAGACAAACAGATGGGGGAAAAGCCAAACCCCAAACTCCCAACAATCACTTACAGAGGTATAGAGAATACGTGATCAGGAGGAAAATAACAGAAGGGATGAAATAATCAGACAAGAGTACTTCCACAACACATCAAACAGCACACAGAAGTTCACCAGCAACTGGATAACAAAGCACAAGATCTACAATCACATAAAGCTATCATCTGTATGGGAGCGCAGGCTCTACCATCTTAAAAAGGGCGAGGCAACTGTGATAGGTCTTCTGCAACATGTTACTCAAGCAATAATCCACAGGCTAGCAGAAATTAACTTCTGCAAGCCTGATTACTAACAAGAGCACAGGTGGTCGTCACCCAAGAATGTCTGTGCAACTCAAAAGCAGCATTGTGTGGCATGTCATGTCATGACTCTGCTGTGAACAGAATCATTAGTAGTCCTAATACTCATGTGACAACGCTCTTACTAACTGTTGAAGTGTAAACACAGAAAAAAATAGTTTATTTGAATAAAGACTCCAACACACTCCCTAGTTCACCAACTTATTAGTTTAAAAAAATTCTCGAAGTTCTAATGTAATCCAATGGCGGAATTTCCCATGACGTGCATCGATTCCTATGGAGTCTCGTTCTCAGAACGAGGCTCCATAGGCCACTTGTGGTCAGCAGCAGACTGCAGTTTTTGTATATGCTAACAAACACAACTAAAATAACAGCTGATTTCTCCAAATTCACATGAAACTTTACGATGGCTATAGATTTTGTATTACTAAACCTTTTTTTTTATAATTCTTTATTTAACCTGACTATGGTTGATTGTACAACACAAAATCACAATTTAAGAAAAAAATAACTTACCAATTGCAAATCATCACAGGAAATTCAAATAGTTGTAAACAGGGTTGTCAAAAACTTTACAAAATAAAGGAAACCCCTGCCCAATGTTAGGCAGAGGAAAGGAAAAATCAAGAGAAGTAGAAGAGAGATAGAAAGAGGAAAATGGGAGATGTAAAAAGGAGGAAAAACAACAAAAATAAAGGAGAGGAAATCGGTTGGAGTGTAGAAGGAGCGTCAATTCAACAAGAAATCAATGGGCCAAGACTTTTCCCAAATTATCTTAGTGCCTCCTTATACTCATCTGTCTGCTGAAAGTCCATCCAGTAATACCAGGAGGCCCAGAATTTTTCATAGGTGGTATAAATCGAAGAAGTCCTCCATGTGCATAATGTCATTTACTCTCGAGATCCATAGGGCCACCAATGGACATGCAACACTCCTCCAGTATAGTGGAACACATGAGCGAGCCGCCATAATCAATAATCTTATGAGAGAGTGTTTGCACGTGGACAGCGGCATCTCACTTTGCTGTAGTAAGTACAATGCTGGCCCCATTTCTCCCGTAAACCCCGTCACTGTGTGGATAATTTGACTTACCCTAGTCCAGAAGGGTTGTAACATGTTACAGTCCCAAAAAATATGTAGGAAAGTGCCCTCTGCCCCACTGCACTGCCAACATACCGGGTCCACTGAGAGAAACATAGTGTGAAAACGAGAGGGGACTCTGTACCAGCGTGCGAGGATTTTATAATTAGCCTCCTGCAGTCTCGAGCTAAAAGACATCTTATGAGCCAAACAAAATATCCTATTTCATTGCTCTGAGGAGAAACTTATACCTAAGTCACTTTCCCATTGCAGGATGAAGGGTGGGGGTAACTGGTCCGGGGGGAGATCAACAGAGCGTAGGACCTAGAAAGTGTATAGGTCCCGATGCCAGACATATAGATTCAAAAAGGGTCCTATCCAACAAGAACAGTGTCCTAGGGGGAAGAGTGTTTAGAAAATGTTTCAGCTGGATGCATCTCCAACTCACCAATGGAATTGGATCTATAACAGTGTTCAGCTTGGTGATTGAAGGCCAGTCAGTGTCTCCATCCCAGCCAGCCACTCTGTCTAAAATCGTCCTTCTCCAAGCCCTAAAAACAGGATTAGTAGAGCCTGGGCTAAAACTCGGGTGGCTAATATTCGGAGTAAGGTTAGAAAGTGGGGGAATTGCCACCAAACACACTAAAGTATCCAGGCAAGTTTTTAGTGTGGGCCAAATCATAGGATGTGCTTTAAGAGTATTAGGGGCATCCGAGGTGGCCCAAGGGAGGGTGCACAATGAAGAATCCGAAAAGCTCTGTTCTATCTGGACCTAAGCCTTACTTCATTTGTTTCTACACCAGTCAACAATCCGTGACAAGTGACACGCAATGTGATAAAGCTTAAGGATTGGGAGACCAATACCTCCCCCTGATTTAGGTCTACATAAGACAGAGCACCTAATCCTGGCTCCATTGTTGCCCCAAACAAAGGCAGTCTAAATTGCATTCACGGTCTTGAAGAAGGCAAATGGGACTGTAATGGGAAGGGCCTGCATTAAATATAATAATCTGGGAAGAATGTATATTTTGAAAATCTGACATCTACCTAACCAGGTAAAAGGGGATTTAGACCGCCTATCACAGTCCGCCCGTATAACTTTGAGCAGTCCCGGGAAATTGCTTTGTTATAGAGACTGCAAAGACGTCGAAATATTTATTCTAAGGCACTTTGTTGCCCATTTGAAATTAAAGGCTTCCTTAAGATGATTCATCAGCGGGGGAGGAAGACCAATATCCAACGCCTCCAATTTGGAAAAAAAGAATCTTAAATTTAGAGAGCAGCGAGTAAATCCGAAACGCCGTCATCAGATTGGGGAGAGAAATTCTGGGGTTAGTAATAAATAAAGCATATCATCTGCATAGGCCGCTATTTTGTGCGTGGCAGAGAGAATCTTGACTCCCTTGATGTCACCATTGGCCCGGATATGTCGAAAGATGGGCTCAATGGTTAACACAAAGATCAGGGGAGACTACTTAACCTCTTATGATAAGCCCCTTTTGTAAGTAGAGGAGCACCCTTTGGCTATTATAACCTACTACAAATGTGATACATAGCCAGACACCAGCCTTTGACAATATTCCTGAGAAATCATAGTCCATAATTCATTGGCAATGGCTTCCAGTGAACTCATATTCTTCAATTTGCTGTAACCACCTTCTTCAAATTCCATGAAAGATTTTCTAAAAATGTTCAAATCAGGTAACTATGATGGCTACTCCAGAATATTTCAAGACTTTTTCTGAAACCAAGCCTTGGTGAACTTTGAGGTAATTTTGTGATTAAGCTCGGTGGCTCAGTGGTTAGCACTTCAGTCTTGCAGTCCTGGGTTCAAATCCCACCAAGGACAACATCTGCAAGGAGTTTGTACGTTCTCCCCGTGTTTGTGTGGGTTTCCTCGCCCACTCTAAAAACATACTGATAGGGAATCTATATTGTGAGCCCCAATGGGGACAGTGTTGCCATTGTATGTAAAGCGCTGTGAAATTAACAGCGCTATATAAATGAATAAATATTATATTATTGCCTTATTGAAAGGTTCAATGATGCCCAAGCTTCAGCTTCCTTGCATAGGCATGATGTTTTTTCTCTGAGGATTTCCTGATACTTGATTGAATCCATTTTGACCTCCACATATGGCAGGTTTCCAATACCAGAGGAAACAAAGCAGTGTATCATAAAGTTACTACCATGTTTCACTGTAGGCAAAGTGTTCTTTTCAGTGTATGCTTCATTGTTCCTTCTCCTGACATACCCCTGATCCATAGACCCCAAACAGTTTTACCTTGCTTCACAGAACAGGGTGCCAAAACTTTTGTGGGATATATTAATGATATTGAGCAAATTAGAAGGAACTATCCTTGTATTCAGTAGAGGTATACACCTTGGAGGTCGAGCATGTAGACTTTCAGCGTTTAGTAAGTGCCTCAATTTGCAAACTGAAAAATCAGTGCATGCTGCCACCAAATCTTGCTGCAGTCTCAAGAGTTTTTCACTATCACTTCGACAATCTAGTGTAGTGCCAACCTGGTATTCTAGACTGCTAAAGTAGTAGAGTTGCTTTTCAATGTAATCTGTTATGAGAACATGCTGCTGCATTTTCAGGCACCATATATCGAGACAGGTGCCAAGAGCTGTAATACTAACATTCTAATCATACACACCAACACTCCCAGTATTTTCAAGAGAAGAGAGATTGAAGAAACATAACTATCATACTGAATGTACTTACTTCTCCATGTTCTAGCATTTCTCTTCATTCCTGGGCACCATCGCAGACAATGTGCTGGCACTAGCATCAGCGATTACAGTAAAAGAACAGGAAGACATAAGTCTCTGCATGTCTGACTAGAGGTCCGTAGTTTGGGGATAGTCTGGTCTAAGGTCTGTATTATTTCTGAGAGTCTGATATGAGATCTGTATTTATTTATGAGGTCTGAAGTCTGTACTTGTTGTTTAGTCCTTGTCTGGTAGCTATCAATTTAAGGGATTTGTATTAATTTTGGGCTGTGATGTAAAGTGTCATATGTTTTTTTCGAATTCAAATGGCAAAAAAACTGGGGAAGAAACACTTTATTTGTCCCCTTCCAGTATCTACTTGCAATGTCTCAAAAGTTAACAAGTATGACTATATGCAGTTCCATTGAACTGAATTAGATTGGATGATTTGCCTGGCTTACAAGAGTGCTGTGGACCCTTCATAGTTCTAATAGGGGTACGTTGGCCAGAATAAAATTTTGCCTTTTCCTAAATATTTAATTGCTGAAGAACTTGGTTACACCATTTCCAGAAATAGGCATCCCATTGCGTCTTGAAGGGAACCTGTTGTCAAGATATTAGACTCCTAACTAAAGTGGTCACTAAATACATAATTTACTTGAAATATTTTGTTTGGACATGTAGAGAAATCCAGAGTTGAAGTTTTAATTGTAAGTACAGGGGAAAGAAACTACCCCTTCAACTCTTCAGTGGCTTCTGGTCTGTATTGGACATATCATTCTTCTCTGAGTGATCTGCCTCTACTGCCAAATCATTTATTTGTGGTGCCAGCCCTATTGCTGCTTGTACCCTGCCTAATATTCTGCACAGGAGCCTTCATTGACCAGAGTCATCTTATTAGGAAGGCAGTAATGGCAAAGAAATTGCTTGACGATATTGCTACAGCTGGAACTATCGATTTGAGCATGCACTACCCTTTCTGATGCAATGATCCCAGGCACTGACGGCACCTGTGCATAATTTTGGGGCAAGGAGTCAGGTCACTGAGACAGGAGTGATATGTCCATCAGAGACTAGGGACCGGCAATGGTCAAGAAAATAGGGAGGGAGGCAGGAGAGCTGAAAGTCCATTGTCCACCTCATGCACTTGCAATTAGAACTTCAACCCTGGCTTTCTCTACAATGTTTAAATGAAATGCTATAAACACAGTACTATAAAACTGAACTCATAATTTTTCCCCCATCTGACTTATCCCCCCTACTGATTTATATATAACAATAAATGACATCACACTCTCCCCGGTGCATGAAGTACGCTGCTTTGGAGCAACCATTAACTCTGCCTTCAAAAACACTTGCAGCCTTCAATGACCCCACTGCCACCTAACTGCTGGAGCTGCCGCAAACCCTTCCAACCTACTGTCTCCTCCCCATTATCCTATAGAATGTAAGACCCTGAGGGCAGTGCCCTCTCCCCTCTGTGCCAGTCTGTCTATTGTAATTTATATCTGTATTTTGTATGTAACCCCCATCTCATGTACACTATCATGGAATCAATGTTGCTCTATAAATAAATAATAATAATGGAATGTATTTAATGAGTATTAAAGGGGCCTTTACACAAATCTTTACTCAGGGGTCCAGACACGATTTAGGCAATTGAGAGGTGCAAAGATGGCTCATGTGATGGTTCTTCTCTAGTGCATTAACTCTCCTATTAATTAAAAACTTGCAAAAGATGCTGATTAGTGCTACAATAATTGCAATTATGAAAAATAACATACCAAAATTATATAAAACATCCTCTAAGACTATGCAACTCTTCAGAATTGAGGTTTCATACACAGAAAATCCTTGAACTATAGATGTTGCCACCATAGCAAACCCTTATGTGGTGCCACAACACAGGCATAAAGAGTCGTGTATTTATCCAATCAAATAACCATAATCATCCACTACTCTTACCTTAAGGGGGCTTTACACGCAACGACATCGCTAACGAGATGTCGTTGGGGTCACAGAATTCGTGAGACACATCCAGCTTCATTAGCGACGTCATTGCGTGTGAAACGTACGAATGACCGCTAATGATCAAAATTACTCACCTAATCGTTGATCGTTGACACGTCGCTCTAATATCGTTAGATCTGCAGGATGCAGGTTGTTTGTCATTCCTGAGGCAGCACACATCGCTACATGTGACACCCCAGGAACGAGGAACAACACCTTACCTGCGTCCTCTGGCAACAAGGTGGGCGTCACTTTCTTTCGGCTGCTCCCCGCCCCTCCGCGTCTATTGGACAGCTGACTTGTGACGTCGCTGTGACGCCGCATGAACCGCCCCCTTAAAAAGGAGGTGGTTCGCTGGCCAAAGCGACGTCGCTAGGCAGGTAAGTACGTGTGACGGGTCCTAGCAATGTTGTGCGCCACAGGCAGCGATTTGGCCATGACGCACAACCGACGGGGGCTGGTGCTTTCACCATCGACATCGCTAGCGATGTCGCTGTGTGTAAAGCAGCCTTAAGTTACATTATGAATAATGCTTTTCATGTTATACATTGACTATAGTCATGAAACCCCCTAATTTCCTGGACACGTTTACCTATTTAATGTACATTGTAAATTGTAGACTTATAAACTGACTGACTGCTATAGGTAGAGGCATAGCTTGAAGCTCATGGTCCTCAGTGTTAAGGTACCGTCATACTAAGCGACGCTCCAGCGATCCCACCAGCAACCTGACCTGGCAGGGATCGCTGGAGCGTCGCTACACGGGTTGCTGGTGAGCTGTCACAAAGGCAGGTCTCACCAGCAACCAGTGACCAGCCCCCAGCCAGCAGCGACGCATGGAAGCGATGCTGCGCTTGGTAACTAAGGTAAATATCGGGTAACCAACCCGATATTTACCTTGGTTACCAGCGCACACCTCTTAGCGCTGACTCCCTGCACTCCTAGCCAGAGTACACATGGGGTTAATTACCCGATGTGTAGTCTGGCTATGTGTGCAGGGAGCAGGGAGCCGGCACTGACAGTGTGAGAGCGGCAGACGCTGGTAACGAAGGTAAATATCGGGTAACCAAGGAAAGGGCTTCTTGGTTACCGGATATTTACATTGGTTACCAGCCGGCTCCCTGCTTCCTGCATATTCAGTTGTTGCTCTATCACTGTCACACACAGCGATGTATGCTTCACAGCGGGAGAGCAACAACTAAAAAATGGTCCAGGACATTCAGCAACAACCAGCGACCTCACAGCAGAGGCCAGGTTGTTGATGGATGTCACACACAGCAACATCGCTGGCAAGTCGTGCCTCAGCAGCGATGTTGCTAGCGATGTTGCTTAGTGTGATGGTACCTTTAAACGTACAGTATATCTAATCTCTAACTGGTTACAGATTTGTCTTCCTTTATATGTGATCACAATGTAGTGAATAGGATTTGTAGATTATATCAAAATCCAATATTTGTTTATATAATGAGGTTTCTTGTGTTGTCATTAAGTGGGGTGAACGTAGCAAGCATTAAGCTGGGTTCACACACAACGACAGCGACGACGTCGCTGTTACGTCACCATTTCCTGTGACGTAACAGGGACCTTACATGATTGCTAGTTAGCTGTCAAACATGTAATTTTAAGCAGCGACGGAGCAGCGGTCATAGCGACCTTGACGGTCGTTGGGATGTGTCACACGCGTCGCTGTGCGACAACTCAGACCTTGATAGAGGCGTGGTGTTTACCCCTAGACATGTTTTGTGTTGCCTCTTTTCACACCCCTCTTTTCCGATTGGTGATCGCTACATCGCCTTTGCGTTGCCTTTTTCACGCCCCTCTGTTCCGAATGGTGATCACTACAGCGGCGCCTGATTGGGTGACTGTGCCAAACAAAGTAAAACACAAAGAATGACACACTAGCGACACCAGACAGAGACTCTACTATGTGGAACAAAGAATGGAACTTAAAGAATGAAATCACTGTAACGCCTTTGGCAAGTTACCCAATCGGAACGCTGTTATGACCACCAATCGGAGTCGTGGGGGCGTTTTAAAATACACCGCAAAAACACGCCCTTGTCCTGCCTTTAATCCTACGTCACTGCCTTCAGTGTTGTCGCGACCGTCGCTGCTGCGGTGTCAAACACAAGGATGCATGTGGCGCAGCAAGATAGCAGCGATCAAAAAATTACCTGGAATATTCAAGAGCGAGCAGCGATCTCGCAGCAGGGGTCTGATCGTTATGTGTCACACACAGCGACGTCGCTCTTGAGGTCGTTGCTACGTCACAGAAAATAGCAACTTAGCAGCGATGTCGTTGTCGTCGTCGCTGTGTGTGACACCACCATTATTTTTGCATCCGCTATAGCTGAGCCACTGGCTATAATCATGGTGCAAATGTGTCACCAAGAACATTAGACATTTATACTTTTCTGAGCTGAGTATTCCTTCTGTAACATAATAGTTGGTTACAAACACATTGTTCACGCTGTACAGCACAGAAGGTTACATAGTATTGTAGATAACACCATGAAGAAAAAGAATTTTGCAGCAGATGTGTGCCACATGTTCTTCGCTCACATCTAATACATTATTTATGCCACTTTCAGCTTAACAGTTATTTATCAAATACCAAAGGGAAAGTCGCCAGGAAGCAGAATGTGCAGCATACTTCTTACACTACGTAACGCTATCATAGCTCTTATGGATGTCTATTAAAGCTACATCTGTTGCTGAACAATTACATTAGTCTATCCACATTGTATAAATTTAGTCAAGTACTATGTGGAAACAGAAAGTCTACTGTACAGGTAAAATAACTGATATCCATGACTAATTCTAAACAAAATGTAGAAAATACACATTATACAAATATAGGTTAGAAGTACAAATGTTAGAAGGAAACTAATACATTTCTTCAATGAAAGGAATTTGTCAGCAAGGGCATGCTTAGCGTATAGGCAGACCATGCAAGTCATATGGAGCCCTTTGTAAGAGGGGGCTCAGACCTGGTTGGTCATACAGTTAGGTCCAGAAATATTTGGACAGTGACACAATTTTCGCGAGTTGGGCTCTGCATGCCACCACATTGGATTTGAAATGAAACCTCTACAACAGAATTCAAGTGCAGATTGTAACGTTTAATTTGAAGGTTTGAACAAAAATATCTGATAGAAATTGTAGGAATTGTACACATTTCTTTACAAACACTCCACATTTTAGGAGGTCAAACGTAATTGGACAAATATACCAAACCCAAACAAAATATTTTTATTTTCAATATTTTGTTGCGAATCCTTTGGAGACAATCACTGCCTTAAGTCTGGAACCCATGGATATCACCAAACGCTGGGTTTCCTCCTTCTTAATGCTTTGCCAGGCCTTTACAGCCGTAGCCTTCAGGTCTTGCTTGTTTGTGGGTCTTTCCGTCTTAAGTCTGGATTTGAGCAAGTGAAATGCATGCTCAATTGGGTTAAGATCTGGTGATTGACTTGGCCATTGCAGAATGTTCCACTTTTTTGCACTCATGAACTCCTGGGTAGCTTTGGCTGTATGCTTGGGGTCATTGTCCATCTGTACTATGAAGCGCCGTCCGATCAACTTTGCGACATTTGGCTGAATCTGGGCTGAAAGTATATCCCGGTACACTTCAGAATTCATCCGGCTACTCTTGTCTGCTGTTATGTCATCAATAAACACAAGTGACCCAGTGCCATTGAAAGCCATGCATGCCCATGCCATCACGTTGCCTCCACCATGTTTTACAGAGGATGTGGTGTGTCTTGGATCATGTGCCGTTCCCTTTCTTCTCCAAACTTTTTTCTTCCCATCATTCTGGTTCAGGTTGATCTTTGTCTCATCTGTCCATAGAATACTTTTCCAGAACTGAGCTGGCTTCATGAGGTGTTTTTCAGCAAATTTAACTCTGGCCTGTCTATTTTTGGAATTGATGAATGGTTTGCATCTAGATGTGAACCCTTTGTATTTACTTTCATGGAGTCTTCTCTTTACTGTTGACTTAGAGACAGATACACCTACTTCACTGACAGTGTTCTGGACTTCAGTTGATGTTGTGAACGGGTTCTTCTTCACCAAAGAAAGTATGCGGTGATGATCCACCACTGTTGTCATCTGTGGACGCCCAGGCCTTTTTGAGTTCCCAAGCTCACCAGTCAATTCCTTTTTTCTCAGAATGTACCCGACTGTTGATTTTGCTACTCCAAGCATGTCTGCTATCTCTCTGATGGATTTTTTCTTTTTTTTCAGCCTCAGGATGTTCTGCTTCACCTCAATTGAGAGTTCCTTAGACCGCATGTTGTCTGGTCACAGCAACAGCTTCCAAATGCAAAACCACACACCTGTAATCAACCCCAGACCTTTTAACTACTTCATTGATTACAGGTTAACGAGGGAGACGCCTTCAGAGTTAATTGCAGCCCTTAGAGTCCCTTGTCCAATTACTTTTGGTCCCTTGAAAAAGAGGAGGCTATGCATTACAGAGCTATGATTCCTAAACCCTTTCTCCGATTTGGATGTGAAAACTCTCATATTGCAGCTGGGAGTGTGCACTTTCAGCCCATATTATATATATAATTGTATTTCTGAACATGTTTTTGTAAACAGCTAAAATAACAAAACTTGTGTCACTGTCCAAATATTTCTGGACCTAACTGTATCTCCATTGTTATTGGATTGTAAAAACCTAAATAAGACTCTTTTGTTTAAAGGGTTGGTCCAAAAGCAAATTTTAGTTAAAGGGAAGGTGCTATAAAAAGATAATTTTTCAATACCTGAAAAAAATGTAAAGTATTCATGTTTTAATGTTTTGTTTAAATGTTATAATTTGTTTTTAGTTGAGCAAAATATAAAAATTAATTTAAAAAGTTTGATATTTTCCACTCTTACAACTAGCTCACACTACAACTGCAGTAAAAGTGGGTGGAATCTGCTCTCATGTGTGTGATGTCACGCCTCCTCCTCCCCTTCTGGATGTTTGAAAAAGGATAAGGGAGGATGAAATTTAGGATCACAGTGTGGAGCCATTTTGTTGGTGACTGCAAAGTGATCCTGAACTGTGGAAAGTGTCACCAAGGACGGCTGGCTCCACTATACAATGTGCCCCACTGTATACTGTGTGCCATATATTTTTCCACCATAATACTGTGCCCCATATTACTATGCCCCATATACTGTGCCCTTATATTACTGTGCCCCCATATCACTGTGCCCCATATTACTGTGCCACCATATTATTGTGCTCCCATATTACTGTGCCCCACAATACTGCATCCCTAAGTGCTCTATATGCCCTCAGCATCCCCCAGTTCTCTTTGTACCCTCCATGATCCCCCAGTGCTCTTTGTGCTATGTCCCCAGCCTCCCCCAGGTCTGGCTAACAACACAGCGTCCCCAGTGCTCTTTGTGCTCCTACAGCTTCCCTAGTGCTTTCTGTGCCCCTCCAGCATCCTTCAGTACTCTCTGTGCCCCCAGCATCCCCCAGGTCTGAATATGCGCCCAGTGTCCCCAGTGCTCTCTGCGCCTCTCCAGTGACCCCAATGCTTTGTGCTCTCAGCGTCTCCCAAGTCTGACTATGCACTCAGCATCCCCCCTTGCTCTCTGTGCCCCTGTAGTATCTTCCAGTGCATTCTGTGCCCCTCTAGAGTCCCACAGGTTTGGCTATGCATCCTGCAAGACCCCAGAGATCTGTGTGCCCCTCAAGCATCCCCCAGTGCCCTCTATGCCCCCTGCATTCCCCACTGCTCTCTGTGCCCCCTGCACTGAGCACAAAGCACTGACAGCAGGAACTGCCAGGAGCAGAAGTCTGAGGTGAGTACTGGTGGCGTTTAGTCGTCATCTGCCGTCTGAGCATGGTATTGTAGTATAGATCACAACATGTGCACACCTCAGACCTCCGCTCCCGGCAGTTCCTCCTGTCAGCCTGGTGTCTCTCGGCAGCTACTCCTGTCAGTGCGCAGAGTGAGGTCCGAGGGGAGTATATGCTGCGGTGAGTGGTGCTCACAGCCTGTCATCTATACTACAATACCAGGCTCAGGCTGCAGATCGCCACTTGCCATCACCGTGCTCAGGGGAAAGTGGAGCACACAGTATAAAATGTGGGCTCCACAGAGATGGCGCTGATTTCGTCCCTCTGCTTTGATAGGGGGGGCGTGTACAGGTCCAAGTAGGAAACAGCCACAATGGAGGAGATATGGTCGGATGCCAACTATTAACCCTTATGCACTGGAGCTGCTGTATTTGCTTTGTGCAACTGTAGTTACACACTGCAAATCCAAGATGGCAGTGTTTGAGAAAATCTAGAATTAAATAAAAACTAAATAAACAATAAATTTAATTTTGTATTAAAAATAATTGATTCCACAATCAGTAGTTATTAATACAAAAACTACAATCGCGGCACCTTCCCTTTAAATCTCTATCTCTTTGATACTATAATCTAAAGCCTGCTTTGCACCTTACGATACAGCATACGATATCGTATGCGATCGTAACCGCCCCCATCGTATGTGCGGCACGTTCAATTTGTTGAATGTGCCGCACATACGAGTAACCCCCCGTCACACGTACTTACCCATCCATAGGACCTCGCTGTGGGCGGCAAACATCCACTTCCTGAAGTGGGAGGGACGTTCGGCGTCACAGCAACGTCACGCGGCAGCCGGCCAATAGAAGCGGAGGGGCGGAGCTGAGCGGGACAAAAACATCCTGCCCACCTCCTTACTTCCGCATTACCGGCCGGGAGCCGCAGGACGCAGGTAAGATCTGTTCATCGTTCCCGGGGTGTCACACACTGCGATGTGTGCTACCCCGGGTACGATGAACAACCTGATGAGGAATAAACGACGTGCGTGCGATGATTGTTTTACCGTTCAATCGCAATCGCACATAGCTGTTACACACTGCAATGTACTTTACAATGCCGGATGTGCGTCACTTACGACGTGACCCCGCCGACACATTGTAAGATACATTGCAGCGTGTAAAGCGGGCTTAAGCTACTTTCTAGTATTGTGTAAGAAAAAATCCTTACCATGCCCTAACTCAGCTATCGAACTACTAGTCTATTGTTTTTTTTTCAGTTTCTTGTCTGATGACAAATCATTTGAGAATCTCAGTGCATCCTGTAATACTCAAATGAGGTGTCATCAGGGGGCAGAGTCTGTGGCAGAGACCTCAGGTTTTGTCCCCTCCCTAATAGGAAGCATCATCATGACGCTTGTTTTAGAGGCTGGTTTGTGCTTGTCATGTCTGTCCCTCCTTGCCGTGTCCATCCCTCTCTGTTGTGTCCATCTATCCTTGACCTGTGCGATCTACATAGTGCACAGCCAACACTATAATGGGCTTAGAACAGTATCACAGAGCGGTGTGTGTACCAGACATGCAGGAGACTAGCATAGACCCCGTTGGTGACGTCACTGGTCTCCTGCACGCCAGGTACACTCACCGCTCAGTAACACTGTTCTGAGCCCATAACAGAGCAAGGCTGTGCACTGTGAGCAGATCACACTGTAGGCAGATCGCACTGTGGGCAGATCACACTGTGGGCAGATAGCACAGTGCAGGAAGGGACCGACATGGCAGTGAAGGACCGACACGGCAGGTAAGGAGCCGACACGGCAGGTAAGGGACTGACACGGCAGGTAAGGGACTGACATGGCAGGGAAGGACAAATACGGCATGAAGGGACAGGCACAGCAGGGAGGGAAAGACACAGCAGGGAGGGACAGATACAGCAGGGAGGGAAAGACACAGCAGGCAGAAACCACCCCTGAAAAAAGCGTCACGATGATGCTTCGTTTCAGGGAGGGGCAGTGACTGGTCACAGACTCTGCCCCCTGATGACACCTCATTTGAGTATTCCAGCATGCAGTGAGGTTATTAAACGATTCATCATCAGACAGGAAATAGTAAAAACAAATAGGATAGTAGTTAGTGTAGTTAGGGAATTTTTAATACTTGTATACTCGGCGGCACAGTGGCTCAGTGGTTAACACTGCAGCCTTGCAGCGCTGGGGTCCTGGGTTCTAGTCCCTCTCAGGACAACATCTGCAAGGAGTTTCTATATTCTCCCCGTGTTTGCGTGGGTTTCCTCCCACACTCCAAAAAACATACTGATATGGAATTTAGATTGTGAGCCCCAATGGGGACAGTGTTGCCAATGTATGTATAGCGCTGTGGAATTAAGCGCTATATAAGTGAATAAATATTATTACTAGAAAGTAGCTTAGATCAAATAGATAGGGATTTAAATTGAAATTTACCTTTGCTCTTGGATGAACCCTTTAAAGTAGTATAACCAAATGAGTGAGACAAATATGTACAAGTTATGAGAGTTAATAGTGAGGCAACAACAAACCTCAATGGGAGACATTTTTTTCTATTCCTTGCTATGGGACCTCAGATCTTTGAAATGTGTCCTTGTATTCAGTCTAAACAACTTACACTACAGTTCAAAAGTTTAGGGTCACTTAGATATTGCTTTACTTTTGAAAGGAAAGCACATTTTTTTTTCAATGAAGCTGACATTAAATTAAACATAAATATACTCTCTACATTGTTAATGTGGTAAATGACTATTCTAGCTTCAAACGTCTGATTTTTAATGCAATGTCTACATAGCCTCCTGATGAAAAGGTTTCCTTGAAACGTGCGTCGAGGTTTGTTTTTTTTTTCTGACCTTATACTATGTGAGTATTGCACAGTAATTTATGCTGGATTTAATTAAAGGGGTGGTTCACCCATATATTTTAATGTCTAGATCGATATTATATTGAGAAACAATGTTTCTCTCAAATACCTTGTGTTGGCAATAGTGCCTGTGAGAGGCGCTATTGCAGACCACTGTTCCCCGTCCAGTGACGTACCCGTCCAATGCTGCCTCGTCACATCCGTGCAGCCAGCTACAGTCTTCCAGACTCTGAGCTGTGAGCGGTGTTTCACTGCTGTCACAGCCCATCTGCTCCCTCCTCCTCCTCCCTCCTAGCACAGCACGGCACGTCTCCTGCTCCCCCCTCCCTCCTCCCTCCTCGCAGAACGCTGCAAGCAAGAGACGTGCTGTGAGGGAGGAGGGTGGAGGAGCAGGGAATAGATGGGCTCAGAATGCAGCCGGCTGCACGGATGTGACGAGGCAGCATTGGACGGGTACGTCACTGGACGGGGAGCAGCAGTCTGCAATAGCGCCTCTCACAGGCACTATTGACAACACAAGGTATTTGAGAGAAACATTCTTTCTCAATATAATATCGATCTAGACAATAAAAAATATGGGTGAACCACCCCTTTAAGAGCCTCTGTTATAAAGGGATCGATTTACTCTTGAAATGGGCGTGTAGGAGCTTACATCCAGCCCGACTAGGTAAGCCATTATACGGGCTGAGTCTTTTTCCTTAGTGACTAGAGGTGCCCCTCATAATACTATAGTTATTGTAATCTGAATATTTTTACTAAAAAAGCTTTGAAAAATATATTTATATTTATATGGATGAAATCTCTTTGAATATTCATGTAAAAGATCTAATTGGATATAATAGTGGAATTTTTTGGGGACTGAATATTTTCATACAGGGGCCCTTTTATATGTATATATATATATATATATATATATATACCTAGTATATTTATTAATGCAATCTATTTATTAGTGCAATGTTTTTTAATATCAGTGAGATGGGTATTTTTTCATGAATTGAGTATAATCGATTTACTCCTCTCACCGATAATTTTTGGTCAGAAATCCCCTCTGTGTCTGTGTTTTCAAGTGATGTTTTTCTTGATTTTTCTTATGTTTTTTAGCGATTTGGATTAAATAAATGTTTTTAAAAAAATATTTTTGTAAAATAAAAACTATTTGATACAATATACTCTGATTTCTGTTTGTTTGTTGATTATATATCCTTTTGAGTTAAAGTATCATAAAAACTATGGTGGAGAAAATATAGAAATCTGTCGAGATGTATCTAATAGGTGTATAGAGGCCCATTTCCAACAACCACCACTCCAGTGTTCTAATGGTACATTGTGTTTGCTAACTGTATTAGAAGGCTAACGGATGTTTAGAAATCCCTTGAAAACCCTTGTGCAAGTATGTTAGCACAGCTGAAAACAGTTTTGCTAATTAGACAAGCTATAAAACTGATCTTCCTTTGAGCTAGTTGAGAATCTGAAGAATTACATTTGTACAGAAAAAGAAAACTTTCATGTGAAACTTGACAGTCTATTCTTGTTCTTAGAAATTAAGGATATTCCATGCGAGAAATTGCCAAAAAACTGAAGATTTCCTACTACTCCCTTCAGAGGAGAGCACAAACAGGCTCTAACCAGAGTAGAAAGAGAAGTGAGAGGCCCTGCTGCACAACTGAGCAACAAGACAAGTATATTAGAGTCTCAAGTTTCAGAAATTGACGCCTCACAGGTCCTCAACTGGCAGCTTCATTAAATAGTACCAACAAAATGTCAGTGTCAACGTCTACAGTAAAGAGGCGACTCCAGGATGCTGGTGTGGCGCCCTGGACAAGCCAGGGGCCACAGAGCACAACACCAACACACCCCACACTCCCAGCAGGCACACCGAAGTCAGAACACAAAACCCTTGTTGCCTTCCTCCAGGGGCTGATGTCCACACCAGGGGGGTGGGCCAGGCGGTTGGCCCCGCCCACCGAGGAGTTCACAGTCCTGGAGGCAGGAAACTGGAGTCAGTTTAGCTCAGGCAGAGCTTGAGAGCAGAGGAGAGTTAAGTGCAGTGAGCAAAAGTGTGCTGAGCTACTGCAGGTGTCCGGGTTGGAGCCCGGACGGATCAGCAAGGTTGGCAGACGGTGGTGACCGTCTGCAGGAGTGTCCTATCGGAGTCTGCCTTAAGGACCGTGGACGGGTGGTGGCCCGACGGTACCGGACCGGTACACAAAGAGAAGCCAGCACCATCTGGCAGGGGCTTACGGACCCCGGCAAGGCTAGGAGTCACCGTGAATTTGCCGAATTCGTTAGTGAAGGGAACCTCCTGGGTTTCCCAACAGCCAAGTCCCGACAGAAGGCAACAGTCCAACCAAAGTGAGGGAGACACCGCCACCGCCAAGGCAACCGTTTCTCAGGGCCAGAGCCTGCGGGCAAAAGGGGCTCCTCCGGCTCATATCCAAGCTGGGGAGCGGGTTACCGGTGGGAACCCATTGGAACCATCTACCGTATCTAGGTGCAAGGAAAGGCAGTCACCATCAACCTGCCGGTAGAAAACAGCACCGCAGCCGTCTGTGGGACCCGTCCATCCAGCTGTGTGTTTTACTGAGAACTGTGTCCTCATCATTGGCTGAGTGAGTACCACCGTGCCGTGCGGCACAGCGCTGACCCTGCACCCCGCCAGGCCCCGTAACCCACCTGCCATCCATCCTTTCCCCATCACCGGGCCCCGGGACAACCAACCCCCTACCCACGGAGGGGAGAACTAACAACAAGGCTGCTCCCTGTCACCGCTCCCGGGATCCCCGTCCAGAGCAGCGGTGGTGTCACCAATATCACCACAACCGTGGGTGGCGTCACGGACAATAATCAAAACCCCCACCATCAAAATTCCCCTTTTCACTCACGGGCGAGGAGCGCCACTCGAGTCCCCGGGATCCGGCCCACCGCTCGAGCCACCAACCGAGCAGCAGCGGCCGGACCCAAGCAGTGGGAGAGCGCAGCGTCCCCTCCTCCACCCGCGACACTGGCCTTCAGGGCAGAGTGGCAAAGAAAAAGCCATATCTGAGACTGGCTAATAAAAGGAAAAGATTAATATGAGCAAAAGAACACAGACATTGGACAGAGGAATATTGGAAAAAAGTGTTATGGACAGACAAACCAAAGTTTGAGGTGTTTGGATCACACAGAAGAACATTTGTGAGACACAGAACAACTGAAAAGATGCTGGAAGAGTGCCTGATGCTATCTGTCAAGCATGGTGGAGGTAATGTGATGGTCAGGGGTTGCTTTGGTGCTGGCAAAGTGGGAGATTTGTACAAGGTAAAAGGGATTTTAAATAAGGAAGACTATCACTCCATTATGCAACGCCATGCCATACCCTGTGGACAGCGCTTGATTGGTGTCAATTTCATCCTACAACAGGACAATGACCCAAAGAACACCTCCAAATTATGCATGAACTATTTAGGGAAGAAGCAGACAGCTGGTATTCTATCTGTAATAGAGTGGCCAGCCCAGTCACCAGATCTCAACCCTATTGAGCTGTTGTGGGAGCAGCTTGACCATATGGTGTGCAAAAAGTGTCCATCAAGCCAATCCAACTTGTGGGAGGGGGGGAAGCATGGGGTGAAATATCTCCAGATTACCTCATCAAATTAACAGCTAGAATGCCACAAGTCTGCAAAGCTGGAATTGCTGTAAATGGAGCATTCTTTGACGAAAGCAAAGTTTGAAGGATAAAATTATTATTTCAAGTAAAAATCATTATTTTTAACTTGGTCAATGTGTGGACTATATTTTCTACTCATTATGCAACTCATTTGATAAATAAAACTATGATTTTTCATGGAAAAGACAAAATTGTCTGGGTGACCCCAAACTTTTGAACTGTAGTGTACATTCCGATATTTTTGCACAATATAAAACCACATATTGGAGGATGTGGCAGCACTGCACAGTGAATAGAGCTGGAGTGATAGAGACATCAGATCTACAGACGCTCTTGAGCCTTGTTTACATATCAACTCATTCGCTGATTCCTCAGTAACAGAGGAATGGACTAGCCATGTAAAATATTGGTGGACTAGCCTTTGAAAGAGCTATATCCACATATAGATAGTTTAGGGGGTGACATCCTGCTGACAGATGCCCTTTAAGATATTAATTAAATGTGTCTAACGAAGGACAGGGCAGAATGCAGTCTATGTGAAATATTCATTTTAACAACTGCTACCTTTGTGACCACCCAAATAATCAGTATCATGCTTAAGTTTTTCTTTTTCATTTAATCTAGCAAATGAGTTCAGAATCTGCCAATGTTTTACATTTCAGTCTTGAACATATTTTAGATCATTAAGAAAAATATTTTTGTAAGGTTCAAAGGCAAAATCTTATCCACAGACATAAGCAAGAAACATCAACATACATGGAACGTATACAAAAGAAAAAAATTGGATTTTACTCTTTTTTTTTTGGTTTCTATAGTTTAAGACAGACTTCTTTGAACATCCAGCACCCAAGCAATTGTATCCACATTTTCTAATAGTCTGTTCCATTGATCTACTGCATAACTTTACTAGTAAAGTTATGTGTTCACTAAAGAAACAGACCTAATTTGGACCATATGTAGCTAGATTCTTGGTAGAACCAGCAAGTGCAAAAAAACTGGAGAAACAAATATGATGGCTTAATAAACCGGTGCCCCTAGATTCAAAGCTTACTTCAAACGTTGTAAATCAAATTAATAAAAGCAATTTAAGATCTAAAACAGAAGTAGATAGATAAGGTCCGAGGCAATGCTTTCAGGAATGAAATAATAGGGACTTCCTTAAATTATTTATAACATATATTTATCTGATCTCGCATCTATATAGCTTAATATTCAGATGCTGTCCCCAAAACAGAAACTGATCTGAGGCAAGGCAACAAAGAACTTTCCAACAGAAAACAATTGAGAATCCTGAAAATGAAATATAAATGGATCTCCCTAACACGGCTGAAAACACAAATAGTTAGAACATAAAAACGTAATGCATTTCTTTACTTTGTTATTAGTTCGGAGCTGCATTCACAATTCTGCTATAGGTCATTGGAAATGGTTGACAAGTTTGTTAAAAGACACATTGCATATAATGTATACATCAGAAAATAAAATAATACAGAGTACTGTAAAATTCATATTAACCAAAATGTAATTCAGCAGAGGAGCAAGTGACCCAGCTAAGATTCTTGGGAGATTTCAGCTCTGCAGTTTGAAGAATTGTTGGTGAAAGCAATTTTTTTAACATGCTAAAAGATAAACATGGTGATGGGCGGACCCGGACTGTAAAAATTCGGATCCACGCAGTTTCAAAGGTGCACAGGTGACGGACCTGGGCCCGGGATTTCGGGTGTTGATACAGATCCAGCACGGGGGACATTAAAAAAAAAATACAGGAAAAATAAAGAAATTAAAAATGAAGCAAGTGCTTCATACTTACCGAAGCTCGGGCGTGGCTATACACTGCTCCCGTGGCTTCTCCTTCAGTTCCTGGGCCGTTCATTATTGCTCATCCATGTAAACTGCTTTCCCCACCCAATGGCCGTCCTGCCATCTGTGATTGTTGCAGTCAGACGCACCCCCCCAGCCTATGTGACAGTGTTTGACTGCACCAATCACAGGCACTGTCTGCGGGTTAGTATCGTGGTATAAAAATGAATAAATAAAATATTTGGAGGAGGGTTCCTCTGTATTATGATACCCAGCACAAATAAAGCATACGGCTACTGGCTGCAGCCACCAGCTGTGCAGTTACCTTGGCTGTGTATCAAAATAAGATGAACTACATGTGTTTTTTTTCTTTTTTTAATTGTTTAAAAAATTAATTTAAAAAAATGGTGTACAGTCCCCCCCAATTTTGATACCCAGCCACGATAAAGTCCGACAGCGGGGGGCTGGTATCCTCAGACTGGAGAGGCCCATGCTTATTGGGTCACCCCCAGCCCAAAAATAGCACCCTGCAGTCACCCAGGATTGTCGGATCCATTAGATGCGACAATCCCAGAGCTTTACCTGGCTCTACCCGATTGCCCTGGAACGGTTGCAATTGGGGTAATCAGGGGTTATAACAGCCCACAGCTGCTACTGCCGCTTATTGCGCAGCTCATTTATTCTCTGCCTGAACCTCATAGAGTTTGGTCATGTACCATGATCTCGCATTGTGACTTTAAATTTGTAGCAGAGCTGGAATCGTCGTGGGACCTTGTGTGGATTACATCGGACCTGCAGGGGTGTTTTAGGGGTTAATAAAGTGGTGAAAGGGGGTGTTTTTTGTATTTTATCTCAAATAAAGGATTTTTTAGGTGTTTGTGTTTATTTACTTTCACTTACAGATTAATAATGGGGGTCTCATAGACCCTCCCCATTACTAATCTAGGGCTTAGTGGCAGCTGTGGTCTGCTATTAACCTCTTGTATTACCCTGATTGTCACTGCACCAGGGCAATTGAGAAAAGTTGGGTAAAGTTCCAGGCTTGCCACATCTAATGGAGGCTGCTATTTTTAGGCTGGGTGGCAGCTCAATATGGCCTTCTTAGTCTGAGAATACCAGCCCCACCTGTCAGGCTTTATATCTTGGCTGGGTTTCAAATTTTGGGGGACCACACACC
This sequence comes from Anomaloglossus baeobatrachus, assembly GCF_048569485.1. Taxonomy (NCBI): domain Eukaryota; kingdom Metazoa; phylum Chordata; class Amphibia; order Anura; family Aromobatidae; genus Anomaloglossus; species Anomaloglossus baeobatrachus. Next base: position 595,819,892 of record NC_134353.1, on the reverse strand, counting down.
GATTTTTTAAATTATTTTTTTTTTTAAATCATTTTAAAAAAGCCACATGCAGTTCCTTTTATTTTGATACGCAGCCAAGATAAGTGCATGGCTGGGGCCTGCAGCCTGTAGCAGTGGGCTGTATCTGTGCTGGATATCACAATGTTGGGGGACCCTACGCCAAGTGTTTTATTTATTTTTACTGTACGATAGACGCGCAGACAGCACCTGTGATTGGAATTGTCAAACATGCTGTCACTCAGGGTGGGAGCGCCTCCGACTGCAACCAATCACAGGCACCGTGGGGCGGGAAAAGCAGTTCATATGCAATTAAGGCTAATTTACGGCCCCGGAAGAGAATGTTCTGCCTAGAAGCAGTGTACAGCCACGCCGGAACCTAGGTAAGTACAGCACGCTTGCGCCTATCCACCTATCCCTTCTACCAACATTTTGAAATCGCCAGATTCTGGTCCCCATAGACTTATATAGGGACCAGAATCCAGCGCAGAACCGGTTATCTGCGAGTCCGCTCATCACCAAGCATAGTCACTCGGATGATGGCTTTCCTCCTTGACATCTTGTGCAGCAAAGCGAGGCTGGCGTGTTATTTTCATGGAGGAAAGGCAAGGAAAGTAAGGACTTGAACAGATAAAATCCCCCAATGTGATTATTTTCCAACACATTGAGTGACCAATGGCTAAGCAATAGACTGAAAATAGATCGGCCCACAACTATATAATTTCTACGGACTGCAGAAATAGTGGTTGGATACAAACACATCTGACATTCGCGCTATGTAAATTATATATTGCATCCCTACCGAAATGTATTTACCGTATTTATGTATCAAAGCAGTACAACTAACATAAACATAGTGAGTTCATGAGAAGACATACATATACATATTTAAATGTATCGCCTGTAGTAAAGAAGAAGCAACACCTTTATCTCATGTAAGCAAAGAGCCCATTTTTAAAAAATAGAAATAAGAAAAAAAACAAAAAATAAAAAAATAAATGTATTCTAGGCACTAAGATAAAATACATTCCTGAAATACTTTTACAATATTTTTTTTTCAATTACAACAGCAATTTTAATATATACCTATACATATGTATATATATGTACACACACGCACCAAAATAAGTGTTGATAAAAATAATGTAGAAAGCTCTTAGCCCTTTTGCCTGATAGTTTTCATGGTTTTACACAATTTAATTCATTATATTAATATATTTATGAGCAATGCTAGTTATTTGAAGCAATTGTGACCTTTTTAAGTTGTACACAGTATGAAAAGTGCTTAGTATTTCGAGCACATAAGCTCTAATCTGCTTTTTATATACCTTGTCTGAAACATGATCAGGTATGAAAATCTGAGAACTTCTACAAGTACTGCCCTTGACACCTCAGCTTCATTCCATCTACAATGAAGGTTCCCAAAATGTCCTTCATATTCAATCCTTGAGATCCTATTTTCATTGTCATTTTTTTCATCCATTGGCTGAATACAGAATGTTTTACATCTTTATAAACGCTGAGAATTTTTCTTGCAGAGCTCTACAAGTGTATAACAGCTAAACACCACTTATGGTAAATATGCCTTGTGTCCTATGACACTATTGTCATCAGATATGTTCTTCAAGTAGGGACATCCAGGCGTATTTGCCAACAGAAAACAAATAAACAAATGAAATAAAACTGTGGATAAATATTTTTATATTTCACAGGAAAACAAGACATAAATCACTGTATCCCTTCATTAAATGGCAGGTCATCTCAATACTAAATGAGTTGAAACGCGTCGTAGCCCATCCTGCCTTGGGGAGGCCAAACACTAAACAAGAAAAAGCAATACCTTGAAGCTGACATCACATCATTAGCTGACTCTTTATTTTGGCATCAATGCTTTGGTCACACAATACTGACTGTGGATCCAGGTGCTTGAAAGTAAACACCCAGTGATACAAGGTAGGTCTGTTGTAGTTTGTTTGTTTCTTTGAAGTTCCAACAAAACAGTTCACCGATCCCCCACCAAAAGGGGGATGAGGGCCATAGAGAGTGAGAGAAAGAGGTGGCTTTTTATTATTAATATGAAAAATCTAGAAGTCTAATAAGTAGAAGCTTCTGCAGCAGTTCAATCACACCTTGAGTGTACATGTTCTGCAGCAGAGTTGCTGAAGTACTTTCCTTATGCACAGGTTGTTCTTTTTAACTAGCATACAGAAGCCACCCTCAGCCCACGCTTCTTCCGTTGCTTTCCCGAGGTTGACAGTAGGAAGGAGCAGAAATGTCAAGATTTTGAAGATGGACATGGAGGAAGGTTTGATTGGTAAGAACAAGAAGATTGGATGGGAGAAACCATTCAGCAGCAGGAAACAAGGCAATTTGGTCCATCAGAGTTAAAATTTCATTCAACACGGTTTCAACAGGTAGGAATATAGGAGTCCGTGGATAGTGAGTGATTGACATCCATTGATAAAAGAGAAAAACAGAAAAAAAAAACAGTAGAAAATTAGAATTTAACAACAAGAAATTGTGATAAATATAGCAGAGAATGTCATATTCAATAAAATCTCAGAAAAGGAATCAGGTAACAGGAAGCATGATGTTTATAGAAAATGCATTTAAAGGGACTCTGTCAGGACATTTCTGCTATGTAATCTGAAGCCAGCATGCTCTAGGAGTTAACATGCAGTTTACAACCAGCTGTCTCTTATTTCAAAGTCTGTTTTTGTTTACCTGCAATGTTAGTTTAAGTCTCTTAGGTTTATTATTAGTGGGTCTGAAGAGTGTGTGAGCTGTATTCTGACTCTGCCCCCTCTGTGGTTAGCAGCTTCTGTCTACGGAAATGTACACTAAAAGCCTGGTGTGGACAGGGACAGCTCCTAGAGCTCTGCTACATGTTCAAAATAATAGCTTTCACTTTGTCAGAATACCTGCACTCAGTAATCTAAGTGATACATCATTAGATTCAGAATCTCTTTGCCTACATCGTGCTGCTCTCAGATGAGGTAGCAAAAACCTGCTGACAGATTCCCTTTAAAGCTCATCTCTCAACAGTTTGCGCATGTTAAACTGGCCACATGACCGAATAGTGGCTACAGAAAAGAATAAAATGCAGCTTTTATTTTGTACTTTCAGAAATACAGAAATATTAGCTTGTAAAGTTAAAAGTTAAAATTTATGATAAAAAAAACGGTGATTACCAGCAGGTCTTTTCTGTTGGTAAGTACTTAGCAAGACATGTCTTGCAGGGAAACAAGAACATGCCCTGCTCTTGGCTCTGATCTCTGCTACTACTGTGAAGTATAAGAGCTATATATAGAGCTGAGTGTGATTACAAACACTACCACATTGCCTCTCAAGGCTATCAGTGTGGTGTGGAATGAGAATATAACACAGCCAAGTGTGATTACAAACACTACCCAATCTCCTCTCAAGCCTAACAGTGTGGTGTGGAAGGGGAAAATAGCAGAGCTGAGAGTGATTACAACCACTACCAGATCTCCTCTCAAGCCTATCAGTGTGGTGTGGAAAGAGAATATAGCAGAGCTGAGTGTGATTGCAGACACTACCAGATCTCCTCTCAAGTCTATCACTATGGTGTGGAAAGAGAATATAGCAGAGCTGAGTGTGATTACAAACACTACCAGATCTCCTCTCAAGGCTATCATTGTGCTATGAAAAGAGAATAAAGCAGAGCTGAGTGTGATTACAAACACAACTAGATTTCCTCCTAAGGCTTCAGTATGGTCTGGAAAGAGAATATAGCAGTGCTTAGTGTGATTACAAACACTAGCAGATCTCAACTCAAGGCTATCTGTGTGGTGTGGAAAGAAAATAAAGCAGAGTTGAGTGTGATTACAAACACTGCCAGACGTCCTCTCAAGCCTTTAGTGTGGCATCAAAGGAGAATATAGCAGAGCTGAGTGTGAATACAAACACTACCAGATCTCCTCACAAGGCATGGAAGGAAAATATAGCAGAGGTTAATGTCATTAGAAACATATGTGCACCTGGAGCTCTTCTCCCACAGATCTGCTCCTTTTCCCATGCTAATACTGGCTTGAAATGAGATGTGGAAGTCTTTTTAATCGCCCTCAGTTCTGCTATATTCTCCCTATCCTCACACTGACTGCCTTGAGATGAAAGCTGAATATGTCTGTAAATCACACTCAGCTTTGCTCTATACTACCCAGTAGCTGCGGAGATCAGGCTGAAAGCAGGTTTGTCGGTTATTACATTTCACAGGAGAAAGCATGATCTTCTGACCTTCTTGGGGTATATTCACTTATTTCCCCTACATAATGCCTCCTTCTTATGATTGGCCAATGTCATGCAGGGGACAAAGTACACGCCCCCAGATTGATAACACCCAGTTGGACTTATAATAAATTATATTGTAAACTTTACAAGCTAATATCTTGTCTGCAGAGATGAGAAATTAAAAAGCAAAACTACATTTTTGCATTTTATTCAGCTCTGCAGCCACTATTCCATGATGGGGCAAGGTTAACATGCTCAAACTGGTGAAAGGTTCTTTTAACGCATTATCCAAATTTTGAGTTCACCTGGAATGTAAGAGATAAACAAACACGAAAATTGCTACCAACAAGAATATTGTTAAAAACAAGAAAATAATATAGAATTGGAAAACCGTGGATATTCTTGACATGCATCATGATTGATAGCCCTAGGTAAACAAGCAAATATTTTTATGTGACATATTCCATTATTATTTAAATGATCTGCAAATGTCACTGAAAAATGAAAGGAAATTTGCCTTTAAGGTCCACATGCAATCTGGTGAGATGGATGAAGGTGCTTACCTGTGCTTACCACATTCAGTAATACAACTGGTTACTGGTATACATGGAGGGACCTGAAGATATAAACTAGAGATCCTAGCTTCTAAAGAGCTGAAGAGTTGGTCTTCCACAGAATCCTAAAGTAGCTGTCTATTTTAGAGTAGCCAATTTTATATATTCCATTTAATTGTCTGTTTTAAATCCTTCTGACTCATATTTATTGGGCAGAGTGGTTAACGGCTTACAAAGGGAACTTGTAATGATGGAAATTTGCATGTCTCATGTATGAAGGGGATGTCTGCACTTGAAACAGAAGTCTGAAGCCACATTGTGTAACTGCAGACTGCCAAATCGTAAGAGCATATGTTGACACGATTCCGGCAAATAGGTGGTTACGTGATTCACGTGAATGTATCTGTGTGATTTGCATACTTGTGGTCATGTGCCGACTTGTCTCATCTGGCTTTTTCTCGATTTTTTTTCTAATGAGCGAAGCGGCCATCTCACCGCAAGTATTCAAATCACATGCATGTGATCACTAACTATCCACCAGGTGGGAATACAAGGGAATCGTGACAGTGTGCAAACCACACACTGTCACATAGAGTAAGTGCAGACTTTCGTCCAAAGACAATCCCGTTAATAGCAAAATGAGCTGGGGAGATTGATACATATTTGTTGTGGGAAAACATTCAGTAGAAATAATAATTTACAAATTTTAATCCCTTTTCATTTTTAACTTAGAACTTCAGTGAGCAGTAGAAATGATGATTGACAGCTACCTCTGTTTGCACAGTCACATAGGGAAGGCCGTCAGTTATGGAATAAGACAAACCACTGGACTCCTAAGCCAAAATTAGCAGGAATTTCAATTAATACAATCCAAAATATACTGAATATTTATCCAAAAATATGTACCGTATAGCAATCCAGCCAGCATCTCCGGCTCTAAATCATGCAGCACAGACAGACGTTTCAGAGTGTCTCCAGCTTTACAAGATCTATCTTGGCGTGTATTACAGTGGTAACCGATTACATAGGTGACCATTGATGTAAATGGACAGTGTATATTGCTTAATTTTCCCTGAGGTGGTGCAGGAGCAAAACTGAACACTTAGGAGTTAGGACCAGATTCATTAAGACCGGCATGCTGGAGTCAGAGGCATCTGATTCATTAAGAGGTGCATCGTAAAATTGGCATGCGCCTCCACATACCTCACTACAGGTGTTACTCCAGTATAAAGCATACTACAGATGGTCATAGCTGTGGTGTTTTCTCTCCCATTTTCCCCAGCTCTTGATATTTTGGCGGAGATGGTCATAACTAACGTGAAAATGCCAAAAACACAATATTTTGTGCAACATTCCGTTGCAGAAAGATTTAGGGCCTTTTCAAAGCAATTTAAGTCAGAATTCTGGTGGAACCACTTTAATAAATCGAGGCCTTAAGGGGGCTTTACACGGTAGCGATATCGCTAGCAATTGCTAGCGATATCGAGTGCGTAAGTACCCGCTCCTGTCGAGTAAGCGAAATCGTGTGATCGCTGCCGCAGCGAACATTATCGCTACGGCAGCATCACACGCACTTACCTGGTCGACGGCGTCGCTGTGACTGCCGAACAATCCCTCCCTCAAGGGGAGGGACGTTCAGCATCACAGCGACGTCACCGCGACATCACTAAGCGGCCGGCCAATCAAAGCGGAGGGGCGGAGCTGAGCGTGTTGTAAACATCCCACCCACCTCTTCCTTCTGCATTGTGGCCGGCGGCAGGTAAGGAGACGTTCCTCGCTCCAGCGGTGTCATACACAGCGATGTGTGCTGCCGCAGGAGCGACGAACCACAACGAAAAACAACCCTTACCGATTTTTGATTTTGGGACGACACCTCCATGGTGAACGATTTTCACCATTTTTGAGGTCGCAGGTACGTGTCACACGCTGCAATATCGTTAATGACGCCGGATGTGCGTCACTAACAACGTGACCCCGACGATAAAACATTAACGATATCGTAGCATGTAAAGCCCCCTATAGTGACAGGTTTCCCATAAATTACAGAAGATGCCCCTTCCTGATCAGCTTATTGATTAAGGAGGCTGTCTATATAAAACAGCCAACCAATTTGATCATTGTACAGTAAAAAACAAAGTAGCTTCTCTGTTTGCTGTCAATAAGTGGAAATTGTTGTGTTTGCTTCCAAAAGGTATTAGAAGCTCATACATGCTGAATAATTCTCACAGCTGAAAATATCTGCAGAAAAAAATCATAGTTCTTCCCTGGACACCTGCCCCTGCTTTGGACTCCTCACATGCCACAAGCTGGAATTATAAGAGTTAAAGGGGTTGGCCACTACTTTAACATTGATGGCCTATTCTTAAGATAAGTGATCAATGTCTGATCATTCAACACCCCGCACTCCGCCGTTCTTGGTGACGGCAGCGGTAGCAGGCAGCCGGAAATGCTTAGTTCATGAGCTGTCCATCCACTAATAGATGTTGCGTACTACATATGAGCCTCCCATTCAAATAAAAGGGGGCAGATGTGCAGTACCTGGCAACGGCCACTATTATTAGACGGGGCAGCACTGGAACTAAGCATTTCTGGGTGCTTTCTGCCGCCGCCGGCACCGAGAACAGCTGATCGGGATGCAGGGTGTCGGACCCCGGACGAATAGACATTGATGACCTATCCTAAGGATAGAACATCAGTGTTAAAGTAATGGATAACCTCTTTAACATGTTTAAACTGTGTGTGGGAGAATTCGAGCATCTACACAAATGACTCTGAGAATTACATCTAACGCTATAAAGAAAGACAAATGTGACTTTTAAACTCTATAAATAAGGCTGGTGTGAAGAGGGTTAGGCTGCAAGATGTCTTTCTCCGCTAGCTGTCAATAGGCTGAAAACATTTCAAGGAAATTCTGTCATTGGGATAAAGAGAAGAAGAAATCAAATGTGAACTAGAGATGTAAAATGATTGCTCTCTGGGAAAAAAACATCTAAACCGAACAATCAAGAAACATTTCTGAAGATAAGAATAAAAAGACATTGATGTGAGTCAAACGCAAGCATTAATCTCCAAGCACATGAATATTGTATTCTGCACCACACGCACTGCAAACAGACACACATAACCTTGGTCAACAGATCTGCCCAGAGCTCGAGAGAACATTATGTAGCAGTCCCTGACTTCATAATCTCTTCAGAACAACACCGCACTTACAGCCCTTCAAAGCAATATATTAGTAGCAAAAACTAGAAAGAATCAATATCCTTTCTACAGCTATAGCACTCCGTATTCCTATTGTGACAGAATCTATTTATATTGTTAGGAATCGGACCGATCCCTACGTTTTATCAGATTTGTCATTTTCAGAGATTTAACAGGATCCATTAAGATATTTTCGAGTTTCAAGGCTGAAAAACTGATGCAAGCCAATGTCAACTTGTCAATTTACAATTGCAGAAAGTCATAGCCACAAAACAGATTTTCAGCTCCAAAAAATGTCTATAGCAAATCTACTACAATACGTTAAATCTGACTTTAAAGGGAATTTAATCACCCGATTTTTGTCACCCAATCTGAATATTGTAGAGATACAGACCTTGATTCCAGCAATGTGTCATTTACTGGGCTGCTTGCTTGCTGGGCTGTTTGAATCAGTATGTAGATTATCACTAGAAGACTAGAAAACCTGGTGCACCTGGTGCAATGTAGTACAATCATGCCCCCACCACTAATTGGCAGCTTTCTGCCTATGTACAAAGTATGCAGATTGTAGTACAACCATGCCCTTTCTGTCTATGCACAAATTACACAGAATGAAGTGCAACCATGCCCCCACCACTAATTGGTAGCTTTCTGCCTATGCATAAAGTACACAGAATGTAGTACAACCATGCCACCACCACTAATTGGCAGCTTTCTACCTATGCAGAGAGTACACAGGAATCTGTCAATCAGTGGTGTGAGAAAACACTGCCAGCATCCAGCGAGGGCGCTCAACACAGTGAAATCCTAGTTGCATTGCCCCCTGGGAAGTATGCAAATCAAAAAGGTCCGTGGAGCCTCTGTTAGGAGTCTCAACACAGAGAATAGCCAGATATCCCTCTAGGAAGGACCTAGCCTGGTCTTGGTATTTCCCTTGTCATATCTTTAAACTCATCAAGAGCTGGATATTGACTAAAAGGGCCACTTACTATGGTGGTTATGGTGGTCTCCTAAAATGAGCCACTCCTTGTCTAGGTCCTTCCCGGAGGGATATCTGGCTATTTTCTGTGTTGAGACTCCTAACAGAGGCTCCACGGACCTTTTTGATTTGCATACTTTCCAGGGGGCAATGCACCTAGGATTTCACTGTGTTGAGCGCCCTCGCTGGCTGCCGGCAGTGTTTACTCTGGCTGGTCTCCCCAAGATCAGTGATTGTTTTGTCTTGTTGGTCTACTAGGCATTGCTCCCACCTAGCCAGAATCCTACTCCACACTGATGAGGGGCAATACCCTGAAACAGCTGTCTGTGGATGGATATATGGCCTTGGTATTTCCCTTGTCATATCTTTAAACTCGTCAAGAGCTGGATATTGACTAAAAGGGCCACTTAATATGATGGTTATGGTGGTCTCCTAAAAAGAGCCACTCCTTGGCTAGGTCCTTCCCGGAGGGATATTTTGGTTATTTTCTGTGTTGAGACTCCTAACAGAGGCTCCACGGACCTTTTTGATTTGCAATCAGTGGTGTGGGCGGTATATACAGAGCTGTGCATTCAGAGAACTGGTAGATCTACATTGATTGATTTTTATCAAAACTGCACTAAGCAGCCTAGTAAATTACAACACTGGAATCAGGGTCTCTGCTACTACATCATGCTGTACTCAGGTGATGTAGCAAAAAAAATTTAACAACCTCCCAAACATTACATTTTTTATGCTATAATAAACACTTAATAGGAAGGGAAAGACAAAGGTTATATTAAAGTTGAGGAAAACAATTAATTGGACTGTGATTTAGTGGCCATTTAGTACTGCATGGTAGCAGGTTCAGAGAACTGTGAACATCTTATGACCTGACGTCAATCTGAGTGCCTCTTAATTAATGCGCCTCTGCAATGACATCACCTTGTCATGCTGTGCAATGCGCTGCGAGGTCATGACATCACGGGGGTCACTAATTAGTAGGAAGTCTGCAGTGCTCTGGCCTTGCTGCGGCAGATTGCCAATGTGGCCACTAAACTAGGGTTCCTGAATCTCAATTCTAGTTAATATTCATAGATGCTATTTGTAGTGCCAAAACTCTACATGTATCATGTGTTTATACAATGCAGAGGAATGGCCACCAAGCATGCAAGATATGTGGACATAGAGACGTGGACAAATGATGGAAGACACTAAGCAGGCTGGAATCACGAATGACTAAACAAAGGTAAAAGCCATAGGACATCTCTGCTGTGAGGAAATATGACTAGAATGATACAGCTTAGCCATACAGATGTTAGCACGCTTCAAAGCAAAAGTGGTTGGTAAATTTCATAGCAACAGCCATTTGGTAAGCTTCAAAGCAACAGCCATAGATAAGTTTCTTAGCAACAGCCATTGTTAAGCCTCATAGCAATAGTGATTAGTAAGCTTTGTAGCGACGGAGATGAACAACTGACATTGATAGTTGCTCTTGTATTCTTAATTATACATGTTGGTTCATAACGCAACGCACACCCGGACCAGGGAATGGAACACTTTTCATGTAAAGCCTAAGTTCTACTTTCTCATTGACCAAGGCTGTCTCAAAAGGCCAAACCTTGTCTGGCCATGCATTTTCCCTTAATGGCTCACCATGTAAACATGAATAGCTGAGGTCTACCAGAGCAAAGTATACTCACTGTAATTGGTAATCCACTCCAGGAACAGAGGGAGGTCTCAAGCAGCAGATCCAGTTATTACACATCTATATGCCTCTGTAGGGTGGTTATTATACATCTATATGCCTCTGTAGGGTGGTTATTATACGTCTATATGCCTCTGTAGAGTGGTTATTATACATCTATATGCCTCTGTAGAGTGGTTATTATACATCTATATGCCTCTGTAGAGTGGTTATTATACATCTATATGCCTCTGTAGAGTGGTTATTATACATCTATATGCCTCTGTAGAGTGGTTATTATACATCTATATGCCTCTGTAGAGTGGTTATTATACATCTATATGCCTCTGTAGAGTGGTTATTATACATCTATATGCCTCTGTAGGGTGGTTATTATACATCTATATGCCTCTGTAGGGTGGTTATTATACATCTATAGGCTTCTGTAGGGTAGTTATAATACATCTATATGCCTCTGTAGGGTAGTTATAATACATCTATATGCCTCTGTAGGGTGGTTATTATACATCTATATGCCTCTGTAGGGTGGTTATTACACATCTATATGCCTCTTTAGAGTGGTTATTATACATCTATATGCCTTTGTAGGGTGGTTATTATACATCTATATGCCTCTGTAGGGTGGTTATTATACATCTATATGCCTCTGTAGGGTGGTTATTATACATTTATATGCCTCCGTAGGGTGGTTATTACACATCCATATACCTCTGCAGGGTGGTTATTATACATCCATATACCTCTGCAGGGTGGTTATTATACATCTATATGCCTCTGTCGGGTGGTTATTATACATCTATATGTCTCTGTCGGGTGGTTATTATACATCCATATACCTCTGCAGGGTGGTTATAATACATCTATATGCCTCTGTCGGGTGGTTATTATACATCTATATGCCTCTGTAGGGTGGTTATAATACATCTATATGCCTCTGTAGAGTAGTTATTATACATCTATATGCCTCTGTAGGGTAGTTATAATACATCTATATGCCTCTGTAGGGTGGTTATTATATATCTATATGCCTCTGTAGGGTAGTTATAATACATCTTAAGCTTCTGTAGGGTAGTTATAATACATCTATATGCTTCTGTAGGGTAGTTATAATACATCTATATGCCTCTGTAGGGTAGTTATAATACATCTATATGCCTCTGTAGGGTGGTTATTATACATCTATATGCCTCTATAGGGTAGTTATAATACATCTATATGCCTCTGTAGGGTAGTTATAATACATCTATATGCCTCTGTAGGGTGGTTATTATATATCTATATGCCTCTGTAGGGTAGTTATAATACATCTTAAGCTTCTGTAGGGTAGTTATAATACATCTATATGCTTCTGTAGGGTAGTTATAATACATCTATATGCCTCTGTAGGGTAGTTATAATACATCTATATGCCTCTGTAGGGTGGTTATTATACATCTATATGCCTCTATAGGGTAGTTATAATACATCTATATGCCTCTGTAGGGTAGTTATAATACATCTATATGCCTCTGTAGGGTAGTTATAATACATCTATATGTCTCTGTAGGGTAGTTATAATACATCTATATGCCTCTGTAGGGTGGTTATTATACATCTATATGCCTCTATAGGGTAGTTCTAATACATCCATATGCCTCTGTAGGGTTTTTGAAGAGTTTAATTTATTGATACAACTTCTTTTACCTTAGGTGCCCAAAGGGGAATAGGTGATTCATTAACATAGGGCTCTACACATTCTAGAAAAAGCCACTGGGTTCAAACTAAACCTGATCTATATTCTAATTACACATTATATAAAATCAAGTACCCCTCTCATTACAAGGCCTGTGAGGCTTTATATGCCGCATAAGAGCTGATCAATTTCTTTGGTTTAGAAAATGAGGTAGCCATTAAAGGACTCTCAGTTAAACATGGTGGATAGATTCATTACACAATTAAAAACAAAGGTTGTAATTCTTGGGATTTTTCACATAGTATCCTGCTAACTTGTACATAATATTACAGTTGCATTTGCTATTTATTCCGGCCATACGTTACCAGTCATATGCTATTTGTGGATTTCCCTAATGACCGTGGACTGCCAGACGGCATCTATTTACTCATCTGATTTGTGAGAAATGATCATGGCACGTAGAAGGGGAATGATTAAACAAAGGCATTTTACCTTAACGGGTTTTTCATCAAAGCACAATAATGTAATTGGTTATGCTATATCACTGGATATCATTCAATGATCTAGTTAGAGCTGCTTCATTATATTCTGCTCTGAGACTAGATGAGGATGCGGTAAGCCTATACTCTGCTCAGTGTATTTAATCATAGAGATAGAGTACATGGAGTAGGAAATGCAGAAATGGAGAAACTGCATCCATCACTATCAGTATTAAACTAAATAAATATAGGCTATGTCAGTAACCTGTGAGACGCTAATCCTGGATATTATAAATGGCAGTTCTATGTGCTTGTTGATAAAGTATGAGATGAAAGGAGAGGGTTAAAACTGTGCTGCCTGGAGGAGAGCCATGAGAACAAGATTCCTTCAATAAGATATATTCAGCCTCGCGTTTCAGAGTAAAGCAAACTCCAATTTGATTCATCCCTGAGAAAGGAGCTTGCTTTACTCTGAAACGCGTTGGTATAATACAGTAAATAATATGTATTCATTTATATAGCGTTGTTAATTCCACAGCGCTTTACATACAATGGCAACACTGTCCCCATTGGAGCTCACAATCTAGGTTCCCTATGAGTATGGTTGTTTTTGGAGTGTGGGAGGAAACCGGAGAACATGGAGGAAACCCATGCAAACACGGGGAGAACATACAAACTCCTTGCAGATGTTGTCCTTGGTCGGATTTGAATCCAGGACCCCAGCGCTGCAAGGCTGCAGTGCTAACCACTGAGCCACCGTGCCGCCTCATTGAAGCAATCTTGTTCTCATAGTTCTCCATCGGGCAGCACAGGTTTAACCCTTTGCTTTCACTTCATTTTGCATACTCCAAGGGTCTGCAGAAGCCTCCTAGCTGTGCTTGTAGTTATGTCTCACACAACTAGTCCAGGTGACCATCTCCTATTTGTTGCATTATACCTGTACTCCAGATAAGACGCTATTGCAATCCTCTTTTTTAAGTTTTTTACGCTTGTTGATAAAGTGTCATTTACACTTCATAGGTGTGACACCACTCATGGCATTTCTAATATGCGCTGTATAGTATGGGTTCGGTGGCTGCTGCTGAATGGCTCTTTGTGGTTGAATCTATGAAATTGCTGGGTGTATTGACAAGCATATCAGCCCCAATGTTTGCTACGCTGCCGTCCTGGCTTCATAACGGAAGTTCAGTGCTTGTCTATACAAAATAAAAAGCTGCTGCTCGTAATGAAAACATTCACCGCGTCATGTCCTAGTACTATGTGCTCAACCTACATTAACATTGGCGTTCTTTATAAGGTTAGAGTGAGTGGCAGTAAAAATAAATTGATGTAGGACACTGCAATTTATCTGAAGGGCACGGTGGTTAAAAAGGTTGGGTATTCACAGATAAATAAATATACACCGCAGACTACAATCCACATCTGAGCAATCCTTCACTCATCCTCCCGTTAGACATGCATTCAGCCCGTTATCAAAGTGCTTATCATAATACTGCTCTACAGCCGGAATAGCTAATAGAAACATTTCTCTAGCAAATATTGCATTTTTTTTTCTTACCAGTCCAAATTTCACATCAGGTTAAGCCAATAACCTTCACATGTTCTTACTACTAGTTCTATAGAAAAAACTGAATGTATCTATCACACTGACGCATCGACTCACCATCTTTACAGACCGTTCCAACCAAACAGGTGCTGCCTTCTAGTAGATAGCCATCCGGACAGCCAGTACAGTTCCTGTCTCCGGGCCCAGAACATGTTAAACAGCTGCCATCACATCTGTAAAACATCAGTAACATGTTCCATGTAAGCTACGGCAATTATTCAAAATGCCTGTATCTGACGAACTGGAGCTGAAAAATAATTCTCAAAGGGAACCTGCCATGTTGAAAATGGTGTCTGCGAGCTGGATGGTATATATCAGATTGTTATTTATTTTTGTGGGAATAGTTTAAAGAAATTGCATTGAATTTTATTCATTGAGATCCCTGGTGTTTGTATGCCTAAGTGTCCAGTGGGTGGTCCTACTCAGTGATTGACTGCGCATGGAGAGATAGCTGTCAATCATTAGTTGGACTGCTCACTGGACTCATAGGTATATACGGTAAGTTCCAGAAATGAAAATTAATAAAATACAAGTTATACTGAATCTTTTCCCCAAAAAACCTTATATCACTCTGCTCAGCTTCTCCTTCTCTATATCATGTTGTGCACAGATCAGACAATGTAACAGGTTGCTTTTTAGGATGACTATAATGGGGGGAAGAAGATGACGATAGAACATTTGTTTATAACCTAGATGGATAGGTAAGGCTTGGTTGTGGATCTAGTTATTTTTAAGACATTAAATGTCCCTAGAAAAGTATGACTGTTTCCTTCAAGGAATAGTGCCGCTTGTGACTTTGGGGTCAGCCCTGAGTGAATGTGGCTAAGCGGCGATGCCAAACTTGGCCTATCTATAGAAGAATTCTATTAAAAAAAAAGCAGCCATGTTATCTAATTTTATACCACCGTATACTTATAGAATGGTAAAGGGTGAAAATATGAAGAGTATTGCGCATACCTGATCAGCAATATAAGCCTTTTTTATAATGCATTGGCATTAATTTACTATTCATGTAATACATATACCGTAATTTCCGTCTAGCTTTAAAATAAATTAGTATAGTATATAAAACAATCGGGTATAGAGGATATGAACACAAGCACGAATTTCTAACATTGTAAGAGTTTGTTTTTACATTTTTGGGTTGAAAGATGAATCATATGATATTCAGTAGCTAACTTTGAGATCCATTTCTTCATTGGTATGCCGGTGATAGCGGCCAGTGACTGACATGGAAGGCGGCAGATTAGGACACTTCTGCATCAGGTTAGTATTGAGGACTTCTGATGGAGCTTAGTATATTTTCGAGTCAGAAGCTGAATGTGTTGACACTTTTTACACCTTGTCATGAATGATTTCATTCTAATAACATGTATTGCATCTCCATTAATCCCAATCGGAACGCCAACACATTCGCTGGCCCCATATCCTTCCACTATGAGGAGCACAGCTGGTCTCATTTTACGCTATAAAATCATGTCTCCGTCCTGACTATTAGCACTGAAGCCTTGTGACGCTAGGTAATGGGCATTAATGTGCGGAATTGAAAGCAGAATTCCCTGCTTCCACTTGATGTAATTAGCTGTGACAGCCTCTCGCTGCTTTAATCTGATGTGTACGGGGGGCTGAAGGGTTTCATTAGATAGGGAAATTTACATTAATCGCCACATTTTTTGTTCATACATTAAGAAAATCCCCTGCCATAGCTGTCACTTCCAAACACTGAGCCTTGGGTCTGCTGCTTATTATTCTGCAGTGCAAACACTACAACTCGCTGCTACTTTAGCCAGTCACATCACAAGTATGCTTATTTATTTTCTTCATTTCATAGAGAATATATGTATGCGTGTCCTCTCCCAGGAGACACCACTAAAAGAAGCTATGTACCCTTCCCCCATCCATCGCGGTCCTTTTTTTCGGTGAATAATGACATCTTCATTCTAACACAGCAGTTCTCCAAATTATCCATTTATGTTTCTTTACAGCAGGAGAATCCGATATGCCGTATGCATCCATGTGTTTGAAAATAGAAACACAGATTTCAGTTGTTAGATATTTCTAGTCTTTGTATCAATTTCAGAGGTTTTCTGGTTCATATAAACCAATGAACTGAAAAGTGACACAACTTACCAATTTACTTTTGTGTTTGAATTCCCTACTATTTCGAGATATATGGCTAGGTTCACATGAAATGAGATGGAAAATTGACAAGCCCCACTGACTTATTGGGGTCCGTCAAGTTCTGACGTGATGTCCGCATTTTTGACTCTGCATGCTGTGCTCTTCTTGCAGCAGATAAAATGGAATTTGCAACTGTTGCTCCAAGCATCCAACACAGATGTGAATAGAACCCTAGTTGGCTGTCAGTGAATGAAAACACCTAATTTACATTCTGTTACAGGAAACCTAAGCTGGCCATACACATTAGATAGCGGTTGGCCAAATGATGCTTCAGACGATCGTTCAGCCAACAGCCATCTTAGCCAAATCTCCCATCTCCCATACACAGGAGCGCTAGTTTGGGCAACTGCTCCTAAGTCATTGTTCTGCTAGCAACTCATCTCCGGAAGAAGAATCCAATCACCAGATCAAAATTAGACATGCACGATCGATATGTCTCCAAACGATCAGGTGGTTGGCATCCTCATACAGCATTTCAGAGTGCAGCTGTATACTTTTTAGTAGTACATTGCAAATTCAGTTTGCACCTGTTCACATTTGTCTGTTTGGATGTGGTGGTTAGTTTTTTAGTTTGTTATAATTCATACCTTTCTGACTGAGCATTCCTCTCCCAGCTTGAGATGATTTCCAATTTCAAATTTAAATAGTTTACTGCCTGCCCATAAAATTGTAGTCTTTAAACCCAAATAGAGACATATTAGATTAGGGACCGAACAATGAGATACGCCTTGTTGCTGGCTGCTGGGCTCTCATTAACTGGCCATTTTATATCATAGCATTTCAGAGTGCAGCTGTATATCTTTTAGCAGTACACTGAATATTAAGTTCGCACCTGTTAACATTTGTCTGTTTGGATGTGCCAGTTAGTTTTTAATTTCATATTATAGTTCATTTCATTCTGACTGAGCACTCCTCTCTAACGCTTGAGGTGGTTACCAATTTCAATTTAGGTAGGTTCATGCCTGCCCATAAAATTGTACGCTTTCAGCTGAATAGAAGTATATTAGATTAGGGACCCAAAAAAGAGATACGTCTTGTCGCTGGGCTTTCAAAAACCAGCCATTAAATACCTCAGTGTTTCAGAGTGTACCTGTATATTTTTTAGCAGATATTTAAGAATGAGAGTTGGCTAGTCTAAAAGCATCATAAGGCTGTGTTCACATCTAATTTTTTGCTTCCATTGCAGAAATATTTGGGAAAATTTCCCAATGTTTACCTCCAATTGAAATTTTGAATGTATGCTACTAGCTACAGGGGCTTACAATGGCCATTGACTCAAATATTGCAGCTCATGTTTTATGCATCATATGTGAGGCTTTACTAGTATGTGGGAAATGACTAAGTTATTAAAAAAAAAAAAGACACTTAAAATTCACTAAATGACCAGTATTCTGATTGTATCATATTACAGATATTCTGTTGCTGCATATTCAGTGATATTTCAGGAATGTTTTTCTCTGGACTATTTATAGTCGTATATGTTCACGACGCCTTCTGTATCATGTTCTATACATTATTAATGTCACACTTCTAGTTATTAGATCATTATTGCCTGAGGACATACACTAATGCTGCAATCTAATATTGATGTATTGCATCTTAACATCTCACTCTGAAAACAGATTTTCTTCTTCTTAAAGGCACATTCCTGTACTTCAGTATTGCTTACCTTTTACAGGTTTTAAACCCATTTGCTTTGGGTGGTGCCATATAATACTGGGAGCCACATGATATGACACAACGTCCATCTTCAAAGAACATTTCTTTTGCGCATTTTAAACAATTATCTATTCCAGGACCTGGATTAATAAGATATAACATGATATGTAGACTTACATACAGTATTCTTACCCATTTTTACCTACAAATGAAAAGTTTACAACTGACTACTACATACATATGAGATAGGCAATAATACTGTCTTCAGAACCAATTACCATCCATGTCCTGACCCATTGGTCTCCTTAACTAAACTCTACAATGATATAGACATACATAAGAGTGTTGAGTTCAGGTCAGGAGACCCATTGCTGGACCGGTCGTAGCTGTCCATACTTGACATTTGACTGTCGGGCATGTAAACCCGGCCTAAATGTTATGGCCTTCTAAATCTAGACTAGTTCTTAGTCTAAAGAAAGAATGTACGGTAGTAGAGAGTAAACTTAACTATGGTCATACTCTTGGGCATTCATTTTCTGCGGATACTAGATAGGAAAACATCAACATAATATAAGGATAGAAGGGGGAGAGGAGGGGCAAAATTTATTACACTGAATGCATGTAATTTAAGTATGCTTTACAGATATTTGTTTGGGAAATGTTCTTTGGCTTATAAAAGCATCATGTATCTTTTTTTATACATTTGCTTGTCCTGTATAGGAACCTATAGAAAAAAAATAATAATAAAAACACCATACCAGGAGCATGCTATTTTTTGAAAGAAAAAGAGTGTAACAAAATTCACAAAAATTGTAGAAATATAACCTTTGAACGCCCCCTTACAGATAAAATATTTCTGGGCTACACATGTAAATGATGCCCTTGTTTTAATTAGATGAAAGGCTAGAGGATATGGCAAACAGTATAACCAAAAAAATTCTATGGTTTGGAAATATCTCTATGCCGAACACATGTACATCTTTATATCTACAGTGCTCAGCATTAATGAATACACCCCTTTTGAACACATTATATATATATATATATATATATATATATATATATATAAATATATATATATATATATAAAAATATATATATATATATATATATATATATATATATATATATATATATTATATGTATATATATATATATATATATATATATATATATACTGTTTCGGCGTTGTATGGCTTGTCTCACCCTCCCCACCGCTTGTACCTTCATGTTTCCCCTGCAATAAAGATGGAGTGATATGATGATCATCTGGAGTGCGACTTTCTTTCTCCTTTGGAGATATATATATATATATATATATACTAGAAGGTGGCCCGATTCTACGCATCGGGTATTCTAGAATTTACGTATTGTGTAGTTCATGTATGATTTTTGTTATATATATATATATATATATATATATATATATATAGATGTTGTCGTGTGTAGTTACCAAGTGTTTGTGTAGGGCGCTGTACATGTTCTGAGTGTTGCGGGGGGTGAGAGCGGTGTTGTATGTGTGTTGCGTGTGTTGCGTTGTTTGTGGAGCGCTGTGTGTCTGTAGCGTTGTGTGTGTTGTGCGGTTTATGTGTGTGTGGTGTGTTTTGGGGGGAGGTATGTTTTGAGCAATGTGCGTGTTGTGCAGCATGTGCGTATATTTGTGTGTGCAGCGTTGTCTGTGTGTGTGGGTGTCTGTGTAGGGCGTTGTTTGTGATTCCTAGTGTGTGTGTGTTGTGCAGTGCGCGTGTGTGTGTGTGTTGGGGGGAGGTGTGCACCTCCCATCGTGCTCCATCCCCCATGCTGCGCACCCCCCATCGTGCTGCATCCCCCATGCTGCGCACTCCCAAACGTGCTCCATCCGCCATGCTGCGCACTCCCAAACGTGGTCCATCCGCCATGCTGCGCACTCCCAAACGTGCTCCATCCGGCATGCTGCGCACTCCCAAACGTGCTCCATCCGCCATGCTGCGCACTCCCAAACGTGCTCCATCCGCCATGCTGCGCACTCCCAAACGTGCTCCATCCGCCATGCTGCGCACTCCCAAACGTGCTCCATCCGCCATGCTGCGCACTCCCAAACGTGGTCCATCCGCCATGCTGCGCACTCCCAAACGTGCTCCATCCGCCATGCTGCGCACTCCCAAACGTGCTCCATCCGCCATACTGCGCACTCCCAAACGTGCTCCATCCGCCATACCGCGCACTCCCCATCGTGCACCATCCGGCATGCTGCGCACTCCCAAACGTGCTCCATCCGTCATGCTGCGCACTCCCAAACGTGCTCCATCCGTCATGCTGCACACTCCCAAACGTGCTCCATCCGCCATGCTGCGCACTCCCAAACGTGCTCCATCCGCCATGCTGCGCACCCCCCATCATGCTCCATCCGCTTGGGAGTGCGCAGCATGCCGGATGGTGCACGATGGGGAGTGCGCAGTATGGCGGATGGAGCACGTTTGGGAGTGCGCAGTATGGCGGATGGAGCACGTTTGGGAGTGCGCAGCATGGCGGATGGACCACGTTTGGGAGTGCGCAGCATGGCGGATGGACCACGTTTGGGAGTGCGCAGCATGGCGGATGGACCACGTTTGGGAGTGCGCAGCATGGCGGATGGAGCACGTTTGGGAGTGCGCAGCATGGCGGATGGAGCACGTTTGGGAGTGCGCAGCATGGCGGATGGAGCATGATGGGGGGTGCGCAGCATGGCGGATGGAGCACGTTTGGGAGTGCGCAGCATGGCGGATGGAGCACTTTTGGGAGTGTGCAGCATGGCGGATAGAGCACGATGGGGAGTGCGCAGCATGGCGGATGGAGCACGTTTGGGAGTGCGCAGCATGGGGGATGGAGCACGTTTGGGAGTGTGCAGCATGGCGGATAGAGCACGATGGGGAGTGCGCAGTATGGCGGATGGAGCACGTTTGGGAGTGCGCAGCATGGCGGATGGAGCACGTTTGGGAGTGTGCAGCATGGCGGATAGAGCACGATGGGGAGTGCGCAGCATGGCGGATGGAGCACGTTTGGGAGTGCGCAGCATGGGGGATGCAGCACGATGGGGAGTGCGCAGTATGGCGGATGGAGCACGTTTGCTCAGCCTCTCTCCTTCCAGCCTCCCTCAGCATCAGCCTCCCCCTCCCAGCCTTCCCCAAGATCAGCCTCTCTGCTCCCAGCCTCCTCCAGCACGCCGTGCTCCTCTGCCGACACTCACCCACACCCGATCGCATCCACTCACCCACACAACCGATCGCATCCACTCACCCACACAACCGATCGCATCCACTCACACACACAACCGATCGCATCCAGTCACACACACAACCGATCGCATCCACTCACACACACAACCGATCGCATCCACTCACACACACAACCGATCGCATCCACTCACACACACCCGATCGCATCCACTCACACACACCCGATCGCATCCACTCACACACACAGACACTGACGATATTGCACATACGCGCTGATACTCACAACATCCGGGGATATCACATGCTTCTGGCCATGTGATCCTCCGTCAGGTCCTGGAAGCTCACAGCACAATATCGCCGCCGAGAAGCAAGCGATATCCCAGGATGTTGTGAGTATTTGGATGCGATGTGATGTGTGAGGTATGTGTGAGTGTGATCTGATTTGTGTGTGTGTGCTGTTATGTTATGTATGTTCCGCAGCTGCAGGACCTTGATGTGTGGATGCGATGTGATGTGTGTGTGAGGTGTGTATGAGAGTGAGTGTGAGCCGGTGTACACTGGTAACTATGATACACATCGGGTAACTAAGGGACCTTAGTTACCCGATGTGTATAATGGTTACCAGCTTTCACGGCCTCCGTTAAGATCCCAGCATCGCAAGGTTATGTCTGGCGCTGCCGGGATCCTGACGGAGCCGGTGTAGAAGCAAGCGATATCCCAGCATGTTGTGATGTGTGGATGTGATGTGTGGATGTGATGTGTGGATGTGATGTGTGAGGTGTGTGTGAGAGTCTGATGTGTGTGTGTGTACTCACCTGGGAATCGGAGCCCCGTGTCAGTTAGGCCAGAGCGAGCGTGCATTGCGTGAGGGGGGCGGGGCCTGCAGAGAGCCGGGGCGAGAGGCCAATCCGTGGGGGGGGGGCGGGGCCATGGCGAGCCCAGCGGCCAATCAGCTTTGTGTCACCGTAAGGACACAATTTCGGAGCATGACAGACAGACAGATAGACAGACAGATAGACAGACAGACAGACAGACAGACAGACAGACAGACAGACAGAATAAGGCAATTATATATATAGATAGATGTTGTTGTGTGTAGTTACCAAGTGTTTGTGTAGGGCGCTGTACATGTTCTGAGTGTCGCGGGGGGTGAGAGCGGTGTTGTATGTGTGTTGCGTGTGTTGCGTTGTTTGTGGAGCGCTGTGTGTCTGTAGCGTTGTGTGTGTGTGTGTGTTGTGCGGTTTGTGTGTGTGTGGTGTGTTTTGGGTGGAGGTATGTTTTGAGCAATGTGTGTGTTGTGCAGCATGTGCGTATATTTGTGTGTGCAGTGTTGTCTGTGTGTGTGGGTGTCTGTGTAGGGCGTTGTTTGTGATTCCTAGTGTGTGTGTGTTGTGCAGTGCGCGTGTGTGTGTGTGTTGGGGGGAGGTGTGCACCTCCCATCGTGCTCCATCCCCCATGCTGCGCACCTCCCATCGTGCTGCATCCCCCATGCTGCGCACTCCCAAACGTGCTCCATCCGCCATGCTGCGCACTCCCAAACGTGGTCCATCCGCCATGCTGCGCACTCCCAAACGTGCTCCATCCGGCATGCTGCGCACTCCCAAACGTGCTCCATCCGCCATGCTGCGCACTCCCAAACGTGCTCCATCCGCCATGCTGCGCACTCCCAAACGTGCTCCATCCGCCATGCTGCGCACTCCCAAACGTGCTCCATCCGCCATGCTGCGCACTCCCAAACGTGGTCCATCCGCCATGCTGCGCACTCCCAAACGTGCTCCATCCGCCATGCTGCGCACTCCCAAACGTGCTCCATCCGCCATACTGCGCACTCCCAAACGTGCTCCATCCGCCATACTGCGCACTCCCCATCGTGCACCATCCGGCATGCTGCGCACTCCCAAACGTGCTCCATCCGTCATGCTGCGCACTCCCAAACGTGCTCCATCCGTCATGCTGCGCACTCCTAAACGTGCTCCATCCGCCATGCTGCGCACTCCCAAACGTGCTCCATCCGCCATGCTGCGCACCCCCCATCATGCTCCATCCGCTTGGGAGTGCGCAGCATGCCGGATGGTGCACGATGGGGAGTGCGCAGTATGGCGGATGGAGCACGTTTGGGAGTGCGCAGTATGGCGGATGGAGCACGTTTGGGAGTGCGCAGCATGGCGGATGGACCACGTTTGGGAGTGCGCAGCATGGCGGATGGACCACGTTTGGGAGTGCGCAGCATGGCGGATGGACCACGTTTGGGAGTGCGCAGCATGGGGGATGGAGCACGTTTGGGAGTGTGCAGCATGGCGGATAGAGCACGATGGGGAGTGCGCAGTATGGCGGATGGAGCACGTTTGGGAGTGCGCAGCATGGCGGATGGAGCACGTTTGGGAGTGTGCAGCATGGCGGATAGAGCACGATGGGGAGTGCGCAGCATGGCGGATGGAGCACGTTTGGGAGTGCGCAGCATGGGGGATGCAGCACGATGGGGAGTGCGCAGTATGGCGGATGGAGCACGTTTGCTCAGCCTCTCTCCTTCCAGCCTCCCTCAGCATCAACCTCCCCCTCCCAGCCTTCCCCAAGATCAGCCTCTCTGCTCCCAGCCTCCTCCAGCACGCCGTGCTCCTCTGCCGACACTCACCCACACCCGATCGCATCCACTCACCCACACAACCGATCGCATCCACTCACCCACACAACCGATCGCATCCACTCACCCACACAACCGATCGCATCCACTCACACACACAACCGATCGCATCCACTCACACACACAACCGATCGCATGCACTCACACACACAACCGATCGCATCCACTCACACACACAACCGATCGCATCCACTCACACACACAACCGATCGCATCCACTCACACATACCCGATCGCATACACTCACACACACAGACACTGACGATATTGCACATACTCGCTGATACTCACAACATCCGGGGATATCACATGCTTCTGGCCATGTGATCCTCCGTCAGGTCCTGGAAGCTCACAGCACAATATCGCCGCCGAGAAGCAAGCGATATCCCAGGATGTTGTGAGTATTTGGATGCGATGTGATGTGTGAGGTGTGTGTGAGTGTGATCTGATTTGTGTGTGTGTATGTGTGTGCTGTTATGTGTGTGCTGTTATGTTATGTATGTTCCGCAGCTGCAGGACCTTGATGTGTGGATGCGATGTGATGTGTGTGTGAGGTGTGTGTGAGAGTGAGTGTGAGCCGGTGTACACTGGTAACTATGATACACATCGGGTAACTAAGGGACCTTAGTTACCCGATGTGTATAATGGTTACCAGCTTTCACGGCCTCCGTTAAGATCCCAGCATCGCAAGGTTATGTGTGGCGCTGCCGGGATCCTGACGCAGCCGGTGTAGAAGCAAGCGATATCCCAGCATGTTGTGATGTGTGAGGTGTGTGTGAGGTGAGTGTGAGAGTGAGTGTGATCTGATGTGTGTGTGTGTACTCACCTGGGAATCGGGGCTCCGTGTCAGTTAGGCCAGAGCGAGCGTGCATTGCGTGAGGGGGGCGGGGCCTGCAGAGAGCCGGGGCGAGAGGCCAATCCGTGTGGGGGGGCGGGGCCATGGCGAGCCCAGCGGCCAATCAGCTTTGTGTCACCGTAAGGACACAATTTCGGAGCATGACAGACAGACAGATAGACAGACAGACAGACAGACAGACAGACAGACAGAATAAGGCAATTATATATATAGATATATATATATGAAGAAAATAGGAATGAATCCAGCAAACACTCGGGAAGTTCAGATAGCAGTAAATTTTTTTGGCAAATTTGTTGAAAAAAGGGCTAAAAATGTACAGAGCTGGAGAGAATTAATATACGCCGGACACACGCAACCACGGACAACGCGTTTCGGTGTTATATACCGCCATCCGGTCACTGGTCTATATACTGTTTGTGCCATATATATATATATATATATTACACATAGTATGAATGAGGCAAAGGTTTTTATATAGACCAACCATATTCAGTTACAGATAATTGCACCTAGTGTGATAAGTCGTTCTTTACCTGAGCATGTGGCACAGGATCTGTGACATGGGTCACACTCCTTCTTCATAGTGCTGTAGTATTTTCCATCATCACAACTAATGAGACACCGGGATCCCTGCAAACTAAAGAACAAAGAACTCTGAAGAATGGATACATGAGCACATTAAGCTGATTTTTTTCTTTGATCCTTAAATCAGTTTCTTTGGTCTATAATTTCATTTACTCCACAGGTGCTTGCTGCACGCCTTTGGTTCTGACTCTTTAAATTATACAGCATCGTATGTGTAAACAAGAGGTGAATGTCTTTCTATAAGAATCCTGATGCATACAAAACTGACTTCCGGTCCACAGAGAAGACACTGTATGAATCTTAAAATTAAAGGGAGGGTCATGTGGTGCAACAGAGGATGAAACTAGAAAAGGTCATCAGAAATAAAATAAGCTAAATAGGCTAAAATATAAAATTTAAAAATCATTTTATTTGAGTGAAATGCTTAAAGTGGTTGTCCACATTTGGGCACAATCAACTTTTTTCTTACTTAAATGCACGTAATTGGAGTTAAAAACAATTTTTGAGGCCTTTACTACTTCCTCAGAGAGACGGATGATTGGCTGCAGCACTTGTGTGATGTAACAATGAAACCCGGTGCCAATATTGCTGGATTCAGTTCAAATATGGAGAAGAAAGATTTAATAGACCGCTCTGCCGCTGAAAGGAGGATCCATGTAGAAGGAATGATTTTATTTGTCTATGCGTTTCAAAGTCTTATTGCTTCTTCCTCAGGAGAAATCAGGTATATGATTTGTCCTGAAGAAGAAGCCATAAGGCTTTAACACACATAGACAAATAAACTCATTCCTTCTATATGAATCTTCCTTTTTACGGCAGCACCGTCTATTAACCCTTTTCTCTCCATATTTGAACTGCATTTCCACGTGGGATCTTCTGCAGCCGTATTTACGCCATTACAGTGGTCGTGACTCACAACCACACCAGAGTCTACCCTTACAGGAGCTTTGCTAACAGTGTTTTAGGATAAGACCCTATCTGCGCTTACTTTCTTTTCTAGCGCTTTTAACCGTTTTAAATATTGCTTGATTGGCGCTGGAGGTGAGTATAAGCTTTTCTAATTATTCTCAGGAGACTCAGACATTTAAGAAGGGTGTTGTCTAAGTAGTAGAAAATCCCTTTAATGGAGATGGATGATATTAGGGAAAAAAATGCAGCTTTTATTTTTATGGAGAAACATTGCCATTTTTGGCCATGGGCTGTCTCCTGTATTGTAGGTCACCTCATTAAAAAGCAATGCCAACAAAGGGTTAGCCAAAATTCATTATTGCTGTTACTTGATGTTTCACGTAAGTTGAAGGTAAACAATGGCACAGAATATATGACATATACATTCACCTATACCTATTTCACAGTATTTAGCATTAAATAGTTTTGATATACACCAATCCTATTACCATTTATGCACAAAAGTAAATGACCAATGGAAAGAGGTTGTTCTTACAGTAAAATAATACAATTTACAGGTCATCCTTTAGGTGCAACGTTTCTAGAATAAGATACATCAAGCACTTTGAAAAACAATGGTGCATCTTGAATCTGAGGCTACATTTCCATAATGAGTATTTGGTGAGTTTTTGATGTTGCAGATTTTTTGCTGCATTTCATCCACTTTGCTGGAACAGTAAAGCGGGCTTTACACACAGCGACATCGCTAGCGATCTCGCTGGTGAAAGCACCTGCCCCCTGTCAGTTGTGCATCACGGGCAAATCGCTGCCCGTGGCGCACAACATCGTTAGTCCACATCACACATACTTACCTGCCTAGCGCCGTCGCTGTGGCCGGCGAACCGCCTCCTTTCTAAGGGGGCGGTTCGTTCGGCGTCGCAGCAGTGTCACTAAGCGGCCACCCAATAGAAGCGGAGGGGCGGAGATGAGCGGGCTGAACATCCCGCCCACCTTCTTCCTTCCTCATTGCGGGTGGACGCAGGTACGGTGATGTTCCTCGTTCTTGCGGTGTTACACATAGCGATGTGTGCTGCTGCAGGAACGACAAACAACCTGCGTCCTGCAAGAGCAACGATAATCGAGATTAGAACGACCTGTCAACAATCATCGATTAGGTGAGTAATTTTGATCGTTAACGGTCGTTCGTGCGTTTCACACGCTATGACATTGCTAACGAGGCCGGATGTGCGTCACGAATTCCGTGACCCCAACGACATCTCATTAGCGATGTCGTTGCGTGTAAAGCTCACTTAAGGCAACGTGCACACGTTGAGTATTTGGTGAGTTTTTTCCTCAGTATTTGTATGGCAAAACCAGGAGAGGAACAATCAGAGGAAAAGTATAATGGAAACAAACGGCACCACTGCTGTATTTATCACCCACTACTGGTTTTGGCTACAAATACTAAGGTAAAAAAAAAACTCACCACAAAGTCAACGTGTGCACGTGGCCTAAGACGCTGCGTTTTTGACGCAGGGAAAATATGGAGAGTCAAAAACTCACCAAAAAGTCATGGTGGGCACATAGTCTTATACAGCATCATTAAATCCACTGATGCCTGTTACACCTTTGAAAGAAAAACACCTTGGTAAAATATCTGCTCCCTCACTGTTTGATCAGAACAAATATCTGTGAGTAAAGAATAATAAAAAGGTAAAATCTAATATTTATAAGACGTTTCTGTTTTATTGACAGAATCTATATGACATTTAATGTAACAGCCTGAGCTAAAAGATCTTACGAGTCATCTGAGGTTGGGAAGCGTGTACTCAGCGGCACATCGCATTAGGATTTCATCACTACCCAGAGTCTCTTTAAGCATTTATGTTACTATAGAAATTTCACACCTCCTGCTTCACTGAGCTCTTTCATTCACTGCACAATTTTACAACACAAAGAGTCGGACACACTCAGGACCTCCAACACCAACCGCTCCGTAATGTGACTTTGATGTGTGGCCGTGTGGTTAGTTACAGTAATTCAATGATTTCATACCTCAGGCTATGTCTGCATTCCGTACAATTGTCAGCAGAAGTGCACGTCTTACAGTTCTCGTGGCATTTTCGGCAGAGGTTCTTATCTGTAAAGGATATTGAGCATTAAATATTTTTTATTTACAACACAACATTAACAATTAAAAGAGTGAGTATATAAGATTCTTATATAAATGTTAATCCAGTCAGTGACTAATCCTGCTCTGCCCCATCTACATTGCGGTCATCTGACAAAAGGAGAGGTTTTAATACTAGAGGACAGAACTGTTCCGATTGTGGTACACCTTGTGGGATGGCTCTTACACTTTTTTGATCAAAGTCAGTGTTTGCTAAGTACCCCATGTTATTTACATGTACTATTACTATTTACATACATATCTACAACAGTGTAGATTTAATTTTGTTTCTATGTTAGGTTTTGTCTGTTAATTGGCCAGTGGCCACGGAGTGAACATACTCCTAAATGATGCATGTATACAAACTAATGCTCTGGCTCATTTCTTTGGTTTTGCTGAATGTTAATCCATTGTGATCATCACTTGGGTTCAAGAATAGGGATAAGTGGACCTGTGGAGGTTCGGCCCACTGGAAGTCTCTAATTTTGCAGTTCGGGTCTTCAACCACATGCAGCCAGCCATAAACAGATCACTTCCGCGGGCGGGTTGGTAAGGTTTTTCAATTTGTTTGTGCATGCTACATCCGATCACGCTATTGTTACCCCCACTTCAAGCTGTTCAAACATAGCAAACTGTTCGCACTGGGCTGAGCACAGAGCGTACCCGAACACAGTGATGCTCCCAGGAGTGGTCAGCATACATAAAGTACCCGAACTCTGAATCTGAGCTCTGGTTTTTTTTGTACAGGCTGTGTTTGATACGAACACTGAACCTTGGGTTCTCTCATCTCTACTCAGGAAGGACATTTTTTAATTTTTTTTGTCAAGAAGACTGAACATTTTTCTTGAAGATTTTGAAGATTTTATGCATATCTCATTTTACAAAACAAGAGTAGGTATGGAGAGAGGGGGGAAGGAAAAGAGTAGAAAAAAAACCAATACAAGGGGATACTAACTACAACGGTCTTGCTGAGAGATGAGGTATTACATTCTAAACAAATGAGTGAGTTCATTTTATCAAAGTGCATGGAAGTCCAATTAGTTCCATGATGGTAACCTGTTAATGAAAGTAAAGTGTTTTTTGCAAAGTTTCTTTTCTTGGCTTAAAGAGGTCTTCCACTACTAATCTGACCCCTTTTCTTTTATTCTAACTCTCCCTGACTAACATTTTCCTAATATATTTCTGCCACATGCCACATATTCTGCTCCTGGAAGCTTATCTCTAACAGGCTTTTTATTGCAACTTTAATCCTTCCAGCTGTAGACTGGAATTGGACCAACTGAGCAGGGCACGTCAATGGTGGGGCTGTGAGGAGAGTGAAGTGTGATCTCGGTATGCATGCCCAGATTGCTGTCATTCACATAGAGGCAGCTCTGCCACCACCAGTGATGCCGAGCCTGCATATTTCCCTGCATATGACAGCTGATCTGATCAGCTGACATGTGCCTCTAACAACAGCAGGTGGATCAGAGATCCACCTGTGACTGTTAACCAGTTAAATCCCACTGTCAATTTCTGACAGTAGAAATCAACAGGTGCCGGCAGGGAGTGTGTAATTACCTGCTCCCATCAGTGTGTCCATGATGTCATGGGACTGTGCCGAAGGGTTGTCATGGCAACAGATGACCCTTGTGTCTGTCGTGACCATCTTCCTGTGAACATGAGCCAGCATTCATAGGAGGTTATCATTTCTGCTATAGCGAGCAGTGGTGATGTAAATCTCTGAATAGCACAAGCAATCAGTTGATTGCAACCTTAAAGGTCCCTTAAGGGAACCCTTAAAAACAATAAAAAGAAAAAAAGGTTTTAAAATATGAAAAAACCAAACACACAAAAGTTCAAATCTTCCCCCTTTTGTCCCATTGAAAATTAAACAATGAAAAAACATAAAAACTACAAATACTTGGTATCGCTGAATTCTGAAATGTCCAATCTATCAAAATATAAAATAAACTAATGAGATCATTAAATAGCTTAACGAAAAAAAAAAACGCCAGAATTACGGTATGTTTTTTTAGTGGCTGCAACATTGCAAAAAAAATAAATAAAAAGGTGATAAAAACATTGTATTTACCCCAAAATGGTATCAGTAAAAATGTCAGCTCAGGGAGCAAAATCTAAGCTCTCACAAAGCCCCAGATCCTGAAAAAGGAGAACATTACAGTTCTCCGAAAATGGCAAAAAAAGCCACATTTATTTTTGAAAAATTTCTGATTTTATTTTTCACCAATTAAATAAAAAAAACAAACTATACTTGTTTGGAATCTATGTACTCATATTGACCTGGAGAAATATATTGCCAGGTCAGTTTTACCATATAGTGAACATGGTAAATATAAAGCCCAAACAACTATTGTGGAATTGCTCTTTTTTTGCACTGTCAACCCAAATTCTTTCTCCTGTTTTCCAGTACACTATGGAAAAATGAATGGTGTCTTTCAAAAGTAGAACTCGTTCTGTAAAAAGCAAGTCATCATATCATATTGACGGAAAAATGCAGAAATGTTATGGCTCTTGTAAGAAACGGAGCAAAAAATGAAAGTTTCAAATATTGGCATAGGAATCTTTTCCAAAAGATACTATTTGTATGCTGCTTTTTGATACACCTACCAATATTTTCCATTAGGAAATAGCATCTTTTATTATAGGTATTTGAGGGAGACTCACATGAGGGAGCAATAAATGTGATGTTAATAAGGATATCAATGTTTGATTATTACTTAAAAATATTCTAGTTATTTCCCGGAAACATTATGGTTGACAAATAGCCATATTTTGCTTTGTTTGTTTGGCCAGCTGACAAGCTTTAAGGTTAGTAACTCCTAAACTGCCTTTTTTCTTATATTTATATAGAATATGCTTAGCTATCCATGGTTTGTTTTTTATTCCAAATGAAAAGAGAGAATTGTTTCTGTAGTTTTAATATCATATTTTATGGAATGATCAACGGCATAGTGCTAAAGAGATATTGAAGTTTGGGAAGGATAATCATTTTATACAAAAGTATTTTCCCCAATCCAATATATTCATTATTTTATTTAGTTTCATGTTTCTTTGAAAATGGAGGAAAGATTATTTCCTAGAATTAAGTTCCCTGGATTAGTTAGTAGAAAACCTAAATATGCTATATTATAGGCCAATTGATACTTAAATTGTTTTTTCACAGCTGGTCTCGAAGGTCTGGATTGAGAAAAAACTCAAGATTTTAGATTTCTTCACATTTCTTTTGTAGTATAAAATGAAAGAAAAAGTTTCTCTAATGATTTCTCACAGAGAAGTTATTGGGTCTAAGAGTCTGATGAGTGTATCATCTGCATATAGGCCTATCTTAGGCCTCCGATACACATCCGTGCCGCCGGTACGTGTTTGTCATTTTTTGCACGTACCGGCGGCACGGAGACACGTTCAGCAATGCTACCCTATTGTAGCAGGCACACACACGTAAAACCACACGGAACATGTGTCCGTGTGCGTTTGTACGTGTGTGCATTTTTCTACACGCTGACATGTCCACGTTTTCTCCGGCAGCACGGGTGTCACACGGCCCGCACCCATACCACACGGATGTAGTGTGGATGCGGTCCCATGTGACACGCGCCAGAGAAAACACACGTGTCAGTGAAAAAAAACCAAAACATTTACTCACCTTCTCCAGCCCTCCTGTCTCTGCCGCTGCTGCCACTTGCTGCCGACCGCCGCTCATTATGCTCATTTAATATTCACTTCACTGCGGCCAGTAGCAGCGGGGAGATGGCAGGGCTGGAGACCGAAGATCAGCACCACGGACAGTAGCGTGAGTATGCAAATTACCGGTTCTACGTGTGCTATCGCGGATAGCACACGTAGAACACTACTTACCTGAGACACGTACTTACCACACGCAACACGCAGGGTAAATACGTGGCTCGCGGCACGTGCGTGTTTTTAACGAAAGTGTGTTTCAGGCCTTATGTTGTCTTTTTCCTGCTGCAATGCCTGCAATTTGACTATTAGATCTAATGGCCTTGGCGATGGGCTCCATAATGATAGTAAACAGTTGTGAAGAAAATGGGCAACCCTGTCTAGCACCATTTTTAATTTTAAAATATTTAGAACAATGATTATGTCTTAAAACAGAGGGAGATGGACAGGTATAAAATGTCCTAATTGACTTAAAATATTTGACTCTGAAAAACAAATTTGGTTTTGGAATATATATTCCCAATTTACAAGGTCAAATGGTTTTTCTGCATCAAGTCATAGAAATACTGATGGTATCTTAGATGTTTCAACTGCTGTTAATAAATTAATCATCCTTCTAGCGCCATCAGAAGCTTTCCTACCAAGTACAAAACCTGCTTGGTCTGAATGAACAATTTCAGGTAGAATTTCTGTTATTCTATAGCTCATTAAATCTTATGAATATACACTGCTTCCTCAGCCCACCCTCTGTGCCTGCGTCTGTGATTGGTTGCCATCACACTAGCTGTCTGTGTCCCCAAAGTGAAGTATAAAAATAAATAATTAGAAAAAATGGACCCCCCGTATTCTGATACCCAGAGAAGATAAAGCAGACAGCTGGAAGCTGCAGCCCCCAGCTGTGTGCTTTATCTTGGCTGTATATCAAAATATAAGGGACCCAACATTATTAAAATAAATAATAAAAACAAATTGGCATGGGGTCCTCTCCAATTCTGATATCCAGCGAAGATAAAGCAGACAGCGGGGGGGCTCATATTCTCAGGCTGGGGAGGCTATGGTTAATGGGATCCCCTCAGCCTAAAAAGAGCAGCCACTACAGAAGTGGTGCATCCATTAGATATGCCAATTCTGGTGCTTACCCAGCTCATCCAAATTGCACTGGTGTGTTGGCAATTAGAATAATATAAGGGGTTAATGACAATTGTTTTTTGTCAAAAATTCACAGCTGCTAAGAAGCCCTGGGGATTAGTAATGTGTAGGGGTCTATGAGACCACCCAATACTAATCATGTAAGTAATAATAAGAAATAAACAAAAAACACAGAGAAAAATCCTTTATTACATAAAAAAACAAAAAACTCCCTCTTTCTCCAATTTATTAACCTCCAAAACACCCAGGTCTGGCATAATCCATACCATGACGTCCCACAACGATCCCGACTCTGCTATACCCTGAGGTCACAGTGCACGATGAAATAAAAAAATGTAACAGATCACTGCAGCCTGCGGGACTCACTGATGGAGCCACAGATATGAGAGCGGTGACGTCATTTCTGCAACCAAATGCTCAACCTGCACACATAGCCTAATCTGGTAATCCGGGTGGCTGGTGACACATAGTATGCGGTTTTAAGGCCGGTTGGATGTACTGTCAAATTCTCTGAAACACCTTTGGAGATGGGTTATGGTAAAGAATTGAAAATTCAATTCACAAAGAACAGCTCTAGTGGACATTCCTGCAGTCAGCATGCTAATAGTAGCTCCCTAAAAATTTGTGACACCTCATGCATTGTGCTGTGTGATAAAACTGCACATTTTACAGTGGCTTTTTATTGTGGCCAGCCAAAGGCACACCTGTGTAATAATCATGCTGTCTAATCCGCATCTTGATATGCCACACCTTTGAGGTGGATAGATTATCTCGTCAAAGGAGAAGTGCTCACTAACAGGACAAATTTGTGAACAATATTTAAGAGAAAAAGGACTTTTGTGTACATAGAAAAGTCTTAGATCTTAAGAGTTCAGCTCATATAAAGTGGGAGCAAAAACAGAAGTGTTGTGTTTATATTTTTGTCCACTATATACTGATGAGCAAAAGGGTAAGAATGTTTTGATCTTTTGACTTTCAGGCGCCATATCTCACCATCCACTACAGCTTTGAGCCTGAGACTACCTTAATTTTATAGACAATCATCTTGGACATCTCATACATTAATTTGACTGGGAACTTTTACGTAGGAACATGGCTTGTGACTTTAAACCTAGGTAATTTTCATTTATATTGTAATGTTACCACATCACTACCTAATGCAACATTGCTGAACATAAAACGATATATCTGAGAGCAATGTTCTAAGAGATTGATGGCAGACATTTCAATGTCATCCTTGATGTGGCTTTAGGGAATAGGCAAATTATTAAGGAACAACATGTGATAAATGACTAACTATTGAATGATTGATCAGAATGCACCTGGCATTGCAGCTTACTTGAGATAATTTGGTTTTAGGGTTTATTGTTGACTTTACATGACTTTTATATATATCTTGAAAAATAAATAAAAAGTAGCCGCAGTACATGATGATTTCACATTAAGTTTCAGCAAGCATCATTCAGTGGCAGTTTCAAATACATAGCAATCTTATGGCACCCGACAGAACCATATCAAATGCATAGGAACTATTTGGCACAGGTTATGCTTGAACAAACTGGACTTATCACTAATGTTTTACAGGACTCATAATGGATTTGTCACACTTCGGCCTTGAATTTTTATTTTTTAGCATAGTAGACTATAGACTATTTTGTAGTTTCGTTCCTACAGACACCAGTGCAATCAAGATACCAGTGTGCATGGAGTCTTATCCCATGTCTTGTACGGAACATATGTGATCCACTATGTGCGACAAGGAAAGTTTGTAATTGTAAGCTGTTACAGTACCCCCATGTATACATTATTATTAGGGATGAGTGAATACCTCAAATATTCGTTTTTGCGAATATCCGACAAATAGGTCACCGCTATGCGAATATTTGATGCGCAATGTAAGTCTATGGGAAGCCCGAATAGTTCCGAATAGTTGTTATTCGGGTTTCCCATAGACTTACATTGCGCATCGAATATTCACGAA
The DNA here is from genome assembly GCF_048569485.1 of Anomaloglossus baeobatrachus. Classification (NCBI taxonomy): domain Eukaryota; kingdom Metazoa; phylum Chordata; class Amphibia; order Anura; family Aromobatidae; genus Anomaloglossus; species Anomaloglossus baeobatrachus. The sequence goes on along the minus strand of NC_134353.1, from coordinate 595,784,478 downwards.
TAGTCGAATAGTGGCGACCTATTCGACAAATATTCACAAAGTCGAATATTTGAGGTATTCGATCACCCTTAATTATTATGGTCTTTTAAGCTATAATCCTCCAAATATAGTGGATTAATACCATGCATTTGGGGCTAAAAATTTAATTTTTGTATTTAGGTTTCATAAAAAAAATTTGCACCCTTTGGCTTTTATAAGCTCATTGTTTCCTTATACATTTAACTGATATGGTCTCTAGCTGTAAATCAGCAGAGAGGAGCTCAGATAAAGACATTTAAGGAGAACCAATCATTTTCATATATATACTAAAGCCAGTGCTATACTGGCGCTATCTGCTGATTCTAAACATACCTTTAGTTGTGAGATCGGATGTATACTTTCTAAAATACAGGCAAGTAAAGTTTGTGAAATACACTGTTACTTGATTGATAGGTGCTGCAGAATATCTAATAGGCGGGCTTACCAGTTATTCCAGCCCCTGTCTGCCTGTCTGTCCTTCCTCCCCCCTGTCATTCCTCCTTCCTTCCCCCCTGTAATAACAGAGACAGGGGGAGGAAGGGCAGGCAGGGACAGGGGTGGAATAACTAGGAAAACCTGACCCACCTATTAGATATTTTGCAGCAGCTATCAATCAAGTAACAGTGTATTTCACAAATTTTACTTGCCTGTATTTCAGAAAGTATACATCCAATCTCACAACTAAAAGTACATTTAGAATCAGCATGACAGCGCCAGTATAGCACTGGCTTTAGTTTATATATGAAAATCCTGGTTGCTGGTCCTCTTTAAAACAGTTACAATCTCTTCCATCAGAATGAGCTCACTGACAGATACTCAGATAACGTGTCGGCAACCAGCAACAGACAGCACAACATAGAGGCAATAAAAAGTAGTGTAATGTTTTTGATAAAACCCAATTCCCAAAAACTTATTTGTAGCCACAAATACATACAGTTAAGTTAGAACAAATACATGGGTGTGTTGTATTCATGGAAATAGCCTAAAAGTATGATTGAAATACAATTACTGTAAAATGTGAAGGTGGTAAATTCCTCCACTGTAAAATATGACATTTAGTGATGAGAGGAGAACATACTTTCATTCAAGTAGAAGCCATCTGGGCAGTTGCCGATGCAGCTGTTGGTCTCTTCATTCAAGTAGTAGCCGGGTTTACAAGCCGTGCACTGGTCACTGCGACTTCCTACACACGTATCACAGCTTGGGAAGCATTTTTTACACCTCTTCTTTTCCGCAAAATAATGGCCTGGGGGGCATTCCGATACACAAATCCTATAAGCAAACAGAAATGCTTAGATGCTTGAAGGGCACCATTATACATGCCAATTATTACAGGATTTAAACCTGACAAGTAAATGTCCTGGAATTGGAAGTTTGCTAATCTCCCGGCAAATATCACCAGTGAACTGAACTTGAGAGACAAAAGGGGTACATTAAAAGCTCTATTAGTTCCCTGCTTTACATTATGCATTTACTTCCTGGAGAAAGCTTGCTTTTATATCAGTAAAGCACAATTTCATACTTTGGTTAATGATCTAGAATAACTCTTGGCTTTTAGTTGTTTAGCCTTGCTTGAAGGCCCGTGAATGACATCTGTTGACATTAATAAATTAAGAAACATTTTCTACTCCATTCATTCAGTTGTTTCTAGCTTTAACTTGGCACATAGTCATTGTCAATTCTTTTTTACACATTTTCAAAGAATTTTACATGCAGCAATATAAGTGGCCTTAGATGATCTATCCATTTACCTTTCCCTCTTAGCTGGATCTGTTCTTATCAAACATTTAAGTAACAGTAGCATCTTAGAAAATTCTGTACAGTTAATAGCATATAAGGCCAGCCACACCACATAATAGAGTTCTTTTGGAAATGTACAAGAGAAATATCCTTAAATAGAACCTGTTAGCAGTGTTGTATGCTGACATTAAGGCTGGGGCCACACGGGGACTACTGCGATCCCCTTGCATGACACTCGGCTCATGCTGGCAGTATAGCAGAGCCGAGTGTCATGCATGTGTCCTTGCAACTGAGGTCCGTTCGTGCGAGCAGACCTCAGCTGCGGAGGGGCGGGCCGGCACTCAGGAGGGGAGGGAGAGATTTCTCTCCCTATCTCCTGCATAGCCGGCTATTGGCATTCTCGCACTGCACTAGCGGTACACCGGTGTACCGTGAGTGCAGTGCGATTTTTCTCTCGCCCCATTCACTTGAATGGGTGCGAGAGAAAGAGTCTCAGCTTACAATCGCAGCATGCTGCGATTGTTTTCTCAGTCCGATTAGGGCTGAGAAAATAATCGCTCATGTGTGCTGACACACAGGCTAATATTGGTCCGAGGGGAATGCGATGTTTTATATAGCACTCCACTCGCACTGTTTTTCTCGCCGTGTGGCTTAGGCCTAAGGGGTACTTTACACGTTGCGACATTGCTAGCATCGGTTAGCGATGCCGAGCGCGATAGTACCCGCCCCCGTCGCACATGCGATATGTGGTGATTGCTGCCGTAGCGATGCCAAGTGCTATAGCAGCGATAATGTTCGCTACGTCAGCTTCACACGCACATACCTGCTCGGCGACATTGCTGTGACTGCCGAAATATCCCTCCTTCAAGGGGGTGGTGCGTTCGGCGTCACAGCGACGTCACCGCTACGTCACTAATATGCCGGCCAATAGAAGCGGAGGTGTGGAGATGAGCGAGACATAACATCGCGTCCACCTTCTCCCTTCCGCATTGCCGTCGGGACGCAGGTAAGGAGATGTTTGTCACTCCTGCGGGTTTACACAGAGCGATGAGTGGACCTGCAGGAACGACAAACAACATCGTACCTGCGGTCGACCCGACATTATGGAAATGACCGACGCTACGCAGATCACCGATTTTCGACGCATTTGCGATAATTTATCACTGCACAAAGGATTTATATGTTACGATGTTGTTACCGGCGCCGGATGTGCGTCACTAACGAAGATTCAGATGCGATGTCGCAACGTGTAAAGTACCCCTAAGAGTTAGCGATGTATAGGCAATTGTTCAACAATTAAAACTATCATCCCAATCTGTTGTTTTTTTGCAGAGTAATGTGTACTTTTATAAATATGTACATTACACTGCAAGGGCACTGAGTGTTGCAGGTGCACTTGAAGTCCATGGCTACTCTTCAGTTGTTCAGTTCCGCCCCCAGCTGCTTGATTAGGCTACTTTCACACTTGCGTTGGACGGCTTCCGTTGCTATCCGCAGCCTTGAGCAATTACGGTAACCATTGCAGGAAACCGTTATATGCCTCATAGACTTCTATTAGCTACGGATAGCAACGGATGGTCTAGCATTGCATCCGCCCCGCGGCGCATCAGTTGTTTTGACACTGACCGTCAGTGACCGTCGGGCGGATGGAACGCTGCATGTAGCGTTTTTCTGCACTTCAAAAAAACGCAACCTGCAGGATTCCGTCAGCGTCCGTTGTTTTTATAATGGATGTCTATGGTGGCGGATTCCGTTAGAATCCGTCATTTGACAGATTCCGTTAACGCATCCGTCTTTACACAACTGCGCATGCTCAGATGTGTAAAGTCAAGGAAAAAAACCTATAACGGATTGCGTTATTTTGTATGATCCGTAGCATCCGTTGTGCCACTATATGCAACGCATCCATTGCATCCGTCACACAACGCAATGCTATGGATCCCGTCCAACGCAAGTGTGAAACTAGCCTAAGGGGCACTTTGCACACTGCGACATCGCAGGTGCGATGTCGGTGGGGTCAAATTGAAAATGACGCACTTCCGGAATCGCATGCGACATCGCAGTGTGTAAAGGCTGGATGATACGATTAACGAGCGCAAAAGCGTCGTAATCGTATCATCGGTGCAGCGTCGGCGTAATCCATGATTACGCTGACGCGACGGTCCGATGTTGTTCCTCGCTCCTGCGGCAGCACACATCGCTGTGTGTGAAGTCGCAGGAGCGAGGAACGTCTCCTACCGGCCTCACTGCGGCTTCCGTAGGATATGCGGAAGGAAGGAGGTGGGCAGGATGTTTACATCCTGCTCATCTCCGCCCCTCCGCTCTGATTGGCCGCCTGCCGTGTGACGTCGCAGTGACGCCGCACGACCCGCCCCCTTAACAAGGAGGCGGGTCGCCGGCCACAGGGACGTCGCACGGCAGGTGAGTGTGTGTGTGAAGCTGGCGTAGCGATAACTTTCGCTACGCCAGCTATCACCACATATCGCTGCTGCGACGGGGGCGGGCACTATCGCACTCGGCATCGCAGCATCGGGCTGCGATGTCGTAGTGTGCAAAGCCCGCCTTAGAGAGAGGTTGTTGTATGCAGATAATATCACATAACAGCCTCTGTTTCCAATACCAATCAAGCAATCAGTGTCAATGCCAGGTGGGGAGAAACGAAAAGGAGTCATGGGCTGATAGTGAACTTGCAGAACCCAATGCAGTTGCAGTGCGATTTAGCTATGGAAAAAAAAGTAAAGGTTTTTCTAAATTGAAGCAATTGATAGGAATAATAAATGTATCATTTGAATTGTTTAACAGTGACTTATACATCACTATTTCTGATTGACCCTATAAAACATTGCTAATAGCTTCCCTTTAATACAACCCCTGGCAAAAATTATGGAATCACCTGGCTCTGAGGATGTTCATTCAGTTGTTTACTTTTGTTTAAAAAAGCAGATCACAGACATGGCACAAAACTAAAGTCATTTCAAATGGCAACTTTCTGGCTTTAAGAAACACTAAAAAAAAATTCCTGAAAACATAATGTGCTAGCCAGTAACGGATACTTTTCAAGAAGAAATGGGGGGGGAAAAATTATGGAATCACTAAATTACGAGGAAAAAATTATGTAATCGCCCTGTAAATTTTCATTCTCAAAACTAACACATGCATCAATTAAGATCTGCTCATTAGTCTGCATCTAAAAAGGAGTAATTACACCTTGGAAAGCTGTTGCACCAAGTGGACTGACATGAATCATGGCTCCAACACGAGAGATGTCAATTGAAACAAAGGAGAGGATTATCAAACTCTTAAAAAGGGTAAATCATCACACAATGTTGCAAAAGATGTTGGTTGTTTGCTGTGTCTAAAATCTGGACCAAATACAAACAACATGGGAAAGTTGCTAAAAGCAAACATACTGGTAGACCAAGGAAGACATCAAAGTGTCAAGACAGGAAACTTAAAGCAATATGTTTCCAAAACAGGAAATGCACAACAAAACAAACGAGGAACGAATGGGAGCAAACTGGAGGCAATGTCTGTGACCAAACTATAAGAAACCGCTGAAAGGAAATGGGATTTACATACAGGAAAGCTAAACAAAAGCCATCACTAACACCTAAACAGAAAAAAGCAAGGTTACAATGGGCTAAGTAAAAGCAATCATGGACTGTGGCTGACTGGATGAAAGTCATATTCAGTGATGAATCGCAAATCTGCATTGGGCAAGGTGATGATGCAGCAACTTTTGTTTGGTGTCGTTCCAATGAGATTTATAAAGAGGACTGCCTGAAGAGAACATGTAAATTTCCACAGTCATTGATGATATGGGGCTGCATGTCAGGTAAAGGCACTGGGGAGATGGCTGTCATTACATCTTCAATAAATGTCCAAGTATACATTGAAATTTTTGACACTTTTCTTATCCCATCAATTGAAAGGATGTTTGGGGATGACGAAATCATTATCAAGATGATAATGCATCCTGCCATAGAGCAAGAACTTTGAAAATAATCCTTGAAAGAAGACACATAAGGTCAATGTCATGGCCTGCAAATAGTCCGGATCTCAATCCAATTGAAAATCTTTGGTGGAAGTTCAAGAAAATGGTCCATGACAAGGCTCCAACCTGAAGAGCTGATCTGGCAACAGCAATCAGAGAAAGTTGGATCCAGATTGATGAAGAGTACTGTTTGTCACTCATTAAGGGGCACTTTGCACACTACGACATCGCAGGTGCGATGTCTGTGGGGTCAAATTGAAAGTGACGCACATCCGGCGTCGCAGGCAATATCGTAGTGTGTAAAGCCTTTTTGATACGATTAACGAGCGCAAAATCATTGTAATCGTATAATCGGTGTAGCGTCGGTCATTTCGGCCATTTCCATAATTTGGAAAGGACCGATGTTACGATGTTGTTCCTCGTTCCAGCGGCATCACATATCGCTGTGTGTGAAGCCGCAGGAGTGAGGAACATCTCCTACCTGCGTCCTGTGGCTCACGCCAGCTATGCGGAAGGAAGGAGGTGGGCGGGATGTTTACGTCCCGCTCATCTCCGCCCCTCCGCTTCTTTTGGCCACCTGCCGTGTGACGTCGCTATGACGCCGCACGACCCGCCCCATTAATAAGGAGGCGGTTCGCCGGCCAGAGCGAGGTCGCAGGGTAGGTGAGTGCATGTGAAGCTGCCGTAGCGATAATGTTCGCTACGGCAACTATCACTAGATATTGCACCTGCGACGGGGGCGGGGCCTATCGCGCTCGGCATCGCAAGCATCGGCTTGCGATGTTGTAGTGTGCAAAGTGCCCCTAAGTCCATGCCTCAGAGACTGCAAGCTGTTATAAAAGCCAGGGGGTGTGCAACAAAATACTAATGATGTATTTTTCAAAAAAAAAATTGCAAAATCAGACAAGGTGATTTTTTGGATTTGTTTTCTCATTTTGTCTCACACAGTTGTGGTCTACCTATGATGTTAATTACAGGCCTCTCTCATCTTTTTAAGTGGGAGAACTTACACAATTGGTGGCTCACTAAATACTTTTTTCTTTTATATATATATATATATATATATATATATATATATATACACTGTATATATATATTTATTTATTTTTTCCATTATTATAATTTATTTATTTATTTAATCATTTATTTATATGCAGTGGTAGATGAAGGGGGACATTTTATGAATCTCATCATCCTTGTAACCTTGATTTATGCTGAATTCTGCTACAATGTCTAATGTGCATCTGTTTCACTAACAGATAAAGACAAAATTGTTGGCAATGCAGGCAATTGGATGGTGGTTTTGGTTGGAGTTTTGTTAACGTTTATACAGGAAAAGGTCTGGAATAAGCACTTTAATTGTAATAGTAGTAGAATCAATTGACTCTAGTAAATTTTAATGGATATTTTATTAAAATATTGCATAGATCTATCCTTATAGCATTAGAGTTAAGATGTCATAGGTTTACCTTGTGTTGTTCTTTGCCTTATAATAATAGTGTAGGCAGTCTGTGCAATGATGGGGTCCTGGTCCATCACAGCCCACTTCACTGCATTCAGCATCACAAGGGCCTAGAGTCAGGATAAAGGTTATATAGTTAGTTATATGTGTCACACAAAACATATAACCAGGCTATAAATCTAATTCAGCCCTGGAGCATTTTAAAAAACAAGACAACAATACCCTAATATAATGGCATCAAGTAATGAAGTAGAAATAACCTGAAGAAGGAGCTGAGCAGCTATGGAATTTTCAAAATCTGTGTCAGACTTCATGTATGCATTAAGAACATATCAATGGCTCGCTATTTTCTGATGGAATCCATGCACATCCAAGAGGCAGACATTCTGACGTATTAGGAGACCCATACAAATTATAAGTAATCATCAATGAAACAGATGTGTCCATAATTACTTTGCCTCACCTGTGTAGTCATCAATATTGTATTCTTCTGATGGTTCCTCAACAGGGCTAGAGCGGACCCTCTCCACTTTAGGAACATCATTTCTAGGGGAATATGGCTGAATAGAAGTACCATATAATACCAAAGACCATTCCTTCAATTTTCCTTTGAGATACAAAGAACAACACATATTGATAAACTACATATTGGCCTGGTGTTAATAAATAAAATTGTAAGTACAAAAAAAGAAAAAGAGAAAAGTCTCACAACCTTTCACTCTTTACTAGGAGCGTATATGAGGGAGTAAAGACAAGGAGAGATATAGTATCGCAGAAGTGTTCAGTGCACAACTCTACGTATGTTCAAACAACCAAGGGCTTGACTGCAACTCTAACATAGCTGATTCACAAGACATACATATTGGATGTAAATGTACAAAACGGATCACTGCAAGCTTGATATGTAATATTTAAAATAAATAAATACTGTATATAAAATATCTTTTCACAGAACCACACTAAAGATATGACACCTTGATACAATGTATAGTCTGTATGCAGCTTGTGTAACAGTGTACACTTGGTGGGCCCTCTAATTAACGCAACACACAAGCATTAATGTCTAAACTTCTGGCAACAAAAGTGAGTACATTCCTAAGGGAAAATTGCTAAATTGTTCCAATTAGCCATTTTGTCTCCGTGGTGTCATGTGACTCATTAGTATTACCAGGTTTCAGGCGTTAATCGGAAGCAGGTGTGTTACATTTGGTGTTATCACTCACACACACTCTCAAACTGGTCACTGGACGCTCAATATGGCACCTCATGGCAAAAAATTCTATGAGGATCTGAAAAAAGAATTGTTGCTCTACATAAAGATGGCCTAGGCTATAAGAATCTTGTCAACACCCTAAAACTGAGCAGCAGAACGGTGGCCAAGACCATACAGCAGCTTATAAAAAGACAGGTTCCACTCAGAACAGGCCTTGCCATAGTAGACCAAAGAAGTTGAGCACACGTGCTCAGCGTTATATCTGGAGGTTGTCTTTTCAAAATAGATGTATGAGTGCTGCCAGCATTGCTGCAGAGGTTAAAGGCGTAGAGAGTCAGCCTGTCAGTGCTCAGACCATACGCTGCACACTGCATCAAATAGGTTTGCATGGCTGTCATCCCAGAAGAAAGCCTCTTCCGAAAATAATGCACAAGAAAGCCCGTAAACAGTTTGCTGAATACAAGCAGACTAAGCGCATGTATTACTGGAATCATGTTCTGTGGCCTGATGAGACCAAAATAAACTTATTTCGTTCAGATGCTGTCAAGCGTGTGAGCCGGCAACCAGGTGAGGAGTGCAAAATGTGTGTTGCCTACAGTGAAGCATAGTGGAGGGAGTGTCATAGGTACTTTGACATACTGAAGCAGAGCATGATCGCCTCCCTTTGGAAACTGGGCAGGGCAGTACTCCAACATTATAACGACCCCAAAAACACTTCTAAGACAACCACTGCCTTGCTAAAGAGATTGAGAGTAAAGGTGCTGGACTGGCCAATAATCTCTCAAGACCTAAACCCTATTGAGCATTTATGGAGCATCGTCAAACAGATGATGGAGGAGCGCAAGGTCTCTTATCATCCAACAGTGCCATGATGTCATCATGGAGGAGTGGAAGAGGATTCCAGAGGCTGCTGTGAAGCTCTAGATAACTCTATGCCCAAGAGAGTTAAGGCAGTGCTTGAAAAAATTGGTGACCACACAAAATATTTAAAGTTTGCGCACAATTTGGCCATTTTAACTTAGGTGTGTACTCACTTTTGTTGCCAGTGGTTTAGACATTAATGGCTGTGTGTTATATATTATTTTTTTTAGTTGAAATATTAAATAAACAGATATTACAACAAACAATGGATTATGTAGATTGATATGGAGATGCGTTTAAACTCTCAAAATAAATTAAGAAAAAAAAGGATTTCTTATTTTTCTTATAATTATTTCTTTTAGAGTTACAGAATTATCAGAAAGTTGATGATAGATGTCTACAACCCTACACTACTGAGGGTAGAGGTGACTTCATGGAGAGGGTCTTGGAGGTCCCCACTGGCACATTTCCTACAGGATAAACCCAAAATCAACCTTCCAGCAGCAAGTGGTTTAATTAAAAGTAAAATTAAAATGTCAAAATGAATAATTTGCACAGAAACTCAAGCTCAACAATGAGTTTACAAGCCAACTGTATTATATTAATAAGGATCGACACTACCTTTAATCTTCTCTATGAAAAAAAAAAGATTTTGCCTAAAGAAAATAGCTTTCCAACGGGAGGTGAAATGTACTTTCTAAAGTCAAGTGTGAAGTTACAATATCATTAAAAGTATATGTGAAAGATGATAAATGCTCCCCTCAATTGACTCTAAAAGGAGATCAAATGATGTCTTTCTGACTTCTTTGCCCGGTCTGCTGGTGACCTCATAAGTCTGAATGTAAGTTTCATCATACCGAGTTATAATAAAGTGACATTTTATATCAATCCATGGTCTGTTTCCTTTGTTATAATAACAGTGTCAAATCTCACAATGAAATATTTATCTGTAAAAGTGTGCAAATTTTACACTTTCTTATTTCTCCAATTGTAATGTCACTTTTACATTTTTAGGCCTAATGTGGTTCCTAACTTTCACTCAAAGGTAAACTTGGTTCACACAATTTGGCTCTATGTGATACAGCGTCTTATTGTGGAGTCATTGTTGCCTTTACATTGGGAGTTGCTTTATTTTATTTCTATTGTACTTTAAAACATCTTTATAAATATAATGTAAATTGTGACTCTCAATAATGATTGCCCTACAAATAATTTCACTCAATGTTTCTGAAGTTTCTTTCGGCATAGTCAATAACATTTTGGTCCTCAGACTATGGGATAAGTAAATTTGTAATTATATGCTATGTCTCTGAATTGTTACATGCAGTTTTTGTGGGGGCGGGGGGTTCACACAGTAAAAACAAAAGAGAGGAGACACATCAGTCTTTTCCATGGTTGGATCCATTCCTGACTTTAAGGTGAACCTGTCTGGTGTAATATGCACCCGAAATCACAAGACGTTTTGGGTGCATATTTCTAATCCCTGCCTAACCGTCCCTGTATACACTAGAAAACATAAAGTGATCTTTAGAAAAAGTATTTCTAAAGATCCTATATGATATTCTAATGACGGCAGGGACTAGTTGCAAAGGCGTTAGTTCCTGCGCTCATTCCGCCCTTTAAACATGTTAGCATGCTCACAGGGGTGTGCTAACATTGCTATTCAATCATCAGCGTCATCAGCAGTGACGTGCGTACCTGTGCCCTTTGTCACCACTTCAGAACGCCAGGCTTAGGGTCAGTGCGCATGATCAGAATGCCCGGCACTTCAGGTCATGCGCACTATGAATCCGGGTGTACGCATCCCGGATTCAGAGAGTTCTAGTGCGCATTACCGGAAGTGCAAGGCATTCTGATCATGCGCTCTGACCTTAAGCCTGTCGTTCTGAAATGGTGACAATGGCAAAAGGTATACGTTTGGGCGTGCTAACATGCAAAGAGTGCGGAATGAGAGCAGGAACTAACGTCCTTGCGACTAGTCCCTGTGCTCATTAGCATATCATAAAGGACCTGCTTGTGGTTCTGGGTGCATATTGCACCTGACAGGTTCCCATTAACTCAATAAACTTTTACAAAATGTATGATTTCAGCTTTAGGCTGTCAAGTTTTCAAATTTCGCATGAAAATTTGAAGAGCTCAAGAACTTCTGCTTGTGTTGTTGGCAACTTCTGCACCTCCATCTATAGAGACAAGCTACACATACACATGTATGTATAAATTAACATGTAGCTCATTTCTATAACTTTTTGATGACTCATGGTGAGGATATAGACAATAATCCCTTAAATCTCCTCTTCAGGGATATAGTACACATAAGAGAAAAAAAATTAGCTTCAACATGTGATCATAACATTATTACATTCTATACTAATATAACTATACTGTATATATTATACACTTCTATGTGTACATACACTCCTCAACATTGAAATTGCAACACCGAGAAGGAAAATTTGTGGAATTATGAAAATCACAGGATCAATAGATGTGTTAATTAGAATAGAATAAAATGGCAAAAGAATTTTCAAATCCTCTCGATTTATTCAATATCGAGTTTGAGCACCATGCAAAGAAATACATACACTTTCATTCTTTGGTATGTTATCAGTGAAGTTATTAATGGTTGTGTGAAGAATGTTCTGCCATGCCAAATGCACATGGGCACACAAATCATAAAGGTCTGCTGGCAGCTTTCTTTGCAATTGCCAACCAATGACGTCCCAGATGTGCTTGATGGAAAACAGGTCCAAAGACGTTGCAGGCCATGGAAGCAAATAGAGCAAGATGACAAATAGTAAATGGGATGGAGGTCCATCCTCTTCAGGGTTGAGTACCTTTTTTGTCTTGAATGCAATGATAGCTGTAGATTCATCTGGAGACCACGTGGGCAACGTCTTGAAGAGGCTCTTATGAAGGAGTGTTACACCAGTCCTATTCCCAGGATTATGGTGTGAGGTGGCATAATGTACAGGAAACAGACCGCTCTAAACTTCATTTCAGGTATGCTAAAAGCTTGATGTTACATTGATTTGGTCATAAAACCAGTTATGAGGCCATTTCCACAAGGTTTCCCAGGAGTCATTTTTCAACATGACAATGTAATTTCCACATGTTGCTTGTGCTGCTGTGGGCATCCTGTTTGACCTAAACATAGCCTGCAGCATCTCCAAACGTTTCTCCAATTGTGCACATTTTGTGATATTATTCATCAACAACTGCCAGCAATAGATTTTAAAGCACAACTCCAGAGTTTTGTGGGGTTTTTCCAGAGCTGGAGTGGTGCTTTCAGCAGATTCATCGTTTTTCGGCATTGCTCCAATCCAATTTTTTTGTCCGTAACGTCTCACTGGCCGTAAGTCAGAAGTTACACCACAAGATCACACTGCAAGTCTATGAGAGCCAGAATGAGGCCAGAGGCAAGGCTCTCCTACAGTTGTTTTGATTTGTGACCTCCAGCATGCTCCATTAAACACTGGAGGAGTTGACAGGTCAAAAATCACAGGAGACCAACAGGAGCGATGCTGGAAACAGATGAAGACAGCAGCAGATTAGTATAAGACAGGGGCAGGGGACTTAGTTTTAAAGCATCGCTCTAGCAGTGTAATAAATAAAAAAGTTGGAGTGGTGCTTTAACGATTCGTATGCCGATGACAAGCAGTCAGCAGCACATTGCTCAGAACAAACATTAAAGGGACTCTGTAAGCAAGCTTTTGCTATATAAGCTGAAGCCAGCATGGTGTAAGGGTTAAAACAGAAAGCTCAGGCATGCCTGTCTTGTCACTTTCTGATCATTTGTTTACTTTCTATGTTTGATTTAGCAGTCAGACCCTTATCATTGGTGTGGCTAGCTTGTTCTTTGTTGTCTGGCATGACCCCTACTGTGATTGACACCTCACAGTCAATCCACAATCTCTACTGAGAGCCCGATGTGGGGCCCTGACAGCTTCCAGCTCAGTAAACTCAATTCTTAGATAATGTCAGAAGGCTGTACCCAGTAATCTAAGTTAAACATTGTTAGTTTCAGAATCTCTTTCCCTACATCATGCTGCTCTCAGATGAAGTAGCAAAAACCTTCTGACAGATTCCCTTTAATTACCTCACTGATATCATCCCAAGGCTTGAAAATAATGAATTTCTGCAGGTGGTACTCATACTCGATACTGGGAAAAAAATCGAGACATTTTGAAAATGTTGTTTCCTTTTTTCCATCATTTGCAAATCATTAACATGTCAGTTATCAAGTGATTTCCGTAATTCCATGACTTTTCCTTCTTGATGTTTCATTGTTAGCGTTCAATGTGTATTTTTGGAAACATACATCCCTGTCTGTATTTTACAATGATATGTGTATCATTTTTTCGATTGAAAGGATTATCATGATGAGATGAGAGGACCGAATGAGGAGACTACCAAATAAGTACCAGCTAATTCAGATAATACTAAGCTTCATAGCACCTGATTGTAGCAGGTTAAAGGTTATCCAAGCGGTACATATCAAAACACAACCTTCTCCTCTGGAGGCACAAATAGTTCTAAAAATATTTTCTTTCCAGATACAATGTGCCCCAGCTGAATTAGAGTTTGTGTATTTAGCAATAAAGTATAGCAGAAATATGTAATGAGGCTGTGGCTCAGGGGGTATTATAATACACTTCATGTTCAGAATTTATTAGCACAATATCTGTAAGCTTTCTGATGCCAAACTGTTCATTTTAATAGGACATTCCATTTCTAAGCTTAGATGCCACAGAAAAAAGTATATGCTTCCTATGTAAATAACATGAAGTTCATTGAATCCTGACGGAAAATAGCTGTTAAACGTCTGCTTCTATCACATATGCTAGTGACAACATTAATTTCTTAAGGGGTGCAGAATCATTTCTCACCATATCAGCAGTGGTCAGGGTTATGACACCCAATCAATTATGTACAATTTCCTTGTTATTATCATGTAGTGTAAAATGTTTATTCAACAATCTCATGAGTAGAGATGAGTAGGATGACCCCTGTCCAGCTTGCAGGTCAGCGGATAGATGGGAGGTCTCGTAGCTCTTACATGCTGGTGTCCTTAGTGTGAAATTTGATTTGTCAGCGCTGACGCAATATAATCTGTGCAGACGCACAGATGACATTAGGCCAGCCTTGGCTAATCAAAAGTAGCGCCAGGAATGCAAGAGATTTAAGGCCCTCCCATCTTGCAGATGGATAACACTGACCTGGATGCTGGACTGGAGTCCCATCAATTGATTCACTCATTTCCACTCATAGGACATAAATGATAATTTAATATGTGATATGTTACCTTATAGTACCTGTCATGGATCTGCGGTGGCTGATTAACCCCTTCACGACATTTGACTTACTTATATGTCATTCTCAGATAGGGGTTTCTAACCAATTACGTATAGGTACGTCATGGTAATCGTGCAGAGCACAGGAGCTGTGACCGCATGATCGCCGCCAGGAGCTCAGCTTAAGTGATAGGCGAACTTTGAATATTTTACCAATAAAAAAAGGCGACTCATCCAGCAAAAAGCAAGCCCTTACATGAACCTCTTAGCAGAAATTTTTAAAAATTATAGTTCTCAAAATATGGCGATGCAAAAACTTTTCTTTGTAATAAAAGCATTTTTACAGTGTGTGATAGTAACCAAAATATAAAAAAACCTATAGAAACCTGGTATCGCTGTAATCACACTGACCCGAAGAAGAAAGCCATCTTATCACTTACACTGGATGAGGAATGACGTAAAAAATAAATAAAACCAATTTTTGATCTGTTGTTGATTCCCAAAAATATAGAAGTAAGGCACAGCTCACATTTATCCTGCGCTCTTAGCCTAGCACTTACACTGGGGTTTATGTGTAAATCTCTGAAATACATGATTAAGAAGAAAGCCCAGATTGAACATTCACTAATCAGGCAAATGGAGTCATTTTGGTCTCTGTCTGTATAAAAGCACGGTCGACCACAGTTTTTTGCACTTCTGAAAAGACAGACACTAATGAACAGAGGTTAGGCATAGTCCAGAGTTAGGGTATGTGCGCACGTTGCTTTTTACCTGCTTTTTACCTGCTTTTTTGCTGCTTTTTCTTCTGCGCTGTTTAATGCCAAAATGGATGTGTTCTTCTATTCAAGCAAAGTCTATGGGAATTTGGGTTTCTTGTTCACACTATGTTGTTCAAAATGCTGCCTTTTTGAGGCAGAACTTTGGTCAAAAACTCAGCTTTTCAAAGAAGCAACATGTCAATTGTTTTTGCCATTTGGGTTTTGCACTGCAAAGCGGAGTTTTTGACCAAAGTTCTGCCACAAAAAGGCAGCATTTTGAACAACATAGTGTGAACAAGAAACCCAAATTCCCATAGACTTTGCTTGAATAGAAAAACACATCCATTTTGGCATTAAACAGCGCAGAAGAAAAAGCAGCAAAAAAGCAGGTAAAAAGCAGGTAAAAAGCAACGTGCGCACATACCCTCACCTTGCTGACTCAATATAATGAAAGGATCCATCGAGGGGTGTCATCTGAATCACATAATTTGGAGATATAAATGGAAATCCCGATGTATGTGCTCAGCGTAAAACACAGGATAAATGTGATCAACATTTTTATGTAAAATGTTCCCAAAAATTAGGTTTCAAAAATGGTGTAGATATAAAGTAGACATGTAGTAAATGTTATTTAGTAACTATTATGTGTGATATAACTATCTGGTTTACCAGCATATAAATTCAAATGTGAAATATTTAATATTTTCTTAAATAAATGCAAATCATATTGACCAAACTTTACCACTAAAATGAAGAATATTATGTCACACAAAAAAAATATCTCAGAATCACTGGGATCTGTTGAAGCTTTCAAGAGTTATTACCACATAAAGTGAGACTGGTCAGAATTGAAAAAACTGGTCTGCTCAAGGAGTTGAAACCGGCTTGGGGGTGAAGGGTTTAAACATGCATGAAATAGCTTTCCATAAGAATCTTCTCACATTCAGGTGGAAACAAAAAACTGACAGGGTTGGTCAAAAGTTCTTTTAAGCCCTTGGTCTCATTAGCATATAGCACTGGATGTGATATGCTCATGACACTCGGCTCAGGCTCTGCTGCGAGCGTGAATCGAGTGCCATTTACTGTGCTCCAATTCTCTTGTGTGCTGGAATCTGAGCACAGGTGAGGAGAACATGGAAAGATTAATTTCTCCATTACTTGTGTCTGCGTAAATCGAACTGCACTTGGATGACATCCAAGTGCAGTCCGATGTTTCAGACGCACCCATAGACCTGTATGGGTGCACACAGTCTCATATACATTACCAAACGCAATTTTTTTCTCATGCTGAATTGAGATTTTCTAGCATTGCACTTGTTTGATTTAAATGCTAATGTGACCATACTTTAACGGGAGTCTGTCATCAGGTCTTTGTGGTGTTATATGAAAGCAGCATAATGATTACTGGGCTGCAAGAGGAACTTTTCAGAAAATCACTGTTTTATCTGCTGCAGATCTACAGCTCTGTATTGTTTGTCAGCTGTGTATGCTGAGCATAGGCAGAAAGCTGGCAATCTGTGATGAGGTGATGTTATACAGAGCTCATAAATATGAAGAACTACATGGCGTATATTTACTAGTCCTCTAACGATAATCTCTTGCTGTGATAAAACAATGATTTTATTAAAACTACAGCAAGCAGTCCAGGGAGTGACAATGCTGGAATCAGGGTCTTTGTCTCCATATTACAAATTATATTCAGATTACAAAACAAAAACTTAACGGATTGGTAACAGATTCCCTTTAGGGGAAAGATGAAAAGTGACAGATTCCCTTTAAAACACCTCAAAGAGTCTACATATGGTTATCCGTGTGTACGTGTGCACAGGTGTATAGTACAAAGGCAGAAACATCCTTTCGATTGAGCTTTTGTTTGCTAAGGGTGATTTGAATTTTGAGATTTTTTTTATATCATTAAAATATAATTTTTTTAATTTTTACATTATTTCTTAATTTGCTCAGAGGATTGAATTGTTTGATCACTTGTACAACATACAACAGTATCATGCTATCGAAGTATATAGTGAAAAACTCTATGGAGCTCAGCCTGTGGATGACATTCACAGGAACACTGATAATACAGCGACAGGAACCTTCAGCAAGCCCCCAGATACAATTGTAACACATCGGTCTGAAGCAATTGGGAGCTGATGCACATTCCATTTAATAGATTTTTTACCTGGTGTCTTGAAGTTTCTCAATTGGGATGGGGTATCATAGATCTCCAGTATCCAATCCCCTGAGGCTTTTTCACCCCAACAGTGTGTTGTCATAAACTCCCAGTTCTTAAATCCTTCCATGGAATGGTCAAATAGCCTAAGGGTTAATAAAAGAAAATGGTTATTGTGGAACATGTAAAAGTGGTTATGTTTTACTAGTTTTTGTGTGTTAGGATTCCAATTAATTGATTCTGTTTAAGGCATATCTGATTAAAACTATAATTTTATGAGGGTATTTTCTATGACTTTCTGATTTTTGTGGCTTCCTCTGTCAAGCATTTCTGGTTGTTTGTGATACCCCGAAAATAAGCCCTAATAGGAATTTTGGGGCTTTTTGGCGTATGCTTAAAACGTAAGCTCTACTCAAAAATAAGCCCTAATTGAAGCAGACATCCCCAAAAGACAGCAGACCCCTCACCCCCCCCCCAAAAAAAAGAGAAAGAAGTAAAAAAGAATGCACTCACCAGACCCCAAACAATTACATTTGGCAAGTGCTGATTGTGGATGGGCTCTCAAACAGAGATCTGCATTACTGTCAGGCTCCTCACCATTTCCAAGAGAAGGAGCCAGCACGATTTCTATACTGTATTTGTTGATAAATTAGAGATTTTTGGCAAAACATTGCAATATTTTGAGCCACCCCGCCAACGTCACGGCAAATCCCATGGGGCAGTCCTACACTAAATATTATATTTTGCTAGGGGTGCCATATGGCCTCACACATCAAATGCAGAACTGCTTGAGGCAGCACTTACCTGGTGCTTTTCATTCCCGTACCTGTGACTGAGTCACAGCTGTGGGCGGGAGCAAGCAGTTCTGCATTTGATGTGTGAGGCCATATGGCACCCCAAGCAAAATATAATATTTAGTGTAGGACTGCCCCATGGGATTTGCCGTGACGTTGGCGGGGTGGCTCAAAATATTGCAATGTTTTGCCAAAAATCTCTAATTTATCAACAAACACAGTATAGAAATCGTGCTGGCTCCTTCTCTTTGAATTTTTTTGGCAGGTGGTTAGCCTCCACCAGGCCGTGCACCCTCTTTTGGTTGTTTCCTCACCATTTCCGCTGCATTGCACTGCAGCTCTCACAAACAGGTTGAGTACCAGAATCACTCTATGCAAGTGATACTGCTTCAAGTTACCAGGAGGAACCAACCAGTGTCGAACGCAAGAGTACCTGACAGCAACGCAGATTTGTATGTGAGAGACCATTCACTTGCCAACTCTAATTTTTTGGGGTCTGGTAAGTGTGATTCTTTTAGAGGTTGTTTGCTTTCTTGGGTTGGGTAAACTGTGCAATAGAAGTTAATTTAAACCACTGTAAATATGGTAGGTACCCACCACTATAAGACTGCTACTGAACCACAAGAATATCAGATCAGATAAGAAAATGTGCACTTGGATTATTAATCGGAATAACACAAAATGTTGATGTTCCAGAATGTGATGACATGATTAAATTTGAATAAATGTTGATTTTTTTTGTTCAAGAATAAATGTGTTTTGTTGTTCATGGGAAAATATAAGATATTCCCTGAAAATAAGACCTAGCGCATCTTTTGGAGCAAAAAATAGTAAAAGACCCTGTCTAATTTCCAGGAAATGTGGTTATTTAGTTTCTGCCACCTAAAGCCTGCTTTACACGTTGCAATTTCGCATACGATATCGTATGCGATTTGCAACGCCCCCATCGTATGTGCAGCACGTTCAATTTGTTGAAAGTGCCGCACAAACGATTAACCCCCGTCACACGTACTTACCCTTCCATACAACCTCAATGTGGGCGGCGAACGTCCACTTCCTGGAGTGGGAGGGACATCCGGCGTCACATCGACGTCGCGCGGCAGCCGGCCAATAGAAGCGGAGGGGCGGAGCTGAGCGGGGCGTAAACATCCCGTCCACCTCCTTCCTTCCGCATTGCTGGCTGGGAGCCGCAGGACGCAGGTAAGATCTGTTCATCGTTCCCGGGGTGTCACACACTGCGATGTGTGCTACCCCGGGTACGATGAACAATCTGACGTGCAATTCTAGAGAAAGGTATGATGTGTATGCGATGAACGTTTTACCGTTCAATCGCAATCGCACGTACCTGTCACACACTGCAATGTAACTTACAATGCCGGATGTGCGTCACTTACGACGTGACCCCACCGACACATTGTAAGCTATATTGCAGCATGTAAAGCGGGCTTTACACATGGCGGTGATCTATTAGGCTTTTGGTGCTTGCTTGTGCTGTACTAAATATTTGCTTTTATTGACTTCATGCCTTTCTAATTAACCACAAACCAAAAATTGTACTATAATTTACACCAGAAATTGCTAGCTAAAATCAAAATTTAATATGTGGCAGAGAGGCCTGTATACTAACTCAGGCATCAGAACCCCAGTGCAAATGAAATCTAAATAGCGACAACTTGGGCTTGATGGTTCATTTTTAAGTCAATACTGAATTTTCATTTTTTGCTGGGAGTCCTCAATTAAACTATGAACTAGGTTTCATAAACTACTTAAATATCAAAAAATTTAATTTGCAATTCCATTTAGAAATAATACATTTGTTTTCACAGATATTTGTTCCCTGGTCTCAATTAAAATTGAGTTTTATATCTCCACTCAGCAGGAGTTTTACTCTAAAGAACAGAATATAAAAAGCAAGATAAATGCCAGAATGCACAATAGATTAACACAAATTGAATTTGTATAAGTTACAATGAAGTTTAAGAAAAATGTGAAGATAGCATAAATGCTAAAATAGTGTGCTTGTTACACAATAATGGCCATGACCACTAAAGGCCCCGTCACACACAGAGATAAATCTTTGGCAGATCTGTGGTTGCAGTGAAATCATGGACATATTGTTTCATTTGTACACAGCCACAAACCTGGCACTGATTGCCCACAATTTCACTGCAACCACAGATCTGACGCAGATTTAGCACTGTGTGTGACAGGGCCTTTAGTTTCTGCTACTGTCAACACAATTTTTTATTGTTTCCTATGTAGTAAATTTGTTTCCAACTTAAGCGGGCTTTACACGCTACGACATCGCTAATGCGGAGTCGTTGGGGTCACGGAATTCGTGACGCACATCCGGCCGCATTAGCGATGCCGTTGCGTGTGACATCGATAAGCGATTTTGCATCGTTGCAAAAACGTGCAAAATCGCTAATCGGCGACACGGGGGTCCATTCTCAAATCTCGTTACTGCAGCAGTAACGAGGTTGTTCCTCGTTCCTGCGGCAGCACACATCGCTGCGTGTGACGCCGCAGGAACGAGGAAGCTCCCCTTACCTGCCTCCCGGCCGCTATGCGGAAGGAAGGAGGTGGGCGGGATGTTACGTCCCGCTCATCTCCGCCCCTCCGCTGCTATTGGGCGGCGGTTCAGTGACGTTTCAGTGACGTCGCTGTGACGCCGCACGGACCGCCCCCTTAGAAAGGAGGCAGTTCGCCGGTCACAGCGACGTCGCCAGACAGGTAAGTATGTGTGACGGCTGTGGGCGATGTTGTGCGGCACGGGCATCGATATGCCCGTGTCGCGCAACAGATGGGGGCGGGTACCCACACTAGCGATATCGGGACCGATATCGCAGTGTGTAAAGTAGCCTTTAGACCCTATGTATTTAGCTTCCCACTAATTGGCAGCTGCAGATACCAAATTCTATTGTCACAAGGATGTCACAGCATTACAAAACCTTTGCAACATTAAAGGCCTCCATACACAAGACAAATATGGGCCTACAGACGAACATTCGTTGGTCGAACAGCCGCTGACATCTCAGAATGCATAGGCCATGTTGGACTTTCTCAGTCTATGATCAAGCTCATGTTTAACATCGGCCAAAAAACATTCAACATATCCAATTGGCCTTTTGAACAATAAGACTATGTGTGCATGCTGCGTTTTTTTGACGCTGCGTTTTTGTGCATTTTTGGCCACTAAAAACGCATAAAAATGCACCCACGGCAAAAACGCGAAAACAACGCACTTGTAAAAACGCATGCGTTTTTACCGCGTTTTGCTGCGTTTTTGATCTCTGCGTTTTTCTGCGTTCCAATGCATTGCATGGGGGAAAAACTCACAAAAACGCAGGAAAGAATTGACATGTCCATTTTTTTTTTTTTAGCTCGAAAACGCAGCTTAAAAAAAAAAAAAAGTTGTGTGCGGACAGCAATAATGAAAAGTCATAGACTTTGCTGGGGAAGCAAAGTCATGCAGTTTTGAGCCCAAAAACGCACAAAAACGCACCCAACAAATGCGCAAAAACGCACTGTGCGCACGTAGCCTAACAAAGACTGGTAGGTTTATCATTGGTCAAAACGAATATTCTTTTGTTGAGGCAGCCAATGATCATTCAATATGGTGGAAAATGGCTGCTTGTACCAATTTTTAACTGGGGTGTATGGGGGACTTCACTACTGTTGTTGATAATCAGGATCATGTAATACGGTAGACACTTTGGGACAACAGCTCAAAAACACTCATTTGTTTTCCACCCTGAAATTTTCCTTTTTGGCTCAATTTTTTTTTTGTTAGTAACATACTAGCCTAAAATATTTAGTGGGTGTAGATTTTTTTTTGTTAGTAACATACTAGCTTAAAATATTTAGTGGGGGTAGATTTTTTTTTTTTGTTAGTAACATACTAGCTTAAAATATTTAGTGGGGGTAGATTTTTTTTTTTTGTTAGTAACATACTAGCTTAAAATATTTAGTGGGGGTAGATATTTTTTTTTGTTAGTAACATACTAGCTTAAAATATTTAGTGGGTGTAGAATTTTTGTCTGATTTTGCCCATATTTCCCATGAATTTTTTTAGACCACCTGTTTGTAAATGTTGTTCTTGGTTTAAAAACTTTGTGGCCCTTTGGATGATGATATGTTTTTTAAGTGGTGTAAAAAAATGGTTTTTTACTAATATTTATTAGTCATTTTTACCTAGGTAGATCTACAGTATATTCTAGAAATGGCAAAACTCCAAGAGAATGAATGTAAAATCCACAGCTGCTCATACTATATGTACCTTATAAAGACCTTACTGTTACACTTACATTTTAGAGAATCTAAAATGCAAGTTTTCTGAGATGTGTTAATGTAAACAGCAAATATCCCACAGAGGGTACAAGTCATCTTTTCATTAATTGATGAAAAGGTAAATTAAAAAGGTAGACTAGTCTATAAAGAGTGACTACAAGTTTAAGACTTTAGAAGTCTCCCGAGTTCAGCATGTTTCACATGTTCTGAATCTCCACCTCAATCATTACGGGTATACTGAGGACTATAATGTGCCTTCTATGGTTTGGTGTGTCAGCAAAGAATATATTCCAACGTTTTAAATCTAAATAATTGCTTTTAATTAAGCATAGAAAATAGTACAGCAGTGAACATACTAAAGGCCGCTTTACACGCTGCGACATCGCTAAAGCAATGTCGTTGGGGTCACAGAATTCATGACGCACATCCGGCCGCATTAGCGATGTCGTTGTCTGTGACACCTACGTGCGATCGAAAATTGTCGCAAACACGTGCAAAATCGCGAATCGTTAACATGCTCCCCTATTCCCAATTATCGTTGCTGCTGCAGGTACGATGTTGTTCGTCGTTCCTGCGGCAGCACACATCGCTATGTGTGACACCGCAGGAATGAGGAACCTCACCTTACCTGTGGCTGCCGGCAATGAGAAAGGAAGGAGGTGGGTGGGATGTTCGTCCCGCTCATCTCCGCCCCTCCGCTTTGATTGGGTGGCCACTTAGTGACGTTGCTGTGACGCCGAACGAACCGTCCCCTTAGAACTGAGGCGGTTCGTTGGTCGCAGCGACGTCGCTAGACAGGTAAGAAATGTGACGGGTCCACGCAATTTTGTGCACCACGGGCAGCGATTTGCCCAAGACGCATAAACGGTGGGGGTGGGTACGCACGCTAGCGATATCGCTAGTGAGATCGCAGCATGTAAAGCGGCCTTAAGGGTACGTGCCCACGATCAGTGTTTGCAGAGTTTTGGATGCAGCATGATTTCACTGTGTCCAAAACGCTGCGTTGTACAATACAAGCACAGTGGATGGGATTTATAGAAATTTCATGCCCACTGTGCGTGTATGGCCCACAGTAAAAACTAACATGCGTTGAGGCTTTCCAACTTGCAAGCATGTCACTTCTGTGGAGTTGCAGGTGTCCTCCGTAGGGAGAATAGAAGAGAGAGACCGCAGCGTCCTGAGCCCTGATTGTGGGCAAGGGCAGCTGCAGTCTCCTGCAGAGGAGACTCGCAGCCCCACAGATCAGGACCCGCCGCATGGGCACGTACCTTAAGACTTGAACTGGTGGTTGGTACCTGCTGGGGGCAGCTGCAGGCTCCTGCAGAGGAGACTTGCGGCCCCACAGATCAGGACGCAGCAGGTCCTGATTGTGGGCACGTACCCTAAGGATCAAACTATTGGTTAGTAGCTGCTGGAGACAATTTCTCATTTCTGTCTCCTACAACTAGCATCTATGAATGCCAATATTTATTTGGTTGCTAATGAAAGCAAGCAGTCCCTTCTCACTTGCCTTAAAGATGGCATGAAAGCAACGAAGCTCCAAAAATGTCACCAGAAATTAAAAAAATATTCAATCAAAGGGTTATTCTTAAATTCGAACGTTATCTGCCCAAGTTATTCCTACTAATCCAGATATGAGTATGTTATCCCCTATCCCATGGATAAGGAATAACTTTTAAACTTGGGAATACCCTTTTTTAAGAAAAATAAACAGATTACTGATAATAGATAGCTTAAAATCATATTCTTTATTGAGCACAGTACCTGCTTCAGAATCCGGTCCAGTACACACTAAACACCAGAAAAGTAACTTGTGCCACCTTCAACTGGAGAACAAAGGCGCAGCTCATCACAGCACCAGTTAAGAGCTGTATAGGACATGTTATATGGAACTGAGCTGCAGAGAGGTGATACTATTCAGCCAGTCAGAGCACACACTTTAGTAATAGAGCTGTTTTACTGCCTTTTAGATGGATCCTCCATATCATCTCACAGATGATAAAGATCCAGATTTTCTATGGCCTTAAGGGGGCTTTACACGCTACGACAACGCTAATGCGAAGTCGTGGGGGGTCACGGAATTGGTGACGCACATCCGGCCGCATTAGCGATGCCGTTGCGTGTGACACCTATGAGCGATTTTGCATCGTCACACAAACGTGCAAAATCGCTCATCGGTGACATGGGGGTCCATTCTCAAATATCGTTACTGCAGCAGTAACGAAGTTGTTCCTCGTTCCTGCGGCAGCACACATCGGTATGTGTGACACCGCAGGAATGAGGAAGCTCTCCTTACCTGCCTCCCGGCCGCTATGCGGAAGGAAGGAGGTGGGCGGGATGTTACGTCCCGCTCATCTCCGCCCCTCCGCTTCTATTTCGCAGCGGTTCAGTGACGCAGCTGTGACGTCGTTGTGACGCTGAACGAACCGCCCCCTTAGAAAGGAGGCAGTTCGCCGGGCAGGTAAGTCCGTGTGACGGGTCCGGGCGATGTTGTGCGGCACGGGCAGCGATTTGCGCGGGTTTGATATACCAATATTGCAGCGTGTAAAGCGGCCTTTAGGAATACAACTTTCACAGGTAGTCCTGAAAAATCTTTGCAATTTTAGTGGGATCATATAAAACGGTCCCCCCTGCATCTCTAAAGGCATAGACGGATGAGTTCCCCTATCTTCTCTAAGCTGGCGTGCTAGAAGTGAGTGGTACTTATTTCCTTTATCATAGTATTTATGTTTACTATAGAGTAGTAATTTTTCTGTTGTGGTGACAGCTAAAGGCTACTTTACACGCTGCGATATCGGTACCGATATTGCTAGCGTGCATTCCCGACCCCATCGGTTGTGCGACACGGGCAAATCACTGCCCGTGTCGCACAGCATCGGCCAGACCCATCACACATACTTACCTTCCCTGAGACATTGCTGTGACGCAGCACGGACCGCCCCCTTAGAAAGGAGGCAGTTCGACGTCACTGAGCGGCCACCCAATAGAAGCGGAGGGGCGGAGATGAGCGGGACGTAACATCCCGCCCACCTCCTTCCTTCCGCATTGGGGCCGGTGGCAGGTAAGGAGAGGTTCATCGTTCCTGCATTGTCACACGGAGCGATGTGTGCTGCCGCAGGAGCGACGAACTACTTCGTACCTGCAGCTCCAACGATATTCGAGAATGGACCCCCATGTCACTGATGAGCGATTTTGCACGTTTTTGCGACGATGCAAAATCGCTCATAGGTGTCACACGCAACGGCATCGCTAATGTGGCCGGATGTGCGTCACGGAATCCGTGACTCCAACGAGTTCGCATTAGTGATGTCGTAGCGTGTAAAGCCCGCTTTAGGCTAATTTCACACATCAGTTTTTTGCATCAGGCACAATCCGGTGTGTGCCTGATGCAACGGATCCGGCGCAGAATATGCAAAAACTGATGTGCCTGATCCTTTTTTTTTGACGGTTCCAATATACCTGATCCGTTAAAAAACGGATCCGGCGCATCCGTTTTTGCATCCTTTTTGTCCGTTTTTTTGCTGGATTTGTTTTTTTCAATACATTGGAGCATGCTCCGTTTACAAAAACGGATCCGGCAGCCGCATCTGTTTTTTTACCGCATTACGCCGGCGTCCATAGGCTTCCATTGTAAAACATGCCATATCGTGCCGGATGCGGAGCGATGCGTTTTTTTTTGCCGGACAAAAAAACGTTACAAGATACGTTCCCTCCGGCCGCCGCTTTAGGCAATTATGACGGATCCGGCAAAAGCTGGATGCAACACAAGGCCATCAGGCACAATCCGGCGCTAATACAAATCAATGGGGATAAAACGGATCCGGCGCCGGATCCGTTTTACCCATTTTTTTCCGGATTGTGCCTGATGGAAAAAAACTGATGTGTGAAATTAGCCTTATGGTGTCCCACTAAAACCTTAATACACATTACACTACAGTTGGCCCCACCACCATTTCTTCACACTTTTTAGTAGACACTTCAATGCAAAATATAGGATCAAGGTGCAACTATTGTAGCTATGTACATATGTTGTTTCCTGAAACTATACAAAATTAAAGTCAATAAAGCCCAAGTTTTTAGTGTGAAAAGATCAACATCTCTATTTTTTTTATTTCTAATACAGATTTGTGATATGTAGAAGAAAAAATACATTTAGCTCAAAAACCTGATATAAACCACAGGTAATTTTCTTATGATAGCTTCTGCTTTAAAAGCCTTTAAATGAATATGCAAGTGCTTACCTTGTATAAAAAGATGTATTTCAGTTCTAATAACAATGAATGTATCTGCACTTTGTCCAGGTCATAAATAAGTCTCAGTGAGTATAGCATTTAGTACGCTCTTCACATGCATTGAATTTCAAGCTCCTCTACAGGGCATTAGAAGTCTGGAGGCTATGGGAGCCATAGTATCAGATCTGCATTTAGCCTGCGCTAGGAACGTGTTTTGAAAGTACAACCCTGGGCACTACAGTTATGGCGTTGCATAAAAAACGGTATCAAAAGGGAATAATTAACATGTGCAGCCCGCAGGCAGCTTGATGACGCTTTCATAGAACTACTAATAACACAGGCAAAAAATAATACCTTTAGAAGAATAAACTTATTTGAGAAGTGTTAGAAAATAGGCACTTGCACTGTGATCGATCTCTTTCTGCCAGAAAACGTCTGTGCAAATGATGGTTGCCAGCCCACCAAATGAGTGCTCTGTTACATAAGTGGTCTACACAAGGGGGTAATGAAAGGGAAGACTTGCACAGGTCATTAACACTACATTTTAATTTGCATGTATAGTTATTGGCTAATCTTGTTTCAATTCCCCTGAACAGCTGTTTTCCTCTGGGCCTCTACAGAGGTTTTCTATGGCTGCTCCAGGTATATATGCTCTGTTCTATTGCTTTATATTGTGTTCTGGGGGATACTAGATTCATACTGATGGGCATATGGCTTAATATAACACTTGTGGTAAAAAAAAATGCAAAAGGTGAGGCTGGTAGCAAAAGAAGATGCAGACGTTGCTGGAGTGAACTGATCATCAAGCAGTACACAGGGTGCTTAAAAAAAATGTATACCTACTTTAAACTATCATAGAAAATTTATTTCCCGTTCTACAAGGTTACATTTTTGGAAATGGAAAGCTTAATGTCCAATTTGAAAAATACATAAAATGTAAATAAAATGTAAATTTAACCTTGTAGAACGGGAAATACACTTTCTATGATAGTTCAAAGAGTGTATACATTTTTTTGAAGCACCCTGTATTTTCTATTATTATTATTATTATTATTATTATGAGAATAAAGTTCATTTGAACTCTAGGTGGCCTTATAATTATGTTTAGATCACAAGGAATGTATGCTTTTCATTATTAAAATTGGAACATTAATGAAATGATGGAAATTACAGGATTGACAGACATGTTAGTGGTATGCAAATTATAAAAAAAAAATGGAAACTAAATTTTCAAAACATCTCAATGTAATCAGTATCAAATATGAGCACCAACACAGAAATACACATCTAAGACAGACGGCATGATAATCGGAGCGAGTGGAGTGTGATAAAACGTCGCATTCCACTCGGACCAATATTAGCCTATGTGCCAGCACCCATGAGCGATTATTTTCTCAGCCCTAATTGGACCGAGAAAAGAATCGCAGCATGCTGCGGGTGAAATGCGATCCTTGTTTCTCTCGCACCCATTCAAGTCTATGGGGTGAGAGAAACATCGCACTGCACTCGCATTACACCCGTGTACCGCGAGTGCAGGGTGAGAATGGCAATAACTGGCAACAGAGGAGAGAGGGAGATAAATCCCTCCCTCCCCTCCACAGCGTCGGCCCTCCCCTCCTCAGCACTGGCCGACCCCTCCTCAGAGGCGTCCCGCCCCCCGCAGCTGTGATCTGATCGCAGGATCGGACCTCAGTCGCAGTGACACTCACGTGACACTCGGCTCCCGCTGTGCTGCCAGCGTGTGCCGAGTGTCATGCGAGGATCGCAGTAGTAAACTGTGTGCCACGGCCTTACACACCTTTCCATACCATCAATGAGGTTGTTAATGGCTCTGTAGAGTGTTCTAACATGTTGAATGCACTTGGACATGCAAGTCATCAAGATCTGCTGCTAACAGCTCCCTTTGCAATTGCCGATCAATGATGTCCCAGATGTGCTTGATGGGAGACAAGTTTGAAAATGCTATTGGCTACGGAGGTACATTTAGGCCACGCAAGTCACTCAAAGTAGCAGAAGCAGAATGCGGCCTGACAATGTTATGTGGAAAAAGGCTCCTGGACTTTGACGAAATGGCCTTAGAACTGGTTCTGTCAACAAATAAATGTAATGCGGTGTATCTGAAATGAAGCATAGAGGGGTCTGGCTACTGTTATTATGCCAACCGACACATAATCATGGGAGTGGAGAAACAAGAAGCTTGACCATAAAGGCACTCTCTCCACAAGGTATATAAAGGGTTAAAAAACAATTTTATTTGTGTACAAAATATTAAAACCAACAATAACAAACATGATAAAGTGCACAAAGTGTGATAAAGCACCAAAGACAACAAGCAATACCCAGTTGGTCTTCCTATAAAATTATTTATAATGAATTTTCCATAAGGTTCACAGGGATTGGATCTATATGAAAACATTTTTTTGAATATCAAGCCGTTTACTTCATATCAAAAAGCACTGGAATTCAAACAATACAGTACAGACTTAATAACCTAATCATCAGAGGATAATATAGTACACTGATACTAGTACCTATAAGTCCTTGACTGGACCCCAGTTTGAGGCAGCAAAAAAAAAATCCTGACCCAGTAGTCAAAAGATCCAGATCCATGATCTAAATATACACTATCCCTGTAATGATAAATACTTAACTTATAATAAGGAAGACCTGGTTTGAGTGCCTTTATGGTCAAGCTGCTTGTTTCTCCTGTCCAAAATGTGTTTTGCTTGACATGTGCACCCCCATTTCATGGTCATTATCTGAATTCCTTGGCTGTGCATTCTAAGGCTATGTGCGCACGTTGCGTACAGTTCACTGCAGAAATTTCTGCAGCGATCTGAAGAGCACATGTGCGCTTTAAATCGCT
Source organism: Anomaloglossus baeobatrachus (assembly GCF_048569485.1). Taxonomy (NCBI): domain Eukaryota; kingdom Metazoa; phylum Chordata; class Amphibia; order Anura; family Aromobatidae; genus Anomaloglossus; species Anomaloglossus baeobatrachus. Next base: position 595,754,789 of record NC_134353.1, on the reverse strand, counting down.
GCAGAAATGTCCGTATTGAAGCCGATTCCATGCGCTCTGCCTGCAGCTCCTCCCATAGACAGAGCAGGAGCAGCCGGCAAAGCGCACGCAACAAGTGACATGTCACTTCTTTTTACGCAGCGCTTCGGCAGTAGCCGAAGCGCTGCGCTCTAAAACGCCACGTGCGCACGGCCCCTGCACAATCTCCATAGACTGTGCAGGGGACGCAGGACGCATGCAGTTACGCTGCGCTACAAAGCGCAGCGTAACTGTATGTATTTACGCAACGTGCGCACATAGCCTTAAGCTGTTGTTTTATAATCATGGGAGTGTGACATTCACTCATTCTCACATAACTCTGTAGTCCAGTTACATCAGGTGCTGATTTGATATTTCAACTAGACTTCTTCTAACTAGTCTTCCTGACTTCATAATAAGTATGCAGGCTCATGTTAGTTGCATGTTTGTCTGGTGACACAGGAAAACAAACCACTGATAAACACCTTTTCAGTGGCTTATTTTCCAAATGAAACAACAAATTTGGCATACTGACATCTAACATACCTGAACCTTCTTACCTCAGATATTTGCATTTACGGTACAGTCAAGAGTTGCCTGGTTCTGCAGAAATCAGAAAGTTTAGTCTACTTACAGTCATATGAAAAAGTTTGGGCACCCCTATTAATGTTAACCTTTTTTCTTTATAACAATTTGGGTTTTTGCAGCAGCTATTTCAGTTTCATATATCTGATAACTGATGGACTCAGTAATATTTCTGGATTGAAATGAGGTTTATTGTACTAACAGAAAATGTGCAATCCGCATTTAAACTAAATTTGACAGGTGCATAAGTATGGGCACCTCAACATAAAAGTGACATTAATATTTTGTAGATCCTCCTTTTCCAAAAATCACAGCCTTTAGTCGCTTCCTGTAGCTTTTAATGAGTTGCTGGATCCTGGATGAAGGTATATTTGACCATTCCTGTTTACAAAACAATTCCAGTTCAGTTAAGTTTGATGGTCGCCGAGCATGGACAGCACGCTTCAAATCATCCCACAGATTTTCAATGATATTCAGGTCTGGGGACTGGGATGGCCATTCCAGAACATTGTAATTGTTCCTCTGCATGAATGCCTGAGTAGATTTGGAGCAGTGTTTAGAATCATTGTCTTGCTGAAATATCCATCCCCTGCGTAACTTCAACTTCGTCACTGATTCTTGCACATTATTGTCAAGAATCTGCTGATACTGAGTTGAATCCATGCGACCCTCAACTTTAACAAGATTCCCGATGCCGGCATTGGCCACACAGCCCCAAAGCATGATGGAACCTCCACCAAATTTTTCTGTGGCAAGTGCTTTTCTTGGAATGCCGTGTTTTTTTGCCTCCATGCATAATGCCTTTTTGTATGACCAAACAACTCAATCTTTGTTTCATCAGTCAACAGGACCTTCTTCCAAAATGTAACTGGCTTGTCCAAATGTGCTTTTGCATACCTCAGGCGACTCTGTTTGTGGCGTGCTTGTAGAAACGGCTTCTTTTGCCTCACTCTCCCTTACAGCTTCTCCTTGTGCAAAGTGCGCTGTATTGTTGACCGATGCACATTGACACCATCTGCAGCAAGATGATGCTGCAGGTCTTTGGAGGTGGTCTGTGGATTGTCCTTGACTGTTCTCACCATTCTTCTTCTCTGCCTTTCTGATATTTTTCTTGGCCTGCCACTTCTGGGCTTAACAAGAACTGTACCTGTGTTCTTCCATTTCCTTACTATGTTCCTCACAGTGGAAACTGACAGTTTAAATCTCTGAGACAAGTTTTTGTATCCTTCCCCTGAACAACTATGTTGAATTATCTTTGTTTTCAGATCATTTGAGAGTTGTTTTGAGGAGCCCATGATGCCACTCTTCATAGGAGATTCAAATAGGAGAACAACTTGCAAGTGGCCACCTTAAATACCTTTTCTCATGATTGGATACACCTGCCTATGAAGTTCAAAGCTCAATGAGGTTACAAAACCAATTTAGTGCTTCAGTAAGTCAGTAAAAAGTAGTTAGGAGTGTTTAAAACAAGAAATTGATAAGGGTGCCCATACTTATGCACCAGTCAAATTTAGTTTAAATGCAGATTGCACATTTTCTGTTAGTACAATAAACCTTAGTTCAATTCAGAAATATTACTGAGTCCATCAGTTACTAGATATATGAAACTGAAATAGCTGTTGTAAAAACCCAAATTAATATAAAGAAAAAAGGTTAACATTAATAGGGGTGCCCAAACTTTTTCATATGACTGTACATTTAATGTATATGGACCTTTTTACATATTATCTTTCAGGGAGCCCATACTCCTTAGCCAGATCTCAGATGAACACTTGATTGTCCAACAACTACTTCTCTTGACTGAAACATACGTACAAAAGGAACACTGGGCTAAGGGCTCACATGTTCTCTATGGGTACAGCAGAGTAAGCTGCTGCCAGACTATGTAGCAACAACTTTTCAAGATGGAGAACAATGCACACTGCATTATCTATTTCCTCAACATAATCTGTGAGGAGTCGGGAGGCCACCTATATACATTAGAAGGTTGGTCAGTTCTTCTAAATCATCAGGTTGAGCAGACTTTAATTTAATCTATAAAAGGCTTTAAGATTATACCTAAGATTGGAACCTGAAGACCTACCTCTTCCGACAAATCTACAACCTGTTCTGCAGTAATTCTCATTGCACTAGACTGCTGAATGACCAGCTCTACTATCACCTACTATATCCTCACCCATCCCCTGTAGACTGTGAGCCCTCGCAGCTAGGGTACTCTCGCCTCCTGTACCAGTCTGTGACTTTTATTGTTCATAAGTACTGTACTTGTTTTTACTAAGCAAACCCCTTTTCATATGTAAAGCGCCATGGAATTATGGTGCTGTAATAATACATGATAATAATGGACCCAAACAGTTTCCATATGAATTTTGAAAGTTGCTATTAATGGAAAAAAACACATAAAAAACACCAGTTTTGCACAAACAAAAAATAAAAGAAAAGAAAGGAATCTGCTAAATTGCTTTATTCATAGATATTTGAGCTTTGAAATGTTTCTAAAATTAGATTTAATGAAAATGGAAAGGTATGCAGTTGCAAATTGTGTGGCTGTTATATGATGATGATGTGACCAAAAACTACGATGGCTCAAACTCTTGTTAAAAAAGTCACTCAGTCATTACAGCCAGCCATGCAGTTTTGTGGGTGAAACAACTTTTCTAAAAATTGTTGCTTGATAAACTATTGCCTACTACATTTGGTCTTGGGCTTGTTCACATGTTGCGTTTTTGCAGCATTTTTTTTTTCCCACAGCATTTTACAGTACCTACAAAATGAATAAGATTTCTCAAGCATGTCACTTCTTTCACCATTTTGCACCGTTTTTCTCCCATTTAAATAAAATGGGAAAAAAAATGCATGGAAAACACAAGCAAAAGTGAGGCAAAAAAAGGTGTATTTTACACATTGTTTTTCCTGCCAACACTTTGGGGTTTTTTTGCTCTAGAAAAATCTGCTGCAAATACTCAAGTGTATACATAGCCTAGAAGTGAATTATATCAAATGAAATGTAGAAATGAAGAGATCTTTCAATTACAATTTTTCAAACTTTTAAATCATGTATAGTTCTGAAATTGTAGATTTGTTTTAAGTTTGTACTTTAGAGGAGGTAGAGGGGTGGGAATTTCTTGAAACAAAAGTCAAGAGTTTTATCCAAATGGATCTTTATGCTTACTAGCCTAGCTACTAAAGGCCTTAACCATGAAATTGAATTATACAATTTTAATGAATATAATTAAATTAAGTTAATTACATTTTCTTGACACTATTTATTTGTTGTTGTTTTTTTGTTGTTTTTTTTATAGCCTTCAGCTTAATCTTGAGCCCTGATGACTTGATGGACAAATTTGTGACGCCATGGCCTATCAGGTCGTCACATGGTATTATGCAACCTGCCCTTCTGCACAGTATCCACTCCTCCTTGGTTACGGATCCTGGTCCTTTGGTGTTGCTAACAGCTTAGCCAATCAAAATCCTAGGAACACTTTACACTGAACCCACCAGACACACCATTGGGGGGCCTGAAGCGAATAGGGCCACCCAAATAGGGGGTTGGTAGGGGAAGTTGAGAGAAGTGAAACAGGAGTGGAAGGAGTGAGAGGTGTGAAAGTGACTCTCCGAGAGGGAGAGGTCACTGGTCCGGAGCAGGGCTCCTGAAGTTATGGGTGGCAGACATTGGTCTGGTCCTGGTAGGAGCTGAAACCCCGGTCACAGGGGATCGCGTCAAGGGGCAGGGTCTGCCGAGGAGGCCTTGAGCCATCACTGGGCAGGCGCCAAGGCACGACGGGGTACATGAACCCTAGGCCGGGAAGTAGCTTCACATGTCCTGGTAATTTATCCGACGGGGGTGAAGACTTCAAGATTCATCCCCAACCCGCTCCAAAATTGGGGTACTAGCGCACCGATGGGATAGGACTTTAACAAATACAATCCAAAGAAATACTATGCGTGAACCCTCAGACCAACCTCACTCCGTTAGCCATACGGATGAGCGGGACCCGAAAAGTTTCAAGGTGCAATGGAAAAGGCCACAGGCTAACAGCAACACCAAGGGCACGGATCCCAGCGTGCTCCATCCAAGCTGCAGTGGTGCTCAGAATTCTGGTTTACAAGTTGTTGGTGCTATTATTCCTGGACTGAGTGAGTACACTGAAAAGCCCTTTTTCCTCTACCCAACGGCACCCCATCACCAACATCCCAACGGGCCCCGGGGCATAAACCCCCTACCCCCTAAACACCTTGTTGCTATACCACCGCCACCGGGCTCCCCCCCACCAACAGCAGCGGTGGGAAAACCATCTAACCACACACCGCGGGTGGCGTCAAGAACTTTCCAAATCCTCTGTACATACTTCCACCCCTTCCCCGCTCCTCTTTGAATTTGAGTGTCCGCGCGGACCCCCCGGATCCGGAGACCCCTCGAGCCACCGCGGCTCCAGATCCGAGCAGCTCGGCCGCTGGCGTGGGGGCGGTACAAATGCACTTATAGGAAGATCAATCTTGTTCAAGCCTAGAGTCTGTTTCTCCTTTTTCTTGACAGTATCAAGCCATCATGTTGCTGGTTTTCCTCTTTGCCGTCTTCCTTCTATTCTTCCGACCATGATGTCCTTCTCCAGTGATTGCTCTCTTCGTATGATACGTCCAAAGTAAGCAAGTCGTAGCTTGTGGTCCTTGCTTCGAGTGACCAGTCTGGCTTTATTTGTTCCAAAAGTGATTAGTTTGTTCTTCTTGCCATTCATGGTACTGATAACATCCTTTTCCAGCATTACAGTTCAAAAGCGCCGATTTTTTTCTGCCTTGTTTCTTTATTATCCAGATTTTACATCCATATATTCCTACAGAAAAGACGGGACTATGCACGAGTCGTGTCTTTGTCACCAGTGAAAGTATTAAATACTACTTAATAAAAATTTTTGAAGTGTACTTTATTGGTAGGTCTAAACTGGGCAAATTTTAAGTAGCAGCTCAAAATAGCGGCCCTTATTTCCATTCCATGTTTGGCCCTCTCAACCTTTCCTGCCCCATTTGTGTTCCTGCTGATTTATATAAATTGATGTAATATGATACTAATAGGGTTTAAATTATGGAAATTATATACTGGTAAACTGCTTCTGTCCCTATTAATTATTGACTATGTAACACCTACCACACACTGTCATTTGTATCCCCCTTATTGCGTTATCCAAGCACATTGGGACATAGAATTTAGTTTTATGCGAGATTTGAGTATGATTTTTAACATTTAATCACTCAATATATTTTGAAGATATTATATTTATTAAACCTTAATCATCAATTTTTAAATACATAATATTATATTTTACTACATCACTTTATATATTTTTTTTACAATTTACATAGTTTTTTCAAATATTTTTTTTTTCTTTATTAATAAAGGATTGATCCATTGTTATCTACTGTCATCTATTTTTAAACAAATTTTTAAACAAATAATGGTTACTTGTGTTACTTTTTATTGACATACATATACTTATCGATGCTGTGGATGATTGGATTTTGAAGGGTCAACACCTGAAAGTTTTTATTCTATATATTTCATTCTGCGGCCACACCTTGAGAAAGAAGGACAGTGTTCCTTTGAAACGCATCGGTTTTGCCTGCCTCAGGACACCATAGCCTGCCATATTGGTGACACACATTGGCTCAGCTACCTTTACTGACACGCACGTACTATTCAGGAGGCGCCATCGGCCAGAGCCACCTGAACTTCTACAGTGTGCTTTGTCAACAGAGCACACGGGGGCACAACCCTGCATGAATTTCTTTTACCTTTATGAGAGCATCTCCAGACACATAGGATGGTCAGGAAGAATTTGCAAGTGTTCATTCAGTAACTGCACAGTATCCATCTATGTGCAGCAGCACTGTACAACTCCCAATTCACTAATTCTTAGTATGTGAATGCACCTGAAAAAGCTAACCAAAACAAGAAGTCAATTGACTGTTCCAGGGGCACACTCGATTAACTGCTATATTACAATACAGCGTGCGAGGAACTACAGCAAAGTGCAGGGATTTCAGATAAGTGTGGCATAGTTTAAACACAATTTCATAGTTTGACACAAGAACATAGTTTGAATTTATCCTTAAACGTTTCCCATTGTTTTGTTGTTTTTTTTCTTTGTTTTTCTACTTTACTGTTTATCCCCATTTAATAGGTGCTCCATGGACAATGCTACCAGGTGTGTATCTTGTCAGATGTATGCATGCCTTGAGCAGCCATTCGAGGGTGAATATGTCTGCACTCGATGCAAACATGTTGTGTATTTGGAAGCCAAGGTAACTGATCTAAATAAGCAGCTTGCAACACTCAGGGGCATTGCAAACCTGGATAGGAGTTTAGAGCTCGCTGAGCTTTCTCTGGCTGGGGCCAGTGATATGGAGGAGGGTGGAGGTGGGGAAGATCAGGACCCAGAGATAGGTAGCTGGGTAACAGTTAGAAGAAGACGTAGGGGGAAAAGTGTTAGGGAGCCTAGTCCTGACCTGGCACAACCTAGTAAATATGCCTGTTTGGCTGATATTAGGAATGCAGGGCCAGGACTAGGGTCACTACAGCAGGACGTTTCTCCTAGCAACCAGGAAAACGACTGCTGTAGGAAGGAGGGAAATAGGAGTGCAGCAAAGCCCAGACAGATGTTGGTGGTAGGAGACTCTATAATTAGGCGGACAGACAGGGTCATCTGTCACCGAGACCGTGAATGCCGAACAGCGTGTTGTCTGCCGGGTGCTCGGGTTCGGCATATTGCGGATCGGATAGTCAGATTGCTGGGTGGGGCTGGGGAAAACCCAGCGGTCATGGTGCACATTGGTACTAATGACAAAGTTAGAGGCAGGTGGAAGGTCCTTAAAAATGATTACAGGGAACTAGGAGAGAAGCTGAAGTCCAGGACCTCCAAGGTGGTGTTTTCAGAAATACTACCAGTGCCACGAGCGTCACTAGAAAGACAGCAGGAGCTTAGGGAGATAAATATGTGGCTTAGAAATTGGTGCAGGAAGGAAGGATTTGGGTTCATGGAGAACTGGGCTGACTTCTCAGTCAGCTACAGGCTCTACGGTAGGGACGGGCTGCACCTCAATGGGGTAGGTGCAGCTGTGCTGGGGGAGAAAATGGTCAGATGGATGGAAGAGCTTTTAAACTAGGATCTGGGGGGAGGGAGGGTAGTTGAGCAAAAAAGGGGATAGATAGAGCAGATACAGACAGTGAGACGGTAGGGGTAAATGAAGGATTAGGGGGAGATGGGACATGCAAGGAACGTAGGGAGGCTAGGAGTAATAAAGGTGTTAATAGGATTAAATGTCTATTGGCAAATGCAAGAAGTCTTGCAAACAAAATTAATGAATTGGAGACTCTTATGTCAACCATGGATTATGATGTGGTGGGCATTATGGAAACCTGGCTGGATGAAAGCCATGACTGGGTGACAAACATACAGGGTTATAGAACATTTAGGAGGGACAGGAAAGACAAAAAAGGTGGTGGGGTGTGTATAGTTATCAAATCTAACCTAAAACCTGTATTGAATGATGACATTGGGGGAAACTGCAACAATGTAGAGTCAGTATGCGTAAATGTACATGGGGAGGGGAATAATGGAAAAATGCTAATTGGAGTTTGCTATAAGCCTCCTAACATACCTGAACAAATAGAGGGTGAAATGCTGGAACCAATTGAAAAGGCAGCTAATAATATTAATCGGGTTCTTATTATGGGGGATTTCAACTATCCAGACATACAGTGGGACATAGAATCTTCTGGTTGTGCTAAAAGCTGTAAATTCTTATCTACTATTCAAGACAATGTCCTATCTCAGATGGTAGATGAACCGACGAGGGGAGATAATTTGCTAGATCTGGTCCTGTCAAATAGACCAGATACAATTTCAGATCTACAGGTCCGGGAGCACTTGGGCACCAGCGATCATAATATGGTAAGCTTCAAAGTAATATTCAATAGAACATTTCAAAAGGGAAATGCTAAAACCTGGAATTTTAGGAAAGCTGATTTCAACAAATTAAGGGAAGAGCTTAAATGTGTAGATTGGGACAACGTCATGGTAACTGGGGATACTGAACATAAATGGGGAAAGTTTAAGGATATACTGCTAGAGTCCTGTAAAAAACTTATACCCTCTGGTAATAAAATGTCCAGGAATAAAAAGAAACCACTATGGATAAATAAGACTGTACAAAGTATAATTAAACAAAAACAAAGGGAGTTTAAAATCTTAAAGACTGAGAATACAGAAATAGCATTTCAGAAGTATAAAGATATCAATAGGAAATGCAAAAAAGAAATCAAACAAGCAAAACTACCTACTGAAACAAAAATCGCTAATGACATTAAAATAAATCCGAAAATCTTTTATAAATACATTAATGCCAAAAGGAAAACAAAGGATAGTATTGGCCCCTTAAAATATAATAACAAGTTAGTTATAGAGGACAAACAAAAGACTGAGATATTAAATAGGCATTTCTCATCTGTGTTCACCAAGGAACGGACTGTACCAGGAATCATTCAACAAGTGACAAATCAAAGTTCACCACCCGATATAATTAATTTAACATAAAAAGAAGTACGCCTATGTCTACATAAATTAAACATTGACAAATTCCCAGGGCCAGATGGCATTCATCCATGAATATTGAGTGAATTGAGCTCCGTAATCGATAGACTGCTGTATCTCATCTTTTAGACTCGCTTGTAACAGGGTTGGTGCCTCAGGATTGGAGGATTGCTGATGTGGTACCGATATCTAACCCTAGAACGCGCAAGCAATTCAATCTACCATAGAAAACAAATGACCTAGCAGGCCTGCGAGGCCCCAGGTATGCGTTCTAGGGTTAAAAAAGGTAAGAGGGTAGATCCAGGCAACTACCATCCACTAAGCCTGACATCAGTAGTATGCAAAGTTTTTGAGGGCATTTTAAGGGATGACATGCAAAAATATATTGCAGAAAATAATATAATAACTGACAGACAGCATGGATTCATGAAAGATAAGTCGTGTCTAACCAACCTGTTGGGGTTCTATAAGGGGGTAAGTGCAAACCTGGATAGTGGTAATGCAGCTGATGTGATTTATTTGGACTTTGCAAAGGCATTTGATACTATACCACATAATAGCCTTATACTAAAGTTCCAGAAGCAAGACTAGGGGAAACTATATGTAACTGGGTAAGGAATTGGCTAAAAGATAGCAAACAAAAAGTAGCCATAAATGGTACATTCTCTAAATGGGCTATAGTCAGCAATGGGGTGCCGCAGGGATCTGTGCTAGGACCGATTCTTTTTAATCTCTTTATTAATGACCTTGTGGATGGGATTGATAGTAAAGTGTCAGTCTTTGCTGATGACACCAAACTATGTAGGATATTAAAAACTGACCTTGATAGTACAATATTACAAAACGATCTGGATTTGATGTCAGAATGGGCAGATACCTGGCAAATGAGATTTAATGATGATAAATGTAAAGTAATGCACCTAGGACGGAGTAATCCTATAACTGCGTATACATTAAATGGAAGTAAACTCGGGACTACAGAACAGGAGAACTTGGGTTTTCTCATTACAAATAAGCTGAGCTGCAGCACTCAATGTCACGCAGCAGCTGCTAACACAAACAAGATTTTAGGATTGTATAAAAAGAGAGATTAGATCCCGTGATCCCAACGTATTGTTACCCCTCTATAAATCACTTGTAAGGCCACATCTAGAATATGGGATCCAGTTTTGGGCTCTACATTTTAAAAAGGACATACAGAAGTTAGAATCAGTTCAAAGGCGGCTAACTAGACTACTACAAGGAATGGAAGGCCTCACATATGATGAGAGTTTGAAAAAGTTAGATATGTTTAGCTTAGAAAAAAGACGTCTCAGAGGAGATCTCATTTATATGTATAAATACATGTGTGGTCAATATAAAGGACTGGCACATGACTTATTTCTTGCAAAGACAATACTAAGGACCAGGGGGCACTCACTGCGAGTGGAAGAAAAGCGATTCCGACAGCTAAATAGGAAAGGGTTCGTTACAGTAAGAGCAGTCAGACTGTGGAATGCCCTACCACAAGAGGTAGTAATGACAGATACTATAACAGCTTTTAAAAAAGGGCTGGATGATTTCCTCAGTACACAAAACATTGTTGGTTATAAATGACTTAGTGACCAAATGTAGAACTGGTGGAGGAAGGTTGAACTAGATGGACCTAGGTCTTTTTTCAACCTAAGTAACTATGTAACTATGTAACATCTAGCTTGAATAGGACTATTTTTTACTTTTTATTTTTACTTACTTATTACTTATTTATTTATTATTACTTATTTACTTTAATTTTTTATTTTTATTATTTTTATTATTTAAGTTTTACTTTTAATAACCTTCTGAGCACTATTTGGGTTTAAGTCAAGTAATATTATTGAATTGGAACTATTTACGAACGTATCATTTTTTTATCCCGGTGTGGACATTCCCTTTATTGTGGCACCAGTATTGATATTGCTGTTAGACTTTCCTTATACCGTTTCACTTTTTTTTGGTGTGAGATAATAAGAAATGCAACACTAAAGCTGCAAAATAAAAAGAGGATTTCTGATGTTAAATATAGCACCAAATCAAGTTTTATTTATGATTCAAGTTTACTTGACAAAGCAGATGTGTCTTTTTGATGTAGATGGGATTGGGCAAAGACTGTGAAGATGTAATCCACTTGTGACCAGAAAAGACTCTGGTGAACTAATGACTCTTGTTTTCCCTTCATGAAAGCATTCCTGAGCTGCAAAGCCAACGAGTTACTGCATACTCAACACAGAAAATACAGAATAGCAGAGCGTTCCCTTAAAGAGGAGTATAAGACTAGAATAGCAAGTGTGAGCACTCGGTGCAACAATGGACATTACTGCAGTCAGTAATTTCTTCAGTGCGTGATGGGTCCTTTAATTGCATCTGATGGCGTTTGCATATTGCCGGTGGGTACATCCCGAGTCCCAGCATAGTGAAGAACAGATCACAGCTTGCTATGACATGTGGAAGAATCTTGTAAAGGGAGCCCTATATTATATAAAGAAACGTACAGATTATATGTATGTGTGGGGAATCCTCTCCAGGTAACAGCTCACATCACTAGTGGAAGGATAGAAGATGGACTGTTCTCTTACGAATGTTCTAAAACATGGATTTTGATATGGATTCTACACCAAAATCCACATCAAAACCACTCAAAATACTTAAGCATCACATTGATTTTAATGGGATATTTGCATGTAGTGGACAAGGCATATTTTTTTCTTCTATGAAGAAAACAGACCTCGTGTTAATTTGTTTTCTGCATGGTAAATGCCCCACGTACGGCCACTGAATCACCTATACAGAAAATCTGTGTCAGATCCACGGTATACAACTCCTTGGCTGTGATTCATCAAGGCTGGCAATCTTCCCCGTTTTTGAGCAGCCTCATCATATGGCCAATAAAATTTACGACTTTTCAAAGCTTTTTACACCAGAATTCGGCCATAAAAGATTTGATGAATTGGGGCCTCTGTGTGAACATACCCTTATTTAAAAAAAAAAACCCAACAGAATCTTTATAAAACTCAAAAATAAAATCATGGGATGCATTAAAAGATACAGAGATGCTCATAATAAAAACATAGTTTTGCCCCTATACAAGTCTCTAATTTGACCCCACTTAGAATACAGTGTACAGCTTTGGTCTCCGGTGTATAAGAAGGACATAGCTGAACTAGAGCGGGTGCAGAGACATTCAACCAAGCTTATTAAAGGAACGGGTGGACTGGAACACCAATAGTTTATCAAACTTGGGGTTATTCACTTTTTGGAATAACAAAGGCTTAGGGGCAATCTTATTACAATGTACAAATATATGAGGGGACAGCTCAGAGCTCTCTCTAATGATCTTTTGTAACCTGGGCCTGCAACATGGATAAGGGGGCATCCACTACGTCCAGAGGAAAGAGAGTTAAATCATAATCACAGACGCAGATTCTTTACTGTAAGAGCAGTGAGACTATGGAACTCTGCCACATAATATTGTAATGGTTGATTCAGTACTAAAATTCAAGGAGGTCTGGATGGCTTTCTTGAAAAATATAATATTACAGGTTATGTGCACTATATTCTATTATAGAATATTCATCCAAGGAACTAGTCTGATTGCCATACGTGGAGTCGGGAAGGAATTTTTCCACTAATATGGGGCAATTAGTATCTGCCTTATGGGGTTTTTGCCTTCTTCAGCATCAGCATTTTAGACTATAGGTTAACCTCGATGGATTTACATAAACTTTCACCCTAAAAATCTATGAAAATGAAATTTAAGTACAGTCAGTTATGGCATTCAAATGTGCAAATGTGTCTCATCAGGTTTGTTTTTTTCACTGAAGCAGGTAGACAATCTAAACTTTTTTATCCATTGACTTTCCTAACTATATAGGATCTGATTTTTTTGCGCACCAATGAATAGGTGAGTCTCATTCGAAATATGGAAACTAGTGTATGGTGCAATTTTTTTTTTCACACGGATTTTCAGTCAGTGGAAAAATGCAGTCATCTGAACAGCCCTATTGAATAAAACTGGTCCCCGTTTTTTTCACAGACAGCACTGGGACCAAACATTCAGTAGAGTGAACATAGCCTTTTGTTAATGCCCTGTCTGAGAAAAAAAGGACAGCACTAGGAGGTGTCACACTTAGTGGCATAACTTGAAGCTCATGGGCCCCAATGCAAAAGCTCCAGTGGGGCCCCCAATTATTGCAAATGAAAGTGAATTTTTGGGCCCCTTAGGCTCCAGTGCCCAGGTGTGATTGCAACCCTTGCACTTATCGTAGTTACGCCCCTAGACACTCAGATATCTGAAACAGTTGTGCAGTGGAATATTCCACATTTCTACTCCACATGTTATTTACCCCTCCTTTTGCAAGCTCCATCTTAAACCTTACTCTACTGAGAGGAGCGGCGAGCTAATTATTTTTAAGCAGATAACTTCTTGTATCTGTCCACCTTTGCTGCATACCAATCATTCGCAGAACTGAGCCGAATAAAGCACATTTATTAATACCAGAAAGTCTTTTACCTACAACCATGTTTAGAAGTTTATTATTTATTTTGCTTGTTTTCAGCAGGATTGTTAGCATCAAAGGTCCAGATCTCTGGCTTTATTTTTTTTATATTACAAGCAAAAGCACTCAGGTGGAAAGTCTGAGTTTTGATGGGTGCATCATTAGTTTTGAAAGGAGTACACGGGGGACAATTTAAATATTTGTGAGACACTCATGGGACATTCTAAGTTTTGAGGGGCATTTTTAGTTTTGAGAAGAGCATTTAGCGGAACTTAGTTATTATGGGAAACACATTAAGGCTATGTGCGCACGTTGCGTACAAGCCCTGCAGAAATTTCTGCAGCGATCTGAAGAGCACATGTGCGCTTTAGATCGCTGCAGAAATGTCCGTAGTGAGCGCCGATTCCATGCGCTCTGCCTGCAGCTCCTGCCATAGACAGAGCAGGAGCTGCCGGCAAAGCGCAGGAAAGAAGTGACATGTCACTTCTTTTTGCGCAGCGCTTCGGCAGTAGCCGAAGCGCTGCGCTCTTAGACGCCACGTGCGCACAGCCCCTGCACAATCTCCATAGACTGTGCAGGGGCCGCAGGACGCATGCAGTTACGCTGCGCTACAAAGCGCAGCGTAACTGCATGTTTTTACGCAACGTGCGCACATAGCCTAAGGCTATGTGCGCACGTTGCGTCCAGTACCTTGCAGAAATGAACGCATTCTCTGGCAGAATTAGTCATTGTTAAATTTGGTTATGACCACATAAACGCAGGAAATACGCATGCGTTTTTATGGCGTTTTGGCCGCGTTTTACATGAATTTTCATTGATTAAATTGAGATGCGTTTTCAATACAAATACACAACTATATAAAGTTTGAACATTCAAACAGTAGGAAAAAAATGAAAAAATAAAAATAAAAAATAGAAACCTTTAAATCATACCATATAATGATAATTTACTGAAAATGATTATTGAGATTCAATAATTATGTTCAAAATAAAGTAAAAGTCTTGTTTGACTCATTTTTTAAAGTCGGAATGGATGTGAGGGCAAATGGAAACCTCTTGACCTCAGTATAATGCCAAAAATGCATGCTTTGACAAAAAAAAGCATGCGTTTAGCATCAAAAAAGCATGAAAAACGCTAAAAATTTCTTTTAGGATGCGTTTTGATAATTCTCATTGACTTCAATGTTACCAAAACGCTGCCAAAACGTTCAAAACAATTGACATGTTGCTTCTTCAAATGCAAACATTTTGACAAACTTTTGTCACAAAAAACGCAGCATTTTTGGATGCATAGTGCGCACACAATATGCCTATTTCCCATAGACTTTGCTTGGAAAATCAAAACGCATGCATTTTTGCATTAAAACGCTGCAGTTCAAAACGCTGCGGAAACGCATGAAAAAACGCAAAGTGCGCACATAGCCTAAGGGGCCATTAAAGAGCGCTCTGAGGATGCATTATTAGTTTTGAAGTGGGTACTCAAAGAGCATTATTAGTTTTGAAGGGATCACTCAGTGTGTGCAGAAATCTGGTACAGACATTTTGGCTCCAAATTTGCATCGCCTGGCAGAAAAATGCTTCAAAACAGCTTCAAAACAGTTTTTGTGCCTTTTTTTGCCAAGAGATGCAGATTTGGTGCTGACAAGTATACACCATATTCCTGCACCAATTCTGCATCTTCTGGCAAAAAAATTGCATCAGTATAGCATCAAAACCGCATCATGTACTGATGCGGTTTTTATGCAAGAAGATGCAGATTAGGTGCAGGAATATGGTGCATAAATTTCAGCACCAAATGTGCATCTCTTGGCAACAAAAATACAGTTTTCGGCTGGGAGATGCAGGTCTGTGAACTCAGGGATCTTGCCTGAGGTGAGATTACTGAGTTTAATGAGGTCACCTAAGGTAAGTTTACCTGTGGTCAAAGCTGGGATAAACCTCGAGCTGTGACTACAAATAAATGTGACGTCACCGCATATCGTTGCGGGTCAGTCTCTGTGTAACGCCTGCCTGGATCAACAGACTCAGATGGGATGTAATGGACAGGCTAGAGGGAAGCCACTCACCAAGCAGGACCCCCAGAACCCTGAAACCCTTTAACCCCTATACAGGAATTTGGAATTACACAGGGCCCTGGAGATCACTACCTGTGGAAGGCTGCAGTCCGATGAAAGTAGTCGTCAGGCAGGGTCAAACCAGGAATAGCAGAACAGGGACAGAATTGGCAGGCAGGGACATAATCAGAAAACGTAGCAGAGGTCAAATCCGGTTCGGGCAGCGAGGTACAAAAATAGCAGGCAGAAGGGTAGTCAGAAAACACGCAAAAGTCAGCACACAGGAATCACAAAACAGAATAGGGCGGACCAGGAGCCAGAATATCAGAACTATCTCTGGCAGAGGTCAGCAGACAGGAGGGGAACTAAGAAGGGTGTGGTGTCTTCCCATTGGCTGTAGCTGAACGCTGGCAACTTCAGCCTGAAGACACACGCCACCCACACTCAGCCAGTGGTACTGCAGATCCCAAGATAACCCAGCCCAGTGGTTGATCGGAGCCTGTGCCCACCGGTGCCGCTAGCATCAACTCCTCTCCTATCACCAGCACCATCCACAGCATGAACACGGCGTCGCCTGGTGATCGGAGCAGAAGTCACTGGAGCGGACTCCGGTGGTGACGTAACACTCTGTCTGAAGCCACAGTGTGCAGACGTGGGACCTCATGTGGATTACGTCACACCTGGGTGTTGTGGTTCAATAACGGGGTAAAAGATGGTGGGTTGTTTTGTATTTAGTTTCAAAGCATTTTTTGGGTGTTTGTGTTAATTTCTTTTCACTTACAGACTAGTAATGGGGGGGGGTTCCTCACAGACCCTCCCCATTACTAACCTAGGGCTTAGTGGCAGCTGTGAGCTGACATTAACCCCTTATTACCCTGTTTGCCACCGCACCAGGGCAATCGGGATGAGCCAGGTGAAGTGCCGGGATTGTCACATTTAATGGTTGTGACAATTCTGGGCAGCTGCAGGCTGCTATTTCTAGGCTGGGGAGGCCCAATGACCATGGGCCTCCCCAGCCTGAGAATACTAGCCCCCAGTTTTATCATAGCTGGGTATTAAAATTTAAGGGGAACGTACGCCTTTTTTAAATGACTTATTTAAATAATTAAAAAAAAGCCACATGGGGTTTCTTTGATTTTGATACACAGCCAAGAAAAGCACATGGCTGGCAACTGCAACACGTAGCCATATGCTTTATATGTGCTGAGTATCATAATATGTGGAGACCCTATGCTATTTTATTTATTTTACACCATGATAGGGACACAGACAGGTGTGTTATTTAAAGCAGTCAGACACGCCGTCACAAAGGGTGAGGACGTGGTCTGACTGGAACCAATCCCAGATGCCGGGACTGGTGGTGGGTGGGAGAAGCAGTGAATATGCATGAGGTTAATAAGTGGCACCATCTGCGCAGAGAATGGTAAGTATGACGAGCTTGCTCTAATCCACCTATCCTTTGTACCACCGTTTTAAAGAGCATGATTTGGGTCCCCACAGACTTATATGGGAACCAGCGTCCAGACAGATATCTGAGATTAATTACGGGCCCAAATCGGGTTTTTTTTTTTTAAACCTGGTTGGACTTGCCGATCTCAGGTATCGGCAGATCCGTCATTATGTAGTGGTAGGTGTATAGTTCCATTGTTGGTAACATTGTTTTTTGTGCAGTCTGTTTTAGTCTGAGTGGTGGTGATATTTGAGCTTGTGTAGTGACAATTTTGGTCACTTTGATCATTGTATAGTGAGTTTTGTTATAGTGTTTATTTTGTACTGGTATAGCAGAAACAATGTTGTATGGTAAAATGAAATTAATTCCAATAAATGCATAGTTAATCAGTTTGTCCAGTGCTTTATACTGATGACCTACTCTTGGGATAAGTTATTAATATCAGATTGGTGTCTGTGTGACACCCGCAACCCCCACTGATCAGCTGTTCTCAGGGCCAGAAGTGATCAGTTGGAAAGCAAAGCTACACAGCACTGCAAACTGTATAGTGGCCACAGCAGGGTACTGGAGATCTATGGCTATTCATTTGAATAGGGGTGAATGTGCAGTACTCAGCCATGGCTACTATACAATTGGCAGAGCTGTGTATTTCTGCTCTGCAAGTGAACACTTCCAGCAGCTGCCATCACTGATAACAGATGATTGGCAGAAGTGTCAGCTATTAATGACCTATCATAAGGCGAGGTCATCAATTTAAAGTACTGGACAACCTCTTTAAGTGGCAAATGAAGGAGTAGGGGGAGACATTTATCTTGGGGCTTGTGACCCTTATCTTTTGAAACCTAGGAAACGCTATTGCTTGTATTAGTAGAATTCTGTTAATCTTCCATATGCTATAAAATTAGAAATATATGGATATTTCTTGTTGACTGTTTCCATAAACAAGCACCAGAACTATGAATGAAGCTCTAGTCTATAATACTGACTGTTAAGGCCGCTTTACATGCAGCACACGCCCCCGTCACGCATGCGTCACGGGCAAATCGCTGCCCGTGGCGAACAATATCGCTAGTACGCGTCACACGCACATACCTTCCTAACGACGTCGCTGTGGGCGTTGTACAAACTCTTTTTAAGGGGGAGGTTCGTGCGGCGTCACAGCGACTTCACACAGTGGGCCACAAATAGAAGCGGAGGGGCGGAGAGCAGCCACAATAACGTCACTCCAACCTCGTTGCCGGAGGACGCAGGAACGCTGTTGTTCGATGTTCCCGGGGTGTCACACGTAGCGATGTGTGCTGCCTCAGGAACGACGAACAACCTGTGTCCAAAATGAGCAACGATATTTGGGAAAGGAACAACGTCTCAACAATCAACGATTTTTGCCGTTTTTCGGATTGTTAGCGGTCGCTCATAGGTGTCACACGCAACGACGTCGCTAACAACGCCGGATGTGCATCACAAATTCCGTGACCCCAACGATATCTCGTTAGCGATGTCGTTGTGTGTAAAGCGGCCTTTACTCTTGACAAGGTAAGTAATACAATATAGAACTAGATTAATGCAAGACTCTGCTTAAAGCATACTTTTCACTATGATATTAGGTGCCTACCTGTTAGCCAGTAGCTGGGATCTGGTGCCGGAAGGAGACGTTAGATAGATAGCCAGGTCTCCTCTGCGTGGGTGTGTGATTGTGATTCGTACGACCACGTGTTCCAGATAAATGACATGGTGGTTTACGTTGTCAGCACATCCTGTTGCTTTATATACGGAGCGTACAACATTATCTGGACGAATTGTCCTATGTAAGATGAGGAATTAAAGCAGAACATGAATTTATCACTCAAGTAGTTGTCAATCATCATGTCTATTTAGTGCAGCAGCATGTTGCATCTTGATTTTAACTTTAAACGGGATTTTTTAGGTTAGAAAGAAAGAGCACATTATTAGAATTTACCATCAATATATGATTGGTGGAGGTAAAATGACCACAGTGCTATATGCCCTGTACTGTTCTCCCAGCTACCCATAGATGACCTACAGTAGCTCCCATTTACTTGAATAGTGCCATTCTGCTCTTTCCGCCACAGGTGACTGGAGCGCTGCAGTGCTTGAAACAGTAATGGGTCGCAGGGATACATCAGTGCTTAAACCCCTTTATTCTTAACATCAGTGGAGGTCCAGCATTTGGATGCCCACAATTATACAGTTATATTATATCCTAGCACAGTTGTCAGCTG
The DNA here is from genome assembly GCF_048569485.1 of Anomaloglossus baeobatrachus. NCBI lineage: Eukaryota > Metazoa > Chordata > Amphibia > Anura > Aromobatidae > Anomaloglossus > Anomaloglossus baeobatrachus. The sequence continues at coordinate 595,735,365 of NC_134353.1, read as the reverse complement.
TTTTATTTAAACTAAATATATGATGCATGTGTAACACCCCACGGGGTCTTGGGAACACTCGTCACCGGACGGGTGGAGGGCCAGGGGGTTGTCACGGGTGGCCCTGCCCAGTTTCGTGACCCCGTGGCGTACACCAAAAGGGGATGAAGGATGGGAAAGATGAAGGGATGAGAATGTTGGCACTTGTAGTTGTCTCGGGATGCCACCTGCGGTATGCTGCCAGGGATTAGCCGCCGCTGCGGTCGCTGTCCTCTGGGGCGGATGGTGTTGCATCTAGGATAGTTCAGCTTCCCAGAGGTGAAGCTAGGCCCCAGGGAGGATGATGGTTGTGGTAGTGGTCGTTGGCACCGGAGCGCTGGGCACCGGCGCCGGCAATGATGGGCTGTCTCAGTAGTTGCAGTTCAAGGTTTTTACTCACTGTCTAGTTGTCACCCTTAAAGTGCCGGTCTCTGCCGTGATGGGCTCCAGCGGATCACGGATAATTCGGAGGTCACCACCGGTGTTCCCATTGTGTGTCCTTTCTGGTCGGGGTCCCTTCAATCCCGTGGATGGAATGTGGAACGGGCTGCAGGTGTTTCCTGTACTCTCCGCAGACTCTAGAATCCCTGGTAGCTGTAGAGAGCCCGGGCTGAGCTGCCTGCTCCAAGCCACAGGTCTTGTAGTGCTACCAGAAGTATAAAGTGATGCCTGGATCGAGGTCCTGACTGTCCTCCTCACCCCAAGCTGTGCCCGGCGTAACTGACAAAAGTGTGAAGATGCTCCTTCCTTTTCCCCAAGTGGTGCCCGCCACCCAGGTGGTTGTCCTAGTGACCGGGAAAGTCCCATGCCTTGTGATGGCCAGCCCCCTATCTACCCTAGGCCAACCCCTGGTGGGAAAGCACCTGACTGTATGTGGTTTGTGAATGTGAGAAACACCAGCAATTAACCTCTTCCTTACCCAATATGAGTACTGCACCTTAAGTGAGATGCAGTACCCTGTGGCGAATGAAGCCTCAGAGGCACCACACATGTCTCGGGGAAGAAAAACCTCTGTTCAGTGAGGAATTGTACATTAAGAGTTACTGGGTTAATCACATATGATGCATCATGGCACATATTATAGAGAATAATTAAAATAGTCATAAAGAGAGTGAAAGCAGTGGAGAATTAATGGGACATGCACAGCGTATATGACTTTTATCATCAACTTAAAACATAACCAGTCAGAGAGTGATACAAAAGTGTAAGATTTACACCAACAGATAATGTATGTGCTATAGCAAAGGAAATATAAAAAGATATAACATTTTGTTCATTCTAGTTGACGAAACCACTGCCTATCATTACTGACCATTCACTGATCAGCATGCGCATTCACTGCCATCATCCACTGAGCATTGGAGAGGACATGTCCATTTACTGCCATCAAACTCATCTAATTTACAGCACTTGCTGGAAAGGATGATGATAGCCTTGTGAAACAGTTTATATCTATCAACTACATATCTCTGTCACACATCTGACATGTTGATTGTACTATAAATGGTGACAAGAGCTATAAACACTGTCACATTGGCTGTAATTGAATTATACATCTGTTGGTTGGGAAACTAAATGGCTTTAAGAATATGTTGGAGATGAAAGTTGTCATGTTCACTTTTTAGCAAAGGAATACATAAAATATATGACATATTACTTGATTTGTCGGTCCGTGTTTTCAACGCAAATATGCTGTGCAGGGACTGTTGTCCATTTCTCTGCTTCAATCACCATGGCTTCAGCATCCATTAAGCCAAATCCATATAGGTGGCTCACTGTTAATTAAAAGAAGAATTGAGTATTAATTTGGAAGCAGTATAGTGTTCCCCCAGATACTATAATGCATTAATACATTTATATTTTGTAAGTGTTAAAGAAGCACTCCCATAAAGGTTTTTATCCTCTTAATATATTGCAACTATGATATTATATGGCACTATTTGCTTACAATTGTTCATTTTGCCTTTCAATCCAGTAAATTCTTCTCTTTTCTCTACTCTATGTAGAAATAGGAACGCTCTTGTCCCTGCATGAATTATTCCCCTCTTCAACTCCTGACCCAGCTGCTCCCTTCTCACCCTGCCAGAGGGAAAATAAACTTCCTGCTTATACATAAAATTTGGAACGGTTCAGTTAATCAGTTTTTAATCATGTGATATAATAAACTTAATGGAAAACAGAAGAATTAACTGTGTAGAAAGGCAAAATGAGCAATTGTAAATACACAGTGCTACATGATATGATGTTTGCAATAAATTAAGGATAAAAAATGTGATGGGAGTGCTTTTTTAATTGCAAACCATTTAAATATTAACCCCTTCACCTCCCGACAATTTTCAGCTTTTTGTTTTTATTTTTCTCCTTCCCTACTTCCAAGAACCATAACTTTTTTTAATTTTTCCGACAGCATAGCTGTATGAGAGCTTCTTTTTTGCGGGATGTGTTATACTTTTGAATTAATTTTACCATACAGCATAGTGGAAAACAGGAAAAAATGTCAAGTGTGGGGATACGGTAAAAAAAAGGTGCAATTTCGCAATGTTTTTTTTTTATTTTTTTATTTATCATGTTCACTATATGGTAAAATTGATCAGGCAATATGATTCCCCAGGTCAGTATGAAGTTGTAGATACTAAAGATGTTTAGTTTTGTTTTTTGTTTTTTTTTTATTTAATTGGTGAAAATAATTTCATAAATTGTCAAAATAGGTTCTTTTGTCGCCATAATTTTCTCAATTTTGGGGATTTGGGGCTGTGTGATGGTTAATTTTTTGTGTCTTGACCCGATATTTTTACAAATACTATTTTTGAGTGGATGCAATGTTTTGATCGCCTCTTATTGCATGTTATTGAAATGTTGCAACAGCCCAAAAAAACTTAATTTTGGCGTTTTGACATTTTTTTTTTCTTTCTGCTGTTTACTAATCAGATTACATTATTTTATGTTTTGACAAATTGGACATGTCTGAAAGTGGCAATAGCAAATATGTGTATTTTTTATTGTGAATAGTGCAAAAGGGGATGATTTGTAATAAATGTATTTTATTGGGTGGAAATAGTCTTGGGTTATGAAATGGGGATGGGGAACCACTAGCATCAAACAGGAGGAACAATCTTGATCAATACTTGGAGTTTTACTGTACTATACATATTATGAGAAGATTTTTTTTAATCTGGCCAAATAAATCTGCATACAGGTCCCAACAGCAAACAGACTACACAGTCTGAATATTCTGAATGATTAATTTACTGAATCTTAAAAACACTTTCTTCTAACTTTACATAATCTCTTGGCTGTCTTATTTTCCACCATATTTTTGGCCCTAACTGTTGCCACAAGTTGTTCCACTTTTCAGCCACAGCCTTTGAAATCACAACCCTTTGTCGAATGAGTGTCTAAATCAAAAAATAAATAGGTCTAAAACTTGATCTGACTTTATGCCCCACATTTTGCCACATTTTTGCCCAAGTCTGGACTCACACACATTAGTAAATCTGCCTCACTGACTTCAAATGATAGCTAATATGTGATCTTGGACCTTAATTTAATTTAGTTCTAGGATGAAAAATTCTTTGACACGGCTCATAGATTTTTGTTACTGGATATATGACACATCATCTAAGCAAAAGCACAAATGTTTTTGCTTAACCTGTTTGGTCAGACTTTTTGTCAGTGGTGGTCCTACATCACAGAACTCCCCATTGTGATGTACTCACATGTATCTATGACAAATGAAAGATCATTTTGACTGATACTCCCTTTACAGCCATTAAAATGAGCTGCCATCTGCACACACTTTACTAATAATCCTGAGAGGCCATGTTCTGCTTCATGATGTCAATCAAGTTACTTCTATTAAGCTGCAAGACCTGCACAGAGAGGATTATGCAGCTCACCTATACCGATGTCATGAGTCAGATACTCAGAAACACTGAAGGATTCACAAACTATGACCCAGCACCAAAAATCCCTAGTACGAAAAAAAAATCCTTCATTTTTTTGGAACTTCCATAAAATCCAAAAATTACATGAACCACTATAAACTAGTATGACCTCAGGTCATGATTAGGATTTGTTATTCAATACGTTACCCAAAACATTTTTCAAATCTAAATGGAATTATCACGTGCTATTTTATGGTGGCTGGGTTCATTTTTGGAAGTTTCAAATTAAGAAAGAAGTATTTTATTAAGGACTTTGGTGCTGGATCACACCGTTTGTACTTTTAAAACCTACCATCTTATCTGTACATAAAGTCATCACTGAATCCATAAAAGGCAAAAATGAACATTATCTTCCCTGACAGGGAGCAAGAAAGAATGACCATTATAATGAAATGTTAGCTAAATTCTAGAATTAACAAGGTAGATGCCAATACTCAGGAACAATAAAATATAAGTAAAAATCAAAAAGGATATCCATACATGTGCCTACATTACTACTACAAAGCTCTGGCATGCATGCTGAGGTGCGCAGCTGCAGGTACTTAAAGTTTAGGACCACCTCAGAGAACAAGCATATAAAGTGTGCGGCAGTAAGGTGAAAATGCCCCTATGTGTGACATACTTTCATCACTATGTAGACAAAACACTTCAGATATCCCATGGTCTTAAAGAACTACACTCACACGGCACACATTCTGTACCAGGGCAGAAAAGACACATTATCAGCATCTTTCACTGTCATCTTTCACAAGAAACAAAACGATAACCCAAACACAAAGGGAAAAAATACAAGGGGCTGCTGATAAGTCTTTGAATTAAGGCCCCATTACACGCAACGATATCTCTAACAATATGTTGTCGGGGTCACGGATTTCATGACGCACATCCGGCGTTGTTAGCGACGTTGTTGCGTTTAACAGCTACGAACGTCTGTTAACGATCAAAAATACTCACCTAATCGTTGATCGTTGACACGTCATTCATTTTCAATATCTCGTTGGTTGTTGTGGACACAGGTTGTTCGGCGTTACTGAGGCAGCACACATCGCTACATGTGACACCCCAGGAGCGATGAACAACAGCTTACCTGCGTCCTCCGGCAACGAGGTGGGCATGTCGTTAATGTGGCTCCTCTCCGCCCCTTTGCTTCTATTGGTCGGCCGCTGTGTGACGTCGCTGTGACGGCGAACAAACCTCCCCCTTAACAAAGAGGTTGCTCGCCACCCACAGCGATGTCGCTAGGAAGGTAAGTACGTGTGACGGGTGTTAGCGATATTGTGTGCCACGGGCAGCGATTTGTCCGTGACGCACAACCAATGGGGGCGAGTGCTTTCACGAGCATGTCGCTGCGTGTAAAGCAGCTTTTATCCAGAAAGAAACGAGATTGGATGATGAAACTTTACATTTATTCCACAAACTCTTCACTGAGGTCAATAAACTTCTTACATCGGTATTCCAAGTGCTGTAAACCTGGCAAAAAGAAGGATTTTGGTTGTGCCTCCAACAAGGAATCCGTAGCAGCCATGGTATCAGAAATGATGGGAAATTTGGTACCCTTGAGGTGTTTCTTCAGGTTTTGAAACTGATGATATTCGGACGGAGCTAGATCTGGTGAATAAGGTGGGTGGTCAACCAGCTGGGAGCCAAGCTCTGCCAGTTTTGCCGTGGTCGCTTGTTGCAGTGTGAGCAAAGGCGTTGTCTTGCAGGAACAAGATTCCTTTGGACAGATTGTCGCACCTTTTGGCCTTCAGAGCTGCCTTCAATTAGTCCAAAAGTTTAATGTAATACCTTGCATTGATGGTGGAATCCTTTTGAAGGTAGTCCACTAATAGCATGCATTCCTTATCCCAAAACACAGATGCCTTCACCTTAGTGGCTGATTTTTGCACCCTGAACTTCTTTGGACGAGGAGAACCACTGTGCCTCCACTCCTGACTGCTCCTTGTTTTCAGGGTCATACAAATAAATCCATGTCTCATCTTCGTGACCAGTCGATACAGGAGGCTCTTATCAGTCCAGAAACACTGACAAATGGAGCGGGAAGTTTTCACTTGCATGCTTCTCTGATCTGTTATCAAACATTTAGGCACCCACTTTGCAGGTAGCTTCCTTATGTCCAAATGTTCATGGATAATGACACAAGCACATTCGCGGGAAATCCCCATGATGTCTATTATTGCTTTAGCTCAAATTTGTCGATTCTCCAGTATGAGGTTGTGCACAGTATTGACGATCTCCGGAACAACAACCACTCTTGGTCGTCCAGGACGTTCCTCATTATTGGTGCTGAAGTGGCCAATTAAATTTGGCAACCCAGTTCTTAACTGTGGAATATGAAAGGCGTTGATCTCTCAAGGTCTGTGACATATCACCATGAATATCCTTTATGGACTTTCCTTGCAGAAACAAGAATGTTATCACTCCTCTGCTCTAAGTTGTTGTGAATATCGCATTAGACTCCACCATTTTGTTTTCCCGCGTGCGTAGAACACTGTTGCCATAACCAACAAACACACAATTTTGAAAGAATATATTAGACACAAAAGGCTTTCATGTGATGTAACATTTGTTACCCTAGAAACAAAGAAAAATCACAAAGCCAAAGACTTATCAGCAGCAGTAGTCATACAAAAAATAATTTATATTATTATATATCTATTGAAAACTATACCGAACACAAAATGGTCTCAAGAAGGATTCTGCTAAACTATATCAGTGGGGGCAACCACATCCCTTCAAATATCACCAATAGTAGTATTTTAATAGGGTCCTTCATCTATGTCCTCCATTAGATCATCTATTAATTGCTTAACAAAGTATAGCACAGATATATTTGATAGTAATCCAGAACAGAACTCCTTTCAGGATGTGTCTGATAAGATGCTAATGAGTACATATTATTGCTGGCTTTTAATATGGCCTCATAAAGCAGTTTGTACTCACCAATGAACAGAGAAAAAGCTCTGTTCAATCTTTTTTTATCATCTAGAATGACATAAGAGTTTATACTTTCGGCCATAACCCCTGATATTAAGGTTTAATGATTATAATTGTTCACTGAACCAAAAAGATAAAAATGTATGTTCTACTTTATTAGTTCCAGGCCCAAAAATTAACAAAGTTTTGTATTAAAATCGAGAGCAATGTTCACTAAAGGGGCTATCCACTATTAGAAATAGAAAAACTGATGGCCTATCCAATTTTTGAGCAGGGGTGATATGAGTAGGACTCCCATTTCAGCCCTTTCTTAAGCCACCCAAACAAATTAGATGGCTGTTGGCCGAATGATGTCTGGGTAATTGTTCGGCCATCAGCTACATCGGCCATACCTCCCTTTAAGTGGAGCGCTCACTCGGCTGAGTCCTGATGAATAGAAACTGTACTGTTCAGAATCAGCTAGGGAGCTGAAGCACAGTGTGTGCTGGTGCAATACCTTACAGCACCAGCAGTGGGAGCAGATACCACGAGGCGTGTGGAGGATGGTCAGACAGGCTGGGTCGAATACCGTGAGGAGCAAAAGAAGACCGGAGGGACACGCAGGAGAAAGGTCGGGGTCAGGCCGAGATCATTACCGGAGGAAGCAACTGAGGAAGGGAGGTAGACAGGGAGAGAACAAGAAGTGGGCCGGAAAGGAATGAAGGTATGTCAGGGGAAAAAGACGGAGAACAAGGGGACGAGACAGAGACAGAGGATGAGAGCACAGGGGAGACAGATCACGATCAAACACTTGCAGGGACCAGCAATCACAGCAAAGCAGAGCTTAGCTTATAGCCGGCGTCAGATCACCAGAGATGAAGCCATTTAAAGCGTCCAGGCTCCGGAAACGAGGCCCATTAGAAGGCTCCACCCCCTAGCCATGTGGCAGGGGAGACAAAACCATGGACTGTTTGATGACAGTTTATTTATCAAAAAACAAAAGGATCTGCAGTCCGAAATCGTGGTGGATCATTAACTACCTGAACAATCAATTGTATGCTGCTTCCATAGATATTAGGCTCCGAACCCATCCTTATCACTGGGTTGGGCTGACATTAGGGTACCTTCACACTTAGCGATGCAGCAGCGATCCGACCAGCGATCTGACCTGGTCAGGATCGCTGCTGCATCGCTACATGGTCGCTGGTGAGCTGTCAAACAGGCAGATCTCACCAGCGACCAGTGAACAGCCCCCAGCCAGCAGCGACGTGTAAGCGACGCTGCGCTTGCACGGAGCCGCCGTCTGGAAGCTGCGGAGACTGGTAACTAAGGTAAACATCGGGTATGGTTACCCGATGTTTACATTAGTTACCAGTGTGAGCAGGGAGCAGGGAGCCGCGCACACTGAGCGCTGGCTCCTTGCTCTCCTAGCTACAGTACACATCGGGTTAATTAACCCGATGTGTAATGCAGCTACATGTGCAGAGAGCAGGGAGCCGCGCACACTGAGCGCTGGCTCCTTGCTCTCCTAGCTGCTGTACACATCGGGTTAATTAACCCGATGTGTACAGCAGCTACATGTGCAGAGAGCCGGAGCCGGCAGCACAGGCAGCGTGAGAGCTGCAGAGGCTGGTAACTAAGGTAAATATCGGGTAACCACCTTGGTTACCCGATGTTTATCTTGGATACAGCTTACCTCAGCTGTCAGACGCCGGCTCCTGCTCCCTGCTCGCTTCATTTGTCGCTCTCTTGCTGTCACACACAGCGATCTGTGTGTCACAGCAGGAGAGCGGCTTTGAAGAAAACGAACCAGGGCTGTGTGTAACGAGCAGCGATCTCGCAGCAGGGGCCAGATCGCTGCTCAGTGTCACACACAGCGAGATCGCTAATGATGTCACTGCTGCGTCACAAAAAGCGTGACTCAGCAGCGATCTCGGCAGCGAGCTCGCTGTGTGTGAAGCACCCCTTAGTCTAATGTACATGGGGGGCTTTAGGATAGGCTATAAATTTGTAAGAACTAGATAATCCTTTTTAATGTTTGCAATATTAACAGTATCAACCTCCCTGGTATTGAGTCATGGAAATCTGTTGCATCAGTGCCATTTAGTGTATCAAATTTATTGAATATGCTGCTGGTAGGCAGCTGTAACATACTCTCATCTGGGCATACATCATTGATATACCCCCATTGTTGTCTGATTGTTTTTGTGCATGCATTTAGTAATAATGAGATATAAAGTTGTGTGCATGGATCGTATTATAAACAAGCCAGCAAATGGATCTAAAGCACAGTAAAATCAACGGGCAGAAGCAGGCAGGCTGAGAGAAATGAGCCGATACTAACTTCACTAACAATGGTCCAGCCGGCATAAACCTCCAACCTTCAGAAATCTATTGATGTCATTTCCATCATGATGCCGTGTTCTGGCAGAGAAAGACAAGCCTGGAACCCTGTAGCCTCATGTTTAATCTTTGCAGTGTTCTTATGATGTACATGACATACGGCAAAACCTTTATGATTTTTGAGATGCGAGTTTTCTGTTTCCCTAGCAACTGTGGACTTTAATGTTTTTTTTTTATCAATATGAAACTATTCATATTTCTTACAAAACTCTTCTATTTGTGGAGAGTTAGGCATAAATCTCTGAATTAAATAGTGGTAATAGTGGGGTTCTGATCTATTAATGGGCTGCAGGCAGCATTATAATGCAAATGCTAAATATACCGTAATTCATGTGAGCAAGAACAGAATAATGTGATTACCATAATAGTTACTAAGACCATGTTCACATTATCTCATACAGGGTTGGCACTAGAGGGAAAACTGGGCAATTATTCAGGGCCCCCCACTTCCCTTAGGGCCACCATGGTCTACAGCAGGAGGTATACTGATAATAGCATTAAAACAATGTAAAAAAAAAAAACTCCAAGCATATATTTGGAATTACTGCGTTCGTAAAATTCCGATCTAACAAAGTATAAAGTAAATTAATCTGATTTGTAAACGGTGTAACGAGAAAAAAAACCGCTGGAATTACAATTTTTTCGGGCCGTCTCAACATTGCAATAAAATGCAATTAGAGGCTATCAAAACATTGTTTCTGTCCCGAAACGGCATCAGTAAAAACATCAGCTCAAGAGCACAAGAAATAAGCCCCACATAGCCCTATATCCCGAAAAATGAAAGTGCTACGGGTCTCAGAAAATGGAGACAAAAGTAATTTTTTTTTTTTTTTTTTTTTACAAATTTCAGAATTTGTTTCTCCACTTAAATAAAAAATAACTAAAAACAAAAAAAAACTATACATGTTTGATATCCGCGTACTCGTACTGACCTGAGTAATCATCTTGGGAGGTCATTTTTACTATATAATTAAGTAAAAACATCAGCTCAAGAGCACAAGAAATAAGCCCCACATAGCCCCATATCCCGAAAAATGAAAGTGCTACGGGTCTCAGAAAATGGAGACAAAAGTAATTTTTTTTTTTTTTTTTAAATTTCAGAATTTTTTTCTCCACTTAAATAAAAAATAACTAAAAACAAAAAAGAACTATACATGGTTGATATCTGCGTACTCGTGCTGACCTGAGTAATCATTTTGGGAGGTCATTTTTACTATATAATTAACATGGTAAATAAAAATTTCAAAAACGTGTTATTTTGCAATTTCATTGTTCTTGGATTTTTTTTTCCCCGTTTTTCAGTATATTTTGAGGTAGAATGAATGGTTTCATTAAAAAGTACAACTCACCCTGCAAAAAACAAGCCCTCTTACAAGGCCTCTGTGGACAGAAAAGTAATAAAGATATGGCACTTGGAAAAAGAGGTGGAAAAAACAAAACAAATAAGCATAAAATCTCCTGGAGGTGAAAAGGTTAAAATCATTGTAATTGCCATATAATAGCAGCACTAGAGCTCCCTGCAGGCTTCATTACTCAGATGGTCATGATGGGTTTACTAACTAACTAAAAAATGAATCATATCTATAAAATGTAATTAGGGTGCCTCCTTAATTCTTAAATGTAGACACTTGTCAGGCAAGCAGAACTTGTTACAAGACATTAAGCTGAACATTTCCACTAGTGACCCCATAACAACACAAGACAGGAAGTGCTGTCATATGGGTTTTGGAATGTGATGATGGTGCCTAATAATTCAAATTTCTATTTTTTTGTGCAAAAATAGATTTAGATGAAGTATATACCATGGGAGCTCTTTGTTAAAAATTACACTTAAGTAGATGACCCTATGAAAACATTTTTACGGTCTCTCCAGTTTGTTTACAACATTTTTTGGTAATTCTTAATTAATATAAGAAGTCCTGAGTTCATAATCAGTCTGCCAGGAAAAGCACTTGACAGACAGGCTGTATTTCCAAGCAGGGTTCACTTCAGAAATCTCACCAGCAGGAAATTCAAGCTCGGGGAAGCTTTAAATAGTTACAGCTGCCGGGTGATAGAGCAGACTGAATTGCAGCTCTGGAAACACTTGTTGGCAGAAAGGCAATGAACACAAACAAAGTGTTCAGAACCAGGAAAGCAACTGAACCTGACTGTGGCTCTATGGAGTGGGAAATGGACCATAAAACAGGAGACTGCCAGTTCAAATCTGATGTATGACAAAAGGATTCTTTACTGTCAAACACTGTAGAATACCTGACCACAAGAGGTAATAATGGCAGATATTATAACAAAATTTATAAAAGGGCTGGATGTTTTCCTCACAACCCTCATGGCCTATAAATAATCTAGTGATATACAATAGAAGGGATAACTGGTAAAGGAAGGTTGAACTTGATGAACCTGTGTCTTTTTGCAACCTTTATAACTATGTGAATAAAAATTAATAAACCTGCGCTAAAAGAAAGTAGTATTTATTTGACCTCAGGAAAAATAACTAAAAATAACTATTATTCTGATGATAAAAAAAGATATAAAAATATATTATATGTATAAATCTGTTATTGGGGTATGGCCGGTGGCTAATACCCCTATTACAATTATTAAGATACAATAAAATGACAAAATAAGTCAGATTTAAATATCGATATTTTTTGAGACATGACATGCCATGATATATAATTTAAAACAGTTCATTTAAATTAATTCAAAAGAGCCCCATAGAAGAAAGCCGCTGGCTATGAAAAGGGGCACATATTTTGAATAATAAAGGTGCCTGTGTGGGTTTTTGGTATAAATTACAGTGAGCTGAAGTATGCAGTCAATTAATTTAATCCTCCCTTTGTGATTCCAATCACCCCACAGCCGTCGATGTTTCAGCCGACTGAGGCCTCACTGCAGTGTACCTGGGGTTAGAGGATGGAGAGGTCTATAGAAGTACCTGCTACTATCTGTACCTGTATTTCCTTTGGTCTGGAGGAGATTAATTAATATAATCTTGGAATAAGACGCTGTGGTCCCCCACAAAGGCACTTAACGGTACCTGGAACTCCTTTTGTCCAGAAGAGATAAGCTGCTGTGGTCCACTTGTGTGCTCTTCCAGCATACATAGATAGATTTCAGCAGTCTGTGTCTCCACTTGCTACTGCAGGATAGGAGACCTGGTGTGAAAGGTCTTCCTGGGGTAGGAGTTCAGGGAGTTCACGGAGATAAGTCTAATCACTTCTGTCTCACATGAATCCTCTTTTTACAGGTCAGCAGTCTATCCAGGTGTGATAGAACAATGTGTAAAGATCTGGGCTTAGATCCGACGGCTGTTTCGGGAGCTAATGAGGCTCCCTTATATATACACAAAATAACTATGTAACTATATTTTCCAAAAGTGTTACCTGACCATGTTTTGGCTTTTGGATGATATACATCAGTATACCCAGGGGCATAACTATTGTGAGTGCAGGGGTTGCACTTGCACCCAGACCCTGGAGTGTAGTAAGAACGTTCACAGTATCCCTAAGACCTCTTTCACATGTCAGTGATTCTGGTACGTATGTGACAGTTTACATATGTACCAGAATCACGGACATACGCAGACCAATTAAAATCAATGGGTCTGCGCACACATCAGTGATTTTTCACTGACCGTGTCTCCGTGCGGTGTATACGCTTGTCCGTGATTTCCGCACTGAGACATGTCCATTTTTTTCTGCTATCACTGATGTCCTACGAACCACACTATGGTGTGATCCATGAAACACGTACTAGAAAAAAATGTACATTGAAAATAAAAAGGTTGTTATACTCACCTTCTCCAGCGATGCTGTCTTCAGCCTCTGCTGTCTCCTCCTTCCAGCCCGGCTGCTTATTTTCATGCATATTCACTTATACACGGAGCAGCCAACCCGGAAGTAGCTGCAGCGGAGGTCAGCGGCTGCCGGATACACAGCAGAGCCAAAGAGTTCATAACCATGGACAGCAGGAGCGGGGACAGGTGAGTATATGTCCATGTGCTATCACAGATGACGGACACGGATCACGGATAGCACATGGATAACTGACGTGTGCTGTGAATCACGTCACACAGAGGAACATATGCGTTTTTTACACGTCAGTGAAAAACGTCTGTGTTTTTCACTGACGTGTGAAACAGGCCTAACATGTACAGGGCTCTTAACCTGCTATTCACATAGCCTTCAGGTAGAAAACTTTGAAAATGTTTTGTCTGTTTTCTTAAATCTTTAAAGACAATATTGAGTATCTCAGTATCTGAATGTGTTGTGTCATCATAAACGGCCGTTCCATGTAGTGTTTTATGATTTATGCAAAACGATGACATTAACGTCATATGAGTGACTGGCAAAAAATCCAAGTGGATCTATGCAGCGCTCAATCCACTTTTATCGGTAAGAGATCGTTCTGTGTACACAAGCTTTTAATGTTATCGGAAAATGTCTTGTTACACAGGACGATGTGCTGCTGAGAATAATCATTTTTAAAGGCAGCTCAAAAGTCATTTTGCTTGTCAAATGAGTGTCTTCAGAGCAACGCTCGTTTACGATAATTAGCTAGTATAAATGAACCCTAATAGAGATAGCCAAATTCAGTACTCAGCTACTGTATGTCCATCAGTCCATTAGACAATTAATACAGTTTATTCTGTGTCATATGTATAACAGCAGAGAAGGGGAGAATGTGACATAAAAAATGTATCAGACACAGACAGAAGAGGTCCCTGTGGAAGAACAATGTATGGGCCCTTTGAAGTCCAACAGCTCATCATAAAGCACAATACCACCTTTGGGCCCCTCTACGACTGCACAGGTTGCACCGATGGTGTTTCTACCCTTGCATATAGGGGCTAGTGCTAAATAATTGTACATAGTTGAACAAATATAGAGGCAAAGAACTGAAAAAATAATACAAAATACAATAAGTAAAACAGCTGAGGACCAGATAAGATGATAGAAGAACACAGGTGTGTGAGATCAGTGTTGGTATGGCGTTGAGGCAAGGAAGTACGGAGCCCAGTGCGATTTTCTATTATGGTCAGAGAAGTTATAATCAATAAAATGTATTTATTAACTAAAAATGTATTTTCAGTTAATGCCTGCATAGTTTCCAAATGAAGCAACTAAAATATCTACTTTTTTTGCAGGATTTATGTCTACAGAGGGGCTGTCTCCTAACCGGTGCAAAGTGTTTATGATTAAGATATTATTTAGGTCTTCTTCGTCATGTGAAGTAATGTCATGCAGGGACTGCCGTAGGCAATATATCTGCTGATAAATTTCACGAAAGGTATGAAGCTGTAAACAGAGCAGTCTGTATCTATCATACCATCAGATTGTGCCTCGCAGGCATATCTACAGTAGCTGAGTAAGAGGCGATATCATACCCCCTGTTATGCAAGTTACATCTTAACTATCCCTGCCTTAGGTTTCTTCCCCCAGCAGCATTGTTTTTGAAGCCAATCCTTGACACATAAAGAAAACATTAGTTATCCAGCAATATACTATGCAGCCTGAGTTGATTCTGGGGAATTAATTACACACTTATTGTATTACTGTTAAGGCATAATCAGCATATGGATGGAAGCTGGTGGGCATCTACAGGCAAGGGCTCTTAAGGGATATTTGTCATTGAATTCAACAGATAATCACTAATAAGGTGAGTGTCATTGAGCCTCCACCATGGGACTTAAAAGTGGCTGAACATTTCTCATTTATACTCATCATTGCTCCTTTTGTATCCCGCTGCCTCCAACACTCAGATTTGAGTTCCGTTTCTCCTGCTTTTAAGATGGCCACCACTGTGGCATTGGAAAGTCTAAATCTCACCTCCCTTATCTTTCCTGTGCTTTCCTATGAAATAAGAAAGGCAGGGGAGGTGCAGTTTAGACTTTCTACTAAAATTCCCATGCCAATGCGGCAGCCATTTTGGAAGCAGGATGAAAGGAATGCTGATCTGACATGAGGAGGCAATAGGAGGCAAATGGAAAGTGCTAAAATAGATGGCATACATTAGGACTGTCTAGAAAAAGGATTTGTAAAATGTGCAAGATTCAACACAATTATGTCTTCTCCAAGGTTGCTCAGCTATTTTTGCAAGCCCTATAAAAATGAATGGAGAGAGCCACATATACACAGACACCTCTCCTCTCTCAGTGGTGCAGGATGAGGCCCAATTCTTGAGCTAGTTATCGGTTCCAGCTGTGGGACCCATTTTAGTCATACTTTTATGGTAAATACTTTGGATATGTCATAAATGTAAAAGATTTCAACATCTATTTAGGTGTCAATTCATTAAGACTAACGTTGCACAATACAGTCTTAATGAAAGGGTGTTGTGGGGTAAGATGCACCAAATTCATTAAGAGGTTCTTGGCACTTAATGAATGTGGTGCACCTTCTCAATGGCGTGCACCTCTCTATGCCTCGCCAGAAATGCTGCTCCAGTCAAGGACCAGAGTAACAGTTCGGGCTTAAATAATGGCACTCATGTTACATTATGTCTGATTCATTTGGTGGGCACCGCCTCTCTTCATCCTGTCCATACTACACCTACTTTGACCGATTAGATTTTCGTGAAAACGCCAAAAGTCTCAAAACTCCAAGTTGCACAAAATTTTGATTTTTCAAAGTGTTTTATTCCAAAAAACTGGTGTAGAATCAGCCTCTTAAAATACTGTATGCACAAAATGGTGTGAAAAAAAATCATCTATGTTATCTTTTGCATAATTTTCTCCCTTTTAGTAACTGGTACTTACATGTATCCTACAAACGTACTGATAAATCTCCGAATTGTTTATATTGGGCAAAAAAACCCCCCAAAACAATAGCAAAGTAAATTTAGATAACCAAGTTGCAGGCTTTGATTACTAATGAACATTTTGTAAGTTCTACTTTTCTTTGTAGAATATATTAGCTCTACGTAGTATAGGGTTGTTATTCTTATACTAAATAATATTGGCTAGTCATATAATCCCCAATAAATGTCACCTTTGAAAATATGAGCACACAGTGCCAGCTTGTCTCATTACAATGGGCATGTCACTACTATGCAAGGCCTCACTGCCACAAGCTCGTTCTTACACAATATATATTCAGCAATTGCAGATGTTACATTTTATCTAATAAAATAATCTTTAGAGCATAATAAACATAATATTGTTTTACGTCTCCCCAGCTAAAATTATACTGAAGATGCAATAAAAACTTTGCTTTTTTTTATGTTTGTGCAATCAAAGAAAACATAAAACTGCATGACATTTATAATTATAATTAAAAATTTCACTTGCTTACTGTATTGTAGGGATATAAACAACTTTACTTAACAGAGTTTTATCCATTTCAAAAGATAAGCTGTTTAGTCATAAAATAAAAAAGTAGTAACTTGGTAATGTCAGCATGGATGGTTTTATTCTGGTAGCCATTGCTACGCTCATGTATGTCTGTACTGTTTTACTACATGTCATAGATCAGTGTTTCTGAATATTTCTAAGCTGAGTATCTCTACTCTATGCAAAGAAATTACATCAATGCACTTCAATGATTATGATTACACACTGGCTGGTGTATATTACCATACTGGAAAGACTGTGGTCACATGAGCGATGATTCTCTCTTCTGAGAGAATCGGATCAATTATGCTAATAACACACATCTCAAACTCTAATCAAAGTCACAGTCTACTGTGTCTCTTTCATGGCAGAATTGAATCACAGGTGCAAAGAAGATGAAGAACTTAATTTCTCCATTTTCTCCATTGTATGTGTCAGGGTCAATTGAACTACACTTAGAAAACATCAGCATGAGAAAACATACGGTGAATCACACTGTCCCATAGCCTAACATTGAACTGAGGGATATCCGATAACATATTGGATAGCACTCATTCGATGTATGCCCTCATGTGAGCGCAGCCAAACACAAAGTATAGAATTGCACAGTAAATTTCATCCCATGGTATACTGTAAACAATTTATCCTCTCGTCTCCCATACTATGGCTACCAGCAGGTTGATTAACAGGGAGACATGCAAAATTTTACATCTGGACAAGAAAAACAAAAATAATATCTACAGAATGAGAGGAGTAGAACTATGAAACAGCAAGTGTGAAATAGAATTGGATATACTAATAAATCACAGACTGACCATGAGTCAACAGTGTGATACAGCAGCAAAAAAGGCAAACACAGTCCTGTGATATACAGTTAGGTCCAGAAATATTTGGACAGTGACACAATTTTCGCGAGTTGGGCTCTGCATGCCACCACATTGGATTTGAAATGAAACCTCTACAACAGAATTCAAGTGCAGATTGTAACGTTTAATTTGAAGGTTTGAACAAAAATATCTGATAGAAATTGTAGGAATTGTACACATTTCTTTACAAACACTCCACATTTTAGGAGGTCAAAAGTAATTGGACAAATAATCCAAACCCAAACAAAATATTTTTATTTTCAATATTTTGTTGCGAATCCTTTGGAGGCAATCACTGCCTTAAGTCTGGAACCCATGGACATCACCAAATGCTGGGTTTCCTCCGTCTTAATGCTTTGCCAGGCCTTTACAGCCACAGCCTTCAGGTCTTTCTTGTTTGTGGGTCTTTCCGTCTTAAGTCTGGATTTGAGCAAGTGAAATGCATGCTCAATTGGGTTAAGATCTGGTGATTGACTTGGCCATTGCAGAATGTTCCACTTTTTTGCACTCATGAACTCCTGGGTAGCTTTGGCTGTATGCTTGGGGTCATTGTCCATCTGTACTATGAAGCGCCGTCCGATCAACTTTGCGGCATTTGGCTGAATCTGGGCTGAAAGTATATCCCGGTAAACTTCAGAATTCATCCGGCTACTCTTGTCTGCTGTTATGTCATCAATAAACACAAGTGACCCAGTGCCATTGAAAGCCATGCATGCCCATGCCATCACGTTGCCTCCACCATGTTTACAGAGGATGTGGTGTGCCTTGGATCATGTGCCGTTCCCTTTCTTCTCCAAACTTTTTTCTTCCCATCATTCTGGTACAGGTTGATCTTTGTCTCATCTGTCCATAGAATACTTTTCCAGAACTGAGCTGGCTTCATGAGGTGTTTTTCAGCAAATTTAACTCTGGCATGTCTATTTTTGGAATTGATGTATGGTTTGCATCTAGATGTGAACCCTTTGTATTTACTTTCATGGAGTCTTCAATTTACTGTTGACTTAGAGACAGATACACCTACTTCACTGAGAGTGTCCTGGACTTCAGTTGATGTAGTGAACGGGTTCGTCTTCACCAAAGAAAGTATGCGGCGATCATCCACCACTGTTGTCATCCGTGGACGCCCAGGCCTTTTTGAGTTCCCAAGCTCACCAGTCAATTCCTTTTTTATCAGAATGTACCCGACTGTTGATTTTGCTACTCCAAGCATGTCTGCTATCTCTCTGATGGATTTTTTCTTTTTTTTCAGCCTCTAGATGTTCTGCTTCACCTCAATTGAGAGTTCCTTAGACCGCATGTTGTCTGGTCAAAGCAACAGCTTCCAAATGAAAAACCACACACCTGTAATCAACCCCAGACCTTTTAACTACTTCATTGATTACAGGTTAACGAGGGAGACGCCTTCAGAGTTAATTGCAGCCCTTAGAGTCCCTTGTCCAATTACTTTTGGTCCTTTGAAAAAGAG
Source organism: Anomaloglossus baeobatrachus (assembly GCF_048569485.1). NCBI lineage: Eukaryota > Metazoa > Chordata > Amphibia > Anura > Aromobatidae > Anomaloglossus > Anomaloglossus baeobatrachus. Next base: position 595,716,420 of record NC_134353.1, on the reverse strand, counting down.
GAGGCTATGCATTACAGAGCTATGATTCCTAAACCCTTTCTCCGATTTGGATGTGAAAACTCTCATATTGCAGCTGGGAGTGTGCACTTTCAGCCCATATTATATATATATTTGTATTTCTGAACATGTTTTTGTAAACAGCTAAAATAACAAAACTTGTGTCACTGTCCAAATATTTCTGGACCTAACTGTATTAAGAGTCTCGATCATGTGAAGCAATTATTCCCCTCTACTTCTATTTGGTCAGACCTCATCTGGAATACTGTGTCCAGTTCTAGGCACCACATTTTTAAAAAAAGACATTGAAAAACTGGAGCAAATTCAGAAAAGAGCTACCAGGATGATGGACTGCAAAATATATCCTATGAGGAACGGTTAAAGAATCTGGTAATATTTAGCTTGCAAAAAATTAGGCTAAGAGGAGAATAATAATAATTTATAGCTGTGTACAAATATCTGAACAGAAGTCACACTGTAGAGGGATCTGCCTTATTCTAATTTGCCATGGAAGCATAAGAAACAATGGAATAAAACTGAAACAGAGAAGACAGATTAAATATTAGAAAAAAACATTTTGACACTGAGGGTGATCAATGAGTGGAACAGGCTTCCTTGAGGTGGCAAGTTCTCCTTCAATGGAAGCCTTCAAACAGAGGTTGGACAGACATCTTTATCAGGTTTTCCTCAAGAATTGCCCACCATTTTGAGCCATCAATCTTTCCATCAACTCCAACCAGCCTCTCTGTTAGTGCTGAATAAAAGCATCTCGACAGCTCCTTTTACAATGTGGGAATGATACCAGCTATTTACGTTATCTGAATATAACAGTTTTTTCTTCTTTAGATGTTGACAGATGTGTGTGATTTTCTAGGAGAGCTGTAATAATGATAGTAAAAGATTACTTATGCCGATGGTATGAGGATACACAGTATCTGGTCCCAATTAGTGAGAATTGAGTCTGTCATGTTGATCTGTGAGTCTGCTTTAACATGAATGCTGTCACATGATTTGTCTTCTCTTGCAGTATATCTGGCTGATTCCAGGAGACATTGTGTATATTATCAAGCTATGCCATTTTTTCTACCACCTTGAACTGTTCTCCATGACAGAGGTGCTTAAAGATGTCAATGTGTATGGTTCTCCCAGTTGCCTCTCATACTCATAACCCATGACACTTTCATTTATAATTGTCTTATGAGATTTGTTGTATCCACTCAAGATTTCAGTTCACTAAATCCTTATAACACATACATGTGGAAACAATCTACATTGGAGGAGGGTGAGTTTTAGATATATGGCCTATGACCCCTTCCTGGGGTATTCAAGGTACCTTTTATAGTGCAGAGACTGATGAACAACTGAAAAAGGCATTTACTCCATATGAGGCAACTAAAGTAGGGGTTCTCAATGTGAGCACAAACAGAATAAATGCACCATGAGACACAGAGCTTGGCGGTTACACGTCAAACTTGTAATAGGAAGAGACTTTGGGTAGAATCCAGAGATCAAGAAGTGATGACATACCCTACAGATATGACATCACCTTATAAAATGGAAAAGCCTGTTACATATCAAATATTAATCTATGTAAATATTCAATGCATAATATAACTGAATCCCTTTACTATACTGTAGTCCCTCTATTCTTACAAGACCTATACCCTAGTGTTTTATAATCTTACAGTATTTTTTGACAACTGTATTTCATGGTAACATGATCCCTGCTTTTACGTACTTTTTCCTTATCTCATCCCTTTGATGAGTAATGACAACACTAATGTTTTAATGCAGGATTGATGTGTAAAAGTTCCAAAGTACATAATTTATTATGGCTTGATAAAGCTTTACAGTACAGATTATTATTGTAGGTTCTAGGTGGGTAGAGATGTTGTACATTGACTATGTGCCATAACCATTTTTAATTGCTGGATCTTTATAGATTGCTGCTTTTTCATAATTTTGGTTTAATATCTAGAAATATTATTAGATGCAACATAAAGTAAAAAAAAATAATAATTGAAATATTAACAACCTACCTTTGTGGCCTGCAGCATTTGTTTTCCAGTCAGGTGCATTTAGGTGTCTTTGGCGAGACGTCCGAACAATTATATGCTGTACATCTCTCCAAGTTAAGAATGGGCTGTAAGAATAAAACATAGCAGATGGCAATTAAATAAAATAAAAAAAAAAATTACATAGGTGCTGGGCCTTTTGAGAGCCATACAAAAATACAACTCATGGTGCTCAGCTACATGAAAGGGTTGTCTGATTAGAAATATAGGTTCCCAATTGAGTTTAATTGCAATGAACTGTATTTTAGCAAAACTAGTACAATTTCTGGAAATTAGTACATCTTATTCTAACTTCATAAACCCCTTTTGGTCCATCGATAGAAGGTTACATAGAGAAGCAAGAATTTTATGAAAGTGGCAGAAAAGTTTTACAATGATGCCAAATGTTTAAGCAAGGTGCTATGACCCACTGAACTACTTCATAGCTTAGCAATGATATTCAGAATGTTAACCATGGTGCCATTGGTACCTAGGCCATGATCCATCAAGACCGTCATGAACAATTCCGGTCTCAATGAGAAGGTTTGTTTGAGTCTGAAGCTCTTGATTCATTAGTATGTGCCGCTTCAAAATCTTACTCCAGGCAGGAACTGGAGTTAGATTTCTAACATAATTCATGACGAGTGGTGGTGTCACACCCCAGTTTCAGCGGAACTGGATGAAACTGATGTGAAAATACCAACAGTTGCTACATTTTGGGCAAAGTATGCATTGCGCAAAAATTTTAAGACATTTCATAGCGATTTATGTGTAATATCTTTCATGAATTGGGGCTAAAATGTCTTTTTATCAACAGCTAATGGGCCACATAAAAGGATTTGGAGAACCAACAATCGCTAGTTGGAAAACAGTGCCGTAATATATCATTAAAGATAACGCGACAAAATGATCACGTAGATTCCACAAATCTACTTTGTGATTCATTACAATTTCAGTTCTGGTCTGATTACAATTAAGTGTTCACACACGTGTAGCCGTATACACAGCTTGTAAGTAATGAGATACCACTCAGTCCCATAACACATGGCATAATTAATCAGAGGGAGAGAGTGATTTATATGTTTGTAAAAACAAACCATTGCTAAATAACCAGATCCATGGCCATGCAGAACTGTTAATGTCTCAAACTGAAATGATTAACTGGATTTTGATAGCTTCCTTGTGAAACAGGAAAAGGTAAAAGTTGAGCCTAAAAAGATTAATAGGTCGCTGCTCCATCAGCCAATTCATGTCATTAATCTAGACTGGACTGCACTTTTTATTCACAGTAAGACCCGTTCTGTATAAGTAAATAACTTCCACATGGAAACCTTGGCAGTTCTCTGCTGTCGAGACAGAAAGCCTGGCTACAAATTGTAGGACAACATTGGCTTGTGGTTGCCCTTACAATAAATTCCTGATACAGTGTTTGATGAAGAAGAAGCAAGTGTTAAAAATCGTTGTTACATGTGTAATGCAAACATGGTAGTTTTCACAAACCAGAAGTAAAAGACTGAAAAGGGATAGTCAACTAGATTTGTGTTAACATTTTACAGTACACTGTCTTCCTATAAAAAAAATTCCTATAGTATTGCAGCACCTATTCTGCCTAATTCAAACCCATGTCCTTTTTAATAGAGTTTTTATTGGATATTTCAAATAAAATTTTACAGACATAATTCTAGAAGAAATTGGAAACTTATCAACGTCAAACATCCCTTTCACCAGGATAGTACAGGATTGCCACTTATTAAATTGTCATCAGTATAGACCATTATTAGTATAGTGATATCACACATTCTTCTTCAATCCTTAGAATTTTACCAGGGTGCAATGATATCTTTTTTTGGAAACACCCCTCTGAAAGGGCTTAACAATGCCCATGATCTCAAATGTCTTTTTCTAGGACTTTCAGGTTAAACTCTTGCACCCTTAGGGTCCTGTTACACGTAGTGACGATCCAGCAATCGGAACAACGATATGGCCTGGTCAGGATCACTAGTACGTTGCTACATGACCGCTAGTGAGCTGTTAAACAGGCAGATCTAAGTAATGATGCAGCAACGATAGTGATCCTCGGCGGTCGTTAGAACCTTGTCACACAGCAGCTATTCTGACGGGCATTGAAAAGACAAAGCAAAAACACAACGATGCATGCTGCCCAGCAGGACACCAATGATCAAAGAATGAACCAGATGTTCAGGTACGATCGGCGATATTGCAACAGGGGGCCGGTCGCTGCTATGTGTCACACGTAGCGAGATCGCTAGCGAGGTCGCTTTTGCATCACAAAACCTGTGACATTTCAGTAATTTGCTAATGACATCGCTATGTGTGACGGGGGCTTAACAAACAATCACCAACTGCTATTGTCTTCAATGGCTGAACATTGAATACAATGTTAATACTGGCAATGACAGAGGAGGCAGCCAAAAATCCCATATATATGTGCTCCTATCCCAAAAAAACGTCAGCTGCCCATACACTTTTAATAGCTGTTGGCCTAATGTTCATTTGACCATGAGCAATTTCTCCCAACCCTCCCATACACGTGCACACTCTATTCGGTCAACTGATCATGTGTTAGAAATGGGAAGAGGGGAGTAAGCAGCTACTACACACCTCTTGCAGTACCTTATCTCATCTGAGAACAAAGGGATTCAACAGTCCCATCCTATTTTCTGGCAACATCATTTAAAGAAGTTAAGGTACGGTCACACTAAGCGACGCTCCAGCGATCCCACCAGCAACCTGACCTGGCAGGGATTCCTGGAGCGTTGCTACACAGGTTGCTGGTGAGCTGTCACACAGGCAGATCTCACCAGCAACCAGTGACCAGCCCCCAGCCAGCAGTGACGCGTGGAAGCATGCTACGCTTGGTAACTAAGGTAAATATCGGGTAACCAACCCCATATTTACCTTGGTTACCAGCGCGCACCGCTTAGCACTGGCTCCCTGCACACCTAGCCACAGTAGACATCGGGTTAATTAAACGATGTGTACTCTGCTACGTGTGCAGGCAGCAGGGAGCCGGCTTCTGTGGACGCTGGTAACCACGGTAAACATCGAGTAACCAAAAAGCCCTTACCTTGGTTACCCGATATTTACCTTCGTTACCAGCGTCTGCCGCTCTCACACTGCCAGTGCTGGCTCCCTGTTCCGTGCACTTCTAGCCACAGTGCACATCGGGTTAATTACCCGATGTGTACTCCGGCTACGTGTGCAGAGAGCAGAGAGCAGGGAGTCGGCACTGGCAGTGTGAGAGCGGCGGACTCTGGTAACGAAGGTAAATATCGGGTAACCAAGGAAAGGGCTTCTTGGTTACCAGCTGTTTACCATGGTTACCAGCGTCCGCAGAAGCCGGCTCCTGCTGCCTGCACATTCAGTTGTTGCTCTCTCGCTGTCACACACAGCGATGTGTGCTTCACAGTGGGAGAGCAAGAACTAAAAAATGGTCCAAGACATTCAGCAACAACCAGCGACCTCACAGCAGGGGCCAGGTTGTTGCTGGATGTCACACACAGCGACATCACTAGCAACATCGCTGCTATGTCACAAAAGTCGTGCCTCAGCAAGCGATGTTGCTAGCGATATTGCATAGTGTGACGTGGCCTTTAGGAAGCCCCCATACATGTAAGATAATTAGCTTACTCCAATAAACACGGCGGATTTGGCTGACTTTGCTATAGTTACACGTAATCTCCAGCTGTTTTCTTCTTTTTTTTCAATAATTCCTCAAGGTTTCTTACACACAACTCTACAATTTAGAACTAGTCTAACATATCAGTCTCTCTCGCCATCCAAAAAATGTAAAGATATCCTGAAAACCTAACTCTTCAAAACAATTTACAACATAAAATACACCTGTCCTCACTGAAGATCTACATAAGCAGCCTCTACCCTCATTTACTGCTTCTTCTGTCATAGAATGTATGCTCTAAAGGGCAGAATCATCTGTCCATCTGCACCAATCTGTCACTCTGTGGGCTAAGGTAGAACTCATTGACCACCAATTAATTTTTTTACTGACCTGTGCAATGAGAGAATAGTACTTCTCAATGAGTGAAAATGCAAAAGATGCTTGCAATATACCATAGCTGACATTCTGCTGCATTGACCAGGATCAGTTTTATCACCGATCATGGGTGTTTAACCCCATGGATGCTGCTGTTAATAGTGACAGAGAGATCTAATTGCTTAACAGATGGAGTGGCCTCCCTCTTTAATGCAATCGCTACTGAACATGATTGTTTTGGGGCATCCTGATGGTTGCCGAGGCCAAGTAATTGCCTGTTAGGATGTTAGAAAATATTTTAATTAAGAAATTCACATTTTTCATTCTACTTTACCTTATTTCTCTGGATTTTATGTGATCTTTCAACAGTAAGAAGCAAGTATTTTTGAGGTGTAGAGGAAATGATACCTAGTTTTCTAAATATTTTAAAAATATAAGTCTGAAAATTGTGCTGTGCATTTGTATTTAACCCCTGAGTCAATACCTTGTAGCACCACATTTTGCTGCAATTATCACTGCAAATCTTTTAGGTTATGTCTCTACCAGCTTTGCACATCTAGAGACCACATTTTTTCCTCATTCTTCTTTGAAAACTAGCTCAAGCTCAGTGAAATTGGATTAAAAGTGTCTGTGATCAGCAATTTTCAAGTCTTGTCACAGATTCTCAGTGAGATTTAGGCTTGTACAGTGACTGGGCCATTCACACACATGAATATGCTTTGCTTTGAGCCATTCCATTGTAGCTCAGGCAGTATGTTTAGGGTCATTGTCCTGCTGGAAGGTGAACCTATGTTCCAGTCTCAAGTCTTTTGCTGCCTCTCACAGATTTTTCTTCAGGATTGCCCTGAATTCAGCTCCATCCATCTTCCCATCAGCTCTGATAAGCTTCCTTGTCCCTGGTAAAGAAAAGCATTCCCACAGCATGATGCTGCCATCACCATGTTTGATGGTGGGGATGGTGTTTTTAGGGTGATGTGCAGTGTTAGTTTTTTGCCACACAGAGTTTTGCATTAGCCCAAAACGTTTTACATTGGTCTCATCTAACTAAAGAACCTTATTCCACATGCTAACTGTATCTCCTTTGTGGGTTTTTTGCAATCTGCAAATGGGACTTCTTATAGCTTTCTTTCAAAAATTACTTTCTTGCCACTCTTCTGTAAAGGTCAGATTTGGGACGAATATGACTAATAGTTGCCCTGCGGACAGAGTCTTCCACCTGAGCTGTGGATCTCTGCAGCTCCTCCAGAGTGACCATGGACCTCTACCCTGCTTATTTAATTAGTGCTCTTCTTGCTTAGGATGTCAGTTTAGGTGGACAGCCATGTCTTGTTAGTTTTGCCCTTGTGCTATACTCCTATTTTTGGATGATGGATTAAGCAGTGTTCCGTGAGATGTTCAGGGCTTGGGCTATTTCTGATCACCTAACCCTGTTTTACTCTTCACCACAACGGTATACCTGACCTGTTTGGTGAGTATCTGGTATTTATGATGATGTTTGATCCCTAATGTTCTCAAACAAACCTCTGAAGCCTTCAAAGAACAGCTGTAGTTATACTGAGAATAAATTACACACAGGTGGACTCAATTTACTATTTAAGTTGTTATTGGAGGAAATTGGTCACTCCGGATTTTATTTAGGGGTATCAGACTTCAGGAGGCTGAATACAAAATCATTTCAAAACCTAAAAGGCCCCTAAAAAATAAAAGTTTTGTAAGTTGCCTTATTTTTTTTTTTTTTTTAAATTGCTGCTAAACGTTTAACCCTTCTAACATCTAAACAAAATAAAAGGACATTTAAAAAAATGATGCTGACATAAAGACATATTGTAAACGTTATTTAATATTTTTTTTGCCTAGTATGAATGACTAGTTTGAAGGCATAAACATCCCAAAAATTGAATATTGCTAATTTTTAAACATTTATCAAAATTCAATTTTTCTTTTATGAATAAATATAAAACATATTGACTTAAGTTTGCCATAAAGTTCAATGTGTCACGAAAAAGACAGTTGCGGAATCACTGGGATATGTTAAAACATTCTGAAGTTATTAACACATAAGGTAACATTTGTAAGATTTGAACAATTGGGCACTGGTCACAAAGGGCTCAATATGTTTGTCTGTCTATATTATTTACTTGTTTACTTTTTTATTAATACGAATTATTATTATCATTATTATATTCTAAACTCTCCAACTAAGGCCTCTGCCACACTCACGTGTAAAAAACGTACGTTTGGTGTAGTCCGTTTTTTGTGTCCGTGTTCCGTATTTGCAGTCCGTTTTTCCCCTCCGTGTGGTGTCCGTATGCATATCGTGTGTCATACGTGTGTACGTGTGTGCGTTTTCCTGTGCGTGAAATACGTCAGTGTGTGTTCCGTGTGCAGTCCGTTTTTTGTGCGTGTTTCACATGTTTCACACATTGAGATAATGGTGATTACTTGGAATTAAATGACACATAGGTGTATGTGATTAGGACATAAATATAAGTTAACTATAAACTCTTTCCTGCTTGTATTATGCCTTGGAGCACCTATGTGTTGAGACTAAATTGTGGCAATGCCATTATCCACGGAGGCCTTAGTGTTTTTATGTTGGATTATATCTCGTCGTTTTGGCGTTAGACGGCACATGTTGCATTATGATAATGTAAGAAGAACCAGATTGTGGGTGCATCCACTAATGATGATGCGGCCTATGCATGGTCATTTCCATACTTTATTTTTTGAGTTACGGAATTTCCCCGATAAGTTTTTTTCATACTGCCGGTTGTCAGTTGAGAGTTTTGATTACTTACTAAATATTTTACGACCTCATTTGCAACATCAGGACACTTGGATGCGGCTTTCCATTTCCCCAGAGGAGAGATTTATGGTGACTCTGAGGTAATATATTTGTTATTTTTGTAATTTGTGTAAAAGTGTTATTTTTCACAGTGAAATGTGTAATTGATCATTATTGATGTAATCTCATTTTTGATTCAATGTTTGTGTTTTCTTATGATTTTTTTAATTTAAAAAAAAATAGTGTTAATTGTAAATCATTCTTTGTCTTGTTTTCATAGATTCTTGGCGACTGGTCAATCTTTTAGTGCTTTACATTTTGATTTTTTGTTGGGTCGATCAACCATTGCCGTTATAGTACGTCACACATGCGACATGATATGGCAACATTTAAAAGAACAAATGATGCCTCAGCCAAACAGAGAAGATTGGTTGAAAATCTCTAAGGGCTTCAAGGACTCTGTTGACTTTCCTAACTGCATAGGAGCTTTGGATGGCAAGCATTTCAGAGTTAAAAAGCCACCAAACTCTGGGTCACGTTATTTCAATTTTCATAAGTTTTTTTCCGTTGTTATTTTGGCATTGGTTGACACAGAATACCGATTTATTTATGCAGACATTGGGGCCTATGGTAGTGCCTCAGATGCCCGTATTTTCCGTTCATCAAGATTAGCCCAACGCCTGCAAGAAAATGCATTATTGATCCCCCCTCCAGTTGCCCTACCTGGTACATCTGGACCGTTGGCACCATATGTGATGGTAGCAGATGCAGGATTTGCATTATCCAAACATGTTATGCGACCATATCCAAGGAGATCCATTGATGACAGGAAACAGTACTTTAATAATCGGCTAACTAAAGCAAGACGTTATGTGGAGTGTGCATTTGGTATATTAGCTAACAAATGGCGCATTTATCAGACAACGATTCAGTTGCAGCCAACCTTTGTCACATCTGTACTCAAGGCTACCATTGTGCTTCACAATTACTGTCGGATACATGAAGGAGGAACTTATGTGGATGATGAATTTCAGATAAACCATGTTGTTAATCCCACAGGTGAACCTATGTCTCATAATTCCGTGACATCTGGTTTACAAATTAGAAATTTATTTACTGATTACTTTAATTGTTTTGATGATACTAATAATAGTGATGATTGTTAAGATTGTGATGGTTTTTTGTTGTTAAAAATATAAATTTATTTTATTATAGGAACTTGGTTAATTTTTCTCAACATCTCAGAGCTTAAATCAAACAAGTATTAAAGGGCAAATGCGTTAATCATAAACTGACATTTCTGTTAGCAACATGGTTTTCTGAATGTTGTATGTATGTGTATGTACATTTCTGTGTTACTATCATGTTTTAGGAAACTTATTTCTAACTTACAACATTAATAATGTTAATCGTCTATTGAAAAAATGCAATATTATTAATAAATATCAAAAATAAACATGTTTCTTTTCTTCAAAAACATAATCTTTTATTAAGAATAAGCATATTAATCCATAAATTAAGGATGTTATTTTTTCACATCCACATTAAAAATGTACATATTGTTCATTTTGTGTTAAATTTTTCTAAATGTAAATTTTAATGCTAATCTTCATAACATACAAAATATACTTTACATACAAGAGTCATTGTAAAGAAAATGTGTGCATTGCTTACAATGTTGAAAAATGTCGGCCAATTAAGTTGCTATCATGTTGGACATTGACATAGACAAAAAAATTGTAAGCTGTGTTTTCAGAATATTAGAACTAATCTAACCATCAAATTGGTTGGGTAAAAATGTGTTAATACATTTCCAAACATAAAGGCCATAAAACATATATGTGATCCGTCACTAAGTATAATCACACATGTTTTTAAAATCTTTTCAACTCTGAGTTTGCACATTTTTGGAAATCCCTCTTTTTTAACATTTTGACACATTCATCAGATTTGTTGTTTGATTGTTAAGATTAACAAAAATGTGCATCACAAGTCAACAAGATCTTCTAGTGAAGTAACCTGAGTGTTGCTGAGTATGTTGTTTTGTGTGGCCTCAGAAATGGTATTTTCAGGAATGGAAACAGTTGTTTGCTGAACAACATTCCTATTACTAGCTACAGTAGTGTGTGGAACAGTCTGTTGCATGCTGGTTTGTCCCAACACATTGCCTGTGGTTGAGTACACCTGTGGATCTACATGGGTAATTGGGTATTGTGTGTGTGTATGTTGTTGACCTTGAGGATAGTTGACTGATGTTTGTAAGTGTGGTGTAGGTAACATAGTTGAGATTGGATAATGAGGCATCATGAATGATTGTGGGTATGTTGAACCTGGAAACAAATTAGGTAAACCACCAATATTTGTGGGTTGAGTAAAGTAACTAGTAGTTTGAGTTGGTTGTAAATTCATATAGTTCAAGGGTTGCTGAGAGGTAGCACTTTGTACTGTGCTTAAGGCACCAGTATTGGTTGCAACATACCCTTGTCTAATTGGTGTTGGGAATAACGTACTTGAAGCAATTGAAGGTTGTCCAGATTGTTGTAATAGTGGATTATTGACTATTACAGTTGCCATTGTTGTTTGTGTTGAAATTGTATTTTGATTGTCTGTTGTGTTTGGGACTGTATGTTGTTGCATAATGGTACGCCAATTTTCTATGGCCTCATACACTCTCACTGGTTCCTGTTCTGCCTGACTAGCTGACAGTAGGGTCAGCATAGCAGCTCTTACACGTTCCTGCCTATCTGAAGGAATTTTGGTTAAGCTAGTTGATAAAGAGCGACAAAAACGCTCGGCATCTGTTTCTGGAATTAAAGTGTTCATTATGTGAATAATGCGTGTGTCAATTATTTCCGGTAAGGATCTCATTTCCTCAGGTCTGCGGATTCTTCTTGCACGTAGAGGTTGTGGTGCAAAACGTGGAAGAACATTTGTTTGTGTTGCTTGTGTAGCTGGTGTGGTTGTTTGTTGCGTTGATGAGCCTTGGGTGTTGGTTTGTGCACTCTCTGTCCCACCCTCATGTGATTCAGTTGCTGCATCTTGTTGAGTCTCAGGAATTTCAATGTCTTCTCTGGCAGGTTCTTGTTCTGATGCTGAGGTGGCTGTAGCAGAGGGACCTGCTGTTGGTTCATCATCTGATTCGTCAAGATTATCCTCCGTTCTATAAGAAATGAAAAAACATATTACAATCTTAACATTTATCTTTGTCCAATTTTCTTCAGGGGGTTTTTTTTTTTTTTTAAAAAAAAAAAACTTACTGTGTAACTTCTAAGATGGGTGCTAGGAAGCTTATTTGTTCATAGTAGACATATCTGCGTTTCCGGCCTTGGCTGGATGAGGATGGCATAGGGTTGTACTCCCTTCGGTACTGATCACGTGCTGAACGCCAACGCCTTTTTACCAAGTCAACTGTGGAAAATGAACAAATATGTCACTTGCAACATTCTCCATAAATCTGCACACATTAATTTAAATAATGTTTGCGAAATTTAATATACAATTTAACACAATTATGTTGGTCAAATACTTAGGATGAAATATAATTTATTTAGATATTCTTCATTCAAAAACATGTTTAGACATTCACACATAACCAAATAATATTTCTGAATAATTATATTTTAAGTAATTGTCATCTATATTTAAGTTATAATTCGGTGTTTTTGCAATGACATTTGGCTAAAAATTACTCGAAATATTATTTGATACATGTAGGTAATGATATTGACATGTCATTTTAAACAATTTAATTTTTAAAAAAAAAAAAAAAAAACATTTTCAAGTGTGATACTAAATTTAGACTAATACAACAGGGAATTTTAAAACACATGACAGTTTAATCAGTTAATTAAGTAAATTCATGAAGAATTCCAAGTCAGATTACAAATTTAAGTATACTTCGATTTTTGACACTGATGAAAGTTTGGTGATACTATGAAAAAAGTGTACAGGAACTCAATATATTGAGTAGTACATACACCAAATCTTCTCATAGGATTTTACACTAAAAGACAACATAACTATGCCAAAACAATCAGAGTTTGAAAGTATGAAGAAATCCAAATATAGATATTAAATAAATAACTATAAAAAAATACAACAACTTACCATATTTAGCACGCTTTGCAGGAGAACATCTAGACCATGCATTATTGGGGTACACTTCCTCAGCTACTTGATTCCAATGGCGATCAACTGTCAGTCGGTCATGGTAACCATCTACACGTGTATCCCATAATGGTGGGTGAGTCTCGACAGCTGTTATAAGTTTCTCCGTGTCCACCCGTGGTGCCATTATTATATTTCGAAGACGAAAGTTTGCTCAAAATAGATCTTGCAATACACAGAACTACAACTTCTTGCTTGCTCACTCCTTCTGCAAATGCACAGTTAGTTTTGTGCAAAAAAATATGTTAGCTACGCCACCTGAAAGTATTTCAGAGTGTAACAAACTTTCTAATTAAAACACGGACACGGACCACACGGATAGCATACGGAGGCCATCCGTATCACGTACGTGTAAACACGGACCCATAGGATTTAATGGATCCGTGAGGACGTGATGCCGGTGGAAAACGGACATGTCAGCGCTTTTTCGACACGCACAAACGTACGCACGGAACGGACACACGCTCCGTGCGCAAACACTGACGTGAGGCTTTTTAGATTAAAAATAGTATGTCAACATCAGCACGTGTCTCCGGTACGTGCAAAAAATGCCAAAAACGTACCGGAGGCACGGATGTGTGGCACAGGCCTAAAGGGAAGCACTTCTGAGAACTGCACACTGAAGCGCTCACAATCTACAATCACAATGTAATCCTCTTGAATTTGATGCTCCCTTGGTTAGATAACAATCCCAGTAGACCCTCCGAGTACATTATTTAAATAATTCAAACTAATTTTTTTTCTCAAGGCTGTGAAACTCTGCAAATATTCTTGTGAAACGCATGATATTACACTTCTATTTGAGCAGTAATATATATAAAATTTCCTAATTTACATATAAATACATGTTTTTGTAGTAATAGTTTTGCTATAATAGAAACGCAATCCGCATAAAAAGTAAGATCTATTTCCATTGTGACTTGCTCAAGTAAATATTCATAACAAATGGTGGATTAACCAAAAAACCCTTCTGATATTGTAATTATATCACCATCCATGAATATGGCGTTATTTGGGCCAGTCTGCAAATGGAAGATAATGGGCAGAAAGTTATTTATAATATTCATAGTTCTCAACCTCTACAAAATCTATTAATCTCCATGCAAAATACTAAAATATGCAATGCAAGTCACGACTCGCAGCCCTAGTACACTGACACCCGTAGTCAAGAATGCTGCTCAGCCAGAGGGAATAAGAATGTGTTTTTATGTTCAATTGCTCAAACCAGGCATTTGCCATTAGGAACAATTAGAAGCGATAAGTCATATAAAAGCCAGTTTTATCCAGCAGTACTTTTCAGAACAAAACAATTTTTATAAGCGAACTAGTGAATGGTATAGAGCTAATATATAAAACAACAGGAACTAATGTGCAGAAAGATTAATCCTATTACTAAAATAGGTTAAACCAAATAGAATAACTTTTCTAACTGGAAACATACTGCTCTACAATGATTTTTACACTCCATTTCTAGTTTGATGAAAGGGTTTGACACACCTGCTGATCAGCTATTCCGGGAGCCAGAAGTTCCCAGATGCTACCGGAACACAGTAGCACTATCATTTCTATAGTGACCGTGGCTGGATATTGCAGATCCACCCCCTATTCAGATGAATGCAGAGTGGATCTGCAGTACCCAGTGCCGAGAACAGCTGATCAACGTGGGAGCCATATGTCGCACCCTCACCAATCAGATACTGATGGCCTATCCTAAGAATAAACACCAAGAAAATAAATGTTTTTCAGCTCACCAGTCTGTAGATCTAGACGTCCATTCGGGCCAGTGCACGGTATCTGTGGTTGGCTTCCACAGGTGTAGCAATCATTGAAGGGAGGAGGAGATGGAAAACAAACCAGCACTGATGTCTGTAAAATTCTTCTTTATTTGTTACAAAATCATCTTAAAATCGAGATGGATCAATCCTTCCAGAAGCCCCGATTCCGCCTTACGCGTTTCAGAGAAAAAACTCCTTAATCATAGGCAAATTTAAGGAGTTTTTTCTCTGAAACGCGTAAGGCGCAATCGGGGCTTCTGGAAGGATTGATCCATCTCGATTTTAAGATGATTTTGTAACAAATAAAGAAGAATTTTACAGACATCAGTGCTGGTTTGTTTTCCATCCCCTCCTAACCTAAGAATAGGCTATCCATAAAAAAAAGTAGTGGTCAACCTCTTTGACTTTTATGGTACATGCCCACAATCAGTGTTAACAGCGTTTTGGAAGCAGCGTGTTTTCCCTACATCCAAAACGCTGCATTCTACAATACAAGTACAGTGGATGGTATTTATAGAAATCACATGCCCACTGTGCTTCTTTTCTACACAGTGTAAACTGATATGCGGCGTGGCTTTCCAAGCCGCAGCATGTGAATTTATGCTTGCAGAGATGTGAGTGTTCTCAACGGGAGAACACAGCGAAAATCCGCTGCGCCCAGAACCTTGATTGTGGTTGCGGACCGCTGCATTTTCCAGAGGAGAACATTCGTGTCTCCACACAAAAAGGCTTATTGGGACTAGAACACAGTGTGTGCGGATCGTGGGCACGTACACTTATAATCAGATATCTATTCCTTCCACAATACAAGATACATACCACATCCTTAAATAAAATTATACTAAATAATACTCACCCTAAAAACTAAAATAGAGTAATGGTGAAATGTATTGGTAATATATAAGATGTTACGTACTAGAACATATTTATGAATAAGAACAGATTTTATATCATACATTCGACCTGAAATACTAATGGAATAAAAAAAGAATAATGAGCACCATAGGGAAACTACATCGTATTGATTAAGAGGAGTGTTACCTTTTATTTCTATGCAAGCTCAATAAATTTGTAAAGAAATCCACTTGCTCAAAGAGTGTATTTCCTTCATCTATTAATTTGAGCGAAGGGGACTACATCAGTACAGAAGAAAATTCAATTTCCAAAAGCAAAGTTCACAGCATTTAGCAAGGACTTTTGGGTGTTTTTCCAAGATATTTTTTGGTTTTAAAAGTCTATAATGAAATGATTACATGTCACAGCTTGGTTTGTGGCGCTTTGTAGCGTTTCGGAGGTCAGCAGTATTTCATCAAAACACAGCATGCTCTAGATATTTCATTTTTAGGTGTATTCCTACAAAGACTTCTACAAAAGGACATACAAAATCACAGGAAAATGCATGGAAAAAAAAAACACCACCTAAATGCTGTTAAAAACTTCCACTGCTGTATTCTACATGGATTTACAAAGCACTGCCAAAAATAAGTATCCACCCTTCAACTACTTAAATTGTCATGTAGTTTGTTCAAAGGTAAGCCAATCTGTACCTTTAGGCTATGTGCGCACAGTGCGTTTTTCGCGGCGTTTTTGCGCGTTTTTCGGGTGCGTTTTTGGCGTCAAAACTGCATGACTTTGCTTCCCCAGCAAAGTCTATGAGTTTTAATTTTTGCTGTCCGCACACAACTGTTTTTTTTAAGCTGCGTTTTTGAGCTTGAAAAAAAAAATGGACATGTCAATTCTTTCCTGCGTTTTTCTGCGTTTTCCGCCCATGCAATGCATTGGAAAAACGCAGCAAAACGCAGAGATCAAAAACGCAGCAAAACGCAGCCAAAAACGCACCAAATCGCGGTAAAAACGCATGCGTTTTTTTATGCGTTTTTCGACGCAGGTGCGTTTTTGTACGTTTTTAGCGGCCAAAAACGCACAAAAACGCAGCGTCAAAAAAAGGCAGAGTGCGCACAAAGCCTTACTTGTAAAAGTTGCTGCTCTATAATCGAAAAATCTGTGTTTTAATCCTTATGCAAATAAGGCTTATGTGCTCTGTGTGTGACTGGAGCACTTCCTGAACCCATGACTTCCTGCAGAGAGCTATCAAGTTCTATTTGATTGACAGATTACTGACTTGCCTACAATGCCCAGGGATCTGTCAGTCCATCTGGAGCCAGTAGTGCCTGGTGGTCAAAATAGCAGCAGATGCAGAGGCTTGGAGAGTGTTCTAATTATGCCCAGAGCACTTTAGTCTAATTTGCACATGCATAAATTAAATCATGGATTTTCATGGTGGAGATTCATTAAGAACAGCGATACTCTTTCTAGCCTTGATGAGGGGACATGTCGGTGCAGATGCTCCTGATTCAACAAGAGGCCTCTTAGTGAATTAGGCAAGGTGCGTAGTGACATGCATGAAACGCTGCTGGAGTAAGATTTGTGGCGTAGAGAAAGTGTACACCGATGCTCGTCATGAATTTCATGACCATGGGTCTCCGTGCCCTGTCCCTCCCCGGCTCTGCCAACTTTGTCGTCGAGGGGGCAAGAATGGCATGGGAATATTTTTTTATTAAATCATTAGGGATCAATACAGAGAGTATTTCACTTTTCATATAACTGATAACAATAAACAGATAAACACATATGATTTATAAATCAGGTTCTTTCTCTGCATATATGTAAATATAATAATAGAGTTCTCAAATCATAATTATATTATATAACTTGAGCCTACAAACCTCGTGGCTCTACAAATAAACAAAACTTAAATTAGGCAATAATGCCTCAGACTAACAGGAACACCTCCTCCATCAGCCGTGTCGCTCCACATCATATTGCTATACTCTCCTGCTCCTCCCTCTCCGTGCAGTCATCCATGAAACCATTCCAGTCCTCTCTCACCTCTTCATTCAAAGTCCATTTCGCCACAGAAAAAACTAGTTTTAATTCCCTTCCCCACACATGCCATCACTGCAGGCACAACAGTAACCGGTCCAGCATTGCATCCCGAACCAGTGCACTAGAGGGTAGGCCCGGCAACTCCATCCATGGCCGCCAAATGTTGTAAAACTTTTTCAATGTTTTTCTTTTTAAATAAACTCCCCTTTCCAATCTTATGACGTTATTTAATTTGTTTTTGAGCTCTGGTAATGTTGGTGGTAGAGGGTCTAACCAGTGATATGCAAGTAGCTTTCTTGCTTGGTACAAGATACGTGCTATTCCCAGGGCTGTTGGAGAATCCGGATCCACTTCTCCTTCCCATAGACTCAACAGGCACAGGCGGGGCGACGGTGGTATTGTGATATGATATATTTGACCTATAAGTCCCAGGGTTTGGTTCCAGAAATCACCAATGTGTCCACACTCCCACATAACATGCATCAAATGGGCATCATCCTGTCCACACCTAACACACTGTGTGTTTGGTCTGAGTCCCATCTTAAATAGTAGACTGGGAGTTTTATATACCCTGTGGATGAGATATATTTGAGACAGCTTTTGGCACTCCGATACCGCCAGTTTAGGAACTTGTTCCAATATATCAGACCACTGGCCTTCCGTCAGGGGACCGACGTCTCGTTCCCATTTGCTTTTAACAAGTAATGGATGTGTTTCCAGATGGGCAGGTAGTAATTTTTTATATAGTTCCGAAATAAGACCCTTAGAGGACTCAGATGTAAGCAGCCTATTTAATGTTTGATTATGTGTCACTGTGACCGGGTTTGTCCTCCCCTGTCTTTCCAGTGCGTGTCTCAGCTGCAAATACTGATAAAAGAAGACATGCGGAAGGTGAAACTCCGTTCTCAGTTGTTCAAAGCTTTTAAGAGTATTATTTTGTAGTACTTGTGACACTAAATGGATCCCTTTATCCTCCCATCCTCTGAACCCTACTAATTTTTTAATTTCTGGCAAGTCGGGGTTCTGCCACAGTGGCCAGAGCTCTGTAGGTCCGCTTATCTCCAAAAGAGACTTACCCCTGTCCCACACCCGGAATATCATAGCCAGTGTGGGATATCGTGCCCCATTTATCTGTCTTTGTCCCACATCCAACCGGCAACCTGGGTACTTCCATACTGATCCCTCTCTCACTATATCACCACTGGTATCATACCCTCCTTCTTTGCCCCAACCCCTCAGATGTTGCATCTGGGAGGCTATATAGTATATATATGGGTTTGGTACCGCCAGTCCTCCCTCCTCCTTTCCCCGCTGTAGCACTTCCAGTCGAATCCTAGCTTGCTTTTTCTTCCAAATAAGTTCCCGGAATATTGTATTAATTTTTACAAAAAATTCCCTACATATCCACACTGGAGAATTATGTATAAGGTATAGTAATTGTGGCATCATTACCATTTTAATTAAATTGGATCTGCCGACATTTGATAGCGGCAAACGGCACCAGGTATGCACTTTTGCTCTGAATCGCTGTAACAGGGGTTCCAGATTTAGGGCCTGGAAATCCTTCGGGATTGGGCTGACAATTACTCCCAGATATTTAAACTCTCGGACCACAGGAACTGGAATCTGTAAGTCCGAAAAGTCCCCCGGAAGGGGGTGCAACGGCATTAAAGCCGACTTGGACCAGTTGATTAGTAGACCAGACCTCTGTCCAAATTCCCGAATGATATTCATTGCCGGCAAAATCGAGGAACGTACCCTGTCTAAATATAAGAGTAGATCGTCTGCGTATAATGATATCTTTTGTTCCACGGCTCCACACCGAAATCCCTCTACCTCCCTGGATTTCCGTATTGCCACTGCCAACGGCTCCACTGCAGTCGCGAATAGCAAGGGTGAAAGCGGGCACCCCTGTCTAGTACCTCTTCCAAGAGGAAAAGACTCGGAGACCCTGCCATTAACCCTAACCTTTGCCACCGGTGAGTCATATAGCAGTTTTACCCAATTTATGAATCTATGTCCAAAGCCCATTTTCCGAAGTACAGCCCACATATATTCCCATTCAAGGCTATCGAACGCCTTAGCGGCGTCTAATGACAAAATTGCCCTTTCCCCCGGTACCTCAGAACTATGTTGAATTCCCAAATATAATTTCCTGAGATTCATAGATGTGGCTCTGCATGGAATAAAGCCTGTCTGATCACTCTGCACTATAGATGAGATGACTCGGGACATCCTATTGGCGAGCACCTTGGCCAGCAATTTAATGTCTGTTTGTAGGAGAGAGATTGGGCGATACGAATCCGGGATCTCTGGATCTTTTCCAGGTTTTAATATTAAGACTATTAAGGCTTCCCTCATAGAGGGCGGGAGGACCCTCTGCCTTTCAGCCTCTTCAAATACCTTAAGTAGTTTGGGTAGCAGTAAGGGTGCATACGCTTTATAAAACTCTCCAGGCAGGCCATCCGTTCCCGGAGCTTTTTCATTTTGTGTCTGGCCAAGCGCTTCCTCCATTTCTTCCAATGAGATGTCCCGGTCCAGCAATTCCCTGTTTACATCACTCAGTGTAGGAAGAGAGAGAGCATCCAAATACTGCTCAATCTCAGTCTCCGTGAGGTCACAGTCTGATGTGTATAGCCGCATATAATACCTCTTTATTTCTCTTATTATATCCTCGCTTTCTGTTACAAAGTCACCTGATTCCGTCTTTAACCTATTTATATAAGAAGATCCTTCCTGTGCTCTAATGACTGTGGCCAGTAGGTGCCCCACGCCCTCCCCCGCCATAAAATAATTTTGTTTAAGGAAATAGCGTTTATTTTCTGCCACCGACATGAGATTTTCTTTGAGTGACATCTGTGCCTTCTCTAGAGTGTTTTTAGTTTCTACTGTTGGGTTGAGCACCACCGCAGCCTCCGCATCAGATACCTTCTGAATCAGACTCTGGGTGTAACATTTGGTTTGATTTTTGCGTATGCATATTTCTCTAATATATATGCCCCTTACCACAGCTTTCATAGAGTCCCAAACTATGTGTGGCGGTGCAGAGCACTCATTAATATGGAAGTATTCTAGAATGTTATCATGTAAAGATCCCCCAATAAGCTGGATCCAGAAGGGATTAAGTTTCCAGATAGGCCTGGGCAGAGTGACGGGGTTTCCCCATGCAAGCGTAACATGTAATGGTGAGTGATCAGATACGCTTCTAGGTAGGTAGGCCACCTTTTGTGTATATGAGGCCATAAGTGCGTTTCCAATAGCCAGGTCTATCCGTGACATGGTGTGGTGGGAGCTAGAGTAACAGGAGAATTGTTTGGTTGTGGGGTGTTGGGCACGCCAAAGATCTACAAAACCCAGCTCCGTTAGCATTCTAGCAAATGAAGTCGGGGCGGCGTTCTCCGATATGTTTCCCGAGTGTAACTTATCTAGATAGGGATGTAAGTAATTATTAAAATCCCCTATCAAAAGCGTCGGCACAGATGGAAGGGAATCTAAAATAGACAATATCCTTTTTACCGGTTCGACTGAATATGGTGGAGGGATATATATCGCAACCAGAATAAATTGTATATCATACAGCGTGCAAAGCAAACATACAAATCTGCCCCCCGGGTCAATCACTGATTTGGTACATGAGAACGGGATGGATTTGTGCACCAACACACTCACACCCCATGCATGGGTCGAGTATGTGGAATGATATTCATGCGCGATCCATCCCTTCCTCAGCCAATGAACATTATCCCTGACCATGTGGGTCTCGGAGAGACATAAAATAGCCGGTAAAAGTTTCTGTAGGTGAGTAAATATAGCACATCTTTTGTTCGCATCTCCGAGCCCTCTAACATTCCACGCTACAATATTTAAAGATGTCGCCATAAGCGTAGACTAAGATATGATCCGGACGGATACTTCATACCTGGAGGAGAGAGGCGTTCTCCACCGATTCTCAAAAACATTAGGTTGAGCGACACGACTGAGGCACACCACACTTCCCAAACAGATTGCATCATACAACAATAAACAAGAAAAACAAGGAGAGAGATAGGGCTCCGCACACCAGTGCGCAGTGCCCCTGCCCTCAAAATCAAGTCTATCTTACACATTTCTCCCAAATAGAGAGAATCAGGGCTAAAAACACGCCCCAAGTCCATGCAGGGAGGGGGTCCACAACTCGCTAGTGCAGCGGGTGTCCACAATGAACCGGCCGTCTCCCAACCTGGATCCTAGATGAATTTAACTGTAATGAGCTCACCAGCATAGCGTCCCAAACAAAAACAACGCCTGGCGGCAGAAAGGGAAATCTCAGGTATTCTTCCTCCTCAGGGATCTCTCATTGATATCCAGCCAAGACAATGCCGCCCCAGCCGTATCAAAAAAATGAGTCTCTCCGTTCGCAGCAATCCGCAGCTTAGCAGGGTACATCATGGAGTATGGCACTTGCAGGTTGCGCAGTCGTTTTTTGATCTCAATAAATTGCGCTCTTTTACGTTGCACTTCCATGGAGAAATCAGGAAATATTGATATCTTCCTCCCATCAATTGCAAGTTCTTTGATATCTCTGGCTCTGCGCAGGATAGTGTCCCTATCTTTATAGTGCAGTAGTTTAATCAGAATAGGACGTGGGGGTTCTCCCGGCTGTGGGGCACGCGCAGGGACCCTGTGCGCCCTTTCAATGGTGAAGAAAGAGGATAGTATGTCTTTTCCCATGGTGTCTTTAAGCCATTTTTCAAAGAAATTCAGTGGGTCATTGCCCTCCATCCTCTCTGGGACCCCCACCAGTCGCAAATTACTTCTGCGGGAGCGATTTTCCAAATCATCCACCTTGTTTAGCAGTGTGGAGATATTTTGCGTGGCCTTTCCCAGCTCTCATGACATTGGTGGTAATTTATCCTCTGTTGTACTCACTCTTTCCTCCAACTCCCCCATTCTGACAGTCACCCCTTGCAGCTCACGTTTAATACAGGCCATATCTGAGGTGACAGTTCCCATCTGGCTGCTTAGAGTGGCCAATGTGGTATTGCAAGAGTTAATTGCTGCCAGAATGTCTCTCAGTATGGCCTCAGTGAAAACAGGTGTTGTTTGCTCCACATCTCCCCCTCCTCCCTCTGCCAGCACAGGCCTGTGTGTCTGCATACCTTGTGCTGCTGAACATGCAGGGCCCAGGGTACTCACAGTCTCACTGTCGGGTATGTTTTCTCCCTGCTCCAGGGCCCGTTCAGCGCTGCCATCGGGTGCCTCGTTGCAGGTAGGCTCTGTGCCAGGGGCCACTCTGGCAAACCGCTCCAACCTGCTTGCTACTCCCACTGCTCCAGCTCGGGATGGTGTGGATGCCGGCGGCGCCATATTGGATTCTTCAGAGGCACGCTCCTGCGCGTCTCTGTCCCTTTTATTGCTGCTGCGGGTCGGCATATCCTGGCTGTGCTCGCTTCCCTGGGTGTTATAAGTTGTGTTGCAGCCCTCCAGGGTCGGTAGTGCCTGTCAGCAAGGCCGGTGTGCAGGATAATTCAGGATCCAGGCAGGAGCTCACCCACGCTGCTTCTTCTCTACATGAGGTCCAGGCCACGCCCCCTTTTATTTCAATCTTTGCTCTATGTTTAGGAGTCTAGTCGGTGGCTTCACTTAGTGACTGACACTCATCAGGACTGTAATCACTGAGTAATAAAGTCTACTGCACTCATAAGCCCAGAATAAGCAGAGGCTTAAAGGAAATATCCACTAGTAATGATAAATCTCCCCCCTCCAAATATTTCTGTCAATCTACAGAGCTTCTTTAGTTGTGTAACATGTCCACAGGTTGGACTGCATTGATGTGACAGATTCCCCTTAGGTTTACTTTTTTGTTCCACTTTATTTGTTTTTCTCTCTCACAGTACATAATGTAATTATTCAATATAATGTAAAAGTCAGGAATCTGACATTAATGGAAAATATGGCAGTTTATTAAACAGTTTGGATATTTAAAGGGAAAGTGTCAGCATAAAAATGACTGTTCAAACCAGGCAGAGGCACGTTGTGCACCCTTGGTTTGGCCGAGAAGTTCAGTGCACTTTTCCACATACTTGTATTCATAGATCTCTTCTTTGATTGACAGCTCTAAGCTTTATGGGAACTAGAGGAGATGCAAAACAAGTAGGTGGGTTGGTGCACTGAACTGTTTGGCCAAGCCAAGGTGTACCAAGTTTCTGTGCTTGGTTTGAACAGTTTGTGTGTGCTCACAAACAATATGTGTATGTACTAGGAAAGCTTCCAACTATTGCCTAAATTTGATTAGCATATGTGAGGTATATTGTATTAACATTGGAGCTGATGGGCAACATATGCTATTGTACACCTATCCAATAGAGTACAATAGTGATGGGCTAATATATTCAACGGGAATTGAATTCTACTTGAATTTTTCAGAAATCCTCATTCACCAAAATGCACATTTTTTTCATAATGGCTTGCTCGTGGATTTAGCAACATCAACCACAGGCCACATTTTTTTGTAACCATAAAGGGCCCTCAAAATGGTAAAAAATAAAATCATTAGAGTCACCACACTGCTCATCTCCAGCCCCTTAGCTCCTCAATGTTACTATCCATCTAGTCCTTCCGCATTTTCTGATTACTGCTGCTCGAGCTCAAACCCCCAGGTCTCTCATGCTAGGACCTCTGGCTCTGATGAAGTCCAGGACTGTTCTGTTCATGTGTGTAAGGTCACTGTGCATGATGTAACAGTATAACTTTTTGACCCAGCTGGGCCTCACCAGAATCGGGAGGGATTCCAGTGAGAGTGGCGGCCATCAGAAGATGCCACAAGGACCAGACAGGTTGCAGTGAGAAGAAAAGGGGCCAGAGAGGGGACTGGTAAGCTGAGCATACGGATTTTTTTTTCATTTTTTACATCTTACATTAAATTGGCAGTGAATAACTTCTGTGCAAATCAAATTTCCTTAGAAAATCCATGTGAACAAGTACATTTGAATTTTGCCTGATCTGCTCATCTTTATGTACATCGAAGACATCCATCAAACTTGTCCATTGGGAAATTGTCCTGACTATCTTTCAGACACAATGTGAATGCACAGTAAGGGAAGTGGGAATGGTAAATAGTTTTATTTTTATATTTAATCATTATTTGTATTTATCTTTTTGTCATTTTTTTAAATACCAATGTAGAGAACTTGCACGCTCAGCCATTTAGGTAAAGGAAAAAAATATATAGGGTGAGCCCTCATCTGCAGGTTAAGTAGTAAAAACTTCACATTTAGAAGTGAAAGAGGGATACCAGGGCACTACTTTGCATATAGCCAGCCATTCCATCCAATGCAGAAAAAAGTCACGTATTCAGTGGCTAGAGGCAAACACTGGGGTGCTTATATCCATAGATAGCAAATCATGCAGTGTTCAAGTAGAAAAAATATAGCACTCACCAGATTATTTTGCTGTGCAGGATCCTGTTTATTTAAACAGCGGAGGTTACATGTGCGGAGAGGGCTGGTGGGGAGAGGGAGTGAACGCCTTGGCAGACGACGGCCGTTTCGCACCTGTCCGGTGCTTCAGCTGGTCTCTTCACATTTATTAGATTATTTTTATAAAGATAGTAGAAGTAAAAACATCAAATATGCAGGAGACACCAGGTCTGTCTTTCGACCTCATACAGGTTTAATCTTGACGCCGTGTAGTGTAAGAAGTCAGAATTTGAATGAAGCAAATACCCTTGGAAATGCCAAATAAATGAAAATGCCCACTTACTAGAGCTGAGGAAAATGTCGACAATATACAAATAAATGGAGCAGCAACAAAAATGATGTATCGCAAGTTATGAAAGTTGTGTATGTCACTAAAGTCAAGATGAATACATTAAACAATTTCTGTAAAAATGCATCTTTCTATTGTGTCAGCCGGATGTTAGAAAAATAATAAAAATAGAGAGTCCCCAGTGGTTGATACCTTTTAATGGATATATGTTGAAGATGATAACATTCTGAGTCTTGAAAGCTTGCCAAGTGCTACCGTGTTTTTCCAAAAATAAGACATCCCAAAAATAAGCCCTAGCAGGGATTTTCAGCATTTTCGGAGAAAGGCTTAAATATAAGCCCTCCCCCGAAAATAAGCCCTAGTCCCAGATCAATAATGAAGTGTCCGTGCAGCTAAAAAAGTTACAGATACTGAAGGACACTTCATTATACACAGCGGCACCCAGCAATCACTCACCAGACGCCGAGCAGCAGGACCTGCAGTGATCGCAGACCCGCACAAATCAGCTCTCATACACACACAATCAGATCTCACACACACACCAGATCTCACACACAAACATCGGATCACACGCAAACATCAAATCACACACACACAAACATCGGATCGCACACACATCGGATCGCATACACACTCACCTCATCCAGCGACACCGATCTCTTCTCGCCGGGAGAATCCTGAGAGGCAGTGCGGTGCAGCGCGACGAACAGGACCTGCGGCCGGACACGTGGCTTGCTCTCATTCCCTGCTGCCGTAAGTGCTGGGCCTGGATGTGATGTGATGTGATGTGTGTGTGTGTGTGTGTCTGCAATCGGCTGTGTGTGTGTCTGCGATCGGCTGTGTTTTTCTGCGATCGACTGTTTGTGTCTGCGTTCGGATGTGTGTATCTGTGATCGGCTGTGTGTGCCTGTGATCGGATGTGTGTGCTTGTGATAGGATGTGTGTATCTGTGATCTGCTGTGTGTGCCTGCGATCGGATGTGTGTATCTGTGATCGGCTGTGTGTGCCTGTGATAGGATGTGTGTATCTGATCGGCTGTGTGTGCCTGTGATCGGATGTGTGTATCTGTGTTCAGCTGTGTGTGCCTGCGATCGGATGTGTGTATCTGTGATCGGCTGTGTGTGCCTGCGATCTGCTGTGTGTGATCTGCTGTGTATATCTGTGATCTGCTGTGTGTTTGTGCCTGTGATTGGCTGTGTGTATCTGTGATCGGCTGTGTGTATCTGTGATCGGCTGTTTGTGCCTGCGATCTGCTGTGTGTGTGTGTGTGTGTGTGTGTGATCTGCTGTGTGTGTGATCTGCTGTGAGTGTCTGGGATCTTCTGTGTGTGTCAGCGTGTCAGCTAGCAGCAGGGTAGGACAGCATGCAGCACCGACCGGAGATCACAGGAGGACCTGGGAACCACGCAGACGTCCTGGTCTTGTGAGTATGAGTCTCCTGGGAAGTGGGGGGGATCTGCTTTTTTGGGGGGTAAACTTACCCCCAACTGTGTTTCTCGAAGAATAAGACCTCCTCCAAAAATAAGCCCTAGTGCTTTTTTGGGGGGCAAAAAAAATATAAGACAGTGTCTTATTTTTGGAAAAACACGGTATCATCTTTTCAGTTAGCCATTAAAAAGGTATAAACTGCTGAGGACTCTCAATTTTAAGACCGTTTCTGAAATTCAGACCTTTTGAAGTAGTAGTATCAAGACATAACACCCAGGCACCTCTGCTCAAAGAACAGTTGACTCTTTCAAGGCTATACACTTAGATTTTCATAGCAGATAAGAACTCTATATGACTTTATATGTGGTTTCATTTAGGAGTTTTAGGGGTAACAGTCAACCTTTCATATACAGCCAAGTGGAAGAAGGTTTAGGGTCAAAGCACTACATCCAGTGCTCCGCACAACAGGGGTCAGTATATTAGACAGAATCTCATCTTGGTATAGCAATAGCCAATTTATTTTGCAATTAAGTAATAATCGCATCACAGTCAGTAATATAACAGGTTTAACATATTACTGCATTTTGCTTAATTTGCTTTCTCTTTTTTGGGGGTAAAGATAGTGTTGGTGTAGCCTAAAAAAAGCAATAGATAGAGCTCTATTCAGAATAAAAAGAATATGTTATCACAGCTCACCTAGAACTATAGGTATCACAAATGGTGGAAGGTGCCAGGCACATCAGGCCAGATCCTGGTGTAATAGCGATGAACAAGAGAAGTGGAAAAAGCCAGCAACCATCTTGGAAAACCTCTGAAGCTTTATTGTGAAAAATCCATAAAAAACATACAGTGGATAAAAAAAAGCTCAGCGTGTAGACAAGGTTCTATGCGTTTGAGGTCTAACATAGAACTGGCCCTTAATCATGACAACCTTTACAAAACAAACCAAACATCTTAAATACAAAAAGCAAGAAAAAAAAATCACACAATGAACATGCAGGATGATTGGCGTTTTTCCAAGTCTGATTGTTCAGCCCACAGCAATTAACCACACATGGGCACCAAGTCTTCTCCAACCATCCTACAAGTTCATTGTATGATTTTTTTTCTTGTTTTTTTTTGTATTTAAGATGTTCAGTTTGTTTTGTAAAGGTTATCATGATTAAGGGCCAGTTCTATGTTAGAGCTGAAACGTGTAGACCCTTGTCTACACACTGAGCTTTTGATTCACTGTATGTTTTTTATGGATTTTTCACAATAAAGCGTCAGAGTTTTTCCAAGATGATTGTTGGCTTTTTCCACTTCTCTTGTTCATCTCTATTCAGAATTCTATTATTGTTGGAGAATATATCAGGGCATGCCAGACATATCATCATGAATAAAGATGGGCAAACTAGCAGATGTTTGGGTTTGGCAGGTGCAACCAGACTTTAAAAAAAAGTCCGGTTTGTGACTATGGGGACCTGAACACGAGTGCTACAAAATAGTGTTAGTAAGGGTTAGGGGGCTGCAAAGAAGGACAAATATACTTACCGAATCTCCCGCGCGGCTCTCACACTGCTTACGGGTACGCTCATTACCACTCATGCATATTCACCGCTTCCCCGCACACCCTTTGTGACAGCGTCTGTGATTTGTTGTGGAGTGTAAAAATAAATAAGTAATTGAACAAAATGGCGTAAGGTCCCCCGTATTTTGATACCCAGTGCAAATAAAGCAGACTGCTACAGACTGCAGACTCCAGCTGCCTGCATTATCTTCGCTGTTTATCAAAATATGAGGAACCCTATGCAGCTTTTTTAAAATGATTTAAGTAAATAAATATTTTAAAAAAATGGCATGCGGTCCCCTGCAAATCCAATTTTGATTCCCAACTAGAGATGAGCAAGCCTCTAGAGGCACGAGTTCGGTTCGTCGAACGGAGGCCGCGTTCGAGTTCAGCTCGACGAACGGTTCGACGAACCTCTCGAACCCCATTCAAAACAATGGGAGGCAAACACAAACACATAAAAACACCATATAAATGTACACATACAGTTAATAAACATTGCCATAACACTTACAGGTACCCGCGACGCGTTCTGCACTCTGTCTCCCGCCGCTTTTTCTTCCGATAATCGCTGCGTCCTCCCGGTAACCAGCACTAATGATAGGACCTATCGTGACGTCAAAATAGGCATGTGACCAGTCACGTTTCTATTATCTCATTGGCTACAGACTGGTCACATGGCTAGACGTCATTGCTAGGTCCTGTCAGTGCATCTCTCCGGTACGCGGTGCTTGTTTGTGGATCCCCGTGTACCGACGAGATGCTCTGGCACATGGTCGGCTCCCTGTTCTGCTTCCCCGTTCCGTTATTCACCGGATGCCACAGCCGGTCAATAACGGAGATCACCGTTGCTATAGCAATACGCCTGTCAACGGTGACGTCACCGCTTACAGCCTGCTGCCTCTGCTACTCACTGAGTGCTATAGACTGCACAGGAAGCAGCAGCGTCTTCCTCCCATGCAGTGCTGGCTGATGTAGCAGAGCTGCATGGGTTGAAGGAGAAAGAAGACAGAAGACCATGGATCGTGGAGGGATGCGAGGGAGTAATGAACATGAAGTCTCCAAGTGTGTCTGTGTATTTATTTCTATTAAAGTATTTTTTCTCTGTGTGGTGTCTTTTTTTTTTAACCCTTTATTGGAGAGTCTTAAACTTGCCTGACATTAAGAATCTCTGACTTAATGCTAGCTTTTTTTTTTACTAGCTAGTATTAACTCATTAATACCCAGCGAGCCACCCGGCTTCATGGCAGCTGGAAGAGTTGGATACAGCGCCAGAAGATAGCGCGTCTATGAAAGCGCCATTTTCTGGGGCGGCTGCGGACTGCAATTCGCAGCAGAGGGCCCAGAAAGCTCTGGCTAACCTATGCTGAAGATTCCAATCCCCAGCTGCCTAGTTGTACCTGGCTGGACACAAAAATGGAGCGAAGCTCATATCGATTTTTTTTTTTTAATTATTTCATGAAATTCATGAAATAATTAAAAAAAGGGCTTCCCTATTTTTATTAGTTCCCAGCCGGGTACAAATAGGCAGCTGGGGGTTGGGGCAGCTGTACCTGCCTGCTGTACCTGGCTAGCATACAAAAATATGGCGAAGCTCACGTCATTTTTTTGGTGGGCAAAAACTCCTGCATACAGTCCTGGATGGAGTATGCTGAGCCTTGTAGTTCTGCAGCTGCTGTCTGCTCTCCTGCATACACTAGTAAATGGAGCATGCTGAGCCTTTTCGTTCTGCAGCTGCTGTGTGCTCTCCTCCATACAGTCAGACAGCAGCTGCAGAACTACAAGGCTCAGCATAGAAGCACCATCTTCTGGCGCTGTATCCAACTCTTCCAGTTGCCCTGGTGATGGGGGGCTTGCTGGGTAATAATGGGGTTAGGGCTAGCTGTATATTATCAACTGGCCCTAAGCCCGAAATTCATGGTGTCACGCCATAATTAGACATGGCCACCATGAATGTCTAGTACAGATAAAAAAAAACACAACACACAGAAAAATATTTTTATTAGAAATAAAACAAAACACAACTAGTGACTCCATCTTTACTGAAATAAAGAACCCCCCTCTGCAGTAATCCTAGGTCAAGGGTCCCACGCCGTCCAATCCGGATCCAATATCATCTGATCAGTTTGCTGGAAGGCAAAGCGATCAGATGATGTGTCAGGTTCAAGGGCCTGAATCACATGACACAGCAGCTGATTGTATAAACGGCTTTTATACAATCAGCTGATGCATCAGTGCAAAAAAAAAAACTACACACTTCAGTGCAGACTCCTGTCCGACAGCATTAGCTGATAGTTTAGCCGGCTGGGCGGTAAAAAGCCAGCCACACCGCTCGACTTATAGTGTCAGCTGGTTCCGTCAGGTGACCGCATCAGCTGATCATCGCCTGGTCTGAGAGAGAGGAGAGAGAGAGAAGAGAGAGGAGAGAGAGAGAGAGAGAGAGAGAGAGAAGAGGAGAGAAGAGGAGAGAATAGAGAGAGAGAAGAGAGAGAGGAGAGAGAAGAGAGGGAGAGAGAAGAGAGCGAGAGAGAGAGAGAAGAGAGAGGAGAGAGAAAGAGAGAGAAGAGAGAGGAGAGAGAAAGAGAGAGAAGAGAGAGGAGAGAGAAGAGAGAGAGGAGAGAAGAGAGAGAAGAGAGAGAGAGGAGAGAGAGAAGAGAGAGAGGAAAGAGAAAAGACTGGGAGAGAGAGGAGAGAAAAGAGAGAGAAGAGGAGAGAGGAGAGAGAGAGAAGAGAGAGAGAAGAGAAAAGAGAGAGAAGAGGAGAGAAGAGAGAGAGAGAAGAGAGAAGAGAGAGAAAAGAGAGAGAGGATAGAGAAAGAGAAGAGAAGGAGAGAAGAGAGATAGAAGAGAGAGGAGAGAGAGCGAGAGAGAGAGGGAAAAAGAGAAAAAGAAACTGAGAAAAACAGAGAGAGAGAAAGAAAAAGAGAGAGAGAGGAGAGAGAGGGAGAGAGAGAGAGAAGACAGATGGAGAAGAGAGAGAAGAGAGAGGAGAGAGGGAATAAGAGACAGAAAAAGAGAGAGAAAAAGAGAGAAAAAGAGAGAGGAGAGAGAGAGAGAAAAAGAGAGAGAGAGGAGAGAGAGGAGAGGGAGAGGGGGAGAAAGAGAAAGAGAGAAAAAGAGAAAGAGAGAGAAAAAGAGAGAAAGAGAAAGAGAGAGAGAAAGAGAGAGAAAAAGAGAGAGAGAAAGAGAGCGAGAGAGAGCGAGAAGAGAGAGAGGAGAGAGCAATGCAGCCTCATTCTGTGAACTGCTCCGATTTTAGAGGTGTGTCCGGCGGCTCACAGCTGATGTCCGTCTCCTCCCCTCAGTGCATAATTAAATTAAATTCTAATTATAAATATATAATAATTATAATTTAAAATTAAAAAAAAAAATGTAAAAAAAATAAATTTAATTCTTTACCGGGACTAGAACTCGTGAAGTTATGCTTCTTAGGCGAGCGCTCTATCCACTGAGCTTTGCATTGCTGAAGTCTCTGCTGACCACGCGATTCATTTTATTGCTACATGGAGCTGATACAGAGCACTCGTGTTCTGTAGCAGAGCTGACAGTGTCGTGTGGATTACGTCGGACCTGGATGTGTATTTGGGGATTTTAATAAAATGGTGAAACGGTGTTTTGTTTGTCTTTTATTCCAAATAAAGGATTTTTCGCTGTGTGTATTTCTTTACTTTCACTTACAGTTTAATCATGGAAGGTGTCTCGGGGAGACGCCTGGCATGATTAAACTCAATATTACCCCGATTGCCACCGCACCAGAGCAATTGGGGATGAGCTGGGAGGAGTCCTGGGACTGTTGCATCTAATGGATGCGGCAATTCCGGGTGGCTGCTGGGTGATATTGCAAAAGAGAGATATTTAGTTTATGTATTGGCCAATGCATGTAAGCCCATCCGGGAACCTAACTTAAATGCCACTATCTAGGTTAAAAACATCCGTATCTGGGCAAAATGCCACTATTTGGACTACAAACCTCCATGTATGGGCAGCTAGGCTCCTGCTACAATGGTTATGAACACAGCCAGGTCTTACATGCATTGGCCAATACATAAACTAAATATCTCTCTTTTGCATAAATGCAGTGCCATATTTTCCCTTGTACATTTTTGGCTTTTTCAGTGTGCGACTGTATGCATTTATAGTTACTATGTTTTTTCAGTTAGTACCTGTTCACATTTGTTGGATGTGCGGGTCAGTTTTTTGATATTTCTAGTGAGTCTTTTTCTGACTGAGCACTCCGCCCTAAGACCTGGCTGTGTTCATAACCATTGTAGCAGGAGTCTAGCTGCCCATACATGGAGGTTTGAAGTCCAAATAGTGGCATTTTGCCCAGATACGGATGCTTTTAACCTAGATAGTGGCATTTAAGTTAGGTTCCCGGATTACAGAGATATACCTTGCCGTTGGTGTCCGGGCTTACATGCATTGGCCAATACATAAACCAAATATCTCTCTTTTGCAGTAATGCAGTGCCATATTTTCCCTTGTACATTTTTGGCTTTTTCAGTGTGCGACTGTATGCATTTATAGTTACTATGTTTTTTCAGTTAGCACCTGTTCACATTTGTTGGATGTGCGGGTCAGTTTTTTGATATTTCTGCTGGGTGATATTGTTAGGGTGGTGGGCTCCCCATAATGTGGTGCTCTCCATCCTGACAATACCAGCCTCCAGCCGTGTGGCTTTATCCTGGCTGGTATCAAATATGGGGGAACCGCATTTTTTTTTATTATTATTTATTTATTTATTTTACTGCATGATATAGACCTGCCCGCCGGCGGCTGTGATTGGTTGCAGTGAGCAGCTGTCACTCATCGTGGGGGCATGTCTGACTGCAACCAATCATGGGCGCCGGTGGGCGGGGAAAGCACGGAATACCTGATTGAATAATGAAGCGGCAGCTATTTTCCAAAGAGGAAAAGACGCCGCAAATTTCAATTTCTGACAGCCGTGCAGCGAGATGCCCGTGATCGGTGAGTAGGAAAGAGAAAGGGATTGTGCTGGGGACGCAGAACGCATGCAGATAGCAATGTGTGCACATAGCCTTACTGTGAAAAGCCATGTTTTTGTTGATTGAACCGTTCTTGAACCTAATGTGAACTGTCGAGCTTTTAGCAAAAAGCTCGAGTTCGAGCTCGAACACCCCCCAAAATCACTCGAATATGAAATTGGCGAATCTCGAACATCGCTCATCTCTATTCCCAACCAAGATAAAGTGGACAGCTGGGGGCTAGTATTCTCAGGCTGTGGAGGCCCATGGCTACTGGGCCCTCCCCAATCTAAAAATATCATCCTGCAGTCACCCCAGGATTGTTGCATCCATTGGATGTGCCAATGCCGGAGCTTTACCCAGCTCATGCTGATTGCCCTGGTGCGGTGGCAATCACGGTAATATAAGGGGTTAGTGACAGATTTGTCACAAAATCACAGCGGTCATCAAGCCTGAGGTTAGTAATGGGGAGAGATCTATGAGAACCCCAATTACTAACCCTGTAAATCAAAAGAAATCAACACAAAACACACAGAAAAATCCTTTATTTAAAAATAACAAAAAAACCCCCTCTTTCTCTAATTTTCTTAACACCAACAGGGGTGATGTAATCCACACAAGTTTCCACGACGATCCTTGCTCTACTACATCTGAAGTCACAGTGCGCAGTCATGTTATAAAACATGACCGATAACTAAAGCGTTATGGACACATCGCAGCTGTGAGCGGTGATGTCAGTGAGTTCACCTGATGTCTCAGCTGGTGTTCCTGTGGTACCCAAGCTGTGACCTGACCTGAGGTGAACGCATTAAACTCAGTGACCTCACCTCAGGTGAAGTCATTGAAATCAATTCCAGATTAATGGCTTAGGCAATGTGTGGACATTGAGTATTTGAGTGCAGACATTTCTGCACCAAATCTCCATCTCTTGGCAAAAAAAAATGCACCGAAACCGCAACAAGATGCATCTATTCCTCTTTGCGTCTTTACCCTACAGCAGGACTAGTGTTGCTGCTGCCCTGCTTACTAGTCAGAGTTGTGCTCGGGAAGGAAAGGTATAGGGATGTGATTGCCTAATGGGGTGAAAGAACCTATCTAGGGACATCAGGGAGCTCAGGGTAGCTGTCAGGCATTTCCCCTCCCTATTCATTCCTATCTCTTCTCATGTTTTGTGCCGACCAGCCCCTTGGTGGAGTGCATCAACCAGGAGTGAGGTACCCTAAAGTAGTACCTGGAGTCTATCATCAGCCAAGTCCAACCTCTCTGAGGCTCTGATAAAGACTGGATAGAGTTCTAAACAGTATCACTTAATTTTCTTGAAAAACATTAGGGAGATATAGTAATGTTTTGACTCACCTCTTAATATGGTGGTTTACTTGTTTCTCTTAGAATGTGCACATTGCAGATTCAGACTAAAGGCAGCAAAACCACAAACAAACACATTTGGAAACAAGGAGTAAAGAAACATGTGTGACACAAATCAGAATTAAATCTGAGATTTCTCAAAGTACAATCTTTGCATTCTCTAAAGCAGATTTATTATGTGGTCACCTAGTTCCAATGAACATGCACGTCTCATCATCACTTGCCTTAAGAAAGGGTTTGACAACATCAGGCGTTTTTGCAGAGGAAATGTTTGCACACAGTTCAATGCAGTGTGGAGACCTATTCCCCAACTGTTCAGCCAAAATATGGCAAGAACCAGTTAGCCAGGTAAATAGAAACATCACCCCATCATTCTTTTAAGACATGAAGCTCAGTTATTCTGGAAAATTGCTAGAACACCTTCAAGGTATCCTCAAGTACAGTCATGAAAACCATAAATTGCCATGACAAAACTGGCTGTCAAAAGGACTGCAACAGGAAAGAAAGACTAAAAATGACCTCTGCTGCAAAGAAAAGGTTCCTCAGAGTTACCAGCCACAAAAAATATAATTTGACAGCACCATAGATAACAGTCCTGATAAATGATGCACACTTGGACCGCAAGCTTGAAGAAAGAGACCCATGTATACCAAGCAACACAAGGACAAATATTAGATCAGTGGAAATCTGTGCTACGGTCTGATGAGATTTTTTTTGTACCAACTGTCATTTGCTCAGAACCTCTGGGAACAACTTCAAGATTGTTGGAAAGTTATTCCAGGTGATTACCTTATAAAGCTGCCTGAGAGGATACAAAGGGTGTATAAAGCTGTCAGAGTAAAAGGCATATTTTGAGGAATCTAAGGTTTAAAAAGTTTGTCCACTACTTGGACAACCCCTTCTCAATTCTTATGTTACCCCCCAGTAATATAATACCACCTATACTCACCTGGAGTGCTGACACTGTTTCCGTGTTGTCAGCGCTGGCTTTCTTGGGCTCACGTTATATTGACGTCAATATGAACAAGGAAAACCACTGAATAGCTGTATCCAAACTTTTCATAGTTACTGTTGTAAGTCCAGCTAATTTCTATGGTGTTAAAACAGTCAATCGCCCTTTAAGGGAAGGTGACTGGGTCAAATTAGTGCTGGCTCCAGCCTTGTTGGATTTGTGCCTTGATACTCCAACTTCAGAAGGTCTGAATTTCAGAATCTAACCTATGTATTTGTACAGGGCTACTATCAGGGCATTACAACCGTGACTCCTGTATGGGGCTCGGTGAGCAGAAGCTAAAAGGGGGGCCCAGTCAGTGACAGCCCAAGCCGCTCCAATCTTATTCCTCTGCTCACCGGGCCAAAGGAGGCGGGGCCACCATCAGAGCAATGAGGGGCGTCCGGGCCACTCATAGAGAGCTGCCCTCTCTCTTCCTGCTCTGCACTGATCTATGGGATCGGTGCAGAGCAAGACAGGAAACTTACCGGACCAAAACGGACGCTGCAAGAGTTGAGAAGGTGAAGGACCTTCTGCCTGAGTAATTTCAGGATCTTTTAGGTCATTTGACTGATCATGTTCCTGATGACATGACCAGGAAGGTGAATTGGAACAAAGTCCTGTAGCTGTTCAACTGCTGCAGCCTCCATGCAGGTCCCAGTGGCTCCTCTCCTGCTCTGCACCAATTAGGAGCTGCAAGATGAGGTAATATATAGTGTGTGTAAATAAATGTGCTTGTTGTAGGACTGTGTGTGTATATGTGTATGTAGTCTGTGTGTAGCAGAGCTGTGTTTGGCTATAGGTGCATGTAGTAGAGCTGTGTGTGTCTATAGAGCATGTAGCACAGCTGTGTGTTTGTCTACAAATGTATGTTGTGTGCATGTAGCAGAGCTGTGTGTGTCTATAGGAGCATGTTGCAGAGCTGTGTGTCTACAGAGGATGTAGTAGAGGTGTGTGTGTCTATAAGTGAATGTTGTGTGCATGTAGTAGAGCTGTGCATATCGTGCACATATAGCAGAGCTATGTTTGTCTACAGGTGCATGTATTGTGTATGTAGCAGAGCTGTTTGTGTCTATGGGTGCATGTAGTGTGTATGTAGTAGAGCTGTGTTTGTCTAGAAGTGCATGTAGTGAAGCTGTGTAGCAGAGCCATGTATGTCTATGGACATGTGGCAGAGCCATGTATGTCTTTGGGCATATTTTTTTGTCCCCCTTCTCTCTGTGATATATTAATACTTATATCTTGGTACCATCACAGCAAAGTATATGGTACACTGGGCATGGTGCACTATAGTTACTGAGATACATTTTTACCTTTATTCCTCTTAGTACATATAGTGTCGGGCAAAGTGCAAAAACTGTACAGTGTTACACATGTTTTAATTGATCCATGCTATATACCCCATCCTTACTAAGACCTCAGTAATTTTGTAATCAACCTTTTTCCTGGCCTTCTCAGTTACACCCTGGTTTTACCATATATATTTTTGGTCTTTTATATGTTTGTGTTAATAAAATGCTATTATTCTTGATGATTATGGATTTTGACTTTATTTTTTTCTGAATCTAACTGTTTTGGAGTTTTCCATTAATTGGTTTCATTAATACGGTTTCTCAGATGATATTTATTCTTATGTCTATGGGCATGTAGCAGAGCCGTGTATGTCTAAAGGGTGCTTTACACGCTGCGACATCGCTAACAATATATCGTCGGGGTCACGTCGTTAAGGGCCCGTTACATGCTACAATTTATCTGACAATCGCATGTGCGACGTGATACGCCCAGATCGTATTTACGATTTGCCAGTATCGCTTATAGGTCATTTATTTGCTGTCACACGTAACGATCTCAAAATCGACGCATCAGCGATCAACAATATATTGTTGGACCCAGCAGTCGTTTGAATGTTGTTCGATGTTGGCAGGGTGTCAAACGGAGCAATATGTCAGGTGCTTCCCCAAAACGAACATTTTTTAAAAAATGAACGACGTGTCAACAATCCACGATTTTGATCCTATTTGCGATCGTTCAGAGTCTCACGTGGGTGGCACACGCAACGACGTCACAAACGATGCCGAATGTGCATCACGGAATCCGTGACCCCGACATACCTCCCGATAAATCGACGCGTGTAATGGGCCCTTTAGTTACACACATCCGGCGTCGTTAGCGACATCGCAGCATGTGACACCAAGGAGCGATGATCAATGATCGCAAAAACGTCAAACATCGTTGATCGTTAACACGTCGCTCCTTTTCATAATATCGTTGGTGGGGCATGCCGCTGGTTGTTTATTGTTCCTGCGGCAGCACACATCGCTGTGTGTGACACCGCAGGAATGACGAACATCTCCTTACCTGCGTCCACCGGCAATGAGGAAGGAAGAAGGTGGGCGGCATGTTCCGGCCGCTCATCTCCTCCCCTCCTCTTCCATTGGACGGCCGTTTTGTGCGACGTCGCATAACAGGTATATGCGTGTGATGCTGCCGTAGTGATAATGTTCACTACGACAGCGATCACCACATATCGCACCAACGATGGGGACGGGTGCTATCACTCGCGACATCGCTAGCAATCGCTACCGATGTCGCTTCATGTAAAGCACCCTTTAGACCATTTAGCAGAGCTGTGTATGTATAATATATACACTGCAAAAAGACACTAACAATAGATTTATTACCTTCTTATTCTACCCTGGTACATTTAAATTTATTAATAATAACTGATCCCCTTTACACCACCAGTTTTAATAGAAAAAAATGTTTTTTTTTTCTATTTTCTGCTGTGTACACCTGGGGCGTCTTATGGTAAAGAGCGTCTTATAGTACAAAAAATATGGTACTTAGCTTTATTGAGCCCCGTGGCCCCAGTCATAGCTGCAGCTACTTAAAAGTATGAAGAGAGGGCCAACCGTGTGTGACATCACCTGTGACGTCTGACATCCAGTTCCTCTGTTCATTATTGTGAAGTTTGTACTGTGCATGTGTGACACCCTGGCCAATCAGGTCGTCACAGGGTACTGTGCAACCTGCCCTTCTGTGCAGTATCCACCTTCTCCTTGGTTACGGGTCCCTAACAATTGGTGTTGCAAAAACCAGCTAATCAAAATCCTAGGAACACTCTGCACCACACCCACCAGTCACACCAGTGGACGGCCTGAGTGGAATAGGGTCGCCCACTTGGGGGGTTGGTTATGGGGAGGACAGGAGTGTCAAGAGTCAGTCAGTAAGAGTCAGAGTCAGAGGAGAGAGTGTAGAGTTGGAGGTAAAAGTGAGAGGAGGTCAGGAGCTGGGCTCCTTGGAACTACTAGGTAGCAGACGTTGATCTGGGCCTGGTAGGAGCTGGACCCCCAGTGGCAGGGGATCGTGACAAGGGGCACGGCATTGTCATGGAGGACAGCCGGCGGCCTTGTACCAGCACCGGTCTGGGACCAGGGCATGACTGGGTACGTGGACCCTAGGTCAGGGAGTAGCTTCAGGCAACCTGACAATTCGCCCGACGAGAACGGAGCCTTCAAGATCCGCTCTCCACCAGCTCCAAAATCGGGGTACTAGTGCAAATAGGGGGATAGGACTTTCCACAAATATGGTCCAAGAAATCCCAAGCGTGAATGCTGAGAGCAAGCTCCCTCAGTTAGCCATACTGGGGAGCGGGACCTGACTAGTTTCACGCTATAGGGACCACCCAGAAAGCAACAAGGTGCCAAGGGAAAAGGTCACAGATCAACAGGCAACACAACAGAACGGGACCCAAACGTGCTCCCCCTCAGCAGCAGCGGTGTCCAGAACTTTGGTTTACTAAAGTTGTCGGTGTCAGCGTTATTGGACTGAGTGAGTACACAAGTGACCCTTACCTCCCCAACGGCACATCACTTCAGTCCCACACACAGATCACCGAGTCCCGAGGCATCCCCCCTACCCGTGGAGGGGTTAAACACCTGGCTGCCCACTCCATCGCCCATCGCCCCCGGGTACTCCCAACCGCAGCGGTGGTACTCCATCCTACCACACACCACTACCATCACCCATATTATATAAATATATATATATATATGTGTGTGTATATATATATACACACACATACATATATATATATATATATACACACACCGTATTTTTCGCTTTATAAGACGCACTTTTGTTCCCCCAAATTTTGGGGGAAAGTTGGGGGTGCGTCTTATAAACCGAATATACGGGGTCGGGGTATATATATAAATATATATATATATATATACTGCAGGGTCCAGGGGAGGTGGGGGGCAGCTCTGGAGCGGTGCTGGGAGCTGGTAAAGCTGCGGGAGGGAGCCTTTGATCTCCTGCTCCCGCTCATATAATATGCACAGTCGCTGTCCATCACCATGGTGCTGAAACCGCACCGCGCTGATGGGCTGGGGCAGGGGCGCATATTATATCTGCCTGCGCCCTGTTTTGATCGCACATGATCCCCCTGTGTTAGATATGGCCCCCATACTGCTGCCCATGGTAAAATAAAAAAAGCTTTACTTACCTCCAGCGCTGATCTCCCGGTGTCTCTGCTGCTGCTGTCTGTAATCAGGCACGCAGAGATGATATCACTCTGCTGTGCCAATCACATGACCGGCAGCAAGAACCAGGAACTGGAGGAGGAGCTCAACCCCATGGAGGGAGACACAGGGATTACAGCGCTGAGAAGGTAAGGAAAGAGTGTTTTATTTTATTATGGGCAGCAGCATGGGGGGCATATCTAACACAGGGGAGATGTGCCATCTATAGTGGCCATGGGCAGCAGTATGGGGGCCATATAAACACAGGGGAGATGTGCCATCTATAGTAGCCATAGGCAGCAGTATGGGGGCCATATCAAACACAGGGGAGATGTGCCATCTATAGTGGCCATGGGCAGCAGTATGGGTGCCACATCTAACACAGGGGAGGTGTGCCATCTATAGTGGCCATGGGCAGCACACATGGGGGCCATATCTAACACAGGGGAGATGTGCCATCTATAGTGGCCATGGGCAGCACACATGGGGGCCAGATCTAACACAGGGGAGATGTGCCATCTATAGTGGCCATGGGCAGCAGTATGGGGGCCATATCTAACACAGGGGAGATGTGCCATCTATAGTGGCCAAGGGCAGCAGTATGGGGGCCACATCTAACACAGGGGAGATGTGCCATCTATAGTGGCCATGGGCAGCAGTGTGGGGGCCACATCTAACACAGGGGAGATGTGCCATCTATAGTGGCCATGGGCAGCAGTATGGGGGCCATATCTAACACAGGGGAGGTGTGCCATCTATAGTGGCCATGGGCAGCACACATGGGGGCCATATCAAACACAGGGGAGGTGTGCCATCTATAGGGGCCATGGGCATCACACATGGGGGCCATATCAAACACAGGGGAGGTGTGCCATCTATATGGGCCATGGGCAGATCAGGGGGACGTGTCCCAGCACAAAGGGGCTATATTCAATATAAGGGGGCTATATCCAGATTAAGGGGGGCTAATTTTAGGATGGGGGGCTATGAGGGACATATACCCTATATGATTTGTTAGACGGACACTGGCATTATAAGATGGACCCCATTTAACATTAAAAAAAAAATTCTCTTTTCCTTCACCAAATTTGGGGGTGCGTCTTATAATCAGGTGCGTCTTATAAAGCGAAAAATACGGTACATACATATACATACAGCCAGCAGCCTTTATATTTTATTATATAGCTAATAGCCTGTATCCTCTGTATTATATACACACATATATATATATATATATATATATATATTTATATTTATATAATACGCATATGGCTGCCAATTTTGTCTGGGGCTCATAATTTTGATAGCCCAAAAAGATGGTGCATACAGCTTTTTTCAGGTTGTTAAAATGATGACTAGCGGTTAATGTTTAATTGGTGAGGAATGTTTGCAGAATTGGAGATTTTCCAAGAGTGGTGGTGGCACTGGGGAAGGTTCGAGGGGTAGAGGCAGAGTTGGGGCAATTTTATCATCCAGCAATTGCCACCTCTATTGGTTGGAAGTTTGTGAGTGATTTGCTTCTTTTGCACCTGTAATGCCTCCACCTTATTGGGGGTCTTGTTGCATCCTGCTAGTGCATCAGTTCCTTGGCCTGGGCAGGTTACTAACTGCTGCCCTCTATTTGCTGTAAGTAATTGTTGAATTTTTGGAGATTTTATGCCTCTTTTTGTTGCTTCACAAGCATGAGGACCCGTGACGTGGGTTGTGGGCAACCGTATTCTGGCCATAATACCAACCAGTACCTCATATATATTTTATATATAATTTTTTGCACATTACATTTTAAACAGGATGCAGCCAGGCCCTTAATGTTAGGCCTTGTATATTGGAGTTCTCGTCCCTGTATGGTGCACTTGAGATAGTACTGTTGCAGCCAGCCTGGTCGAATGGTATGGGCGTGACTAATAGGCCGCTAACCAGTTACTGTGCACCTACATGTGTGAACAGTGCCCTATACAAGCCATCTGTGTACAATTTCATCATCCAGCAATCGCCCCCTCCATCGGTTGGAAGTGTGAGTGATTTGCTTCTTTTGCATCTGTGATGCCTCCACCTTATTGGGGGTCTT
This sequence comes from Anomaloglossus baeobatrachus, assembly GCF_048569485.1. Lineage (NCBI taxonomy): Eukaryota > Metazoa > Chordata > Amphibia > Anura > Aromobatidae > Anomaloglossus > Anomaloglossus baeobatrachus. Next base: position 595,674,088 of record NC_134353.1, on the reverse strand, counting down.
GCTGCATTCTGCTAGTGCATTAGTTCCTTGGCCTGGGCAGGTTATAACTGCAGCGCTCTATTTGCTGTAAGTAATTGCTGAATTTTTGGAGGAGATTCTATCCCTCTTTTTGTTGTTTTTTTATATGGATGACAAAGGCCAATATAAGTCTATGGGTCTGTGATAAACACGTACAGCACACATGTGCCATCTATGTGACATCCGTGTGCTGTACGTGTTTACCATTGAAAGTATAGGGGAAGCTTTGTAATATCTTTTACTTTAGCCATGCTAGAAAAAACAAGGATGGCACACTGACGGAGAACAGTGATGACATCGGCACTGGTTTTATACATACGTCTTTTATACGCACGTATGAAGGTCGCCTAATATTGTGAATGCGCAGCTGACTATGCCCTAACAGGCTCCGTGGCTGCTTACCTGTATGGTATAAAACACATTTGTAGGTGACAACTTGTTAAGTTATCCCAAAGAGGAATGCTTATTGTTCACTGTAGTATGTAATGTAAGAAGTGTTAAACATCAGAGATTCCAAGGTTTCTCAGATCTCCACCATTAGAGCGAGAGAGTGGCTATAACTGACAGTTATACTTCCTGTCCTGAGCATGGGAACACAATTGCTCTGAACTCTCCTTTAAGAACTTACTGGTCTCACTATTCATTTTTATACCATTCTATTATTTTCTCATATATTTACTACTTTCTGTAACAGTTATGTAAATGTCCCTTAGATGTATCAGCTTATACTTACTTTGCTTCTAGTGCAAGGGCTATGATTCCAGCAGCCATAGGTGCTGATGCTGAAGTTCCAGTGTGACTGTCTGTGCAGCGCTGTCGAAGATCTGTGGTGATCTGAAACAAAATCATACATTTTTACATTTCTTTACAAAGAATTTATACTGGTGATGCTGACAATGGAGAAGAGAGTTAATATGTTTTATTAGATATGTAGTTCACTTTCACAATTTTTAATGCATGTTTTGCTTGGGAATAAGTGTTTTACATATAATTTTATAGCTAATATGAACTTTATTTTAATAGTCTGTTAATAAAGAAAATGTAAAATGAAAAATGTAACGCCTTCACGACCTATAACATTCACTTCATAGGTTGTGTGCACTCCTTTCATGTGGGGTCGAGCGACGAGCACGCATGTTTCCAAGCACATGTCAGCTGATCTGATCAGCAAATATGTGCAGCTAACAGGTGCGGGTGGATCTCCGATCCACCAGCGCCTGTTAACTAGTTTTAATTCACGCTGACAGGGAATGCGTCATTCCCTGTCCCCATTGGTGGCCACAATCTCGTGGTGCCAAACGGCTGACAGTCGGTTGTCAACTGATGACCACTGTAATGACGTAGTGAACGCCAGGAGATCAGCATTTCTGCTGTAGAGAGCGATGCTGAAGCTGCTCTATACAACAGAAGTGATCAGACTCTATTAGCTTCAAATCCCCTAAAAGGGACTAGTAAACACAATAAAAAGTGTAAATAAAAATTTTTTTGAAAATATGAAAAAAAACCCCACAAAAGTTCAATTTACCCCCCTTTTGCCTCATTTAAAAAAAAAATAAAAAAATTCACATATTTTGTATTTCTGCATTCATAAATGCCCGATCTAACAATATATAAAATAAATTAATCTGAACGGTGAATAACAAAAAAAATTAATAAGCCAGAATTGCTTTTTTTTGTTGCCGCAGCATTGCAACAACATGCAACATGCAATAACAGGCGATCACAATATCGTTTCTACCCAAAAATGGTACAAATATCAGTTGAGCAAGCAAAAAAAAAAAAAACCTATTATGCAGCTTCAGATCCCGAAAAATTAGAATATTACAGGTCTCGGAAAATGGTGATAAAAGCGCAATTTTTTTTAATTTTTCAAATTTCAGAATTTGTTTTCACCATTTAAATGAAAAAAAGCTATACCTGTATCTATCAACTCCTACCATAGAGAACATGGTAAATAAAGCCCCAGAAAAATAATAAGGGAATTGCACTTTTTTTTGCAATTCACCACACTTGGATTTTTTTCCCCCTTTTCCAGTACAACATGTGGCACAATGAATGATGTAATTCAAAAGTACAACTCGTCCTGCAAAAAAACAAGCCCTGATACGGCTGTATTAACAGAAATTTAAAAACGTTATGGCCTTTGGAAGAAAGGGAGGATAAAGAAAACGTAAAATCAAAGGGTTATCTTCTTAATACAGCACTCAGTATGTTTTGGAAACTGTAGCTGAGCTGATAGTTGGGTCGTGGACAATAATAACCTATCAATAATGTAATAGATGAAATTAATAATGTTGTTTCTATTTCAGGCAGATGACACCAAACTATGTAACATAACAGTGTTTCCCATCTCCAGTCCTCAAGACTCACCAACAAACCACGTTTTCAGTATAATTCAATCACCTGTGGAATAATAAGGAAACCTGAAAACATGATCTGTTGGTGGCTCCTGAGGACTGAAACTGAGGAACAGTTGAATAGACTACGGAAGATGTTCAGAAGTTATAAGGTGACTAGTAGTATTTGGTCATCCACGTGGCAGATGAATTTCAATATAGAGAAATGTAAAGTTATACATCTGAACACCTGAGAGTACCATAGTTCTATGGAGAGTAAAACCAGAAGAGTCACTTGTAGAGAAGCATCTGGGTGTTCTTGAAGATCACAGACTACATAACAGCATAGAATGCCAATCAACAGCTTGAAAGGCCAGCAGACTGTTGCCATGTATTAAAAGAGTTATAAACTTGCAAGACAGAGATGTAATATTACAACTTTACAAAACATTAGTGTGAAAACATCTGGAATATTAAACTCAGTTCTGGGTGCCAATTCATAGAAAGAAACTCCGAGTTAAAAAAAAAAGTACAAAGGACAGTCACAAAACTCATAAGGGGTATGGAAGATCTTACTTATGAAGAAAGATTAATATATTTTTTTTAGTTGTGAGAAGAGATATCTAAGGAGGGACATCGTATATTTGAAAAAGTACATAAATGACCCAAAGAAAAAGTATGAGCCAAAGCTGTTTCATGTGAAACCCACTCAAAAAACAAGAGATCATGTCTTTGATCTGGAGAAAAAAAGGTTACATTTTTATAAGGTTCAAGGTTTATTTACTATGAGAGATATTTATGTATAGAATTGCCCACTCCAAGAACTACCAGTAGACATAGTGGGAACCGTCAATCGTTTAAAGAGTATGTAATATAAATACTAACACAAATATTCAAGATTCTTGTTTTGAATGTTGAACCAGTCAATCAACACTCAGGTTTAGGCTGGAGTTACACTTGCGTGACCAGTCTATGAATCTCCAGACAGAAGAGTCTCAGCTACATAGGAATACATGAAGATAACATGTTCTTGTCAGTAGAGCCGGCGGCCAGTCCGGGCAGTGAGATTTGATCCTCATGCAAGTCACATTCAAGTGTGAGTCCAGCCTTAGGAAGGAAAACATTTGCTCGTTTAGGGAAAATTGGTTCATGCATTATGAATGTATCTATACCCGCTTCCCTTTATCATCATCTTCCATCCATCAGTTGAACTTGAAGGATGTGTCTTTTTTCAACTGTGTTAGGTATTTATGTGACCTATTTAAAAAAATCCTTAGATTATAATTTAATTAATAGTATTATTACTTGTAGTGATAAGCTATTCTTCAATGTGTCACGAGACCCATTAACTTTACAAAAAGAACAGTGTACTCATTCCGATTACTCTAGCATACCCCAATGAAAATAATGCGTTCTGATGACATATTGTATTACCTCCTTGTATACAGTGACTTTGTCTCAGAGTCTACCTAGAGACAGCAAAATATTTAATTCCTGCAAGCATGATTTCCTTTAATATTAATTTTAGGTCACTAGCTATTTATTTTTTTTACTATTATTTCAATGATCACATATGATATATTGCACACAACTGCAATATAAAATAAAAAGATCAACTCCCCCTTCTTGGGGTAATATCCTTGATTTAGATCCACTAAATCATTTTGAAAAATTAGTGTATAGGCTTCTTGAGGATTAAATGGTTTATTTTAAAGATTTCATTCTTGTACATTCAGCTTTCCTGTTAGTGCCAGAACATCTGTATTCAGATCACAGACAGCTTAGTACAAATTCAATACTATTGTTTTTGTAACAACACTTTCGTAGTTAATTTGGAACATAATTTTATTTTTCTTTTGATAAATATGTTAAGATTGTCATAGCACCAGCTGGCGTCACGTGCGGGAAGAGCTTGTTTACAAAGCCCCTTTCATGAAGTTGTGCAAGTTATTAACAGTTTTTCAAATACAAGAAAATATATAAATATATATACACACACCCACATACTTACATACACTACTTACAAAAAGTTAAGGATATTTGGCTTTCGGGTGAATTGTAGTTAAAACTTAAAAAGTTCACGCTACAGTGATATTCTATCGTAACAACAGGGCATTTAAAGTAGAAACATGCAATGGGGATTTCTTCATCTCTAACAATTTATTGAAACAAAAGCCAACAACAGTGGTAAGTATACCCCAAAAATTCTCAATAACTTGTCATGTGGCCTTGAGCATCAATTATAGCTTGACAATGACGTCTCATGATGTTCACAAGTGGAGTTACTGTCTGCTGATTGGCATCCCACACTTCTTGAAGGGCTGCCCTCAGGTCATTGACATTCTGGTTACGAGCCTCTACAAGGCGACTCAGCTGATTCCATAGATTTTCTATGGGATTCAGGTCTGGAGAAAGTGCAGGACACTCCATTTGAGGTATTCCAGTTTCGAGCATCCATTCCCTAATAATGCAACATTTATGACCTGGAAATTTATCATCCATGAAGATGAAATTAGTCCTCTGTTGTTTATGCAGAGGCAAAATTACTGGATTAATGATTTATTCAATTAATACCATTCACAAAGTGTAGAGCAGTTCTGTATTGAGTAGACACACCTGTCTACACTGTAACACTACCACCACCAAAGGCTCATCTGGGACAATAGTGGCTGATACACACTGTTTACCTTTATGTCATCAGCATCATTGGGGGACATAATTTCTGCTCAGTGTGATTCAACTTTTACCAGTAAACAGCACTGAGCCCACTGGTCCGTCGTTAGCAAGATGATGATGTCTGTGCCTGATGGTGTGGTCAAGTACCCTTGCAGGTTATCGAGCACGCAGATCATGTTAATGTAAATGGTTTCAATGGTCTGACGTGACATTTGGGTGCCTCTCACCTCCCTTAAATGTGCATGGAGTTGTGTGGCATTTATCATCCGGTTACAAAGGGCATTGTTCACATTGAACCAGTTATACGATGGGATGTGGCCGAAGGACATCCACTTCTATGTCTCTCTGTGGCTTTTCCAGTCTCTGTGTTGCAACCTGCTGATGACTCACTAAGCTCAGTGGCAACGTTTGATGAGAACATCCTGCTTGAAGCCTTGCAATGCCGAGGTACTGTTGATCAATTCTTAGGTGTTGTCTTGGTCTCATGATGAAGTCAAATGTGAACAGCATCATTAGAAAGATTATTGTAACCCATCATTGTTAGAGAACAGCAAGTTGTATAAAAGGTACTGAAACATTGAACGGTTGGACGTGTGCATTCAAAAGATTAGGGAAGGTCACATTAAGTGCAGTTGAAAAGTTTATAGTGCATTTTAGGAACATCCTGAAATTTTGAAATTTCACCTGAAATACAAATATCCCCAACTATTTGTGAGTACTGTGTATGTGTATGTATATATATATATATAGATATCTATATATATATATATATATATATATATATATATATATATCAAATTTTCAGCTTCAGGTGAGTTCAAGCAATATGTGATTCGATGCACAAGAATCACCTTTTTACACATTGCAGAAGATTTCATCAGTAAAAAATGGATGGTATGACCTCACAAGGCATAATGCAGGCAATCAGGAGGCACTATTATAGCCTAGGCATAAAAGCTATAAGAGCTTAAGTAGTGAATGCCCTAGCCACTTTAGGGTAATTTTAGGATAGTGAGATAGCTAGAGCTCATAGCTCACCAATAGATATTGGAAGGCATTATCCTAAAACAAGAACAATAAATGCTCCAGACAGTCATGCTGCACAGAAGAAGATGAGAGCAGTAGTCTGGGAGTCATACATAGATTGAAGTGATGGGGAAGCCAGACTTAAGACCTTATTAGATGGGGCAAAAATCGAATAGAAAATCAGAATATCGTTGGACACAGAGATAAATTATAAATTCGCAGTGCATAATAGATGCAAGCGATTGTAATATCATTCAATTCTTGAAAAACTAGATAAGGATCCTAAGGTGTAAAATGTGCTTTTATGATCGGCTGGCCACTTTAGATCAATTGCAACCGCGATCTTTCGAGCGAACATTTGCTTGTGTGCTTGTGTAATAATGAGCTCTGCCGGAGCTGAAATGTTGAGAAGGTATTAAAGAATGTTCTCATCCAACGATTTTGTGAATGTCGGGATTTTTTTCTACTGGAATTCTTGTTTCCACATGCACCACAACCTCTATGGATAGAGTGCTGTCATTTTGCATGTCACAAGAGACTGTTCTGAGTTTCTGCTCAAGCGTTCTTTTTCATATTCCCATTTTGCTAAATTCACATTGCAAAAAAATCTGTACTCTGGAGAATGCAAACTGTAAAATTCTAGGAGAATTCAATACTACTTGAAAAAAATTGCTGATCACTATTGAAACTTCTAATTTTGAAAGCCTTTTTACTATGCAGCATTTTTATAGCATTTTTCTCACATGTGCCTAAAGCTTTTTCCCTTTTCCTATATGCATACAGTGGTGCTTGAAAGTTCTGCGAACATTTTTGAATTTTTCATATTTTTGCATAAAATTGACCTAAAACTACATCAGATTTTCACATAAGCCCTAAATAAGGAAAACCAAATAAAACAAAATGATAAAAAATATTAGACTGTCATTTTTTTAAATTAGGCAAATGATCTACTATTACAGGTCTCTCATTGGCAAACATATGTAAATATTTAGGATTAGCAGATAAGTTAACCCCTTCACGACCAGTGGCGTGGATGGCCCCGTTATTTCCCACACATGTCTGCTCATGTGATCGGCAGACATGTGCAGCTGACATCCGAGATCCACCCATGCTTGCTAACCCCTTAGATTGCACTGTCAAACTCTGATAGTTCAATCTAACATCCTCTAGCGGGGATGGCACTGTTCCGACACCATCGGTTTGTCATGACAGCGGAGGGTCAGCTGATGACCCCTGTTGCTGCCATGACTCACTTCCTGAGAATGCCAGCAGAGTGCCAGCATTCACAGGTGAAAAGGATTAGTGCTGATCATAAGGATGCTAAAGAATTGCGCTGATCAGCAGAAGAGGTCGGATAGTACAGCTATAAAGTCCCCTAAAAGGACTAATAAAATCAATAAAAATATGTTAAAAAAAAAAAGTTCGACTCGTCCATTACTATGCAACACGTGTTCTGGTTGTGGTGGTGCAGCACGTCTGCTCAAAAACAAAAATGTACCTAATAGTCCATGAAAGACATGTACTGTCATGATCCATAAATGCTGATCAGGGGCATGCATAGAAATCATGGAGCCCCATAGAGGTTATAACCCCCCCCCCACACACACACACAAAAAAAAAATATAAAAATAAAATAATCAGCAAGGTCACAGAGGAGCATACTACACAACTTTGCTGTCCTTACAAAGTAATTTTCTCCTATTGAAGCCAAAAAACTTGCTGCCTCCCAAACATAGTATGATAAGCACACAGTGAGTTCCTCCACAGTACCTTACACTCACGGTTTGATGACCCTTCCGGACCTCCCTCAATTTCCCCATCAAAATATGATGACCCCAATACATTATGATCCTGCAACCATGACTCCCACAGAGCCCTCCATACAGTATAATGCCCCAATACTTCTCCACACAGTATAACATAATGGCTCCAACACAACCCTTCAAACTGTATAATGGCCCCATCTAGCCCTCCAAGCAGTATAATGGGCCCCATATTGCCTCACCCTCCATATAATATAATATATGCCATACCCCATAGCCTTCCATATCGTATAATATGCCCCACACTTTCCCAAAATGCTGAAATGCTCTAGGGGTGAAGAGGCCACCTCCAGAGGAAGTCCACGTGAAACGCGTGTCTGGGGCAGGAGGTCAGATACACATCTAAAGAGTGAAGGATAGTTGTATATTATAGACATTTGAACTTGGCTTGCTCTGAGAGTTTACTAACATAGTACACTTCATCCCTAGAGCATTTCAGCATTTCGGGAAAGTGCAATACCTCTTTAATATAAACATTGCCCCTCTATACATAGGATGTTCTCTCTTCACCTCCTTTAATTTTTGTTATCCACCTGAGTCTTTCCCTTGGATTGCACGATTACACTTATGTCGCTTTTCATATAGTATAATTGGTTTCATATAGTCCTCCATATATTGCTCCATATATTATAATGAGCCCCACATAGTACGTGCCCCACATTGCCTTCCATATAGTATAATGGGCCCCACATTGCCTTCCATATAGTTTCAAACGCCTAATATTGCCTTCCATATTTTATAAAAAGCCCCACATCGTCCTCCATGTAGTACAATGTGCTCCATACACTATAATATACCTACATCGTCCTCCATATAGTATAATGTGCACCACATTGACATAATTGGGTCCTCATTGTACTCATTAATTAAAAAAAAAATAAAATAAAATACTCACCTATCCTAATTCAATGCTGAGCCAGTGACCTTAATCTGAGCATCCAAGTGCTTGTTAGCAACCAAGCATGGTAGTGCTCACTCATCACTAGTAAATATATTTCTAAAAATGCTATTGACATGAATTTTTCACCAGATGTTGGCAACCACCCATCCAATCCACACAGTCAAAAAAAAAATCAAACCACAGATGTCCATAAATTAAGTTATGTGTAATAATGAGAATTGACACGGAAAATATTTTTAATACATGAAGAAAGGTGCAAAAAGCCATGGTAAGTCATGACACCTGCTGAAATCCATGAGTAGTTAGAAAGCAATGCTGCCACTTAGTGAAAAATACACCGTATGCAGAATTATTAGGCAAATGAGTATTTTGATCACATGATAATTTTTATACATGTTGTACTACTCCAAGCTGTATAGGCTTGATGTCACATCCCCACCGGAGCCCGCTCCTGCGACTTCTGCTCCGATCGCCAGACGACGCCATGTTCCCACCATGGATAGTGCTGGTGATGGGAGAGAAGTTGGTGCCCGTGGCTCTGCGGAGCAAGGCTCCGCTCATCCACTAGGCTGGGTTTCTCAGGAACCTGCAGTACCAGTGGCTGACTGTAGGTGGCGTGTGTGTCTTCCAGCTGAAGTTGCCAACATTCACCTGCAGCCAATGGGAAGACACCACACCCTTCTTATTCGCCCTCCTGTCACATGACCACTGCCAGAGATAGTTCTGTACTCCTTGCTCATGTGCTGTTTGTATGTTGATTCCTGTGCGCTGACCTTTGCTTGTTTTTTGACTACCCTCCTGCCTGTCATTTTTGTACCTTGCTGCCAGTTCCGGATTTGACCTCTGCTTTGTTTCCTCACTATGCCCTTGCCTGCCGATTAGGTTCCTGTTTTGCATCTCCTGGTTTTTGACCCTGCCTGACGACCACGGACTACAGCCTACCACAGGTAGTGATCTCTGGAGCTCTGTGTAATTCCAAATCCCTGTATAGGGGTTAAAGGGTTGCAGAGTTCTTGGGGTCCTGCTTTGTGAGCGGCTTTTCTCTAGACTCCCCTTACAGCCAGTCTGAGTCTGTGGCTCCAATCAGGCATTACACTTGAGAGCCGACTACCAATTAAGTAAATCAGGTGATGTGCATCTCTGTAATGAGGGGTGTGTGTGGTGTAATGACATCAACACCCTACATAAGGTATGCTTAATTATTAGGCAACGTCCTTTCCTTTGGCAAAATGGGTCAGAAGAGAGATTTCATGGGCTCTGAAAAGTTCAAAATTGTGAGATGTCTTGCAGAGGGATGGAGCAGTCTTGAAATTGCCAAACTTTTGAAGCGTGATCACTGAACAATCAAGCATTTCATGGCAAATAGCCAACAGGGTCGCAAGAAGCGTGTTCGTCAAACAAGGCACAAAATAACTGCCCATGAATTGAGGAAAATCAAGCGTGAAGCTGCCAAGATGCCATTTGCCAGCACTTTGGCCATATATCAGAGCTACAACATTACTGGAGTATCAAAAAGCACAAGGTGTGCCATACTCAGGGACAAGGCCAAGGTAAGGAAGGCTAAAAAACGACCACCTTTGAACAAGAAACATAAGATAAAGCGTCAATACTGGGCCAAAAAATATCTTAGGACTAATTTTTCAAAGGTTTTATAGACTGATGAAATGAAAGTGACTCTTGATGGGCCAGATGGATGGGCCAGAGGCTGGATCCTTAAACTGCAGAGAGCTCCACTCCGACTCAGACGCCAGCAAGGTGGAGGTGGGGTACTGGTATGGGCTGGTATTATCAAAGAACTTGTGAGACCTTTTCGGGTTGAGGATGGAGTAATGCTCAACTCCCAGACCTACTGCCAGTTTCTGGAAGAAAACTTCTTCAAGCAGTGGTACAGGAAGAAGTCGGTATCATTCAAGAAAAACATGATTTTCATGCAGGACAATGCTCCATCACATGCATCCAACTACTCCACAGCGTGGCTGGCCAGTAAAGGTCTAAAAAGTGAAAAAATAATGACATGGCCCCCTTGTTCACCTGATCTGGTCCCTCATAAAATGTGAGATCTAGAGGGAGGGAAAACAGTACACCTCTCAGAACAGTGTCTGGAGGCTGTGGTGGCTGCTGCATGAAATGTTGATCGTAAACAGATCAAGCAACTGACAGAATCTATGGATGGTAGGCTGTTGAGTGTCATCAGAAAGAAAGGTGGCTATATTGGTCACTAATTTTTGGGGGTTTTGTTTTTGCATGTCAGAAATGTTTATTTCTAAATTTTGTGCAGTTATATTGGTTTACCTGGTGAAAATAAACAAGTGAGATGGGAATATATTTGGTTTTTATTAAGTTGCCTCATAATTCTGTACAGTAATAGTTACCTGCACAAACAGATATCCTCCTAAGATAGCCAAATCTAAAAAAAAAACTACTTCAACTTTCAAAAATATTAAGCTTTGATATTTATGAGTCTTTTGGGTTGATTGAGAACATAGTAGTTGATCAATAATAAAAAAAATTCTCAAAAATACAACTTGCCTAATAATTCCACACACGGTGTAATATTAGATCGGTCAACTGATAGCCTATAAAAATAGGTGAGCTGTCTCAAGACCTTTGCAACCTTATTGCTGAAAAACATACTAATAGCATTGGTTACAGAAGTATTTCTAAACTACTGAAGGTTCCAGTGAGTACTGTTGGGTCATAATCCGGAAGTGCAAAGAACATTATTTCACCATAAACTGTCCACGATCAGGTGCTTCCCACAAGATTTCAAATAGAGTAGTAAAAATATTTATCAGAACATTTATCCAAGAGCCAAGAACCACCTGTGGAGAATTACATAAAGACCTGGAATCTGCAGGTACATTTGTTTCAAAGAAAACAATAAGTAATGCACTCAACCTCTATGGCTTGTATGTATCCTCACAATGCAAGACTCCAATGCTGAACAAAAACCATGTTCAAGCATGTTTAAAGTTTGCTCAACAACATTTAGGAGTATTTTACACGCTGCGACATCGCTACCGATATATCGTCGGGGTCACATCGTTAGTGATGCACATACGGCGCCAGTAGCGACATCGCAGCGTGTAACACTAATGAGCGACGATCAACGATAGCAAAATCGTTCCAAAACGGTGATCGTTGACACGTCGTTCATTTCCTTAATATCGCTGCTGCCACCGGTACGATGTTGTTTGTCGTTCCTGCGGCATCACATATCGCTATGTGTGACACTGCGGGAGCGACGAACATCTCCTTACCTGCGTCCACCGGCAATGTGGAAGGAAGGAGGTGGGCGGGATGTTACGTAACGCTCATCTCCACCCCTCCGCTTCCATTGGCCGGCCACTTAGTGACGCCGCAGTGACGTCGCTATGACGCTAAACGCACCTCCCCCTTGAGGGAGGGATTGTTCGGTGGTCACAGTGACGTCGCTGACCAGGTATGTTCATGTGACGCTGCCGTAGCGATAATGTTCGCTACGGCAGCAAGCACCAAATGTCGCACGAGCGACGGGGGCGGAAGCTATCGCGCTCGACATCGCTAGCAATCGCTAGCGATGTCGCAGCGTGTAAAGTACCCTTAAGGCAAGCCTGTTGAATATTGGAAAAATATAGTCTAGTCAGATGAGACCAAAACTGAACTCTTTGGATGCCATAATAAACACCATGTTTGGAGGCCAAAAGACACTGCATATGATGCCAAAAACACCATAGCAACAGTGAAGTTTGGACATGTGATCATCATGGTGTGGAGCTGTTTCTCAGCATTTGGCACTGGCAAACTTCATATAATTGATGTAAGGATGAATGGACAAATGTACCAAGACATTGTTGATAAAAATCTGTTGCCATCTACTAGGATGATGAAGATGAAACAAGGGTGGACATTTAAACAAGACAGTGATCCCAACCACACAGCCAAGAAAACTCTCAATTGGTTTCAGAGAAAGGAAATAAAGCTGTAAGGCCCAGCCAATCACCTGACCTGAATCCAATAGAAAACGTATGGAAGGGACTAAAGCTCAGAGTTCATAGGAGTAGCCCACGGAACCTTCAGGATTTGAGGAGTATTTGTGTGGAAGAATGGGCCAAAATCACACCTGAGCAATGCATGCGACTAGCTTTTCCATACAGGAGGCATCTTGAAGCTATCATCACCAACAAAGGCTTTTGTACGAAGTAGTAAATAAATTTTGGTAAGCGTGTTCAATATTTTTTCCCAATGTCATCTCTCATTATCACACATCACTACATTTATGGACATCTATGGTTTAATTCCTTTGTCATATCTTTAGTGTTGTCATTTTACAGTGGCAAGAAAAAGTTTGGGCAACATTACTGTTATTGTGAACATTATTGTTATTGTGAACAGTTAAGAAAGTTGAAGATTAAATGATCACTAAAAGGCATAAAGTTAAAGATGACACATTTCCTTTAAATTTTAGGCAAAAAAAAATATTTTCATCTTTTACATTTTTAAATTAACAACTATGTAACTATCGGCAGCTAAACAGGAAAGGGTTCTTCACAGTTAGAGCAGTCAGATTGTGGAATGCCCTACCACAAGAGGTAGGAATGGCACACACTATAACAGTTTTTTATTTAAAAAAAAGGGCTAGATGATTTCCTTTCTACACATAACATTGTCAGTTATAAATGATTTAGTGTCAAAATATAATTATAATTGGTGGAAGAAGGTTGAACTAGATGGACCTAGGTATTTTATCAACCTATGTAACTATGTAACAAAAAAGAGAATGGACCGATGCAGAAATGTTGGCACCCTGCATGGTTAGTACCGAGTAGCACCCTTTTTAGCAAGTATCACAGCTTGTAGCCAGTTTACAGTCTTTTAATTCTTGTTTGAGGGATTTTATCCAATCTTCCTTGGAAAAGTCTTCCAGATATTAGAGATTCCTAGGTTGTCTTGCATGCACTGCTCTTTTGAGGTCTAGCCACAGATTTTCAATGATATTCAGATCAAGGGACTGTGAAGGCCATTGTAAAACCTTCAGCTTGCGCCTTTTGAGGTAGTCTAGTGTGGATTTTGACGTGCGTTTATGATCATTATGCATTGTAAAAATCATCCTCTATTTATCTTCAGCTTTTTTTTACAGATGGTGTTATGTTTTCATCAAGAATGTGTTGCAATTTCTAACCTCCATGGTTCTCCCCCTCCCCCCACCTCTCTCTCTCCTCCCCTTTCTTATCTTCCTTTCTTACTCTCTGGTTCTGGTTGTTTGGAACCCTCGTTTTGAGGATTAAAGAGTAAATTGGTAGGTTGACTCTATACGTATTGAGTATTGATTAACCTAAAAAGGTTGCAACATGGATCAGACATGATTGTTGGTGGTTTGATAGGAAATATGAATCATAATCAAAGGGTATACTAAAACTTGTTACAGCGTTATTCTCTTTGTGTATTATTGCCAATGATACCTGAATTTCTTTTTTTTATACTGTAACTTCCTACAATAAAAATTGATTGGGTAAAGAAAAAAAAAGAATTTGTTGAAATTTCAATTAACCCATTTTTCCCTCCACCCGTGAAATGTTCTCCGTGCCAGTGGCTGCAACACAACCCCAAAGTATGATTAATACAGCCCCATGCTTAATGGCTGGCGAGATGTTATTCTCCTGAAATTCTGTGTCCTTTTTATTTCACACGTACCTTTGATCATTGTATCCAAGGAGTTCTATTGTAACCTCATCGGTCTACATGCATTAAGGTGGTGTCACACACAGCGATGGCGACAACGACGTCGCTGCTAAGTCACCATTTTCTGTGACGTAGCAGCGACGTCCCGTCGCTGTCGCGGTGTGTGACATCCAGCAACGACCTGGCCCCTGCTGTGAGGTCGCCGGTCGTTGCTGAATGTCCTGCTTCATTTTTTGGACGTTGCTCTCCTGCTGTGCAGCACACATCGCTGTGTGTGACAGCGAGAGAATGACGAACTGAAGCGAGCAGGGAGCTGGCAGCCTGTGGTAAGCTGTAACCAAGGTAAACATTGGGTAACCAAGCGAAGTGCTTCACTGGTTACCCGATATTTACCTTAGTTACTAGCATCCGCCGCTCTCAGGCTGCCAGTGCCGGCTCCCTGCTCCCTGCACGCGTAGCCAGAGTACACATCGGGTAAATAAGCAAAGATTTGCTTATTAACCCGATGTGTACTCTGGCTAGGAGTGCAGGGAGCCAGCGCTAAGCGGTGTGCGCTGGTAACCAAGGTAAATATCGTGTAACCAGCGAAGGGCTTTGCTTGGTTACCCGATATTTACCTTAGTTACCAAGCGCAGCATCGCTTCCACGCGTCGCTGCTGGCTGGGGGCTGGTCACTGGTCGCTGGTGAAATCTGCCTGTTTGACAGCTCATCAGCAACCATGTAACGACGCAGCAGCGATCCTGATAAGGTCAGGTCGTCGTCGTGATCGCTGCTGCGTCGCTACGTGTGACCAGCTTTAGGCTTGTTTAGATGTTATCAGTCCACATGCATTAGGCTTGTTTAGATGTTTTTATGCATACTTCTGACACTAAATTTTATGGCGAGGATGCAAGGAGAGGTTTTCTTCTGATGACTCTTTCATGAAAGCCATATTTGTGCAGGTGTCTCTGAACAGTAGAACACCAGAGTCTGCTAAATCTTCCTTAAGGTGTTTGCAGTCAAGCAGAGGTTCCAATTTGCCTCTTTACCAATCCTACGAGCAGCTCTCACTGAGATTTTGCTTGGTCTTCCAGACCTTATCATAACCTCCGCTGTTCCTGTTAACTGCCATTTCTTCATTCTATTTCAAACTGAGGAAAAGGCAACTTGAGAACAGTTTGCCATCTTCTTCTGCTTTGTGGGCCCCCACCATTTTCATTTTCAGAGTGCTAGGCAGCTGCTTACAAGAACCTATGGCTGGTGTTTTTTGGCACAAGAATAGAGGAGGCTGTTTTTTTTTTATAAAGCTATGAAATCTGCTTCACCTGGTCTTTCCTAAAGATGATACTGAACAAGCCTTAACCTTCACTGGTTAATTAAGATCTGAAACCTTGGTCAAAGTTATTTGAGCACACAAATCTTCAAGGGTGCCCAAACTTTTGCATCAGCCAATTTTTCCTTTTTGTCAGTTTTAAAATGTAAAAAATTGTGTGCCTAAAATACAAAAGGAAATGTGCCATAGGGGTGCATATATGCATATATAATATATATATATATATATATATATATATATATATATATACATATATATATACACATATATTATATATATATATATATATATATATATATATATATATATATATATATATATATATATATATATATATATATATATATATATATATATATGTGTGTGTATAGATGCGATTCCCTGTACATCTCATCTCACGTGCAATACCTGATCATTGCATATGTATCTCAGCAGGTGTATAGGATTATTATGTCATTGACACTGCTCACTTACAAAGTGGAAGTGGGCAGTTCTGGATGGACCCATTTAAGTTCTTTTTTCAAATCACTGAGCTTTAATGGCCTGCTGAATACAAAAACTTATTATTATTAAACCTTAGATTATTCTTAAGGCCCAGTCACACACAACAACTTACCAGTGATCCCGAAAACGATGTGACCTGATAGGGATCGCTGGTAAGTCGCTGGGAGGTCGTTGGTGAGATGTCACACAGTCAGACCTTACCAACGATGCAGGAACGATACAGGTCACAGTAGCGACCTGTATAACGATCTCAGCAGTCACTGTGACCCTGTCACACAGTGTCAAACACAGCGATGTGTCCTGCCCAGCAGGACATCGCCTTTGAAGAAAATGGCCTAGACCATTCTGCAACGACTAGAGATCTCACAGCAGGGGCCTGATCGCTGGTAGATGTCACACATAACGAGATCGCTAACGGGATCGCTACTGCGATGACTCAGCAGCGATCTCGTTATGTGTGACGGTACCTTTATATTAGTTTTCCGACCAATAAGAAATAACTTTCGAAGAACTGGTTAGAAAAATATCTAAATGTTTCAATTACTTTTATCACACAATAAGAAGTTAATAGTAGCATGAAAGGATTTTACAGAAGTACCGTAATACGGTACCACCTCAGCTCTCATTCTGATCCTCATCAACTTACAGCAAATTTCTTCTTTTGATCCCATCAGAATACACAGGAAATAGCAAGAAATCACTAGCTAGTTTGTGTGATTGGCTGAATAGGCATTTTCTGATGTTTCTGGTGTGTTGAGATGGGAACATGATGTAGAGACCAGAACAGACCAGGTATTAACTAAAATGGGAGCTGCAATGGTTGATGAGTTTAAGTATTACTACTATTTTTTAAAGTAACTTAAACATTTAAAAAGTACTGGAAAATCACATGAACAATAATACTTTACAATAGTCAAGACAAAACAGACTGTTGTATGGTCATGATGAACAGGTTTTGCCTTAATTATTGATCATACCAATTCAAAAACCTAGAATGACTATAAAATAAATCATGTAAGGCTTCAGAATCACACGAGGGTTGTATATTATTTTAATCAGGTCGCTATTCAGTAAATCAGAGGCAACACATGCTTTCTCTTTAGATGCACTGCTCCATTAACTTGACTGGCAAAATAATGGCGTATCAGGTAATAGTATCCTTTCAAAGCAAAAGCTCACTGATCCCAATTAAAGGTCTCTACTACTAGAAAAAAACAAAACCTTTAAAGGGCATCTATGACCTGGCTTTTGCTACCTCATCTGAAAGCAGCATAGGGAAAGAGACTCTGAGGCCCCTTTCACATTGCATTTTTCCCTACGTCCACAGGTCCCGTCGGGGCATCCGTCCGGACCGCCCCTCCCCCACTCTGCAAAGCGTGCTCCGGACGCATGCACCCGACAGGGCCATTCACTGTTATGGAGCGCACTGCGTTAGCATGTGCTCTGTTTTGTGCCATTTTTTGCACATATACGTTTCTGCAGACGGACACCCGAACGTAGAGGAGTACGTTCGGGTGTCCGTCTGCAGAAATGTATATGTGCAAAAATGGGCACAAACCAGAGCACACGCTAACGCAGTGCGCTCCATAACAGTGAATGGCCCTGTCGGGCGCATGCGTCCGGAGCACGCTTTGCAGAGTGGGGGAGGGGTGGTCCGGACGGATGTCCCGACGGGACCTGTGGACGTAGGGAAAAATGCAATGTGAAAGTAGCCTAATTCCAATGATGTATTACTTAGTTTACTAGGTGCAGTAATTGTGATACAATCAGAGCTCTTAGATGTAACATATTTAGCACCACAGCTTTCTCAGAGCATTGCCTATTGACATTGAGCTGATTATCAGAGGATGGGGCATGTTCAGACAACTTGGCAAGAGGCAGGTAGTCCCAGCAATGATAATGTCCTAGTGATAAAACCTTCACTGTAAGTTAATAATAGCACACAGCTTAATAAATTACATATTGCTGATATCTGTGTTTCAGTGCCTATTTCATGTTGTTTTCAGATTCCATAGCAAAAACCTGCCGACAGATTCCCTTTATTGTGCTGACGGACTCTGTATTCCACCGGAGAATATAAACTACAAAAACACATAAATTATAATTACATTTTTACTTACTACTAAAACTGTACTGATGTGTAAAGATAAAATTATTCTTTTCATATAAATATTATATAAACTTGATGTAGGAAATTAGGAGAATGCCTCTGCCAGACTGACTGACATGAGAAATAACCATTTATTAGACTTTAGGGTAGATCAGTAAAATATCTGCACTATACTTTATACTTTTTCTTTCTTGGCTACTGGAGATCAAGTGGATAATACCTAGAGAAAGCTCCCTGACTGGAAAATCCATCAGGAACCTTTCAAAGGAAAGCTGTTGACAGGAATTGGGGTGTTTAAGCATAATTACCAGAGAGATCTAAAACAAGGCTTTCAGCTATAAAGCATTTACTGTCACAGAGGTCTTCCATCTATCTTAAGAAGCAAATAAGAAGGGCATAAGACCACCAACAGGCAGGAAAACTTCAATAGCTGACATGATGTTCCAAACTCAATACCATGCTGGGACAGGCTCATTAATCACAACATGCTAGCAGGATTGTCGGTATTAGGAAGCTAACATGTGCAGGGCAAGTAATATGCATTACGGCTTGTCAAACACAGATATTTACTTTCAGCTCATAAATACAAATCCTACATATATACTCAAGTGATACTTTAAGCTTGGCCCTAGGAAAATATAAACAGCCCACATTACTAGACCCCTACTGGGATATGTTACATTTCATGGTATAAACATGACCTTAGAAACTCGGATATTTTTGTTAAGCCTCATTTATATCACAAGCTGGGTAATGTTCTGTATGAGGAAAGCCTGTTGTCTGGCAAACTGTCACACACTTTGTCAAATATTCTCCAGACTGTTTGCTATAATAAACTCACTAAGGAGTTTTCCCTGAAACATTCATCACTAGTGATGGGTGGGCACTAAAATGCTCATGTGCTAGTTACTTGAGTTGAGCAGGTCAGATGCTCTGAACGGGCTCAACTCAAGTAATGAGTATAATGGAAGTCAATGATTGGGAAGTTTGTCTCTCCGCCCACGTAAAGCCAGCCATATAGAGAGCATTTCCGGGGAGAGGACGGGATTTTTTTCATTTCACACACTATATCGGAAAACGTTGCTTTAACCCCAGTGAGAGCTATTCAGAGACTGTGAATGGCTCGCACTGGATTGCCGACTCCCATCATTCAATGAAGGGAGCTGGCTCTTTGTGTTCTTGTTTCGAGGAAGACACATCCAATTATCTACGATACCTGAGCACCTCAAAGCTCGATCGAGTATCGAGCAGTGGTGAGCATGCTCGTTCATCACTATTCATCACTTATCATTCTATCTATGGGAGGCAGGCTAACAGCCAAGTGAGTGTTTCGTGGTTGGCATTATTCCTATTAAATAGTTTTGCTTCATATAACTTCCTCCTCGCTGTAGTCATGTGAAGGAATGGTAAAGCCTTGTGCACACACTGTGTTTTGTTCCACTTTTTTTGGTGTCGTTTGTTGCCAAAAACTGCATGTCTTTCCTTCCCCAGCAAAGTCTATGACAATTCAGAAATGCTATGTACACGTTTATTCTTTTTTTCCTTCAGTTTTAGGTGCAGAAAAAAGAAGCAGCATGTCAATTCTTTGTGCATTTTTGATCAGCGTTTTAGTGATACTCGTGATTGGCGGGTCTAACCGCATAAAAAAAAAAAAAACATTCTGGCCTGGAATGATCCCAGGTATCTTGTCAGATGCCTGTCCCCATATATGTCTATGGGGAACAGAATCTGGCGCTTAAAAATGGTGGTAAAAGGGATAGGGGGGCAGTAGCAAGCGCAATACTTACCGAGCCTCTGGCTCAGCTGGGACTACTCCCGCTGCTGCTCACGCTTCTTCCGGGGCAGCTCATTAGTCTCATGCATATTCACTGCTTTCTCCGGAAGCTCATTGGCGTCTCTGGCTGCAGTCAGACCCTGTCCCCAGACAGCGTCTGTGATAGGTTGGAATCATAAAACCTGTGTGTGGGTCTATCGTGGTATAAAAATAAATAAAAAAATTGGCGTAGGGTTTCACCATATTATGATACCCAGCACAGATAAAGCATATGGCTACTGGCTGCTGTGTATCAAAATAAGAGAAATTGCAAGCAGTTTTTAAAAAAAATAAATAAAAATATTTAAATAATTAATAAATAAGATCTACACCCCCCCAATTTTTATACCCAGCCATGATAAAACAATGTCCGACAGCTGGGACTGGTATTCTCAGGCTTGGGAGAACCGTGCTTTTTGGGGCACCCCAGCCTAAAAATAGCAGCCTGCAGCCGCTCAGGATTGTCACATCCTTTAGATTCCACAGTCCTGACACTTTACCTGGCTCTTCTCAATTGCCCTGGTGTAGTGGCAATAGGGGTAATAATGGGTTAATGTCAGCCCACAGCTGCCACTAAGCCCTAGATTGGTAATGGGAGGCATCTATGAGTTCCCCCATTACTAATCTGTAAGTGAAAGTAATAAACACAAACACCAAAAAAATCCTTTAGTTGAAATAAAAGACAAAAAAGCATCCTTTTTCACCACTTCACTAACCCCCAAAATATCCCTGAAGGTCTGACATTATCCACTCGAGGTCCCACGACTATCCCAGCTCTGCTACATCTGAAAAGGCACAGCGAGTGGCCATAGAACAATTACCGCTCACTGTGAACTTCAAGCAGAGAATGAAAGAGCAGCGAGATCAGCGGTGACATCACTCAGGCTATTTGCAGTCACAGCTGGAGGTTCCCACGGTTCACCACCATGTGACTGCAAATCACCTGATTGATGTCACCGCTGATCGCATTGCTCATTCAGTCGTTGCCTGAACCTAGTGTAGTGGCAATTGGGAAGAGCCGGGTGAAGTGCCGGGACTGTCGCATCTAATGTTTTCGACAATCCTGTTCGGCTTCAGGCTACAATTGTTAGTCTGGGGGGGAGGGCCTAAAAATCACGGGTTTCCCCACCCTGAGAATACTTGCTCACAAATGTTGGCTTTATCGTGGCTGGGTATCAAATTGGGGGGTCCGTATGATTTTTTTAAAATTATTTATTTAAATATTTAAAAGTAAAGAAAGAAAAAAACAACAACACACATGCGGTTCCTCTTATTTTGATACACAGCTAAGATAAGCAAATGGCTTGGGGCTGTAGCCAGTAGCAGTGGGCTTTATCTGTGCTGGGTACCATGATATGGGGGCCCTATGCAAAATTTTTTATTTATTTATTTTTATACCACAATAGACCCACGGACAGGGATTGTGATTCCAACCAATCACAGATGCTGTCTGGGGGTGGAGTCTTACTGCAGCCAATCAGAAACGCTAGTGAGCAGGGAAAGCAAAGAATATGCATGAGGCTAATGAGCGGCCCCAGAAGAAGAGTGAGCAGTGGCGGGAGCAGTTTCAGGTGAGCCAAAGGCTCAGTAAGTATCACGCTTGCTCTAATCCCCCTATCCCTTCTACCACGACTTTTAAGCATTTATATGGGGACCAGCATCCAGCCAGATACCCAATATCAATTCCGGGCCAGAACCGGGTTTTATTTTCAAACCCAGTTAGACCCGCTAATCCCGGATATCTGTGAGTCTGCCCATCACTATTTCCTAAAAAAAACGCATGGGACAAAAACGCGCAAAAAATGCTCGAAAAATGAACAAAAAAGTATGCGTATTTTGGATGCGTTTTCTGGCACAAGGTGCATTTTTCTGTCAAAGGGTGCGTTTTTTGTTGAAGGAACAAAACTGCAGCGTGCGCACATAGCCTTACTCAGTGATCAATGTAGATCCTAGAGATGGGGTTCCTAACAATCTAACACTGAACACCTATCCAGCATATTTAATAACTTTCTTAATAGAACCAGCTAGTGTTATTCCGGTGCTACTCACTTCTGCATTCGAAGGTGAGTGGGAATGATGATAAGTTATGATAAGTTATGTTATGATAATTATAAGTTATCATTGATAAAACATCTACAGGTGCCTGCCAGGAGGTGTCCACAATCGGCAGATATTGCATATGTAGCCTATACATAAATAAATGTGTGATACTTGACAGTTGTGTATACTTCCCGGCACATATCTCTAGATGTGATGTCATTAGTGCCCTCCCAATTAAGATTTAATCAGCGCTTGAATAAACTTTTAGGGTGCGTGCCCACAATCAGTATTTGCAGCAATTTGGACGCAGCAAGCTTCATCTGCGTCCAAACCGCAGCGGTGTACAGTACAAGCATAGTGGAGATTTCTAGAAATCCCGTGCCCACTATGCTTCTTTTTTCCGCAGAAAACACTGACCTACGGTGCGTCTTTCCAGACTACAGCATGTCAATTGTTTGCTGCGGAATTGCCTGCATCCTCCGTAGGGAGAATACAAGCGGGAGACCAAAGTGCACAGAACCCTGATCGTGGGTACTGAAAGCTGCAGTCTCCTGCGGAGGAGACATGCGCCCCCCCCCTGGTCAGGACTCGCTGAATGCAGCGAGTCCTGATCGTGGGCACATACCCTTAGAAGACACAAGAAGAAGGTAAGAAGACTTAAAGGGGTTGTGTATCATCTTTTTCTATAAACCAATACTGCTGTTCATTTTCAGATAGAAGTGTCCAAAACTTTGCAAGTATCATGTATATGCCCTATTAATTAGACAAGGAGAATTTCACAATTCTTGCTAGATGTCAGACTGTTGGACACATAGCAACATCTAAGTCAAATTATATATTGAGCAGAACAGAGAGGAACTGCACATCCCCTTGAAAACAAGGCTCCATATAAAAAAAATGGCAAGACACAGTGAAAGTTATTTTAGACAACTACCTAAAATTGCTTTGAAAAGTGACAAAGCTGAAAGTCTGTCCCAGAAAATATGCTTTCGGTAAGGTCTGATCTTCTCTGTCTTTTTTAGGGAGGTTTCCCTTTGTACTGTTTTTTAATGATGAGGGCCAATTGACCAAAAATAAATATTGGGTTTAGGTTAACTAATGCATTAGCTATTTTCTAAAACACCTCCTAAAGGAAATATATTGATCACCTAAAAATAAATATAAATCAATATATTGATTTATCAATAAGGAATTATTAGGTGATGAATAAATATATTGATCACATAATAATTCATCAAGAAGGAATATCCTTCCTTATTGATGATTGTAATGTTTATTATAATAAACTAAAATATAACCACATCATTTAATTTAAAAAATGAGAGTAAGTACATTTATTATTATTAATGCTATAATCAATTAGATATGTTGATTACTCCACAGAACTTGTAACTGCAATGTGTAATACACGTAGGCTGGATATATGTATGTGGATTTTCACTACTACATCATTTTTCAAGCAATAGACAGGAGCGGATAAAGAAACCAAATGTACTTCTTTCTACTGCACCCACTTCAGGCTGTGGTCTACATACTGAAACCAAAACGGCATGTTTGTGTATAACGTTAAAGATTTTTCAAAAGAGTAAACAACAATTACGGCAACATAACATGATATTTTGTAGCCAAGTCTTTTATTCCACCCCCCGATACGAAATTAGATGAATTTATTTGACGTAAATAATATTCCGTCAGTCATAAAAATATTTGGACTTATTTTCTGGTAAAATAAATGCCTTTAAAAAAGTTGTGTCAAATTGGATAAGAACTTTATAGACATCAACACTGTCCCCATCGGGGCTCACAATCTAAATTCCCTATCAGTATGTCTTTTGGAGTGTGGGAGGACCTCATAGGAAACTTAAGCAAACACAAAATTATTTGTAGATTTTCTTAGTTGAATATGAAACCAAGAACCCCAGTGCTGTAAACCAACGGTGATAAGCACTGAGGCACCACGCTGCCACAAATTGCTTTGGGAACAAAATCGGAAAGAAGCAGCCCTAAAACTATTTTTACAAATATAACAGAAACACCATACGGAGTCTGGCTATCATGTCATTGCTCTGTTCTTTCTTAATATCTTTTCAAATGTAACCAGTTATTTCCAATAGAGAAGTATACGGCATTATGCAAAGGAGTAAAACCTAATACTCTAGGGTACTATTCTACCACTGGTCCCACTTGCACCTCTAAAAGTGAACTACTATCACCATCATGGTATATTAACAAGTAAAAGACTGCCACTGTTCGGTTTCATGAACAAGAGTAATTCCCAATAGCAATAACAATAGGTTGTATTAGAAAAGTTGAAGTAGAGTTCGAGTAGAAGACTAACATTAGTTACACTTCCACCATAAAATGTGTGTGCTTTACAATAGAACTTCTGCTGATGTAATGTGATGGAGTGACTGTTAATACCAAAGCTGTACAACATGATAATACCGATCACATAAGCCACCATGCTAATTATCAAGATTGTACTGAGAAAAACAAGGCTCCATGTAGTCATCTAAATGGACAAACTGTGAACAAATGAGCACAAATAGGGTCTTACGTGGGAAATAAATGTTGATATTTAAGTGAGATGGTCGCTCACTTTGTGT
Source organism: Anomaloglossus baeobatrachus (assembly GCF_048569485.1). Lineage (NCBI taxonomy): Eukaryota > Metazoa > Chordata > Amphibia > Anura > Aromobatidae > Anomaloglossus > Anomaloglossus baeobatrachus. The sequence goes on along the minus strand of NC_134353.1, from coordinate 595,649,261 downwards.
GGTTGTGTATCACACAGCGCTGAATAAAGCCTAGAACTAGCTGCTGCAGATACTACGGGACATAAGGCTGAGAGAAATCCAAAAGGAAAAAGAATGGTGATGTGGTTGCCTCTGTGCTGCTCAAATGATGAAATAGCCAATACGTAGAAACTGTATAAATGTATATAAAAGTGTATAAAGGACTTCGAAACGCGTTGGTAAACCACCTTCATACAACTGCAGCGTATTGGTTATTTCATCCTTTACAGATTTCTCGTAGTCACATAAAGACACCTATAAAGAAGAAATGACATACCACTTTTCTGTCGTATGATTCTCCGCTGCTATACGTTGTAGCCAATGTTGAGGCACATTCTTCTAGATACCATGGCTTCTTGCCACTTTCCGTCGTACTGCTTATTGAGATCGTATAGATACTATTAGTATATCCATCGCATGAGCAGTGATCTCGACTTCTACCACCATTGCCAGATGCCCAGACAAAAATGGAGCCATAGCCTCTCCTTCCCTGAAAAGAGAAAAGCAGCAAAAATTAAAGGACTGCAGAAAATAGTCATATATATGTATGATATCTATAATATCTTTATAATTTGTAGAATTCATAACTCGCATTTTATTTCTTTTTGGAAATGTTGAAGGTAAAGTGAAGCAGTCAGCTGTTAATATGAGACGGCATTTACATACATCAAAATTTGGTTTGACAGACATTCCACTATGGGTTGTGATACAATTTCAATATATACTGTACGTTTAAACTTTTTATGGACATTGAATTGTTTTCTTTTATATCATCCTTAGCTCACGGCAAACAAAAGCGGATGCATGAATGATTTGTGAACTGTTAATGCTCAGCTATTTATCTGAAGCCAGCTGCTGAAATCCACTGATGTGCAGAAAACAGAAGAGATTATCTAAACAGGATATTGAGATCTGAAAATGAATGAAAGAGAAAGGAGCCAATAGCAAAATTGGAGGTTTTAATATCTCAGTGATTAACTCTTTAATTGACTACAACATAGTGGAATTCTTTACCATTAATAAGACTGTGTTAAAGGGAGTCTGTCAGCATAAGCCACATTTCCCACAAACATGCCCATGGGCATGCATATCCATTACTGATAAAAGGATATTTTATTTCATACGCAAATGAGGTTGAAGTGCTCTGGGCGTGATTGGAGCCCTTCATGAGCCTCTACTTCACGAGCTCTATTCCTCCACCTAGCGCCCATTTTTCTGCTTGGCTCTCTGACTTGACTACACAATCACTGGGCTGACAGTCAAGCAAAGAAGGTGGCACTAAGTGAATGGGGCAAGGGAGGCAGAGGCTTGGGAAGTGCTTTGATCATGACCAGAGCACTTCACCTTAATTTGTATATGGAATAAAATATCTTTTTTAAGTAATGTAGAAACAAATTCCTTAAAGCATGGCTCCAGATTTATTTTTTTTAATTTCACTGCTGAAGTGGTGCTTTAGATCTAAGTCCCCTTCCCCCGTCTTATACTCACCTTCCGGCATCTTCATCTGTTTTTGGCATTGCTCCGGTTGATTTCTGGTACTTTATGACCTGCTAGCAGCTCTAGTGTTTCTTGGAGAGTGCTAAAGGTCACAACTCAATACATCTCTATGAGAGTCTCATTCTGGCTCCCATAGACTTGTATTGAGAACTTGTGATGTAACGTCTGACCAGTCAGAAGTTTTGGGCACAAGATGACACTGTGGGATTGTAGTAATGTTGAAAACAACTGAAGACGCCGGAGAGTGAGTGTAAGGCGGACTTTGCACGTTGCGACATCACAAGCCGATGCTGCGATGTCGCACGCGATAGTCTCCGCCCCCATCGCAGGTACGATATCATGTGATAGCTAGCGTAGCGAAAATTATCGCTACGCCGGCTTCACATGCACTCACCTGCCCTGTGACCGTCGCTCTGGCTGGCGACCTGCCTCCTTCCTAAGGGGGCGGGTCGTGCGGCGTCATAGCGACGTCACACTGCAGGCGGCCAATAGCAGTGGAGGGACGGAGATGAGCAGGATGTAAACATCCCGCCCACCTCCGTCCTTCCGCATAGCCGCCGGCGGCAGGGAAGGAGATGTTCCTCGCTCCTGCGACTTCATACACAGCGATGTGTGCTGCCGCAGGAATGAGGAACAACATCGTACCTGTCGCGGCACCGGCATTATGGAAATGTCGGTGAATGCAACGATGATACGATAACGACGTTTTTGCGCTCGTTCATCGTATCATCTAGCATTTACACAGTACGATGTCGAAAGTGACGCTGGATGTGTGTCACTTACGATTTGACCCCACCGACATCGCACGTGCGATGTCGCAACATGCAAAGCCGCCCTAAGACTAGGAGCTGGGGACTTGGGTTTAAAGTACTGCTTTAGTGCTGAAAAAAACAATGGAGTTTTATGCTGGAATAGGATCATGCTGACAGATTCAGTTTAGAGACCTGAACACATAGACAGTCTATGTCTTTCAATCAATTAGATCACTGTCATATTTGGCTAAACATGAAACTTTTATGGTCATAGATGTACAGTATATACCATCTTGGAGCAACAAATGGGAGTCAATGAAAACCAAAATAGGATGGGCAACATATGATATCCACCCTCTTCTATCCCACTTAGTGGGGTACATGTGTACAGAACTTCCCCTTTTCACAGACCATACAACATCTCCATAGTAAGGAAAGCAAGTGGCAAACAAAGAAAATGCTTAAAAAATAAGGGTTTTTTTAAGATTTTTTTTTATTTTCAGGCAGAAAAGCCCCTAGAAATGACAGATTGCTTTATTTATCACACTGAAAAAATATCTAGAACAAATAAAAAGAGTATTTGAAGTAATTTTTTATACTGAATTTGGAACAGAATCCACCCAAAATCTACGTCAAAACACCCAGTGTGACCATACCTTAAAGACAAATCTTAAGTGGCAAAATTTGCGCAAGTATAGCATAGGGCATTAGTATACTATATATGTTTCCTATATCTGGCATTTAATTGTTCTTTAAACAATAATTTATGTGGCAGCACGTCTCTATCACCAGGACAGTAATAGATCTTAAAATCATCTTTTTTTTTTATTAATTCCTTGTCTTGGCCACAAGATAAATCTGGGGACTAACACAAGAAATAATTAATTGAAAGCATAATTCAAGCCCCTGTGCAGCATTGAAAATCCAAAATCAAATGACTCTTCTAGTGATGAGCGAGCAGTACCATGTCTGGGTGCTCGGTGCTCGCAACGAGTAGTTGGACGATTGGTTGGGTGCGACTTGAAAATAATGGAAGTCAATGGGGAACTTGAGCATTTTTCCAGAACATTTCCTGGAATAATGCTCGAGTCACCCATTGACTTCCATTATACTCAGTTGCTTGAGTTGCTCCCATCCGAGCAAACAACTGCTCGTTATGAGTACCAAGCACCGAAACATGGTGGTGCTCGCTCATCACTAGACTTTTCTTCAAATGGATGGACAGATCTGTGAAATGTAACATGCTAGAAGTGGCTGCCTTGGTTGCATATTCCCTTTTTGCTCTGAAGAAGGGAAAACTCCAACTGCTAATACACACTATAGTTTTACTTAAAATATTCTTTAGTACTGAGAAAATTTTCAACTATCAATTTTTCAGAATTAAAGAAATCATTTTGCAATTAAAGGTTTATTAGTTGAATCAATTTGGTTTGGGAAAATTTAGTAAAAACGACTCAATTCTACTAGCCTGCATTGACAAAAATTGTTATTTTGACTTGCTTATGGCTAAACTTACTTTGTATCTTACTTTAAATATTAAGTTACTTAACTAAAAATGTTCATGTCAAAAGATAATCACCCATAATAAAGGAAGACATGTATAAATGATAAATAAAATGTTAAGTCAATGTTGGGTCAAATACAAAGATGGCACAACAGAGCTTCCAAAGGAAGTGACAAGGAATCTATGCATTAATTAGTAGTTTTTAATGTTTTATCTTGAGGAAATCTTTTCACTAAGATATGCCTATGTACTAAGTGTGCTAACTGAATGAATTCTAGGAACTGTTAAATCTACTGATGAAATATATATTTTTTTGGAATGCCAGACTGAGACTACAGTCCATGTTAGGGGAGAACACTAGTGATCCAGGTGCACAACCACGTAACAGTATAAATATTTATGCCGGGTTCTAGTGGTTAATCATTGTTATGTTTGTCTTACTTTTACTGCACAATACTTTATGATCAAAGACTCGGAACATGATTTATTATGGTCATGAGCACTGGATTGTTTTGCATTTTTGCCTTTTTTCCAAAGGCAATAAAAGATATAGGTATCAGTAGTTCATTAAACATAATTGGAATTATTAAAAAAAATATGGCACACAAGTCATTCTGTGTCCCAGAGAATATTTTTTGTGATTGATAGAAAAGAGATTTTTTATTTTTAATGAATAAATGATGCAGATCATGTATCAGTTAATTTAGGATTTTCCATTCAGCTATTAGCCTTATCGAATATGAAATTGTTGATGTTGGAGTTAAAAACAAATTAAAGAACAAATTATTTTTTAAAATTGGTGATTCAAGCTTTGCTTACTGACTTTAAAGGAGATTGAAGCTATCTTGGCAATCAGGTGATCACTGAGGTTCTGGTTATTGTAAAGCTGAACATAAACATGATATACCGTATTTTTCGGATTATAAGATGCACTTTCTCCCTGGGCCCTGTGTGGAACAGGGTAGTGAGGCAGGTGAGATGCTCTGTCGATGGTGTGGGGCTGTGCTGGCTGGGGTGGTGCTGTGTGGAGCAGGGCAGTGTGGGGGTGAGATGCTCTGTCAGAGGTGCGATCTTCAAATAATGCCGCCAGGAGTCGGCACGTGCGCAGATGAAGCTCTCAGATTGTCATTGAGCAGAGAGCTCAATCTGTGCAGGCGCCGAATCCAGCTGGCATTATTTAAAGTTAGCACCGCCGACAGAGCATCTCACTCTTGCACTGCCCTGCTCTACACAGCCAGCATGGCCCCCGTCGCAGCCAGCATGGCAGACCACACAGCTGCCAGCACAGCAGCTAGCCACACAGCAGCTAGCAAAGCAGCCGGCCACACAGCAGCCAGCACAGCAGCCGGCCGCACAGCAGCCAGCAACACAGCAGTCGGCCACACAGCAGCCAGCACAGCAGCCGGCCACACAGCAGCCAGCACAGCAGCCAGCCACACAGCAGCCAGCACAGCAGCAAGCACAGCAGCAAGCACAGCAGCCAGCACAGCAGCCCACACTGCAGCCAGCATTGCCCTGCTCCAGCACCGCCCCTCCCTCCTGTGACCCCCTCTCTACCACTGCTGTCGCCCGATTACGGTAAGACACCACCGGAGTATAAGATAGACCTCATATTTTTTTTTACCTTTTTTATCTCTATATTTGGGGTACATCTATAATCCGGTGCGTCTTATAAAACGAAAAATACGGTAGGTACTAATTAAACTTTAGCTCAGCATACAGCCATCTCTCCCTTCTCCCCAAACACTAGACTTGGTTTAGTGTTGATATGTTTTCAGTGGGTAAAGTGGAGAAAAGAGTGATCAGAAAGGTGTCGGGGTTATCTCTCTTGAAAACAAAAGATTTGGCAGTGACATTTCAATTGCCCAAACCTTCTATCCTTCCACATAATCTGTCTGGTGAAATTTGGGAGGCCTCCACATACAGGGGGGGGGTCAACAAATCCTGCCAAAATCCACAGGTTTGAACAACTTTCATCTAATACATATGGGGGCCTTAAAGGAGTTTTCCCATGAACAAAGTACATGTTCCAGAATGCTGCATATAAGAGCCTAGGCCGATCTGTATAACGTAAAAACCAGCTTTTTTTATATGCACCTGGGGGGCGGTCTGGTCAGATGGGTGTTGCCTCCCTGGGCCCTGTGTGGAACAGGGTAGTGAGGCAGGTGAGATGCTCTGTCGATGGTGTGGGGCTGTGCTGGCTGGGGTGGTGCTGTGTGGAGCAGGGCAGTGTGGGGGTGAGATGCTCTGTCAGAGGTGCGATCTTCAAATAATGCCGCCAGGAGTCGGCACGTGCGCAGATGAAGCTCTCAGATTGTCATTGAGCAGAGAGCTCAATCTGCGCAGGCGCCGAATCCAGCTGGCATTATTTAAAGTTAGCACCGCCGACAGAGCATCTCACTCTTGCACTGCCCTGCTCTACACAGCCAGCATGGCCCCCGTCGCAGCCATAACAGTCACAGTCCCGCCCATAATCACTTGCCTGCGCACACGTCACCAGCAGTCACACTGCTCAGTCCCGTGAGACTGGCACTGGGCATGCGCGGGGATGGCTGGAGCAGTGGGCGGCGTCCAAAAGTATGGAAATCAGCGATGGGGGCGGCATACAGGACCAGGGGGCAGATTAACGGCCATCAGGCTGCCCGCCCCCGTGTCACATTTATAGAATCCGAAGCCAAAAAAGGTACCTCTTTATAAACTCTTTTTTTTGCTCAGAAAGGGGGCACAATAATAACAGGGACCTTTCTAGAATGCAGCCCAGGAGCTGCAGAGGCGGAATCTGTTAGGTTTTAGGGGAAATTTCTGCTGACAGGTTCCCTTTAAGAAACATCCCTTTATTCTACTTCACAGATGTGATCTCTTGACTAAATTATATTCAGAAAATGTTGAGAGTAGTACTGTTGAAACAGTAAAAAAATGGAAGCAAACATTTTCCAGGGCAACGCAGGCTATATAAATCATCATGGCTAAATTTATATAAAGGAGAATATGACAGGTCACATGGTCAGATTTAGCCAATTGGCAAAGAAATAAATGAATATAAATATATCTGTTGTCTGCACCTTTATTGTTGCGTGGATAACATTTTCAAGAAACAAAGCGTTTTTTATATTGGCTCATTCAGCCAATGCCAACACAATTTATAAGGAAAAGAAAAGCTTTTTTGTGTTAAAGAAAAATATTAAATTCATCTGTTCAAGAAAAGATGAATGGGTCAGCAAGAACTGAATTTTAAGCAGAGCAGAAGAGAGCTGAAACAGATAAACTTCAGCAGTACTATTGTAAAATCTGTGTCCATTGGAAATATAACAAGTCGCTTTAGGACAAAGAGTTGTGTCCATTGCTAAAGAGTGGTTTTAGGTCTTCATGGACTAATTCATACACTATTTCAGTTCTTTGGATGAAATACTGGAGCAGATTTTATATTGCAAATGAGCCGGTATTCAATGCCAAATTGTTTAATAATCTGCTTAAAATATCCATTTTATTTTACTCAGTTATATAGCTAAATTAATTTTCATAACGCTTTTCAAATATCATCTAAATATTGGATTAAACAGTTAATCAATGGTATAAGTTACAGAAAAAAGCACTAACACACAGCATGAGCACAGTGACAAAGTTATTCCTCTTGCCTGGTCTACTATTTAAAGGGAACCTGTCAACACTTTTTTGTCCTATAAGCTGCGGCCACCACCACCGGGCTCTTATATACAGCATTCTAGCATGCTGTATATAAGAGCCCAGGCCACTGTGAGAACATAAAGAAATACTTTACAATAATTACCGTATTTTTCGTTTTATAAGATGCCGGTGTCGCTCTGCTCTGAGCGGGGCCAGTGTCGCTCTGCTCTGTGCAGGGCCGGTGTCGCTCTGCTCTGTGCGGGGCCGGTGTCGCTCTGCTCTGTGCGGGGCTGGTGTCGCTCTGCTCTGTGCGGGGCTGGTGTCGCTCTGCTCTGTGCGGGGCCGATGTCGCTCTGCTCTGTGCGGGGCCGGAGACACAGGTGCTGCTCTGTGCGGGGTCGGCGCCGCCGCTCTGCTCTGTGCGGGGCCGGTGTTGCTCTGCTCTGTGCGGGGCCAGCGACACCGCTCTGCTCTGTGCAGGGCTGGTGATGGACCAGCTGAGCGCCGAGCAGGACGGAGCAGCCGTGCACAGAGCAGTCGAGCAGGATGGAGCAGCCGTGCACAGAGCAACCGAGCAGGACGGAGCAGCCGTGCACAGAGCAGCCGAGCAGGAAGGAGCAGCCGTGCACAGAGCAGCTGAGCAGGAAGGAGCAGCCGTGCACAGAGCAGCCGAGCAGGAAGGAGCAGCCATGCACAGAGCAGCCGAGCAGGATGGAGCAGCCGTGCACAGAGCAGCCGAGCAGGACGGAGCAGCCGTGCACAGAGCAGCCGAGCAGGACGGAGCAGCCGTGCACACAGCAGCCGAGCAGGAAGGAGCAGCCATGCACAGAGCAGCCGAGCAGGATGAAGCAGCCGTGCACAGAGCAGCCGAGCAGGATGGAGCAGCCGTGCACAGAGCAGAACGGAGCAGCTCCAAACAGAACAGAGCGGTGCGGCCCGATCCAGAACAGCATCGCACAGACCAGCAGAGCCATCAGCACAGTGCACTGCTCGGAGCATCTCCCTGCCTCCTTTGACCCCTCTGCACAACCCCCCGGTAAGCTACATTCGGATTTTAAGACGCATCCCTCATTTTCCTCCCAAAGTTTTGAGATGAAAAGTGTGTCTTATAATCCGAAAAATACGGTACCTAACGGTCGTGCAGTGGGCCTTATGGGTGTCTCCGTTTTCCGGTGCCGGTGCCTCCTCTTTCGGCCATCTTCTTCCTCTTTCTGAAGCCTGTATACGTCATGCACACTTGCCGGTCCCGCGCAGGCGCACTACAATACTTTGATCTGCCCTGCTCAAGACAGATCAAAGTGTGCCTGCTCAGGAGCTCAATGTCGGCGAGTGTGTATGACGTCGGACGCGTCATGCACTGCGGCTTCAGAAGATGGAGGGCGAAGATGGTTGAAAGAGGAGTCGCCAGCACCAAACAATGGAGACGCCCATATGGCCAACCGCTCGACCGTCAGGTAAGTATTATAAAGTGATTTTTATGTTCTCACAGTGGCTTGGGCTCTTATATACAGCATATTAGAATGCTGTATATAAGAGCCCGGTGGTGGTGGCCGCAGCCTATAGGGCAAAAAAGTGGTGACAGGTTCCCTTTAAAGGATAGCGAACATTTGTTTTTGGTTTTTGTTTTGATTTTTTTTTTTACTAATATTCATGTTTTTGTGCTAAAATAAGTTTTAAAGTCTCCGTGTATCAAAGGATATAGCGGACTGCAGGATACGTGAACAGAGAATTTGTCAGTAAGCTCAGTAACAATAGAGTTTGTAGACCATTCAATTCTCCTAAGCAAGAATCAAAGCTAAATTTTTACTAAACTAAAGTTCAACTTTCAACTGGTCATAAATCAGGTTAGAATATTGTTCATGAGAAAAAAGGTTTAGGTCCTTGGACCCTGCCATCGGATATGCTCATGGACGGATTTCACTGTTAACTGTAACAGTGATACAAAGAGGCTTTAGAAGCACAACAGTTTTGATGAAATCTTATTATAAAAATGCTTTTTAGCCCAAATTTCATCTGTGTAGGTAAAAAAAAAAAACCTAAAATTGTTCCCACCCTTAAAGGGAATCTGTCAGCAGGTTTTTGCTACCTCATCTGGGAGCAGCATGATGCAGGCAAAGAAATCTTGAATCCAATGATGTATCACTTAAATTACTGGCTGCAACCATTCTGCCAAAATCAAAGATTTTAGTTTTAGCAAGTAACCCACACCAGGATTTCAGTATACATTCTATAGATAGAAGCTGCAAATCACAGAGAGGGGTGGAATCAGACTTGAGATCACATATTCCTCAGTCCACTAATGATAAAGCTACTAAAGCTTAACCCCTTAAGGATGAAGCCAATTTTGTACTTCATGACCAGGCTATATTTTGTAATTCTGACCAGTGTCATTTTCACAGGTTATAACTCTGGAACGCTTCAACGGATCCCAGTGATTTTGACAAAGTTTTTTCATGACATATTGTCGTTCAGGATAGTTATAAATTTACAATATTACAAATATTTACAATACAATATTTTTTGCTTTTAGTTGTGAAAAAGTCGGAAATCGAGAAAAATTTTGCAATTTTCAAACTTTAATTTTTATGCCCTTAAACCAGAGAACTATGTCACACAAAATAGTTAGTAAAAAACCTTTCCCACATGTCTACTTTACATCAGCGCAATTTTTGACACAACATTTTTGAGCGTTAGGAAGTTAGAAGGGTTCAAAGTTCATCAGTAATTTCCCATTTTTTCAACAAAAGTTACAAAACCATTTTTTTAGAGACCACATGAAATTTGAAGTGACTTTAGAGACCTGGGTGAAAATACACAAAAGTGACACCATTCTAAAAACTGTACCCTTCAAAGTACTCAAAACCACATCCAAGAAGTTTATTAACCCTTCAGATTCTTCATGGGAACTAAAGCGGTGTGGAATGAAAAAAAAAAAAAATTATCATTTTACCTAAAAACGTTGCTCTAGACCCAATTTATTCACTATTAGAAGCAATAACACAAAAAATGGACCCCAAAATGTGTTACCCAAATTCTTCTGAACAAGCTGAGGCCCCAAATGTGGTCAGAAACCTCTCTTTGGACAAATGGGAGGGATCTGAACAGAAAGAGCAATATTTGAATTTTGGAAAAAAAATTTGCTGAAATAGGTTGCGGGCACCATGTTGCATTTGCTGGGCCTCTAAGGTACCTAAGCAGCAGAAACCTCCCACAAGTGACCCCATTTTGGAAACTAGACCCCCTCAAGGATTTTATCTAGGAGTATAGTGAGTATTTTGAACCTATAAATACTTAACAGAACTTGATAACATTAGGCCTTCATATTGAAAATTTTCACAAAAAAAGTTGCTTTAGCATCAAATTTCTCCCTTTTTCAAGAGATAATGCCAAATAGTGGACCCTATGGTTTGTTACTCACTTTTCTAATAACGTGGTGATGGTCCACATGTAGTGAGAAACCTCTATTTGGACAATGGGGAGGGCTCGCAATGGAAGGCGCAATATTTGAATTTTGGAAAGCAAATCTGGCTGAAAAAGATTGCGGGTAGCATGTTGCATTTGTAAGGCCCCTAAAGTATCTAAAAGCAGAAATTCCCCACAAGTGATCCCATTTTGGAAACTAGAGCACTAAAGGAATTTATCAAGATGTTTGGTGAGTACCCTGAACCACTGGGTGCTTTACAGAATTTTATAACGTTGAGCTGTGAAAATAAAAAAAATACATTTTTACCACAAAATTGTTACTTCAACCAGATAGCTTTTTTTTCCACAAGGGTATCAAGAAAAAAATGCACCATAAAATGTATTGTGCAATTTCTCCTGAGTATGCAGATACCTCGTATGTGGCGGAAATCAACTGTTTGCATGCATGGAAAGGCTCGAAATGGAAGGAGTGCCATTTGACTGTAAAATTGGCTGGAATCATTAGCGGACGCCATATCACGTTTGGGGTGCCTAAACAGTGAAGCTCCCCTACATGTGACCCCATTTTGGAAACTAGACCCCACAAGGAATTTATATAGATGTTTTTGGGAGAACTTAAAACCCCTGGGGGCTTCACAGATTTTATAATGTTGAGCCATGAAAATAAAAAATAAATGTTTACCACAAAATTGTTACTTCAACCAGGTAGCTTTTTTTCTCAAGGGTAATAGGAAAAAAATGCAGTATAAAATTTATTGTGCAATTTTAGCTGATACCTTATACAGTGCCTTGCGAAAGTATTTGGCCCCCTTGAATTTTTCAACCTTTTCCCACATTTCAGGCTTGAACATAAAGATAAAATTTTTAATGTTATGGTGAAGAATCAACAACAAGTGGGACACAATTGTGAAGTTGAACGAAATTTACTGCATATTTTAAACTTTTATAAAAAAATAATAAACTGGAAATTGGGGTGTGCAATATTAATCAGCCCTTTAAGTTAATACTTTGTAACGCCACCTTTTGCAGTGATTACAGCTGCAAGTCGCTTGGGGCATATGTCTATCAGTTTTGCACATCGAGAGACTGAAATTCTTGCCCATTCTTCCTTTGCAAACAGCTGTAGCTGACTGAGGTTGGATGCAGAGCGTTTGTGAACAACAGTTTTCAGCTCTTTCCACAGATTCTCGATTGGATTCAGGTCTGGACTGTGACTCGGCCATGCTAACACCTGAATACGTTTATTTGTGAACCATTCCATTGTTGATTTTGCTTTATGTTTGGGATCATTGTCTTGTTGAAAGACAAATCTCCGTCCCAGTCTCAAGTCTTTTGCAGACTCCAACAGGTTTTCTTCAAGAATGGTCCTGTATTTGGCTCCATCCATCTTCCCTGTCCCTGCTGAAGAAAAGCAGGCCCAAACCATGATGCTGCCACCACCATGTTTGACGGTAGGGATGGTGTGTTCAGGGTGATGAGCTGTGTTGCTTTACACCAAACATATCGTTTGGCATTGTGCCCAAAAAGTTCGATTTTGGTTTCATCTGACCAGAGCACCTTCTTCCACATGTTTGGTGTGTCTCCCAGGTGGCTTGTGGCAAACTTTAAACAGCACTTTCTATGGATATCTTTGAGAAATGGCTTTCTTCTTGCCACTCTTCCATAAAGGCCAGATTTGTGGAGTGTACAACTGATTGTTGTCCTATTTACAGACTCTCCCATCTCAACTGTAGATCTCTGCAGTTCATCCAGAGTGATAATGGGCCTCTTGGCTGCATCTCCGATCAGCCTTCTCCTTGTTTAAGATGAAATTTTTGAGGGACAGACGGGTTTTGGTAGATTTGCAGTGGTATGATACTCCTTCCATTTCAATATGATTGCTTTCACAGTACTTCTTGGGATCTTTAAAGTTGCGGAAATCTTTTTGTAACCAAATCCGGCTTTAAACGTCTCCACAACAGAATCACGGACATGCCTGTTGTGTTCCTTGGTCTTCATGATGCTATCTGCGATTTAAACAGAACACTGAGACTATCACAGAGCAGGTGCATTTATACGGAGACTTGATTACACACAGGTGGTTTATATTTATCATCATCAGTCATTTAGGAGAACATTGGATCATTCAGAGATCCTCAATGAAACTCTGGAGTGAGTTTGCTGCACTGATAGTAAAGGGGCCAAATAATATTGCACGCCCCAATTTTCAGTTTATTCTTTTTTACAAAAGTTAAAAATAAGCAATAAATTTCGTTCATCTTCACAATTGTGTCCCATTTGTTGTTGATTCTTCACCATAACATTAAAATTTTTATCTTTATGTCTGAAGCCTGAAATGTGGGAAAAGGTTGAAAAATTCAAGGGGGCCGAATACTTTTGCAAGGCACTGTATGTGGTGGAAATCAACTGTTTGGGCGCACGGCATGGCTCGGATGGGAAGGAGCGCCATTTGACTGCAAAATTGTCTGGAATCATTAGAGAACACCATGTCCCTTTTGGAGAGCTCCTGAGGTGCCTAAACAGTAGAGCTCCCCCACAAGTGGCCCCATTCTGGAAACTAGACTCATCATGGATTTTATCCAAGGGTATCGTGAGCATTTTGAACCCACAGGTACTTCACAGAATTTGATAATCATAGGTTGTCATATTGAAAATTTTCATTTTTTTCACAAAAAAGTTGTTTTCGCACCAAATTTCTCCCTTTTTCAAGAGATAATGCCAAAAAGTGGACTCCAGAGTTTGTTATCCAATTTCTTTTGAGCGCAGGAATACTCCACATGTAGCCAAAAACCTCTGTTTGGAGAAATGGTAGGGTTTGGAACGGAAGGAGCACCATTTGAATTTTGGAAAAGTTAAAATAAATTGCGGGCACCATGTCGCATTTTCAGGGCCCCTGGTGTACCTATACAGCAGAAACCCCTACAAGTGACTCCATTTTGGAAACTAGACCCCTCGAAGATGTTATTCAGTGGTATAGTGAGCATTTTGAATCCACAGGTACTGTACAAAAATGTTGCTGTAGCACCAAATGTCTCACTTTTAGGCTATGTGCCAATGATCCAGCGACACTGAATCTAGTACACAGTGTCAGCCTTCCTTCGGAGAATGCAGCTGCCCGTACCCATGATCCGGGTTCAGGCTGCTGCTGACTTTAGCTCTATTTTCCCCGTGTAGAACACTCTCGTCTCCACAGCATAAATTGATCGTCGCTCATTTGTGTTACACGCTGTGATGTCGGTAACGGTGCCGGATGTGCATCATTAATGACGTGATCCCCGACGATATATCGTTACCGATATCGCAGCGTGTAAAGCCCTCTTTAGGGATGTTTAGCCTTGTACTTAGCCAAAAAAAAAAAAAAAGACAGCCCCCCCATTTTTTATAGCCAACTAGAGTAACAGACAGCTGTAGTCTGTAGATTGCAGCTGGCAGCTTCACCTTGGCTGCTAATCCAAAATGGAGGGCACCCCGGGCTGTTTTTTTAAATTATTTATAAATAAACAATTGAAAAAAAGAAACGTGGGGTCCCTCCAAATTGGATTACCAGCCAAGGTAAAGCGGACAGCTGTGGTCTGGTATTCTCAGGGTGGGAAAAGCCATGGTTATTTGGCCCTTTCCAACCTAAAATAGCAGGCTTCAGCCAGCCCAGAAGTGGCGCATCCATTAGGTGTGCCAAGCCTGGAGCTTCACCCCAGCTCATCTCATTGCTCTGGTGCAGTGGCAAACGGGGTAATATATGGGGTTGATACCAGCTCTATTGTCACCTGGCATTGGTTACTAATGTCACGGTATCTATCAGTAATAAAACAATAAAGACAAAAATAAATTTTATTTGAAAAAACACTCCCCAACACATTCCCTTTTTCACCAATTCATTGAAAAGAGAAAAAAAATCCGGTCCTCCGCAATCTATTTTGGAGGTCCCACGACAATTCTGGACCTTTCAGAATATAGGGGGCAGTCTCTGGGAATGTATCCCCCATTTTCTGGAAGTGCAGGCACTCCAAGAATACTGCACTCACACTGCCCTGGTCCAACCGAGGGCAGAGTGACCTACAGTACCTCATTCCAGAATATGGGGGGTATGCTCAGGGAACATATCCCCTATTTTCTGGAACTGCAGGCACTCCATGTGAGGAGTGTGGGTGCAGTGACTTAAGAACACTGAACTCATACTGCTCAGGTCCACACCATGGGAGTGTGAGCTGCAGTACTCTCAGTGTCACTGCTAGCAAATAGCTGGCTGAGAGCCGCTCTGCCCATGTGGCTGGCATCTTTTGAGAAGGAGAAGGAGGGATAGCGGGGGATCGTCGCTGCAGGACGTAACGGGGAGACCAGTGGGTGACAGTGGGTGACCTGGATGGGCCTGAGGAGGACTTTCTGTCGCATGTGATATGTCACATGTGACTGAAATCAGAGGAGGAGGATGAATGCGGCAAACGTGCCACTCGTGCGTGCCGCCATGTTGAGGATCAAGAGATCAAGAGGGGGAGGGGGCCAGAGTGGCACTTTGGTGACACTAGGGGACCAGGGGAGGAGATTTATCTCCCATCTGACATGTTTGATCATGCCAGGTGGGAGAGAGAAATCATTTTTTATCGGCACCGCCATTTACTGTAATGTAACCATCTTTATACGGTGTAAAATGGTGATTACGTGAGTGGAAAAATCGGCTCATATCGTGATTTCCAGGGTCTTAGCTACCCCTAGTTGCTGATACCCCAGAAATTTTCCAATGCTGGGGGACACTATTTACTTTTTTCTTGCCGCCGTTTTAAAATGTCAGGTCAGAATAAGTACCTTTTTCTGACGCCATTTTATTCTATAAGGCGGTTTTCAAGTGGTTAAACTAACATTGCAAGTAAACAAAAATACACTTTGTGAAAAGAGATGTCTGACTGTTGCTGTCTTCAGATTACATTGCAAAAACCTGCTAACAGATTCCCTTTAAAGCTGTAATATTTTCTATTAGAGCACAGTACTGTATGTGCATGGTAATTTGCTGCTATGTCCATGGACTGATATCTGTAATAATGGTCATCTCTAAATAAATATGGAATTATGATGAAGTCCAGTAATTCCAGGGCGAAGCAAAACAGTGTGGTCTAATTATTCTGGAAATAAATACTGATAAACACACTTGGACTGGTTGCATCCTAATACACAAATTAATATAGATAAGAAAATAATTGATTTTTTATTACTCTTCAAGGTATTATGTGCAAGCGGTACCTCAGTCAGATGACATTCCAGCATATGACTAAATCAATAAAGGAAACTTGCAAGACTACAGATTTTTAATAACTCTGCCAAAGAAAAATACTTGGCACCAGCAATGAAGAACGGGTTACAACTGTGATACTATGAGTCATATTAATGAAGTTGAGAAACACAGCTTTGGCTTCAGTATACTTGTGCCAACTATTATCATTACTGCACAACCATGAAGGCACAGTAAGGCTAAGTTCACACGAGCATATAGTTATCCAGTTTTTTCATCTGTATTATCATCTGTATGCAATCCATATGGCATCTGTTTTTAAATATCGGCGGTTATTACATTTTATAAGCCCAAATACAGTTCCCTAAGTTAACGAATTGCATTATATCTGTAAAAGTCAGATGCTATACAGTTTTTCTATATGAGATTGAAATATGCAGGTCTTATCCGAAATACATAGAAGACCAGTGCAGGCTGTGATTTTTTTCATGATCAGCCAAATTGGAAAACATTTGTTCAAGTGGTGTCCATTTTTTTCCAGGACCGCACTGGGAGCGAGCGAATATACAATATGTTAACCTAGCCCAGGGGCTCGTTCATATTTTTGGTCCTAGTGCTATCCGTCAAAACATCACACTGGGTCCAATGTTATTCAATGAGGTTTAAAATTGCTGTCGGGCGAAGAATAATAATGCAAATATTAGTAAACTGGAACAGTTTGTAAAGGAAGCGTGGACCAAAATTCCAGTAGAGAGGTGTAAGAAGCTTGTTGATGGTTATAGCAAGCACCGACTTCTCTATCCCCTCCTTCAGATGTATAAGTAATTAAGAGGAAGTGAACAGCCGGCCGCAGCTCTCACTTCTTATTGATTACTCATATGTCTGAACTTGAGCATAGAGAAGTTGGCGGTGATTGGGCGCGGGTGATGTCCCAACTTTACGTAAGCCCCAAGAGACTGAGCTTCGACACTGCTGGAATGCCAGGTGCGTATAAGCTTTTTTTTTTAATGGGGGCAAACAAGGGGAATGAGAAGGGATTGTCCTAGTAGTGGACAACCCCATTAATTCAGCTCTAAGTGCTCAATTATACCAACAACTCAAAAAACAGTGCGTCCATCACATGAAAAGGACACTTTTAAATCTCCTAGAAGTAAACACAGAAGGTTCATATTGAATTGCAGCCAAAAGAGATCCTGAAAAGATTGAAATTAATCCAAAGGTATATTAGAAAGTTAAAAGCATTATACTGAAATACCCCTTTAAGAGGTTTTCTGATCTGCTTATATGGGTAAAATTACAGTCTTGTAAAGGCAAGCTTTTTTGCAATTTACCTCTAAATTCTATCTATTTTCAGGAACAAAAGTTATTTTCAAATTTATAATTTACTGCCCATTGCCTAGGTTACCAGCCACCTCAGCAGTCTATCAGCAGTGGTCCGTCTCCGAGGTAGGTTGCACAGCACTTGTAAGCTCAAACTCTCTGCTATCGAGCTTGCAAGCACTGTGTGCTGCTCTGATGCTGCAGAGGCAAAGTTGGGCCAGCAGCACTGCCATGTTTCTGGTTCTGGACTATCAATCAACAGGAATGTACTGCCAAGCGGCAAGCAGGTATTTGGGATGTTGGGGAGCGCTTTTGAAAATATAAGATGCAGCAACCCCTTTAAGAATTAACAAGTATTCCACCCTAGCCCCTACCCTCATTTTATGGGGCTTAATTTATATAAAGTATATTCATCCTATGGCTAAATAATATACTTTGGACATATTTGGTAAATGTTGAGAGGTATGGTACTATGACGCTGAGCTACACTAGGTCATATCTAATGAATCTCACTGTCACCTTGATAAGTAGCAGTATTCTTGCATGGGGTTTAATACTACAGAATAATTTAGTAAGTTTTCCTCATTGTTCGAAAAACCTTTACAGCATTTCATTCTGTATTTGTCCAGGTAGTATACAAATATGTGCACATAGCTACAAAGGCAGACCTAAAATTAAAACAGATTAAGTTAGAATAGTTAGAAAAATAATGAGGGGTGAAAAAAAAGAAGAAATTCTAAAAAACTAACATAAATAATAAAAGTAATACTTAAATTAATATTTACTGGAACAAATATTGTGCCCTCTCCTTTCCGTGATAGAGGAAGTCCTCTCATTAATGGTTTAATAACATCCTAAATTTCCATAGAAACCTCTGTGTAGTAAAGTCTTACAGCGTAATGTAATATAACATGCCATATAATTAGTTTCCCTTTACAACAAGCAGCTATTCATATAACACACCTTCAGGGCTGTGGGAAAGCAGATAAAATACTAAAATAACATTATATTATAAAATTGATCATAAAACAATTCCCTCATATTTAAACTATGTTTTGCTTGAAGTGTTTGGATCTTTCTTAGTGTAAATGTTGGTAATTAAATCTGAATTTTTGTGTTGTTTCCTCCTGAGTAGTGAATTATTTTGGTGCTAAACCCCCATGAATAGCAATACGACAGCCAGAGTTACTTTAGAAAGAGAGAAGAAAAGGGGCTGCAGTGATGGGAGGGGAAGTTTCCAGCCGAGTTTGCCCAAAGGGCCTAGCAGCATCACATCTCATCATTAATGTCTATCAAATGCATTGGGCAGTCATCCAATCCGTCACACACAATGGTGTAATGGGAACATGATGAAGTCCACCAAGTAGTGTAGAAAGATTTGTTGGCACAGGGCTGCTACATCTGAAGAATTAGATTTCACTATTTGTCCTGTCCCGATGAAGAAAACGTGCTGTGATATTATAAGTCGATATACAAATGGTACAGGCCAAGCTGCTAGTACAAAGTCAAAGCTTCTATCATTTAGTTTTATTTTTTAAATAAAATCAAAAGCCCAAAAATGTCTAAAAATATTTTTGTGGCTTTACCAGTTTGATACTGCAGTGTACAGATATGGTAAGTTACAAGGATTTGCTCTAGAAAACACTACACGAGGAGTTTAGGGGTACAACATTTTAGAGTTTCCATTCCAAGCCAAAGATGTGAGAACCCAAAAACTGTAACACCAGCCATATTGTTGGTAGCACTGGACAATTGGACATACTGGTCACATAGCCATAAATAGTTTTTCCCCTTTGAAAAAACTATGGGATATATGGGACAAGCCTTCAACCTGCAGTAACCCTCATTCCCCTTTACCAGAGTACGACCTGCTCTACCCTCACCTACTGTATCCTCACCCATCCCTCTCGTTCTACTATACCGCTGTATGATCTGCTTTACCCTCACCTACTGTATCCTCACCCCTCCCTCTCATTCCACTATACCGCTGTACGACCTGCTCTACCCTCACCTACTGAATCCTCACCCATCCCCCTCATTCCACAGTGCCGTTGTACTACCTGCTTTACCCTCACTTACTGTATCTTCATTCATCCCCCAAGTTCCACTATACCACTGTACAACCTGCTCTACCCTCTTCTACTGTATCCTCACCCATTCCTCTTGTTCCACTATATCACTGTACTACCTGCTCTACCCTCACCTACTGTATCCTCACCCATCCCCCTCATTCCACTATATCACTGTACAACCTGCTCTGCCCTCACCTACTGTATCCTCATCCATCCCAATTGCTCAACTATACCACTGTACAACCTACTCTACCCTCACCTACTGTATCCTCACTTATCCCCTGTAGACTGTAAGCTCTCGTGGGCAGGATCCTCTCTCCTCCTGTACCAGTCTGTGCCTTGTATTGTTCATGACTACCCCTTTGCACAAGTAAAGCTCCATGGAATTAATGGTGCCAAAATAATAATAATAATAATAATAATAATAATAATAATAATAATAATAATAATTATTATCACTAAATCTGAAATTAATTGTAGAAAGATGAACATATCCAGCAAATACATTCTCTGTAAGAATATCTTTTATTAGAAAATCCACAATAGTTTGTGGAATAAAAATCCACACTGGCCATCACTAGCTAAAAAGCACAAATACGTATCAGACTAAAGCCCGCTTTACACGCTGCAATATATCTTACAATGTGTCGGCGCGGGTCACGTCGTAAGTGACGCACATCCGGCATCATAAGGTACATTGCAGTGTGTGACAGCTACGTGCGATTGCGAATGAACGGTAAAACGTTCATCGCATGCACGTCGTTCATTTCTCATGAAGTGAACGTCAGGTTGTTCATCGTACCCGGGGTAGCACACATCGAAGTGTGTGACACCCCGGGAACAATAAACAGATCTTACCTGCGTCCTGCGGCTCCCGGCCAGCAATGCGGAAGGAGGGAGGTGGGCGGGATGTTTACGTCCCGCTCATCTCCGCCCCTCCGCTTCTATTGGCCGGCTGCCGCGTGACGTCAATGTGACGCCGAACGTCCCTCCCACTCCAGGAAGTGGACGTTCGCCGCCCACATCAAGGTCGTATGGAAGGGTAAGTACGTGTGACGGGGGTTAATCGTTTGTGCGGCACATTCAACAAAATTGAACGTGCCGCACATACGATGGGGGCGGTTACGATCGCATACGATATCGTATGCTGGATCGTAGGGTGTAAAGCAGGCTTTACGCCTTCATTATTGCACATTGACAGCGAACTGTTTGGCGTCATATGTCATATCCTGTCCACAAGCAATAGAAAAAAAGGGAAAGGAAAATCATGATATATGGTAAATAATAAAAGTTAGTAATGAAATAACCAAATGATTACGAATATGTAACCATAAAAAACACATGATTCTTGAGCCCCAGAATGGGAGAAATGCAGAGCGGAGTTATCTTATCTGAAGGGGTGCTAAAAGGAATCATATTAATTAATGTTAAGCATTATTATATCCATTGTATATGTTATTAATTTTCCTTAAATACAAAGCTGTGTTGTGGTCACTAAATCTGGCACTGTTATTTATTCACTGAGTAATAAACTATTTTTACAGTGTATTCTGGTAGCCCCACTGAACGAAATTGTTACATAGTTACATAGTCAACTGTATGGAAGTATTTGGGTACAGTCCTTCTATCTGGGCACTATACTGTATGACATGTTAATTATCCATTATATGATAAAGATATTCTGACCTCCAGGTCTTGATCTAATGTCCAGCGTGTCCCAAAGGCATTGTCAGCTTTTGACCATTGGTTTACTGAACTCGTATATTAAACTATGTGGAAGCAGATGAATGACATAACATTTCATTCACTTGCATAATATAGAGGAATATGTGCCAAGTCCTAATTCTCCAGAATATGACCTTTACTGTTGTCTTCCACTGCGACTAGAGCTTTTGGTGCTCATCATTAAGACTGCTCGAGTTCTAAATAAGTCCCCTGAGGAACCCCTGGTAATAGGGTGGGGAAACGCGTTGGAGGTATGAACTCTGAGGAACTGGATTAGATAAGTACTACCTTATTGTGTGTAACTTTTTAATTGTATGGAAAAATTATGTATTACAAACGGCCTATCATATACCGTATTTTTTGGACTATAAGATGCAGAAAGGTTTGGATAACAGAAAGTAGGTTAAAAGAAAATTATATTAAAACAACCCTGGTTATGTAAAGATATGGATCTATGGTTGTGCTCATTTCTAAGTGATGTAGGATACAGGAGGGGGTAGTGATTTATTTCACAGTGGTAGAAGTACCGTACTTTTCGTTTTATAAGACCCTCCGGACTATAAGATGCACACCAAATTTAGAGAAAAAAAAAATGGGGTCCATCTTATAATTCGGTGTTGTCTTACCAGAAAGGGGGTGGCAGCGTTGGTGGTGCGGGGTCAAAGGAGGCAGGGGCAGTGGTGGAGTATGGCGATGCTGCAGGAGGTGCAGTGGGTGTCCAAAATGCTCGCAGAGGGCATTGTGAAGCAGGAGGAACATCCAAAAGCTGTCAACAGAAATGGCACCCGGAAGCGGCGTGTTCGCAGATGAAGCTCTTGGCTCAATGACAAGCCGAGATCTCATCTGCGCATGCGCAACCTCCAGGCACCATTTTCCTCAAGCCTGCTGCAGGAAATCAATGGGCCGGAGGTGAGGTGTTTGAAGATGAGATCTTGAGCAGAGAGCTCCACCTGCACATGCGCCGACAGCAGCCCCTGCCTCACTTGCCGCAGCACAGCACCAAGCCCACAACACAGCCCGCTGCCTTCAGTAAGCAGCAGCACAACCTGCAGTAAGCTCGCAGCCTGCAGCATCTCCCCTGCCTCCTGTGACAACCCTCCACCACCCCAGTAAGAAACATTTGGATTATAAGATGCACCCCTCATTTTCCTCCCAAATTTTTGGGAGGAAAAGTGTGTCTTATAATCCGAAAAATACGGTATATAAGGACGGATGTACCATAAAATAAAGGGTATTATATACTGTTCCCAACAGTGACATATCAAGGTCCTAATACACTTTACTTTGGTTGTTTTGTACCAAACATCATACAGAGCACAAGTCGATTTATTGTGGGATCCGCTATGTGCCTGGTGTCTTACATGTGTAACATCTGTCATTTATGCCTAAACTCCTTATACACAATTTAGCCGGCTGTACACTTTAGTAAAAGTTATTCTAGTATCCACACTATAAAGGATGCCAATTACAGACTTTATATCAAGCAGTCCTGTGTCCTTCATGGCCTCACAAATGTGGGCAAACAAGGATGGCATCACAATATGTATACTCTATGGTGCAGACAGAACAACACGAGGAAATGTAGGCTTTTGTCTGGAAGGCCGAGACTCTTCTCTTAAGTGTAAATCAGCTTGTAATCTTCATGTGACAGTTTTATTTCTCTTTAGCCGGGGCACCAAAAATCCATTCTGTTAACCCGCATGTGGACACAAGCTCTCCCTTACCTGCTAGCAAGCTCAGCTCAGTGTCTCCTGCTCAGCATTAATTACACACATCGAGAAAGACCTATGTAGCCGCTTAGGCTGCTTTCACACATCCGGTTTTAGCAGAGCCAGCCAATCCGGCTCTAAAACCTATGCAACGGATGCGGCGACAAAACTGCATCCTTTGCATACGTATTTTACATGCGGCTCGTCCGGTTTTTGTCGCTTGTGGCAGCCTACTGAGCATGCACAGTGGAAAAAAATGCATGCGGCGGCCATAGGCATGCATTAGAAAAAGCGCCGCATCGGCCGGATGCGGCGCGATGCGGTTTTTTTTGCCGGACAAAAAAACGTGCCAGGCAATGTTCCATCCGGGAGCCGCATGGGCTAAATATGCCGCATGCGGCAAAAAACCGGACCGAACGCAAGGCCATGCGGCACAATCCGGCACTAATGAAAGTCTATGCGGAAAATACGCAACCGGCGGCAAAAAAACCCAAACGGTTGCGTTTTTTCTGCAAAGAGCCGGATTGTGCCGCACAGCTAAAACCGGATGTGTGAAAGCAGCCCAAGTAATCTCAGGGATAGGAGCGCAGCGCTTGTGAATGCTCTACCCTGTTATTTAAGGAAGCAGACTATAAGATGAACATAAATTAATAAATTTTAGCAAGATGTTATCTTACTAAAAAGTGCGTCTTGTAGTCCGAAAAATTCAATATATACAGTATATATATGTATATATATATATATATATATATATATATATATATACTCTTTATATATTTGTCATGTGTATGACCAGACTTGTACCACTTATATTTGCCATCTTTAGGGTACAAACTCTACTTTAATAGGATTTTTTTTACAAGCTTGAATTAGAGAAAAAAACATGGCTGACTGTATCTATAGACCTTTTAATACGATGCAATTTTTGGTGTTGATGACCAGAGAGAGGATTTACTATGATCTTTTAGAGACTCTTTATTGAGCAGGGCGCCATATCATTTATATTAGAATGCCAACCTCCACAGATAAGCAGCGTGAATCTAGATATTATCTAGGGCAATAAGTATTACCTGAGTGACCTTAAATCTCCCCCAATTTTCTATCCCTGGCCTACAATAGGGTTTTGGAGTGTTACATATTTTAATGTATGTTTAATAAAGATATTTTTTTAGGGTTTTTTTTTAGTTTGCTAATTGATTTAAGGTTCCTTACTACTACATAATTTTTTGGTTTTTTTCATTTGTTAAAATGAGCCAAGGTCTGATTTTCCAGAATATGGCTTTTACTAAAAAAAGAAAACCACGCTGCTATATTTTTAATATACTCTTATTTAATTGTATCCCAAAAAAATATAGGATTAAATTGGTCATAAACATTACAGTTGTGACAGCAGATTGTGACCTAGTAGATGTCAGTGACCGGGGATGTGCTCCGAGGACAGATATGAGACAAGGCGCCTCACTTATTAAAACTTTCTCAACGAATAAAAAAATTGTATTCCAAAAATCTGAGGCACCAGAATATTATTTCCTTAATAAAAAACTTATTTAATTTCGTCCTTCAAAAAG
The DNA here is from genome assembly GCF_048569485.1 of Anomaloglossus baeobatrachus. Lineage (NCBI taxonomy): Eukaryota > Metazoa > Chordata > Amphibia > Anura > Aromobatidae > Anomaloglossus > Anomaloglossus baeobatrachus. The sequence goes on along the minus strand of NC_134353.1, from coordinate 595,624,828 downwards.
TATTGCAACGTTTCGACCGTATCTGGTCTTTGTCAAACCAAAATTAAAAACAAAAGATGAAATACAGCCAAAAGGAGAGAAGAAACGCAGGATATTAAAAATAATATAAAGAACATCCATATATATGTGCTGCAAAATGAGGAAATCGGCTACTGTCTGCATAGTCCACCCACATCCTTGTATAAATCTGTTTATTTGAGCCATATACATTTCTGTTTTTTCTAATGATAGTTTGACAGTTGCCATGACGATGAGGATAGGCTCAATGGAGGAGGAAAAGGTGAATCCATTTCCAATGGCGTATAAATAGCTGTAATGTCTTACTATCTGTATTGGCTGTATATTATGTCTTCTATCATTTTGGCACGGCAAAGTACGGATGCGGACAAAATTATGCTATGCTTTTTAAGGTATGAAATGAAAGCTCCTTTTTTTCTGAAAAAATAATAATTTGGCGCGCCAGATTTTTGGAATACAATTGTCTAATAGGCTTGGTGGGAAATTGAAAAGGAGCAAGCACGGAAATCCATTAGTGCTGCATGGGAGTCCTCTGTAAGATTGAACCAAAGAGAAAAAAAATTATCTTGTTGTCTATAAGAACCAATTCTAGCACAGCTTTAATATTATCAGAAAAAAATAAAGAAATTATAACTGAGGTTTGACTGGCCACTATGGGACAGTTTTGTCTTTTATGACAATTATGGAAAATCTACCTATATTATTTATATTCTAACAACAATGTATTTTCTTTCTTTTTCATAAAGAGCTCAAAATACCTTCTAAAATAAAGTTTGACAGTAAATAAAGTTTGTAGTACATTCTGTTTCACAATATAAAGTATGCATGCAGGAGCGGACACGGACAGTGAAGGACCCCTATGCAGAAATTGTATTTGGGTCCCCATCAACAAGCCCCACCCACATAGAAAAATGCACATTTACATGTATATTCCCATTAAGAACACTATAAAATATGCACACACCTATTTACACATTACACATACATGTATATATTACACAAATGCACAAAAGCATATTATATATATATATATATATATATATATAAAACACATACACATTTACAGATGCATATTACACACATGCACAAAAGCATTTGTATAATATGCACACCCATATGACACACATGCACAAAAGTACTACTGGTATATAATAGGCACATATTTTATATAAATAATTTTTTTTTTCACTTATTTATTTATAGTTGTAACAGCCGTACCTTTGATTCATGTACGTTCCACTATATTAGGACTTGTTTTATGTGAGAGAAGCTGTAATTTTATTATGTGCCATTTCTTCAAACACATATATAAGTGTTACAATTTTATAAACTTTTTTTTTATTGTAATGGAGAAAAAAAACATCCACTATTTTTTACACTATTTACCAATGACCGTAAATTTACTGTGTCCTGTTTACTTTAACCCTGCGAACCCCGAGCGATTTTCAGTTTTTCTTTTTTTATTTTGCGCCACTTGTTCTGACAGTCGTAACCTTTTTATTTTATTTTTCTGTCAATCTTGCTATGTGAGGGGTTTTTGAGGGTAAAACTGATGTGTTGGTGTGATGCTTCAGGTCAGTACAAGTTCATGAACACCAAACATGTATAGGTTTACTTTATTCTAAGGGGGTTAAAAAAAATTCAGAAATTTGTCCAAAAGAATTGGAGCACTTTTTGGACCGTTGCGTTCTCATTTTTCGGGATATGGGTCTCAGTGATGGCTTATTTTTTGCGTCTCGAGCTGACGTATTTTTGCACAGATGTTTTTGATTGCCTGTTATTGAATTTTGTGCAAAATTTGCGGCAACCAAAACACGTAATTTTGGAGTTTTGAATTTTTTTTGCCACTATGCTATTTACCGATCAGATGAATTGATTTTATATTTTGATAGATCAGGCATTTCTGAATACGGCGATACCAGATATGTGTATATTTATTTTTTTTTACCTTTTTATTTTTCAATGGAGCAAATGGGGAGTGATTTGAAGTTTTAGTTTTTTTAAAAAACTTGTTTTTACTTTCTTTTTAAATTTTACTAGTCCCTTTAGGGGACTATAAGGATCAGCAGTCTGGTCGCTCATTCATTTCTGCTGATCAGAGAAGCACAGCTCTGATCAGCAGTAATGCTGCGTTCTTGTTACAGCTGCTGCTCTGACGGCTGTAACAGGAACTAAATCATGATAGCGAGAGGAGTCATGACCCATCTCTACCATGACAACCATCGTCTTCCTGTGATCGCGTCACGGGGCCTCTGATAGCATTCCTCGCTGAGACAATTGAAATCGTGCTGTCACTATTTGATAGCGTGATTTAAGGGGTTAACAGGTGCGAGGCACACATGTCTGCTTTTCAAATCAGCAGACGTGTGGGGATCACTGACGGCTCACTACAGCAGCCGGTGGTGATCGCCCTTCATGATTTAGGATGTACCATTAAATAAAAACCTGAACTAATCCTGATGGTGGGAGCTTAGCCTAAAAACCCCAATCTGTTTTGAAAAGATTCCTGGGATATACATTGGTGATATATAATTACCCTGTGTGTTGTTCCTACGCTCAGTTTTAACATTGTCTAGGACCTGTGAGAAAATCCCTTTTGAAGTTCTGTTGCACATCTAGTTTAAAGTCTCCTACACAGCTGTTTCTATTAATGACTGTGTTTCAATATTCATATCAAAATGATTGGTATGATCACCTGTTTGTATAATTGATTACTCGTACCCCTGACTATAATCCTACAAAATGCCTGTCTTTGTGCAACTGTATTATCCTCAAAGATTACCTTAATTATTTTACATAAAAACACTTTTATTATATCCTATTAAAATTTACAAACCATCCCACACCGTGAATAACACAGAAAAATCCCAGGACTATGGGACAGCCTTAATAGATTATTCCTATAGAGAGAAAAAAATGACACCTTCAGAGTATCGGTTTGATAGTATTAAAGGGCAAAAATTTCTAAATGACCCTTAATCTTTCTTACCCCTACCTGCCAATGGAGATATAACTAGCGTTACACACCCCCTAAAGGTAAAGTGGTGCCCCCATTCCTCGGCGGCTTTCTATCATATGTTATCCCTAACCTCTCTTCTTATTCAGCAAGGCTTACAAGATAATATCATTTGATATCAAGGGAAACAATACAGAAATAATTACTTATCTGAGATGTATTCAGGGCAAATGCTCTTCAGCAATAGTCTCTCTCTCTCATATGGTGACGCTGTCTATCATATGCATTGGTATGGAGAGACGTGCTGCAACATACGCAACCATTTGACAGCTTTGGTATGTAAAATTTTGATCATAATATGCAGGGTAAACTACATCTGGACTTAAGTTTGGGGTTTAAGGTATTTATCTGTTCCACAGGCGATTGTGCTGTAATCTTATCTTGTCTCCTGATGAACCCCAACCAACAAATGGGGAGAAACGTGTCGAGGCTTTGATATCTTTTTTGGTTAAGGACTATGGAGAGCCTGGGCATCACCATACGAGAGAGAGAGACTATAGCTGAAGGGCATTTGCCCTGAATACATCTCAGATTATGGAGGACTCAAGCACTTTTTTTGGAAAAGTTCCCCATTGATTTTCATTATACTCAGGTACTGGAGTTGGGCCCATCCAAGCATCCAACTGCTCGTTACAAGATCCGAGCATGGTAGTGCTCGCTCATCACTAATATTAATTACAAGAAAAGATTATTTCAGCACGAGATGTTGGGGAATCTTCGATTTTGGCTCCATCACTGGATTTGTCTTGGGTTTGCTACTGATTACACCCTATGCATTGTGACTGATGCACTGTAGATATAGAATCTGCAATGCATGTTGAATTACGGTATGCACAGATTCTTTTCTCCATTGTGTGAATGAAACTTTTTATAATCTCATCTGTTTTGCTGCTACTGCAATAGACCACAGATTCCCATTTCTACTTCCAAAGTAGGTGCAATTTTGCAAATCATGATGGAAAGTCCACAATATAACTGTCACGTGTGAACATTTGGTACTCTAAACAATGTGACATCTTAAAAAAAAAACAGAGCTGAGACCATTACACCTAACATCCCTTTCATTCTCTCTAACAAAGTGTATGATTACAAATACATAAGAAGCATTATGGGTCACTTCCTTCTGCTTGCACCACAGGACAAAATCTTCAAGCACCTAAGAATAAAGGACATTCATGGTATTTTGACCTTTAGCATCAAGATGACCATAATCTGTCACTATCATTTCTGCATCATCAGACCTTAATGAGGGATAATACCAGTGCCACTAACACTTGGACAAGTCCCATAGAGAGACCTATCTGTTCCCACACACTCATGGCAGATGTGATTTCTGTTGTCTTTGGTCATTATGGACAATGCAGGAACCTCCCCCGCTGTGTCAGAGCACAGTGAGCTGTCAAAGGAGGTTACTTTTTTTTCTTCGATTCTGTCAACCTTTGACACATACCTTACATATCACAAAAATATAAATGTTACCAGCTACTTCAAAGAATAGCATCCATATAATATTCAGACATCTCTACACTGTACCGTTGCTATATCATGTAAAACAACAGAGTGTAATAATGCAACAAAACAACAATATTGCTGATACATATAGCACATTCTGCTACTCGGTCAATGTTAGCAATGTTGCAGGTAGTGTAAATGATACTTTGTAACCTAAGACTACACTGAGAACCCTTGTAAATTATGCACGTCTGTCAGCGCACGTGTATACAAACCCTTTATTCATTCCCATTATTAACAACTGATGAAGGGACATATGGGGAGCAGAGCAGAATATTGTACTCATGCTATCATCTCTCTGCCAATACACAAAGGGGCATCAGATTTCATGCAACTGCTGCATGTATACTAAGAAATATGTTCTGCATAGTTATCTATCAATAGCTATAAAACATAGCCCTAGGGTCCTACCTCTATGCACACTTACTGTTCTGATGCCATTCTCAAAAGCATCTCGGGCAAGAGGTGCTGGTCCGTCCACTGTTTTGCCGTCATCATCCGGGCCCCAGCTTGCACTGTAGACATGTACATGCTGTGGGTTTAGACTGAGGGATTTGGCTTCTACCATATCGGTTACATCTCCGTCCAACATGCGCACACCTGTAGATGCCCAAAAAAAATAGTATAATGTCTCAGGTGATATTAAGTCATGAAAATCTATAGAATTGAAGCACCACTCCAGCATTTGTTTTACTTCAGCGCTAGAGTGGTGCTTTAAATGTAAGACCACTGACCTGGTCTTATAATCATCATCTGGCATCTTCATCAATACAACTCTATCAGAATCTCATTCTGGCTCTTACAGACTTGCATTGAGATCTTGTGACATAACTTCTGACTTCAGACCAGTCAGAAGTTACGAGCCTAAAGGTACCGTCACACTAAGCGACGCTCCAGCGATCCCACCAGCAACCTGACCTGGCAGGGATCGCTGGAGCGTCGCTACACGGGTTGCTGGTGAGCTGTCACACAGGCAGATCTCACCAGCAACCAGTGACCAGCCCCCAGCCAGCAGCGACGCGTGGAAGCGATGCTGCGTTTGGTAACTAAGGTAAATATCGGGTAACCAACCCGATATTTACCTTGGTTACCAGCGCACACCGCTTAGCGCTGGCTCCCTGCACTCCTAGCCAGAGTACACATCGGGTTAATTACCCGATGTGTAGTCTGGCTATGTGTGCAGGGAGCAGGGAGCTGGCACTGACAGCGTGAGAGCGGCGGACGCTGGTAATGAAGGTAAATATCGGGTAACCAAGGAAAGGGCTTCTTGGCTACCCGATGTTTACATTGGTTACCAGCGTCCGCAGAAGCCGGCTCCCTGCTCACTGCACATTCAGTTGTTGCTCTGTCGCTGTCACACACAGCGATGTGTGCTTCACAGCGGGAGACCAACAACTAAAAAATGGCCCAGGACATTCAGCAACAACCAACGACCTCACAGCAGGGGCTAGGTTGTTGCTGGATGTCACACACAGCAACATCGCTAGTAAGTTGTGCCTCAGCAGCGATGTTGCTAGTGATGTTGCTTAGTGTGACGGTACCTTTACTCCAAGGAAAACAAAAACAAGAAGAATTATCCTTTGAAGAATTGGAAAATTTTAATATCCCTATAATCCTACAATCCAACGATCTCACAGCTGGGGCCAGGTTGTTGCTGGATGTCACACACAGCAACATCGCTAGCAACATCGCTGTTACGTCACAAAAGTCGTGCCTCAGCAGCGATATTGCTAGCGATGTTGCTTAGTGTGACGGTACCTTTAGATAGTGCTGCAGACTGGAGTGGCATTGAAAAAGGATGTAAATGCTGGAGGGTGAGTATAAGACAGAGGTCCACTACAGCATTGAAGAAAAAGCAAACAAACAAAAAAAAACAACCAGGAAAAAATGCTGGAGTGGTGTATGAAGATGGAATAGTATTTAATTTAGAGAATTTAAGGAACATTGATCACCATTTTAAACCAAAGAAGTAGATAGCACATGCTCAGTGTCATATCCAGAGGTTTCAAAATAGACATATGAATGCTGTCATAATTGCTGCAGAGGTTACAGAGGTGTAGGGTCAGCCTGTCAGTGCTAAGACCATATACCGCACACTGCATTAAATTAAATTTGCATGGCTGTTGCCCTAGAAGGAATCCTTTTCAAAAAATGATGTACAAGAAAGCCCACAAACAGTTGCTGAAGACAAGCAGACAAAGGATATGGAAGACCAAAATAAATGTCTTTGATTCAGATAGTGTCAAGCATGTGTAAGAGCAAGCAGGTGAGGTGTACAAAGACAAGTGTGTCTTGCCTACAGTCAAGCATGGTGGTGGGAGTGTCATGGTTTGGGACTGCATGAGAGCTGCTGGCTGTGGGAAGCTACAGTTCATTGAGGGAACCATGAATGCCAATATGTACTGTGATATACTGAAGAAGAGCATAATCCCCTGCCTTCATATTCCAATATGATAATAACCCCAAACACACCTCCAAAACGATTACTGCCGTGCTAAAGAAACTGAGGATAAAGGTGCTGGACTCTGGTCAAGCATGTCTCCAGACCTAAACTCTATTGAGCATCTGTGGGGACTTCTCAAATGGAAGGTAGAGGAGCGCAAGGTCTCTAACATTCACCGGATCCGTCATTGAGGCGTGGAAAAGGATTCCAGTGGCTTCTCTGAAGATCTAGTAAACTTTATGCCAAAGGGAGTTAAGGCAGTGCTTGAAAATAATGGTGGCCACACAAAATATTGAAATTTTGGGCACAATTTAGCCTTTTCCACATAGGGGTGTACTCACTTTTGTTGTCAGTGTTGACATTAATGGCTGTGTTCAGTTATTTAGAGTGCACACCAAATTTACACTGTTATACAAGATGGACACTGACTACTGTACATTGTATCAAAGTGTCAGATCTTCAGTGTTCTCCCATGAAAAGATATAATAAAATACTGTGGAACCTTGGTTTACGAGAACAGTCTGTTCTGGGAGTGTGCTTGTAAACCAAGTTACTCGTCTAGCAAAGCAAGATTTCCCATAGGAAATCATTGGAATGCAGACAATTCATTCCACAACTTGTTCAATGTCCCATCCTGGTCCCCTATTGTGCCATTCCACACACGAACAAACACACACAAACACACATATTATGCTCACCTTACCTTCCATTACCTCGTCGACCTCCTGGTTCTTGTAGTTCGCTGGTACAGGATGTGTATTGGGTAACCATCGTGATCGATGCTGGACTTTCCGCTGCTAGCACGCTGACGTCAAAGGCAGGAGCCACTTGCCTCTGATTGGCCAGCGCGCTGCCTTTGAGTAGCGTCTGACAGCGGAAGTTCCTCCATCGGTCGCGATGGTTAGCTGATACACATCCTGTACCGGCGAACTACAAGAACTGGGAGGCCAGTGATGGAACGGATGGTAAGGTGAGCATAATATGTGTATGTGCCTGTGTGTTTGTGCGTGTGTGTTTGTGTGTGTTTGTATGTGTTTGTGCGGAGTGCAAGAACGGGTCAGAGCGCGGTGAAAGTACGGAATTGGAAGTGTGTGCGGTGAGTATTTGCTCGTATGGCAAAGCTTGCTTGTAAACTGAGTTACAATTTACAGCAAGCTTTGCTCGTATAGCGAAATATTCGCACACCAAGTTACTCGGAAACCGAGGTTCAACTGTATATACAAAATATGAGGGGTATACTTACTTTTGTGATCTACTATGTATATAGAAATGTAGTATAAAAACAATAAAACTAGGAATATGTACCTCCAATCCTGGCGTTGAAGGCTATTCCGACTGTACAGTGAGAATTATTTGCAGTAGCAGCAACTTCTCCAGCACATCGAGTTCCATGTCTAAAAAGGGAAGAAAATAAAAACTTTCATATCCAATTGAAAGAAAAATTGAAAGGACACAAAAGTGCAAAATATCATACACAATTATCAGAAACTATTGTTACCTTTTCATTATTACTCCGCTTGCCTGTTGCATGCATTTTTCAATATACAGTACACTTTACACTCACATTCAGAGTTTTTATTGAATCTAAAAAAAATGTCATGAATGTGAAGCAGATTTTTTTTTATAAGTGTTTGTAGCAGCATTTTTTATCTTGTCACAATTCTAACATACATTTTTTTCTGATATATTTTTTCTCTAGGGAACATTTTGAGAAAAATGGCAAAAAATACATATGTGACTGACCCAAATACTCCATTGTGTTTGAAGTGTTTCTTATTTTAGTCCCCCAAAAATTCCAAATGCTGAAACAGTAGTATTTTTTTAATATATATACTGTGCATATATATGTATATATATATATATATATATATATATATATATATATATATATATATATATATATATATACGGTAAATATTAAAAAAATATATAAATATATATATATATATATATATATATATATATATCATGAGGTTCTTAAGCTAACAGTATGGATCAGTGTAAAGAAAACAGACAGTATTCATATGGTTAACAAGTAAAAATAAATTAATACATTATTGTGACGTCAGAGTTTCACATCACTAGTTGGTTATGTAATATTTTTAATGTAAATAATCCTGCACATCTTGCAAAATTAAAACAAATGTAAAGATTGCATACAGAATATGGATCATTTTCAATTCGCTTTGGCCCCAGAGGGCCAGGCAAATGGTTAAAAAGTAGGGATAATAATCACATCACCGCTAACCTGTTCTGCCACCCCTGTAGTCTGTCATACGGTCCTCCACCCCTCTTCTTTTCCATTTCCTTCCTCATATACATCCTCTTCAGATGCTTCACTCCAAGCAACGGCTTCCACCGCTGTCTAGGTCTCTAATGTCACCGCACTCGTGACATTGTAGGGCACGTAGTGATATCATGACTTGTCCATTTCAAAGGCCTAGTCACATTGGAAGTGAAGCAGTCTAAGAAGATATGCATCAAAGCGGAAAAAGAAACAGAGAGGTGCAGAGAACTCAATGGCGGGCTGCAGGGATGGCAGACTGTGAGAGTGGTTGTTATAAAATGCATACAGCTGCACACTAAAAAGCCAAAAATGTATAATGGAACTCTGGTACTGCATTACTGCTATAGGAATATTTGAAAAAAAGAGATATTTAGTTTATGTATTGGCCAATGCATGTAAGACCGGCACTAGAGTTGAGCGTGGTTCGCGGTTCGCGGTTCTCCAGTTCTAAGCTCGAGTGATTTTGGGGGCTGTTCGAGATCGAACTAGAACTCGAGCTTTTTGCAAAAGCTCGATAGTTCTAGATACGTTCGAGAACGGTTCTAGCAGCAAAAAGCAGGGCTTTTTACAGCTACAGTGTGCAGGAGCCATCGCTGGCAGCCTGCCACAAGCTGGTAACCAAGATAAACATCGGGTATCCAAGCAAAGCGCTTTGGTTAGTAACCCGATGTTTATCTTAGTTACGTGCAGGAAGCCCACACTTCCCCGCTCAGCTCGCTCCGCCCCCTCCTGCCCGCGGCATGTACACATACATACATACACACACACACACACACACACACACACACACACACACACACACACACACCCCGCTCGGCTTACCTGCGGTGATGAAGTCCCGCCATCCCGACCTCAGCGCTGTCACTGTCCTCCATGGCCGCCGCTTGTCACATCACCTCTCGCTTCCGACCCGAGACTGACTAGCGGTGACGTCACGGACCTCTCGCGATACTTGGTGTGAAGGCGCCAGTCATTGAGCTCAGTGACAGGGGCTGTCGGCAGTGCTGGAGATCAGCGCAGGTAATGTACCTCGCTGACAGCAGCACTTGTCATGCCCTGCAGTGACCTGGGCTGACCCATTGATGTTAGCTCAGGTCACTGCACTGCTCTCCCAGCCAATGGGGAACATCCTGCTCTTCATTGACTGGGACAGTGTGGATCGTCATGGCAACCCCTTGGATTACACCAGACCTGGATTTGTTTTTCATTCTAATAAATTCGTTAAAGAGGGAATGTTTTGGGGAGTGTTTTTTAAAATAAAAATGTGTTTGTCGTCTATTTTTTTTTATTACTGACTGGGTTGGTGATGTCGGGTATCTGATAGACGCCTGACCTCACCAACCCCAGGGCTTGATGCCAGGTGACATTACACATCTGGTATTAACCCCATATATTACCCCGTTTGCCACCGCACCAGGGTGCGGGATGAGCTGGGGCGAAGCACCAGGATTGGCGCATCTAATGGATGCGCCACTTCTGGGGCGGCTGCGGCCTGCTATTTTTAGGCTGGGGAGAGTCCAATAACCATGGACCTCCCTAGTCTGAGAATATCAGGCCCCAGCTGTCTGCTTTACCTTGGCTGGTGATCCAATTTTGGGGGACCCCTACGTGTTTTTTTTTTAAATTATTTATTTAATTTAAAATAACATTGTGGGGTGCCCTCAGTTTTGGATTACCAGCCAAGGTGAGGTTGCCAGCTGTGGTCTGCAGGCTGCAGCCGTCTGCTTTACCCTAGCTGGCTACAAAACTAGGGGGAACCCTACGTCATTTTTTTTTTCATTTTTTTGGCTAAATACAAAGCTAAGCACCCCTTAGTGCCACATGAAAGGCACCAAAGGGTGCTCCACTTTTTCTCCATTTTTTCTCCACTTTTTCTCCACTTTTTCTCCACTTTTTCTCCACTTTTTCTCCATTTTTTTCTCCACTTTTTCTCCACTTTTTCTCCACTTTTTCTCCACTTTTTTCTCCACTTTTTCTCCACTTTTTTCTCCATTTTTTCTCCACTTTTTCTCCACTTTTTCTCCATTTTTTTCTCCATTTTTTCTCCACTTTTTCTCCGTTCTTTTTCTATGGTCGGTCTACCCATTAGCTCTGCCATGCATACTGTAGCTCTACACCTACTGCACATGTTACTTTATGATTGACATCTCTTTCGTACCAGAGCTGTCTAAGCCTACTCTGACCCCATATTTGTCATTACTATATTGTCCTTGTACTGTATTATGACATTTGTATCATGTGTTTCATTTCTTGCTGTGTTGCAATTTTTTTGCTGCATCCCAATTGTACCTCTACATTGTTTGAGTTTATGTTATTGTTCTCTCACTCTTATGTGATACTGATTATTGTCATTTTTCATGATTACATGCAGATAAGTCCAATCTGACGAAGGCTCAAGCCGAAACGTCATTTGTAACTTGTTTTGGACAAAAACATATATGCTTATGAAAAAATTTTTTTTCTTAATACGGACCAATAAAGAGTGATTTTGCATTACTATCCGTTGTGACTTACTGACTTAGTCTGGGAGATTTAGAGTGCCGAGGTTACTCACTAATTTTATCTATTATTAACTCTGAGCACCTATATACCAGTGAGCAGAGCTTCCTCTACAGTAGTTCTCCTGATTAGGCATGCCCTTACCTCATGAGCAGGGCATTGCAGCTTTGGTAGCAACCATTACGACATGGACACTGCTGCTGTGGACCCGAGAAGAGTGAGTGCAGATTCATTGCACCCACACTCCTCACATGAAGGGTCCGAACTCCTAGAAAATGGGGGATACGTTCCCTGAGTGTCTCCCCCCCATATTCTAGACGGTCCAGAGTCGTCGTGGGACCCCTTTATTTTTTTTCTTACAATAAATTGGTGAAAGAGGAAATGTTTTGGGGACTGTTTTTTCAAATAAATTTCTTTTGTCGATTTTTTTTTTTTGTTAGTACTGACAGTTTATGATGTTGAGTATCTAATAGACGCCATGACATCACAAACTGCTGGGCTTGATCTCAGGTTACTTTACAGCTAGTATCAACCCGATTTATTACCCCGTTTGCCACTGCACCAGGGCACGGGATGAGCTGAGGTGAAGCGCCAGGATTGGCGCATCTAGTGGATGCGCCACGTCTGGGGTGCCTGCGGCCTGCTATTTTTAGGCTGTGAAGGCCCAATAACTATGGACCTTCCCACCCTGAGAATACCAGACCACAGCTGTCCGCTTTACCTTGGCTGGTGATCCAATTTGGGGGGGACCCTACTTTTATTGTGTAATTATTAATATTTATACAATAATTATAAAAAAGAGCCTGAGGGGACCTCCACATTGGATCCCCAACCACGGTAAAGCTGCCAGCTGTGGTTTTCAGGCTACAGCTGTCTGCTTTACCCTAGCTGGCTATCAAAAATGGGGGGACCCAACGTCATTTTTTTTTTTAACTATTTTTTAAATAGAAAAAATGGGCTTCCCTGTATTTTGATTGCCAACCAAGGTAACGGCAGGCAGATGGGGGTGGCAACCCATAGCTGTCTGCTTTATCTGCGCTGAGAATCAAAAATACCGCGGAGCGCTACGTCATTTTTTTAAAGATTTATTTTTACAGCACTGTGATGTCCAGCAATCAAAATACAGGGAAGCCCATTTTATTTTTAGTTATTTAAATAAATAATTAAAAAAAATATATATGAGCTCCCGCTGCATTTTTTGTATTGCTAGCTAAGGGTAATCCAAGCAGCTACTGGCTGCTAACCCCCACTGCTTGGTGTTACCTTCACTGGCAATGGAAAATCCAGGGAAGCATTTTTTATTTTTTTTGCCAAAAAACTACAAAAAAAGGATGTGAGCTTTGCCATATTTTTGTATGCTAGCCAGGTATAGCAGGCAGGTGCTGGAAGAGTTGGATACAGCGCCAGAAGATGGCGCTTCTATGAAAATGCCATTTTCTGAGGCGGCTGCAGACTGCAATTCGCAGCAGTGGGGCCCAGAAAGCTCAGGCCAACCTGTGCTGCGGATTCCAATCCCCAGCTGCCTAGTTGTACCTAGCTGGACACAAAAATGGGGCGAAGCCTACGTCATTTGTTTTCTAATTATTTCATGAAATTCATGAAATAATAAAAAAAGGGCTTCCCTTTATTTTTGGTTCCCAGCCGGGTACAAATAGGCAACTGGGGGTTGGGGGCAGCCGTACCTGCCTAGCATACAAAAATATGGCGAAGCCCACATAATTTTTTCAGGGGGCAAAAAACTTCTGCATACAGTCCTGGATGGAGTATGCTGAGCCTTGTAGTTCTGCAGCTGCTGTCTGTCTGTATGGAGAAGAGCAGACAGCAGCTGCAGAACTACAAGGCTCAGCATACTCCATCTAGGACTGTATGCAGATTTTTTTTGCCCACCAAAAAAATGACGTGGGCTTCGCCATATTTTTGTATGCTAGCCAGGTACAGCAGGCAGCCACGGGCTGCCTCCAACCCCCAGTTGCCTATTTGTACCCGGCTGGGAACCAAAAATATAGGGAAGCCCGTTTTTTTTTAATTATTTCACTTATTTCATGAAATAATTAAAAAACAAATGACGTGGGCTTCGCCCCATTTTTGTGTCCAGCCGGGTACAACTAGGCAGCTGGGGATTGGAATCCGCAGCACAGGTTAGCCCGAGGTTTCTGGGCGCCTCTGCTGCGGATTTCAGTCCGCAGCCGTCCCAGAAAATGGCGCTCTCATAGAAGCGCCATCATCTGGCACTGTATCCAACTCTTCCAACAGCCCTGGAGCCGGGTGGCTTGTTGGGTAATCATGAGTTAATACTGGCTTTGTTTTACTAGCCAGTATTAAGCCAGAGATTCTTAATGTCAGGCACGTTTGACCCGGCCATTAAGAATCTCCAATAAAGGGTTAAAAAAAACACCACACAGAGAAAAAATACTTTAATAGAAATAAATACACAAATACATTAGAGACTCCATCTTTATTACCCCCTGTCAGCTCTCCACGATCCTGCTCTTCTGTCTTCTTTCTTTCTAGTGTAGTAGTAGTGACGATTGTAGTGAGGATGAGGTTCCCCAGCCCATCATGGGCTGAGGCATCTCATCCTCACTACAATCCTCACTAGTGTAGTAGTAGTGACGATTGTAGTGAGGAGGATGAGGTTCACCAGCTCATCACTTGGGGCTGGGGAACCTCATCCTCACTACAATCCTCACTACAATCGGGAAGCAGCGTGCAGCCTTCACTCCGTGAGTGATCAGTGCTGGCTGTCAGCGGTAACAGCGGTATCGCTGACAGACGCGTTACCATAGCAACGGTGCTCTCGAAGCCGTGGTTAGCGGTGTCGTCACCGCTAACTGCGTTGCTATGGCAACGGTGATCTCCGTTAATGACCGGCTGTGTCAGCCGGTCCCTAACGGAACGGGGAGTTGACCGTGTGCTAGAGCATGTCGCCGGTACACGGCGATACACATATGTGCACCGTGTACCGGAGAGATGCACTCGCAGGTCCTACATGACGCGTCATAGTCATGTGACCAGTCTGTAGCCAATGAAATAATAGCCACGTTCACTGGTCACATGGCTATTTTGACGTCACGATAGGTCCTGCATCTCTGCTGGCAGTGCAGGTCACCGGGAGGATTAAGCAATCATCGGATGGAATAGCGGCAGGAGACAGAGTGCAGAAGGGATCGCGGGGACCGGTAAGTGTTATGGCAATGTTTATTAACTGTTTGTGTACATTTCTAATGCATTTTTATGTGTTTGTGATTGCCTCCCATTATAGCCTATACGTTCGAGTTCGGTTCGTCGAACGTTCGACGAACCGAACTCGAACGGGACCCCCGTTCGGCGAACCGGCCTCGAGCCGAACCGGGACCGGTTCGCTCATCTTTAACCGGCACCAACGGCAAGGTAATCTCTGTAATCCTGGAACCTAACTTGAATGCCACTATCTAGGTTAAAAACATCCGTGTCTGGGCAGCTAGACTAAAAACCTAACTTGAAAAGCCACTATCTGGGTAACAAACCTCCATGTATGGGCAGCTAGACTAAAATTCTAACTTGGAATGCCACTATTTGAACTACAAACCTCCATATCTGGGCAGCTAGGCTCCTGCTATAAAGGTTATGAACACAACCTGGTTATAGGACAGAGTTCTCAGTCAGAAAGAGACTCACTACAAATATGTATTATTAAATATGTATTATTAAATATGTAAATATTTGTACTGAGTCTCTTTCTGACTGAGCACTCCGCCCTATAACCAGGCTGTGTTCATAACCTTTATAACAGGAGCCTAGCTAACTCTGTTGTTTTCCACCAGGTGGCGCGATAGGTGGTTTCATTGCGTAGCGCATGGCTACATTACTATACCTAGACAACACTTCTATACCTATAGCTAGCGCTGTTCTCAAGTCAATGGCGGTGGACAGGATATGGATGGACACACTGTATGAAAATATATGTACTTTGTTTTAGCTTTTCCACACACTCGCAGGCTTGCCTGTAGAGCTAAACATATTTTATGTATAAAAAACTTTATCAAAAAATATTTTAAAAAAATGTTTGAAAAAACTTTTAAATAAACATTTGTTTTTTACAGTTCAAAGTCTAAACAAATTCCATAAATATCAAAATATAGACCCATTGAAGATTTACATCGCTGTTTAAACGCATTGTTGTAAAGTTATTGGCGGTTATCTTTTGTCCGGGTAAGCTTATGGTTGGAATATAAATAGCCCCGCTTAACGATTGCTGCCCAAAAACTGAACGGCTTAGATGGAGATCCCCTATGGTATCAGATCTCCCCACACTTCTAGTAGATCTAGCGCAGATAATAAGGGGTGAATTAGGGATGCGACAATACACCGACACCTGTAGCAGGAGCCTGGTGCAAGCTACCTGGTCGGAAGTCCGTTGCTTAGAGGGTTTCAGTATAATGTCGGTGCCGTGCACAGTTCGGGTGGATGGAGACAGTAGTTCTTCTTTAGGTTATAGCAGGCTAGCGCTCCCCTCCACGTGGATGCACTGACAGCTTTCCTCCAGGCTTTCTTCCAGACAATTAAATCTTTCTGGGGCACAAGTTCACCAACTCTCCTGGGCGTCCACCAATTATATAGAGTTTGTCCTGGAATACTCAGGCATTTACGCCTTCGCTGTGGATAGATGATATCTGGGCTGAATCCGACGCGCGTTTCAGGGACTGATATGGTCCCCTTCCTTCCTAGCCCAGATTCACACATAGATCCTATTTATAGGATTAGATACTCCATGTCCATGCTCCTGTCCAAATTCCTTATTATTCCACTTTCTATTGCCATAAAATAGCAGATATCAGAGGACCGTATTACAATAAATATATGCAAACAATTCAAAACACATTGGGAATATATTTCAAATATCGGAAAAAATACTATGAAGTCGGACGGGAGAAAAATATAAATATTAAATATAGATATATAGAGAAAGATATAGAAAAAGTATTGAAATATATATATATATATATACAGTTAGGTCCAGAAATATTTGGACAGTGACACAATTTTCGCGAGTTGGGCTCTGCATGCCACCACATTGGATTTGAAATGAAACCTCTACAACAGAATTCAAGTGCAGATTGTAACGTTTAATTTGAAGGTTTGAACAAAAATATCTGATAGAAATTGTAGGAATTGTACACATTTCTTTACAAACACTCCACATTTTAGGAGGTCAAAAGTAATTGGACAAATAAACCAAATCCAAAAAAAATATTTTTATTTTCAATATTTTGTTGCGAATCCTTTGGAGGCAATCACTGCCTTAAGTCTGGAACCCATGGACATCACCAAACGCTGGGTTTCCTCCTTCTTAATGCTTTGCCAGGCCTTCACAGCCGCAGCCTTCAGGTCTTGCTTGTTTGTGGGTCTTTCCGTCTTAAGTCTGGATTTGAGCAAGTGAAATGCATGCTCAATTGGGTTAAGATCTGGTGATTGACTTGGCCATTGCAGAATGTTCCAGTTTTTTGCACTCATGAACTCCTGGGTAGCTTTGGCTGTATGCTTGGGGTCATTGTCCATCTGTACTATGAAGCGCCGTCCGATCAACTTTGCGGCATTTGGCTGAATCTGGGCTGAAAGTATATCTCGGTACACTTCAGAATTCATCCGGCTACTCTTGTCTGCTGTTATGTCATCAATAAACACAAGTGACCTAGTGCCATTGAAAGCCATGCATGCCCATGCCATCACGTTGCCTCCACCATGTTTTACAGAGGATGTGGTGTGCCTTGGATCATGTGCCATTCCCTTTCTTCTCCAAACTTTTTTCTTCCCATCATTCTGGTACAGGTTGATCTTTGTCTTATCTGTCCATAGAATACTTTTCCAGAACTGAGCTGGCTTCGTGAGGTGTTTTTCAGCAAATTTAACTCTGGCCTGTCTATTTTTGGAATTGATGAATGGTTTGCATCTAGATGTGAACCCTTTGTATTTACTTTCATGGAGTCTTCTCTTTACTGTTGACTTAGAGACAGATACACCTACTTCACTGAGTGTTCTGGACTTCAGTTGATGTTGTGAACGGGTTCTTCTTCCTCAAAGAAAGTATGCGACGATCATCCACCACTGTTGTCATCCGTGGATGCCCAGGCCTTTTTGAGTTCCCAAGCTCACCAGTCAATTCCTTTTTTCTCAGAATGTACCCGACTGTTGATTTTGCTACTCCAAGCATGTCTGCTATCTCTCTGATGGATTTTTTCTTTTTTTTCAGCCTCAGGATGTTCTGCTTCACCTCAGTTGAGAGTTCCTTAGACCGCATGTTGTCTGGTCACAGCAACAGCTTCCAAATGCAAAACCACCCACCTGTAATCAACCCCAGACCTTTTAACTACTTCATTGATTACAGGTTAACGAGGGAGACGCCTTCAGAGTTAATTGCAGCCCTTAGAGTCCCTTGTCCAATTACTTTTGGTCCCTTGAAAAAGAGGAGGCTATGCATTACAGAGCTATGATTCCTAAACCCTTTCTCCGATTTGGATGTGAAAACTCTCATATTGCAGCTGGGAATGTGTACTTTCAGCCCATATTATATATATAATTGTATTTCTGAACATGTTTTTGTAAACAGCTAAAATAACAAAACTTGTGTCACTGTCCAAATATTTCTGGACCTAACTATATATATATATATATATATATATATATATATATATATATATATATACAGTATATCATACTAAATTAATTGTTTAGAAACATGAAAATTGACTAAAATTGCATAAGAATAGTATATATTGGAATGGAGCAAATTACCTACCCCTACAAGGAATAGATAAATATATTTGCCCTTGAGGGGCAAATAAACTTAAATCAGATAGCTAGAACATTTTTTTTAATAAAATCGCCCTAGAAACGTTCACTACTTTTTGAATGCCCCAAACTTGTGAACCGGAAAAGGACCCCCATGTTTTTTCATATAATGTTTTGAGAGGAGGTGTTTGATACATTTTTTCTTTATATTTCTGATGTGTTCCCCAATTCTTTTGTACAGGAGTCTGATTGTTCTACCTATGTACCTTTTTTGACAAGGACACTCAATGCAGTATATTACTCCTTTTGTTTGACATGTCCCTAATGTCCATTTGTTCTTTCCTCTTCATAAAATTTTTCCTTCTTTTATTTTTAATGTCTTTACAAATAATACATTTTTTACAGGGATAATAACCTTTTAAATTACAAATGACACCCCTTCTATGTTGGGTGTCATTTGTCTTTCGTACAGTGGGTGCTGTTAAATTCCCCAAGTTTTTAGTTTTTCTGTATATGAATTTTGGATAGGGGGGGATAATCTCCCCTATTGTTTTGTAAAAGGTTTCTAGATAAAGTATATACAGAAACCAAACAAATTCCAAGGAGGCCCAGTCACACTAAACAACTTACTAGCGATCCCAACAACGATACAACTTGATAGGGATCGCTGGTAAGTTGCTAGGAGGTCGCTGGTGAGATGTCCCACTGCGACGCTCCAGCGATCCCACCAGCAACCTGACCTGGCAGGGATCACTGGAGCGTCGCTACACGTGGAACCATGCTGCGCTTGGTAACTAAGGTAAATATCGGGTAACCAACCCGATATTTACCTTGGTTACCAGCGCACACTGCTTAGCGCTGGCTCCCTGCAAACCTAGCCACAGTACACATCAGGTTAATTACCCCATGTGTACTCTGCTACATGTGCAGGCAACAGGGAGCCGGCTTCTGCGGATGCTGGTAACCACGGTAAACATCGGGTATCCAAGAAGCCCTTCCCTTGGTTACCCGATATTTACCTTCGTTACCAGCTTCCGCTGCTCTCACACTGCCAGTGCCGGCTCCCTGTTCCCAGGAACATGGAGCCGGCACTGGCAGCTGAGAGCGCCGGACGCTGGTAACGAAGGTAAATTTCGGGTAACCAAGGGAAGGGCTTCTTGGTTACCCGATATTTACATTGGTTACCAGCGTCAGCAGAAGCCGGCTCCCTGCTCACTGCACATAGTTGTTGCTCTGTCGCTGTCACACACAGCGATGTGTGCTTCACAGCGGGAGAGCAACAACTAAAAAATTGGTCCAGGACATTCAGCAACAACCAACGACCTCACAGCAGGGGCCAGGTTGTTGCTGGATGTCACACACAACAACATCGCTAGCAACATCACAAAAGTTGTTCCTTAGCAGCGATGTTGCTAGCGATGTTGCTTAGTGTGACGGTACCTTTACTCCAAGGAAAACAAAAACAAGAAGAATTACCCTTTGAAGAATTGGAAAATTTTAATATCCCTATAATCCTACAATACACGGGACAAACTAAAATTTTAAAAACTATTCTAAGAAAATATTGAAATATATTAAAAGAAGACAAATAATTTTTATTTGCTGGAATGTATCCGTGTATGTGGGTATGTATGTATATATAGATATATATTTGTATGTATATGTATGTATTTATGTATGCGGGTATGCACCTATAATCTGGATAAAATACCCCATAATATCCCATATATCTACCAGATCTAAAAATGTTCTATCTATCTGATTTAATTTTATTTGCCTCTCAGGGACAAATATATTTATCCATTCCTTCTAGGAGTATTTAATTTGCTCCATTCCAATGTATACTATTTTTATGCAATTTTAGTCAATTTTCATGTTTATAATGCATTAATATAGTATGATATACAGTACAGACCAAATGTTTGGATACACCTCATTCAAAGAGTTTCTTCATTTTCATGACTCTGAAAATTGTAGATTCACATTGAAGGCATCAAAACAATGAATTAACACATGTGGAATGAAATTCTTAACAAAAAAGAATAAAACAACTGAAAATATGTCTTAGATTCTAGGTTCTTCAAAGTAGCCACCTTTTGCTTTGATTACTGCTTTGCACACTCTTGGCATTCTCTTGATGAGCTTCAAGAGGTTGTCACTGGAAATGGTCTTCCAACAGTGTTGAAGGAGTTCCTAGAGATGCTTAGCACTTGTTGGCCCTTTTGCCCTAACTCTGCAGTCCAGCTCACCCAAAACCATCTCGATTGGGTTCAGGTCTGGTGACTGTGGAGGCTAGGTCATCTGGCGTAGCACCCCATCACTCTCCTTTTTAGTCAAATATTCCTTACACAGCCTGGAGGTGTGTTTGGGGTCATTGTCCTGTTGAAAAAAAAATGATGGTCTAACTAAACGCAAACCAGATGGAATAGCATGCCGCTACAAGATGCTGTGGTAGCCATGCTGTTTCAGTATGCCTTCAATTTTGAATAAATCCCCAACAGTGTCACCAGCAAAGCACCCCCACACTATCACACCTCCTCCTCCGTGCTTGACGGTGGGAACCAGGCATGTAGAGTCCTTCCGTTCACCTTTTCTGCGTCACGCAAAGACACGGTGGTTGGATCCAAAGATCTCAAATTTGGACTCATCAGACCAAAGCACAGATTTCCACTGGTCTAATGTCCATTCATTGTGTTCTTTAGCCCAAGCAAGTCTCTTCTGCTTGTTGCCTGTCCTTAGAAGTCGTTTCCTGGCAGCTATTTTACCATGAAGGCCTGCTGGACAAAGTCTCCTCTTAATAGTTGTTCTAGAGATGTGTCTGCTGCTAGAACTCTGTGTGGCATTGACCTGGTCTCTAATCTGAGCTGCTGTTAACCTGCGATTTTTGAGGCTGGTGACTCGGATAAACGTATCCTCCGCAGCAGAGGTGACTCTTGGTCTTCCTTTCCTGGGGCGGTCCTCATGTGAGCCAGTTTCTTTGTAGCGTTTGATGGTTTTTGCCACTGCACTTGGGGACACTTTCAAAGTTTTCCCAATTTTTCAGACTGACTGACCTTCATTTCTTAAAGTAATGATGGCCACTCGTTTTTCTTTACTTAGTTGCTTTTTTCTTGCCATAATACAAAATTCTAACAGTCTATTCAGTAGGACTATCAGCTGTGTATCCACCAGAATTCTGCACAACACAACATAAGGCAAGAAATCCCACTTATTAAACCTGACAGGGCACATCTGTGAAGTGAAAATCATTTCCAGTGACTACCTCTTGAAACTCATCAAGAGAATTTCCAAGAGTGTGCAAAGCAGTAATCAAAGTAAAAGGTGGCTACTTTGAAGAACCTAGAATATAAGACATATTTTCAGTTGTTTCACACTTATTTGTTAAGTATTTCATTCCACATGTGTTAATTCATAGTTTTGATGCCTTCAATGCGAGTCTACAATTTTCAGAGTCATGAAAATAAAGAAAACTCTTTGAATGAGGTGTGTCCAAACTTTTGGTTGGTACTGTATATATTTATATACTTTTTCTATATTTCTATATTTAATATTTATATATTTCTCCTGTCCGGCTTCATAGTATTTTTTCCGATATTTCAAATATATTCCCAATGTGTTTTGACTTGTATGGTTATATTTATTGTAATACGGTCCTCTGAGATCTGCTAACTTATGGCAATAGCAAGTGGAAGAATAAGGAATTTGGAGATGGGTATGGACATGGAGTAACTAATCCTATAAATAGAATCTATCTATCTATCTATCTATCTATCTATCTGGGTTATCCTTGAAAAAGGGGACCGTATCAGTCCCTAAAACGCACGTCGGATTCAGCCCAGATATTATCTAACTATCCATGGTGAAGGCGTAATTGCCTGAGTCATCCAGGATAAACTCTTATCTATTTGGTGGACACCCAGGGGAGCTGGTGAACTTGTGCCCCGGAAAGATTTAATTGCCTGGAGGAAAGCCTGGAGGAAAGCTGTCAGCGCATCCATGTGGACAGGTGCACTGACCTGCTATAACCTAAAGGAGAACTACTGTCTGCAGCCACCCGAACTGTACACTGCACAGAGACATTATACTGAAACCCTCTAAGTAACGGACGTCCGACCATGTAACTTGTACCAGGCACCTGCTACAGGTGTCGTGTATTCTCGCATCCCTAATTTACTCCTTATTATCTCCGCTAGATCTACTAGGAGTGTGGGGAGGTCTGATACCATAGGGGATATCTATCTCAGCCGTTCAGTTTTTGGGCAGCAATCGTTAAGCGGGGCTAATTATATTCCAACCATAAGCTTACTCGGACAAAAGATAACCGCCAATAACTTTACAACAAAGCATTTAAACAGCGATGTAAATCTTCAATGGGTCTATTTTTTTATATTTATGTAATTTGATTGGACTTTGGACTGTAAAAAACGAAAGTTTATTTAAAAGTTTTTTTCAAACAACTTTTTAAAATATTTTTTGATAAAGTTTTTTATACAAAAAATTGTTTTTAGCTCTGCAGGCAAGCCTGCGAGTGTGTGAAAAAGCAAAAACAAATATATATATATATATATATATACATATATATATATATAGTAATAGAAAGGAAAGGCTAGGCACTGCAAGCCCAGGTGTGTACTCACGAGTCTGCGGTTTTCCCGTGGATCACGGATCTCCAGATCTCCAGCCGATTCCCGTGGTGCTCTGCCAAAGTGCAGGAATCCAATATGAACTTAAGATGAGAAGGAATGACGGCAACTCACTGGTAGATATTAACGGCAAATTTATTGCACAAACTGCAGCATTGTTACAGCATAACCAGGGAAGGGGGAGTGCAGGGACGTCGGCGCCCCTGCACTCCCCCCTCCCCGGTTATGCTGTAATAATGCTGCAGTTTGTGCAATAAATTTGTCGTTAATATCTACCAGTGAGTTGCCGCCATTCCTTCTCATCTGAAGTATATATATATATATATATATATATATACACATATATATATATATATTTTATTGTGAATTATAGTTGGTGCTCGTAGCAGCCGGCCGGGGGTCCAAGGTTATTCTATAGGTTTTAAGAAAATTTTTACAGCTGTATATTGATAAATGTGCTAATATTGGTACCAATTTATTCAAATATATTAAATTGTTTTTTATGACTGTCCATTAGAGGTAAATAAAAATTAAAAATCTAAAATCTTTCCTTTCGTCTAGCATATCTATCATTACCTTAGTGACAATTAATATTAATAACCTCAGGTGGCGCAGATTTTCATAAAATTATATTAAATTTAAAATTTTCACTATATATGTATATTTTTCCCTTGGCAAATAAAGGGTGTTTGCCATAAATCTAGCTGCCAATTAGTGTTATTCAGGGTCCCTAGTGCTGGTCACTATTTATATATTTATAAATCCGAGTTAGATTTTTAATCTAGCTGCCCATACATGGAGGTTTGTTACCTAGATAGTGGCATTTCAAGCTAGATATTTATTCTAGCTGCCCAGACACGGATGTTTTTAACCTAGATAGTGACATTTCAAGTTAGGTTCCTGGATTATAGAGATTACCTTGCCGTGGTGTCCGGGCTCACATGCATCGGCCAATTCAAAAACTAAATATCTCTTTTTTCATATATTCCTATATCAGTAATAGAGTTCCCGTATACATTGTTGGATTTTTAGTGTGCAGCTGTATGCATTGTATAGTTACTATGTTTTTTCAGCTAGCACCTATTTAAACTTGTTGGATGTGCGGGTTAGTTTTTTTTAAATATTTGTGAGATTGGTTGGACAGGTGAGTGGTGAGGTAGGAATTCATTTTTATTTTACATTCTACTTTTACATCCTCTGGCATTTGGAGACTTCACAACATAATAAGGAACATTTAATTTCATCAAAAAAGTTTGTTACACAATAGAATTTTCCTGTAATATCTGCATGATTTGCTGAATTAACTTTTTTGCACATTGTATTTATGGGCAATTTGTAAAAATGCAATTTGTGCTGCAACACACAATTTTCATTTAAAGCGGTTTTGCCAAGAACAAAAATCATTGTAATCAATAGATCTTGGAATGATAAGTTACACAATTGGATGTGATTAAAAAAAATATTCCTGAGACGAAATAATCTTATATATATATATATGTCTCCCTGCTATGTACTGTGTAATGGCCGTGTCTGACTGTACAGGGGCATGGTCTGATCATACCACATCTCCTGGGCCGGGGTGGAAGTAGAAGAGTGTAAACATTACATTACAGCATGGGGTTACAGCTGATTCTCTTTATGTGATAACTTAAAAAAAAAAAAAAAGAAATTGTTTGCAATCCCGTGCTGTAATATATGTATACTTTCTAGCATCCTCATCGGCCCAGGAGCTGTAGTATGATCAGACTACGTCCCTGTACGGTCAGACACATCCATTACACAGTACATAGCAGTTACATTATATATATATATATATATATATATATATGTATATATATAAAAGATTATCTCAGCACAGGGGCTTTTTTTTTTTAAAGGGATTATTCACTACTTTTACATTGATGGCCTTTCCTTAGGATAGATCGTCAATGTCTGATCGGCCGGGATCAGACACACCGCACCCTCGCCGATCAGTTGCTCTCGGCCTCGGCAGTGGTGGCAGGCGACCAGAAATGTTCATTTCCGGAGCTGCTCCATCTACTGCATATCCGCCTCCCATTCTAATCAATATGAGGTGGATGTGTGCAGTACCTGGCCTGTCCCTGTGCTGAGATAATATTATATATGTGTCCCTGCTATGTACTATGTAATTGACATGTCTTACCGTACAGGGAAGTGCTTATTTCTGGTGCTACTCCATCTTCTGATAGCGGCCAAGGCCGGGTACTGCACATGCTCTTCTCATTCTAATCAATAGGAGGCGGATGTGCACTACCCGGCATGTCCCTGTGCTGAGATAATCTTATATACTATGTAATAGATGTGTCTGACCATACAGGGAAATGCTCAGTTCTGGCACTGCTCCGTCTTCTTACAAGATTGGGTACTGCACATCCGCCTCCTATTGATTAGAATAGGAGGTGGATATGCAGCACCCGGCCGCTATCAGAAGATGAAGCAGCTCCGGTACTGATCATTTTTGTCTGCCTGCTGCCGCCATCGGGACTGAGAACAGCTGATCGGCAAGGGTGCGGGTTGTCTGACCCCGGCCGATCAGATGTTGATAACCAATGCTAAGGATAGACAATCAATGTAAAAGTAGTGGACAACCCATTTAAACACGTTCATTTGTGGAAATCATTATTATTACAAGATCTATTGATTAAAACATACTTTGTTTATGTAAAACCCCTTTAAGGTCATCATATTGAGTCAGACCATACAACTGTATGTGTATACCAAGAATGGCACATTGATGTCTATCCATGTTTGGACATTTTCACTTTTCATCGTATTATATATATATTTTATAGGCTTAGCAATTAGTAACTGCCAATGTTATACTTTCTTTAATTTTCCCACATGTGTGCATACAACAATGACTTTGTGTATACCTGCCCTCACATCTGTGTGTAATGTGTTCATAAACCTTGTGAAAAGCAAAATGCCACAAGAACTAAAACCTCATAAAAATATCATCTGTGATCTGTAACAGTACAACTAAAAGATGTCCAAATCTCACCAGTCACTTGATATTATCCATGAGATGAAACTATCCGCCACATTGGTGAGCTACACACATTGGCAGCCCCAAATCATTACACAATGGGGGTCATACACAATATGTGACAACTGGGATTATGGGGCAAAATGTCCTAAACTCCAGATGTATTCAAAGAAATGTCATATGGCTCATAATCCTTCCATAAAAGAGCTATTCATGTGGCATTTTTCCTGACATTTATACCAATGCATTATGGTAAATGGTTGTCCATTACAGGTCAACCATATATTAGGGTGCTTAGAATGGTGAAAACCAAAAATAGGCACTCATCTTCTGGACCAGTGCCACTCCTACACACTCAGCAATGTGTACCTGCAGGTTTAATGTCACCACAAGAGCTGCAGCTAATCAAAGGCCGCTGATTAGCTACAGGGTTCACATTTTGTCTGAGCCAGAAGAACATATTTTCCTCAAATGCTTTTTCCCAAGAGCAAGAATTGTTTATCTGATAGCCATGAGAATAATTTTTCATAGAATTTATAGACGTCCCTTAGAGAAAAAATCCTAAGGGTAATGCTGAGGGTACACAAGAATTTTGGCCAAAACAGAAATCATATGGACAAAAATCACTATGTATGGGATTTTTAACCCAGATAGAGGCATTTAAGTTAGGGTCCCGGTATATTGAGATCACCTTGCCGCTGGTTACCAGGCTCACATGCATTGGTCAATACATAAAATAAGTATCTCTTTCAAATATTCCTATAGCAGTAATGCAATAACAGTTTCCTTATTCATTGTTAGTATTCTAGAATGCAGCTATATGTATTTGTAGTTATATTGTGTTTTCAATCTAGCACCTTTTCACACCTGTTAGATGTGTGGGTCAGTCTTTTTGATATATTTGTAGTGCATTTTTTCTGACTGAGCACTCTGCCCTATAACCAGGCTGTGTACATCCTCCTTTAGGCCTGTTTCACACGTCCTTGTCTCCGGTACGTGTTTGGTCCTTTTCCTCACGTACCAGAGACACGGGCACACGTAGACCCTTTAAAATCAATGGGTCTGTGCTCACGTGCGTGTTCTGCCATGGACCGTGTGTACACATGGAGCATACGTGTGTCCGTGTGCTCCACACGTCAACACATCCGTTTTTCTCCGGCATCACGGGTGTCACACGGAACGAAAATGGACCACACGGAGGTGTTTCGTGTGACACACGCCGGAGAAAACACACGTGTTTGAGAAAATGAAAAAAAAACTTTATCACCTTCTCCAGCCCTCCTGTCTCTGCCGCTGATGTCACTTGCTTCCGACCGCTGCTCATTATGCTCATTGAATATTCACTTCACTGCAGCCGGAAGTTGCAGCAGCGGGGAGTGGGCAGGACCGAAGATCAGCACCACGGACAGCGATGCCAGGGACAGGTGAGCAGAAAGTTCCTGTTCTCCGTGTGTTATCACGGATAACACACAAAGAACACACGTAGGCCATAAACACGGCTCACAGAGGGCAAAACGCACCTGTGACACGTCCGTGAAAAACGTGCGTGGTTTTTCACGAAAGTGTGAAAGAGGCCTTATAGCTGGATCCTTACTGCTCAGACATGTACATTTTTAACCCAGATGGAGGCATTTAAGTTAGGGTCTTAATATATAAAGGCGGCATTACACGCTACGATTTATCTGACGATATGTCGTTGGGGTCACGGATTCCGTGACGCACTTCCGTCATCGTTAGCGACGTCGTTGCATGTGACACCTAAGTGCGACTCCGAACAATCGCAAATAGGGTGAAAATCGTTGATCGTTGACACGTCGTTCACTTTCAAAATATTGTTCATCGTTTGGAACGCAGCAGACATACTGGTACGTTTGACACCCTACAAACGATGAACAACATCCACATGACTGCCTTGGGCAAACAAAATATCGCTGAACGATTTTGCGTCGCTTGTGCGATCGTTATGTGTGACTGCTAATAAACGACCTATGAGCGATCTTGGCAAATCGTAACTACGATCTGGGTGTGTCACATCGCTAATGAGATCGTCAGATAAATCGTAGCGTGTAAAGCGGCCTTAAGAGATCACATTGCCACTGGTTACCACTTACCACTCTCACATGCATTGGCCAATACATGAGCTAAATATATTCTTTTTTTTTTTTTTTTTCCTTTCAAATATTCTTAAAGCATTTATGCAATACCAGAGTTCTCTTATTCATTGTTAGCATTCTAAAGTGCAGCTGTATGTATATTATAGTTATATGGACAAAAATCGCTATGTGCCACTGCAACGTCACATGGTACCGCGACTGCGATAAGTAAATTACGAAAATTTCGCCATACAGCCTTTTTCACTACCAAAGACACAGAAAGCCATTTCACATGTTATTGGAAGTAACCCCGATTAGACCAAAGATTTTCAGACTTGTATGTCTTTCAGCACTGGCGCCTACACACTACATAGATTTTATATTAAGCTCTATGTGTATTGTACCACTAGCTCTGCTTTATGATTTTTCTGAACGGGAGAATATACACGTAAAAATTTCCAGCGGTAAAATAAGATATCACTGAAAGGTAATTGACTTCCCAACTCCACTCAGAATTCCAGCAGCGTTTAACTCTGCGTGAGCTGTGACATTTTGAGTAGACTGTTGTTCTTAAATGTCACAGGTCCCCAGAGATGTTTGAAAAGTGTCCTGCATACCACTGTCTGATGGGGAGATGCATTTTCACACCACTTCTTATCTTCTTTGGCTCAATCCCTTTGCAGATAGATAATGATCAAAGCGACTTTGCTTTGATGTCCGCAAGCGACGAAAGTTAGCGATAGGTGTCTGTCTAAAATGATCATGATGTTGCAGGATATAATGTAATCATTTTCAGATAATCTGCAGTATTGGGGAAGGTACACTTGGAATATTCAGATAATTCTGGATAAGTTAACATACAGGATATATTAGTGCTCGTCAGCAACCGGCAATGGAAGAAGGTATATCAGATGCAAGGGGTTTTAAATTGTATAACAGAATGTGCTCCTTTAAATCTCTCTGTATCTTTTCTGTTCCGTATATAGTATCCAGGTTAATCCATGAAGGTTGAAGTGAAAAATCACTATGGTGCGTGAATAAGTCTGTACAGGTGGAAATGAGAGCTTCTGTTTGCACTCTTGGCCAGTAAGATGCCTGAGAAGACTAATTGGCTATCATCTGTATCACTCACTCACTCTTTCCACTTTAGCAAAATATGTTATAAATGCCCTAGAATACAGAACTATCAGTTATCCAGGTCCCAACAAAAAAACCACTGCTATTTTTAGAGTACATTCTCCTTCCAAAGCTTTATCAATAGAGATGAGCGGACCTGTGGATGTTCAGGTTCACTGTGTTCAGCTGGACTTTAAAGAAAAGTTCAGTTCGGGAACCAGACTTGACCCCAGACGCCGAACCCCATACAAGTCAAACTGAACCCAATCTTCTGTGCTATAAAATGGTCATAGTAATTCTCTCTGCTCCACTGTTTTTCAACAAGCTTTATTCGAATGGCAAATATGAACAGGAAAACGGATTGTGTTGGGATCCAAGTCCCGCACACCAGGTGTCCAGTACAAACCACAACCTTTACCGTTCAGGTTTGCTCATCTATATTTATCACTAAATATAAATGAAGGAAAGCGATCCAGCTGAGTGACCAGGTGATTTATTCAGTGCAATACAGACATGGCATGGTCGTGGTTAACGCGTTTCTGGCTTAACGCCCTTAATCATAATCATGGTTATGATTAAGGGCGTTAAGCCAGAAACGTGTTAACCACGACCATGCCATGTCTGTATTGCACTGAATAAATCACCTGGTCACTCAGCTGGATCGCTTTCCTTCATTTCTCACTGCTGCGGCCGGGGCAGGGCCGGATCCGAGTCTGAGGTGCGGTGAGGTCAGACGTAGGTGAGCTGGATTCCTTTACAAGTTACTAAATATAAATGTCCTATCATGATGGCCTTATTGTTGGATTTACAGCAAGGAGGATTCGCAAAAAGGCACATATGAAATCCTCCAGGAAAGGACATTTTCTAAGGCTGGGTTCAGATAATTGTATAAATTGGACAAGTGCTCTCTGATTTTTTATCGGATAGCACACTGACCTATCTTATTGAGGCAGTGCAGATGACCAATTTTTTTCACTGACAGAATTTGTCTGTGAAAAAAATCTGCATACTGCAATTTGACTCTAAAGTCGGATGAGACTCATCAGTTCAAGTCTATGAGCGGGAGAGAAAAATCGGATATCACAGTATAACATCCAATCTTCACAGATACATTGCTATTCTGTAACATAAGAAACTGTAAATAGTCTTGTAACTTATTAATAGCTACTACTGTAAAAAAAAAAAAACCCAAATAGATTTTGTATGGATTGCACATGGATGACAAGTTAGAAAAAATTGTCCCACTTTTCTGGATGAAATTCAGACTTATTTTTATATGTGACCCTAGCCTAGGCTGGGTTCACATTTGTATTAAGCAAAAATGACAGAGTGCTAGAACCCTCGTCTATACTCTTCCCTGTTCAGACCCTAGATGGAATACTGTGTACAGATTGGGGCACCTCAATTCAAGAAAGACATTGATATACAAGAGCAAGTCCAGAGCAGAGCAACCAAGATGGTAGAAGGTCTATAAACCATGTCATATGAAAACCGGCTAAAAGAACTAAGAATGTTTTGTTTGCAAAAGAAAAGGCTGAGAGGAGACTTAATAGCAGTCTATAAATATCTGAAAGGTAGTCACAGTACAAAGGGAACTAACCTATTCTCATTAGCCCAGGGAAGTACAAGAAGCAATGGGATGAAACTAAAAGGAAGGAGATCCATATTAGACATTAGGAAAAACTTTCTGACAGTGAGGTCAGTCAGAGAATGGAACAGGCTAAAACGGGAGGTAGGGAGCTCTCCATCAATGGAAATCTTCAAGCAGAAGTTAGATAAATATATAGTTGGGATGATTTAGGAAAACCTACACTCACAGGGAGGTGGATCCAATGGCCCTTGAGGTCCCTTCCAACTCTACCATTCTATGATTCTATGATTAAAAACTGCATGGATAAAACCAACAACACTCAAATAACTACGTGGGCTATAATGGGGTCTGTCAGATTCCATCATGGTCTCATTTTACCAGAATAAATAGGGTTGCATGTTGTGCTATTTTTTCTGACAAAAATGATGATCAGCAACTGGTATAAATTGTACTTTGGCATGTGGCAAGTCCTACATATAGCGAACAATGTAAAACATTGGCAGGTGAGATCTTGTCTGTAAGCCACTCCAATCTATGACTTGCAGATGTCATAATAGGGTCTTAATAGAAAAGGGTTTTCATATTGAAACATGACTTTATTACTTCTATAGGTGGATTAAGACAACCATCTACTAGATATCTCAGTTGTTGCTTATCTCTGGGGTAACTGAAGGATTTGACAGGTAAAAGACCCAACTAGTGATGGGCGAATAGTAACTCTGCGTGTTTGAATAATGCTTACCGAATACCAAGAACTACTCCAGTATTATTCACAGCAAAAAAAATTCTCAGGTTCCCCATTGACTTGCATTAGGTTCGTTATTCATGATGAATATTGGAAAAGTACTTTGGGATTTGTTACAAATAATTCGAAAACGAATAGTTACTATTCGCCCATTTCTAGACCCAACCTTTCAATTTCTACTTTCCTCTGAGAACATGCTTTAGTAGACTGTATGATGGTCCACATCGACAATAGTTGCTGTCAGATCTTTATGGTCAGCTATATTTTTCAGCAAAACCTTGTGTGTTTAGCAGCAGCAAATTTTACAAATGGGGAATAAGACATTATATCTGAGAGCCATAAAATAGTGCAAACATCAAGCAGAGGTTGTCACGTCAACCTTAAAATGCATCCGGTGCTGAGGTGCGTGTGTTAAGGGAGCTGCCTCAAAGCCCATCACGAATGTTATATCGCAGCATCTTTTCTTCTTTATGGGCCAATTCAATGTACAAAGGGAAGTTATAAATAAATCAAAAAGCTACTGCAAGGTGGTCGAACCTCAAGAGGAAACATGTTTAAACAACATAAAGAGCCTTTGCCTGAGAAACTCCAAATCGGAGAGCGCGTGCTTGATTTCACTGAAGTTCTTTTATTGTTTATAATGGAGAGGAACAAGTTCCCAGGCTTTTTAAATTACAGTCTAAAGAGACACAGGGCTAAAAGGTTGTGCATTTGTTCTTTGTATTACTGTCAGGATGATAAAGTAGGCTGAAAGACTGCAGGAAACCTTGGTTACACAAAATGTTGCATTATTAAGAAAAGCTTGATGGGCATGCTTCTACCTGGGGGAAAACGTATTTTTTGGAATATCAGAAAATCCCAATGGAATTAATCGCAAGCGCCTGATCCCAAGTGTAATAGTACAGAGCAAATATTACTAATCATACATAAAAATATTACACATGGCCACTTGCTCAATTTGGGTGTTATTTACACATTTTTAAAATTTGGATACGTTGGTTACATTTCCTAATTGGCAAGGTCTTAAGTTGGGTTCAAATATGACTCATGTCATTGTTTCTATTCGGTGTTTAACAAAAAATGCCGGGTGGAAGCTGAACTGAACCCATTGTTTGCAATGGGATAGTTTTCACCTGTACAGTCGACAGATTTTTAAGCTGGACACGTAAAGATTGACAGAGGAGCTTCTTTTCACGCAACCTTATTTATTTAATTACTTGACTAGACAGACCCGGACCGCCCTCCCATGTAAAAGATGAGATTTAAAATTGGCTCATTTTACACATTTCCTTTTACATTCTTTTACACTTTTAAATATACAGTATATTATGTATTTTTTATTAATTTTTTTTAAAAGAGTTTTCAGGGAACTTTATCTAATTAGTCAGGGAGTCTAACATGAAAAATGTTATCAGAGTGCAATGTACTCACGGTTAGTTCTCTGCTCTTGGCACTCATTACAGGGCCATTCATATGTGAATTCCATACTTGTGATCATGCGGATTTCTCCTCCACTCATTTGAACTAAGACTACTGAAGTGATGACCGTCAGGACTTGGAGTGTAGAAACAACAAAATCCTAAGGGTATGTTCACACTGAGTCTTTTTCTGCTGTTATTTCTGAGGAAAATACTGGCAAAAAAGCTGACAAAATGCTAAACAAAAAATGGGCCTTTTCAATCTTATTTAACCCCTTAACGACCGCCGATACGCCTTTTAACGGCGACAAATTAGGGTACTTATTCCAAACCGCCGCTTTTTAACGGCGGTCGGAAAAAAGGGTCTAGCGCCCCCCAGAGTCAGAAAATTTCCGGGGTCTCAGCTGCCGGGGGTAGCTGAGACCCTGGAGATCATGATTCTGGCCGGTTTTTCCGGTCCCCGCTCACCTGATGACCGGTATACACCGTATACCGATGATCAGGTTACAGTAAATGACCGCGCCGGTAAAAAATGATTTATCTCCCATCTGGCATAAACAAACATGCCAGATGGGAGGTAAATCTCTTTCCCGGTTCCCTCCGGTCCCTTCGGTATCCCCAAAGTGCCCCCTCCGACCCC
Organism: Anomaloglossus baeobatrachus; assembly: GCF_048569485.1. Taxonomy (NCBI): domain Eukaryota; kingdom Metazoa; phylum Chordata; class Amphibia; order Anura; family Aromobatidae; genus Anomaloglossus; species Anomaloglossus baeobatrachus. The sequence goes on along the minus strand of NC_134353.1, from coordinate 595,591,032 downwards.
CAACCCCCTCCCGAAAATCCAAGATGGCCGCGCGCACCGGCGAGCACAGCAGCGCGCCGGCCGCATTTACACTGTTCCTATGGTTTCTGTCGTATGTGCCATAACACATACGACAGAAACCTGCTCCCCAGGCCCTGTCGGGTCCCCCCCTATCCCCCCCAGTGTTCCCCGGTGTCATACATACCTGTCGGAGCGCTGATTCCCCGCGGCCCCCTCCTCCGGCTCCTTCTCAGCAGACGCCGGTCACACGTGCAGAGCAGCTGACAGCTTCCTGTGTTCAGGACGCTGGCTGCTGCTCGGCACTGTGCAGCTGTGACCCAGGGAGGGTGGGTGCAGATTCTTTGCACCCACTCTCCTCAAATGGAGGGTCTGCTCTCCTAGAAAATGGGGGATACGTTCCCTGAACGTGTCCCCCATATTCTAGAAGGTCCAGAGTCGACGTGGGACGTCCAAATGGATTACAGTGGATTTTTTTTTCTTTTCTTTTCAATAAATTGGTCAATCAGGGAATGTTTTGGGGAGTGTTTTTTCAAATAAATTTTTTTTTGTTGTCAATTTTTTTTTTTATTACTGTCAATTAGTTATGTCGTGTATCTGATAGACGCCGTGACATAACTAATTGCTGGGCTTGATGCCAGGTGACATTACACACCTGGTATCAACCCCATTTATTACCCCGTTTGCCAACGCACCAGGGCGCGGGATGAGCTGGGGCGAAGCGCCAGAATTGGCGCATCTAATGGATGCGCCACTTCTGGGGCGGCTGCGGCCTGCTATTTTTAGGCTGGGAAGAGTCCAATAACCATGGCTCTTCCCACCCTGAGAATACCAGACCCCAGCTGTCAGCTTCACCTTGGCTGGTGATCTAATTTGGGGGGACCCTATGTTTGTTTTTTTTTTTAAATTATTTATTTATAAATAATTAAAAAAAACAAAACAGCTTGGGGAGCCCTCCAAATTGATCACCAGACAAGATGAAGCTGTCAGCTGTGGTTTGCAGGCTACAGCTGTCTGCTTTACCCTAGCTGGCTATCAAAAATAGGGGGGACCCCACGTCATTTATTTTAATTATTTTTTTTTATTTTTTGGGCTAAATACAAGGCTAGGCACCCTTTAGTGCCACATGAAAGGCACTAAAGGGCGCCAGCTTAGAATATGCAGGGGGGTGGGACGTTATATATGTTTGACATCTATCCATTCATCCATTGTAGCATTTTAGGCTATGTGCCCACAATCAGGGTTTGCAGCATTTTGGGCGCAGATTGTTTTCCCTGCTTCCATAGCGCTGCGTTGTGCAGTAGAAGCACAGTGGCAGGATTTTTAGAAATCCCGTGCCCACTGTGCTTCTTTTCTCCGCAGCATAAACCGACCTGTGGCGCAGCTTCCCGAGCCGCAGCATGTCAATTTATGCTGCGGAGATGAGTGTGCTCTGCAGGTAGCATAGAGCTCCACAGCAGCCTGAACCCAAATCATGGGCATGGGCAGCTGCGTTCTCCCGTGGACAACACTCACATCTCCGCAGGAGGCTGACACTGTGTACTGGACGCCGTGTCGCTGGATCATGGCCACATAGCCTAAAAGAGAGAAATTTGTTGCTACAGCAACATTTTTGGGAAGTACCTGTGGATTCAAAATGCTTACTATACTCCTTAATAAAATCCTTGAGGGGTCCAGTTTCCAAAATGAAGTCACTTGTGGGGGGTTTCTAATGTATAGGTACCCAACAGGCCCTGCTAATGTGACATGGTGCACGCAATTTATTTCAACTTTTCCAAAATTCAAATGGTGCTCCTTCCATTCCAAGCCCTGCCATATATCCAAACAGAGGTTTTTGGCCACATATGGGGTATCCCTGCGATCACAAGAAATTGGATAACAACCTGTGGGGTCCACGTTTTGTTGTTGCCTCTTGAAAAAGTGAGAAATGTGATGCTAAAGAAACATTTTTGTGAAAAAAATGAAAATTTTCAATATGGCAACCTAAGCTTATCAAATTCTGTGAAGTATTCGTGGATTCAAAATGTTCAATATACACCTAGATAAAAGCCTTGAGGTTTCTTGATTCCAGAATGGGGTCACTTGTGGGGGGCCTCCACTGTTTAGGCACTTTAGGGGCTTTCCAAATGCGACATAGCGTCCACTAATTATTCCAGCCAAATGTTCAGTCAAATTGCACTCCTTCCCTTCCAAGACCTGCCGTGTGCCCAAACAGTTGATTTCCACCACATATAAGATATCACCAAACTCAGGAGAAATTGCAGAATACATTTCATGGTGATTTTTTTCCTGTTACCCTTGTGAAAAAAAGCTACCTGGTTGAAGTAACAATTTTGTGGTAAAATTTTATTTTTTTATTTTCATGGCTCAACGTTATAAACTTCTGTGAAGCACCTGGGGGTTCAGGGTACTCACCAAACATCTAGATAAATTCCTTGAGAGGCCTAGTTTCCAATATGGGGTCACTTGTGGTGGTTTTTTGCTGTTTACGTACTTTAGGGGTCCTCCAAATGCAACATGGTGCCCGCAATCTTTTTCAGCCAAATTTCCTTTCCAAAATTCAAATATTGCTCCTTTCGTTCCAAGCCCTCCCATTTGTCCAAACAAAGGTTTCAGACCACATGTGAGGTATCACCGCGCTCATAAAAAAGTGGGTAACAAACATTTGGGTCAAATTTTTGGAATTACCTTTTGAAAAAGTGAGAGAATTGATGCTAAAGCAACATTTTTGAGAAAAAAATTACAATTTTCAATATGACAAAGTAACGTTATCAAAATCTGTGAAGTACCTGTGGGTCCAAAATGCTCAGTATACCCCTCGATAGAAGCCTTAAGGGGTCTAGTTTCCAAAATGGGGTCACTTGATGGGGGTTCCTGCTGTTTAGGTACCTTAGAGGATCTGTAAAAGCAACATGGTGCCCGCAATCTGTTTCAGCCAACTTTGCTTTCCAAAATTCAAATATTGCTCCTTTCATTCCGAGCTCTCCCATTTACCCAAACAAAGGTTTCTGACCACATGTGGGGTATCGGTGCGCTCATAAGAAAGTGGGTAACAAAGTGTGAGGTCCAATTTTTGGTGTTACCTCTTGAAAAAGTAAGAAAATTAGTGCTAAAGTAACATTTTTAGGTAAAATGTTAATTTTTATTTTTTTTCATTCCATATTACTTTAGTTCCTGTGAAGCACCTGAAGGGTTAATAAACTTCTTGAATGTGGTTTTGAGTACCTTGAGGGGTGCAGGTTTTAGAATGGTGTCACTTTTGGGTATTTTCTGTCACCCAGGCCTCTCAAAGTCACATCAAATGGGATGTGGTCCCTAAAAAAATGGTTTTGTAAATTTTGTTGAAAAAATGGGAAATTGCTGATGAACTTTGAACCCTTCTAACTTCCTAACCACAAAAAATTTTGTTTCAAAAATTGCGCTGATCTAAAGTAGACAAGTGGGAAATGTTATTTATTAACTATTTTGTGTGACATAACTCTCCGGTTTATGGGCATAAAAATTAAAAGTTTGAAACTTGCAAAATTTTTAATTTTTTTGTCAAATTTCAGATTTTTTCACAAATAAAATAAAAAAATATCATCCTAAATTTACCTCTAACATGAAGCCCAATATGTCACGAAAAAACAATCTCAGAATCACTGGGATCCATTGAAGCGTTCCAGAGTTATAACCTTATAAAGTGACACTGGTCAAAATTGCAAAAAATGGCCTGGGCATTAAGTACAAATCTGGCTTCGTCCTTAAGGGGTTAAACATACTTGCTGTTTATATGTCTATGGTGTTTCAGTTAAGCGCTCAGCCTATCAAGGATGCCAAGCCTTTAAAAGAAGTAACATACATTGTTCTGTAACTCCGCTCTGGGAAGTTGCTCAATATTTTTTAATAAGGGTTAATAGGAAGAATAATAATAGACGCTCAGGTGTTTCTTGGTATTATTTAGCATTTTCACTGCAAAAAAACGACTTTCTTAAATTTCCTTTTGGAGATAAAAAGAAAAATGCCTTAAAAATGCCAATGTCAAAGAAAGAACACTCGGGAAATGACCAAAACCTCTAGACAAAGATGCTTCAGGTTCACAAAACTCCAGAAAAAGGAATTTCCTGAAAGGTCTTCTGCATGAAAATGATCATTTTTAAACACCTTCAGGATTCCACCATTTAGGCTATGTGACTTTATCAAGTGGAAAGCAATTCAGGAAATTCATTTTTTACTGTATTTTTGGAAGCGTTTTTATTCTTCTGAAGCATTTCCTTAAGCAGTTTTGAAAAGTTCAGGAGGCGTTTTGTAAAAGAAGTTTTCCTGAAACATTTTCTGCAGTCTTTTGATTTTGATAGTATCTAATTTGCTGCAGATTCTATCAGGAGCCAATTTAAAGAAATTATATGCACTGTTTAATTTTTTTACAGCAGTGTTTTTAAAAAAACGTAATCAAAAAATGTTTTAAAAAAGAGGATTGGGGCTCTGTTGCATTGATCAATTCAATAGCTAAATTTCTCTTTATTCATATGTTCATGGCAGTAATGCAGATTCCATTTTTTATATTTTCATTCTTACATATAGCTATTGGATTTTTCATGTCAGTATTCACACAGCAGTTTCTGCTTTTCATATATTCCCCTTACATAGTCACTGTTGTGCATACCTTATCTCCATATAGTGTTGTTTTTTTTAGGTTTTTGCACCCAGTTCAGACTCAGAATGGTGTTCCAGACGTTATTTCTTGATTAAAAAAGAGGATTAACATGAAAATGTATAGAAAACATCTTTCAAATGTGTTTTTAAAGATAACTGTACATTATTTTCAGAGAAAATCCTCTAAAAAAATCATAAAAAAGCTCTGTCTATAAATAGCAATAGACTCCCTCTTTAATATCATTAATTTAATTACATTATTTTCAAGCATATCCAGTGGAAGGTTTTTTGGGGGTAACACTGTATTCTTGCTATTTTCTAGAGTTTTTGTAAGCTCTATAGAGAAACCAAGAAAAAAAACCCCAAAGAATTTGCATTTTGGAAAAAAAATATATAAGAAAGCAAAAAATGCTCATGTATACCTCAAACACTTGACCTCTCAAAAAATACTTTGTATGTGATCCCTTTCATAATGCACTAAAGAGTTTAAAATAACATATGACCACATATAAATTCTTAAACAAAAGGCATTAAAAATAAAAAAATTAAAATATAAAAAAAGTGAATCTACCAGCGGCATTTTATCTGGTTATTCAAAGTCTTTCTTGAAGGTGTGACTCTTCTACATGATAGTTCAGCTATGTAATGAAGAAGTCCTGTTCTGAAAGGCTGGGTGCCCACAATGAGCGTTTATCACTTTTTTTATGCTGATATTTTCGCTGCGGCTTAAACACAGCATTTTATACTACAACTAAAATGGATGGGATTTATAGAAATCTCATGTCCAGTGCTTCTGTTGTAAGCTATGTAAACTCAGCTGTGGTGCAATTTTCCAATTCGCAGCATGTTGATTTCTCTTTGGGTTATGCTGAGTTTTTGAGACAGAAATTCCCCACAGACTTGCATTAGATGCAAATAATTGGTTAGTGCTTTTATGCAGTGCAACTGCATTAAAAACGCATGTAATCCGCACCTAACAATGTCGATACCAGAAAGTTTCAAAAACAATGCAGGTTTATTTAAAGCATGACACACTAAACAGAGACAAAAACTGCAATGTCAAAAACGTAAATCATTAAAAAAATTACCAAGAGCCCCGCGGTATTTTTGATTCTCAGCGTAGATAAAGCGGACGGCTATGGGCTGCCACCCCCATCTGCCTGGTTTTACCTTGGCTGGCAATCAAAATACAGGGAAGCCCATTATTTTTTTCTTTAATTATTTATCAAAATAATAATAATAAAAAAAAAAATATTTTGAGCCCCACTCAGGTAAAACCAGGCAGCTGGGGGCCAGGATACTCGGCAGCCCGCAATCACCCCTGGAAATGGTGCATTATTTCTTAGCGCCATTTCCAGGCACTTTACCTGGCTCGACCAGTGGCCGGGTGGCACACTGCGTAATAAGGGGTTAATACCAACTTTGTATTCTCAGATGGTACTAAGCCTGAAATTCATGGCCACTTTGAAGTTCTAGTAAATAGTAAAAAAAAACAACACACTGAAATTTTTTTTTAGTAGAAATAAAACAAAAAAAACATTTAGAGAATCCATCTTTATTATAAAAAATCCTTAGTCCGATGACATCCACAGATAGAGCATTTTCAGCTCTGCTTCATCACTCTGCACAAACAGTGTCTATACAGTGTGAGAAGCAGAGAGACCATTGGACTTTTCATATTTTTGTGCTGACCAGTTGGACCAAGGAAAAAATCAGGCCCATGAACTATCCCATAAAATATCATAGGTACATGTGCTATCCATGAAAAATGAAACAGAACTTGTATGAGAAAAATTACATGATTGATTTTAGAAATGTCATCAATTTTGCTGTTATTATATGTTGTAGGGGGTTTTCTTGTACAAAAAAAAAGAAATGCATTAGCAGGACTTTAGAGAAACCTCATCTTCCTAAACTTTTCCTTGTTCCTTATTTAAGCAATAGCTAAAGTTGTAAATTTGCATATGTGTTAAAGCAAAATATCATATACAGTGCCTTGAAAAAGTATTTAGAACTCATTTATTATATAGGTTGCTGCTGGCTGTATACTGAATCTCAATAGAGGCTGCATACACAAGAGTCTGCATGCAAAAGAGTATGTCTACACCATAGAGACTATGGGCTTTATCCTCAATAGAGGTTGCATATACAAAAAGGGAGATAAGGTATGCACACCAGTGACTATGTAAGGGGAATACATGAAATAGCAGAAACTGCTGTGTGAATACTGACATGAAAAATTCAATAGCTATATGTAAGAGTGAAAATGTGAAAAATGGAATCTGCATTACTGCCATGAACATATGAATCAAGAGAAATTTAGCTACTGAATTGATCAATGCAATAGAGCCCCAACACTACGCCAAAGTATTTCTCTACGTTGGGGTCCCTAGCTTGTGTGTGTCCTCTCATGCAGTTAAAAAAAAGGAAGATTGGGGCTCTGTTGCATTGATCAATTCAATAGCTAAATTTCTCTTTATTCATATGTTCATGGCAGTAATGCAGATTCCATTTTTCACATTTTCACTCTTACATATAGCTATTGGATTTTTCAAGTCAGTATTCACACAGCAGTTTCTGCTATTTCATGTATTCCCCTTACATAGTCACTGGTGTGCATACCTTATCTCCCCATAGTGATGTTTTTTAGGTTTTTGCACCCAGTTCAGACTTAGAATGGTGTTCCAAACGTTATTCCTTATTTGTTAGTAGTTTTTCGTTTGTGAACCCTCCCCAACCACACCTATTGCCAATCCATATCACACGCATAAATAGCCTGGGTCTCAGCTTCCCATACACGGTAAGTTTTTTAACTGCATGAGAGGACACACACAAGCTAGGGACCCCAACGTAGAGAAATACTTTGGCGTAGTGTTGGGGCTCTAATGCATTGATCAATTCAGTAGCTAAATTTCTCTTGATTCATATGTTCATGGCAGTAATGCAGATTCCATTTTTCACATTTTCACTCTTACATATAGCTATTGGATTTTTCAAGTCAGTATTCACACAGCAGTTTCTGCTATTTCATGTATTCCCCTTACATAGTCACTGGTGTGCATACCTTATCTCCCCATAGTGATGTTTTTTAGGTTTTTGCACCCAGTTCAGACTTAGAATGGTGTTCCAAACGTTATTCCTTATTTGCATATACAAAAAGGGACTGTGAGCTGAATATACAAAAGAGGCTGTATAAACAATAGAGGCTGTGGGCTATATACACAATAGAGGCTGCATATACAAAAAGGGACTGTGGGCTGCAAACACAATAGAAGCTGTATACGCAAAAAAGGCTGTATACACAAAAGAGGCTGTATACACAAAAGAGGTTGTGGGCTGTGTACACAATAGAGGCTGGATATACAATAGAGGCTGTATACACCAAAGAATGTGTGGGTTGTATACACAATAAAGGCTGTATACACCATAGAGGGTGTGGGGTGTATGCACAATAGAAGATGTGGGTTGTATACACAATAGAGGCTGCATATACACTAAAGGTTGCGGGGTGTATACATAATAGAGGCGATATACACCATAGAGGGTGTGGGGTGTATACACAATAGAGGCTGTATGCACCATAGAGGGTGTGGGGTGTATACACAATTTAAGCTGTATACACCATAGAGGGTGCAGGGTGTATACACAATAGAGGCTGTTTACACCATAGAGGGTGTGAGGTGTATATACAATAGAGGCTGTGGGTTATATGCTCAATAGAGGCTGCATATACAAAGTCTGCAGGCTGTATGCACAATAGAAGCTGTGGGCTATATACTCAATAAAGGCTCTGGGCTGCATACACAATAGAGGCTGTGGATTGTATACAGTATGTTATATACGCTGTACCATACTGTATACACAGATCAACACTATATACAGATACACTGTAACACAATATATAGTGTGGACCTGTGAACAACGGCAAGGAAAGATCCAGCAATGACATGAGTACTTCAGCATGCTGTTAAAAATTCCTTCACTTTATTCATGAATCCATAAAATACAATGGTCCAAGCTATTCAGAACAGCAAGTTAAAGCAGGAAAATACTGCAGACAGGACTACACTTTTCGGCGGTGGTTTTCCGCCTTCCTCACGGTACAAAACCAGTGTATGCTGTGTGCTCCCCCTGTCACCCGCTGGGATGGATGAGGTGAGTATCGGCGCTGGGCACTGTAACTGATCCTGCCGCTCCCCCCCCCCGCACTCTGTCGTGCAGCCCCCTGCACTCTGCCGCGCCCACCCACCGCACTCCTTCCCGCACTCTGCTGCGCACCCCCCACCCACTCCGCTCACCCCCCCGCTCAACTCGGGCCTCCGCTGCTGGTACTGTGATCGCTGGCAGGACAGGCTGCTGGGGGTGCAGGTCTGAGGTGAGTGCATGCGGCCGGGAGTGGTGATCGCGGCGTGACATCTGTAATGCAGTGCCTCTCAGGTTGCAGATCACCCCTCCTCACCGCATGTGACCTCGGACCTCCGATCCCGGCCGGAGGCACAGTATATGGCGGTGCGGGATACAGTCAGCGGGGTAGAGGGGAATAGTCAGCAAGGCATAGGGTGGGGGGAATCTCACCACAGGACAGATATTAGCCCTATACTCCATAAATCTGCAGTTTATGGAAGAATGGAATGAAGAAAAACATTTTTGAAAGCAAGCCATGAGAAGTCCCATTAGCAGTTTGCACAAAAAACATCTAGGGCACACAGCTAACATGTGAAAGAAAGTGCTCTGGTCAGATGAAACCAAAGTAGACCTTTTAGACTAAATGCAAAACGCTACATGTGGCTGAAATCAAACTGTACACATCCCCTTGATTACACCATCCCCACCATGAAACATGGTGAGCTGAAAGATACATGGTGCTAAATGTTAAATCATTTTTCAAGGCACTAACTGAGAGTCCTCAGTGGTTGATACCTTTTAAATGCTAACTTAAGAAATACCAAGTTTTCTAGACTAAACAGGTATCTTCATCAGGCATGGTACAATATAAGCTATATAACCTGAGTAGTCTGGAAGGCTTGCCATCATGCTTAGCTTAGTTATTATCTTTTCAGTTAGCAATTAAAAGGAATATATACACTCTATGGACATTTTAATCATATTACATATTGATCATTGAAATTAAATTTTTATTCAATAGCATTGCCAGAGATCTATATAATTCAGCACCTATCCATGCAGTCTGGCTGTAGAAAAACAATTTGAAAGAATGTTTCATTCTGAAGCGGTCGCTAAATATGAGTGTTGTCCTGTAACAAGATGTCAACACTGTAACAACTCAGTTTGTGACATTTCTTCTCTTCTAAATATTCTACAATTAACTGTGAGTGGCCTTATCGATAGGTGAAAGTGTTTAGTAATTAAAGCAACTCCGCTATGAAGTAACAGACCATATAAAGTTTCACAGCAGTGTTGTCAAAAGCTAAGAAACATAGTGCATAAAAGTTACCATTGGCCAAAAGATAACTGCAGAATGCCATACCTCCTCTGCCATTAATATTGGTATAAAAACTGCACTGGGGACCTCGAAACATGGGATTTCATGGCCGAGACGTATACAAGTCTCCTTACATTACCAAGTCAATGCCAAGTGTGGGATTGAATCGTGTAAAGCACACAGCCACTAGACTCTGGTAGTCTGACACATGAGTCTGGGTCTGGCAAATGCCAGGAAAATGTTGCCTGCCTTGCATTGAGCCAACTGTGAAGTTTTGTGGAGGAGGGATAATGCTATGGATTTTTTTTAGGCATTGAACTAGCAGCAAAGATGGAACTGCAGCTGTATATTGCCCAGGCCAAAAGACTACTACTCCAGCAGGATACAGCTAAATGCCCACTAAGTGGAGGCATCACAGGTGCAGAAGAAGCAAATCATACACACTTCCAAACATGGAGCTGGATGGTAAATCTGCACACTGACGGCTTACATAGAGCACTGTTTACACTAGCAGATCACAGTCACAAACCCGCAGCCTATTAGGCGACGCCCATACTATTAGATCAGTGTGCAGTTTTACCATCCAGCAATCGCCTCCTCCATGTTTGGAGGTGTGTGTGTGATTTGCTCCTCCTGCACCTGTGATGCCTCTGCTTAGTGGGGGTTTAGCTGTATCCTGCTGGAGTAGTAGTAGTCTTTTGGCCTGGGCAATATACAGCTGCAGTTCCATCTTTGCTGTAAGTAATATTTATTCCTTTTTTTTGCTTTTTTATATTATGCATTCAACTAGGACAAATAGTTCCAGTGAAGGGAAATCCTGGACAATTGCACACTTCCAACTTAATGGGATCAGTCTGGGGAAGGCTCTTTTCTGTTCCAATATACAGTGCCCAAGTGTACAATGGCAAGGTCCACAAAGACACAGTTGAGTGAGTTTAGTGTCATAGAACGTGACTGGCCTGCAAAGAGTCCGGATCTCAATCTAATCGAATACCTTTGAGATGAACTATAATGGAGATTATATTTGATATTTGCCAACTTTGAGGCAACCCTTTTCAGGAGGATTTCCAAACAAATGTCTTCACTCCTATTTAATGTCCTCATCATGGAAGAAACCATCTGAAAGCAATGTATGCTTGATTTGCCAACTATACCAAAAGTCCAGATAAGCTCCCGCTTTTTCCAGTAGTCTCCCAGGCATCCTGGAAGAGTTGGAAAGTGCACCTCTTAATGAATTTGGCAAATCAATAAAGTAAACCTCAACATTCCTTATTTGCAAAACGTGATACTTCTTCTTTAATAAACTATCCGATAGTTTCACAGATTGCCATAATGAGAAAAAGGACTGGGCAGCTGGAAGGCAGCACTGTTAGGAAAGTCAATCTCCATTGTTTGTAGGAATTGCGGTGTGTAATGTTCGGCACATCGTACCCAATGGAATTGACTTTAAGATTGTCAGTTTGAGTAAATCTATTCTTTAGCGTTTTCCAGTGGAAAACTTATGTAAAATTATCCGGGATCTTCTTGATATTCTGGATATTAAACAAATGTACACAGTTAGCTTCCTGCGTTCCCAGGAAAAAACACATTTATTTTGGATACAATCAATTTTGACAGAAGATGAATCAGGCAGTGAACAAATAAAATCAATGTGCGGCTGATGCAGTGTATAGGAAAGGACAGGACATTTCTTACAGCAATTGAGAGTGTATTCTGCCCTTCCCTATTATGATTACACATTCATCCTGGAGTGCAACGTCCGGAGCCGCACATCCGAGTGCAACTTGTCACTTCTCAATGGCTTTTGGATCAATCTAGCCTCATACACGGTTCATGCTATAACCCCATCCCTGTGTTTAATTGGTATACAATAAAAACAAGTGGAAAACATAATAATTTCTATAACGAATATTCTAACCTTAAAGGTACTTTCAGATGTGTCTGATTTGATATAGTTTTCTGTACTAATATTATGCCAAATTTACACCAAACATCGACAATCTACAATGCCATGGATGTGCTTAGGGTTTCTGCAGATACACTACAATAAAAAAAATTCTGGTCATATATTTAACATACCGCAGAAAAAGGTGACATTTGGTTAGTTTCCTATAGTGGGCCTATGGTAACACTGCCATCACAGCAAGCACACTTTTTCTGCCATGTCAGCCTAAGCCAATGCAAATATTTTAGAAGTGTTGTAAAAATGTTAATATGACAATCTAAAGAAATATAATTGAGATTTAGTGTAATCTTAACAAAAATTACTAAAGGGCACCCTATTTATCCTGTTAAATGGCTAGACGTCTGCTGAAGCTATCTCCATTCTATGCACGCTGAAAAAATGCCAAAACTATTAGCTAGGCATGACAGGCAAAAAATAGAGAAATGAAACGGTCAGCATAATACATAGGCAAATGTAATCTTCTAATAAAGGAATATAATGGAATTCCTGATGGCAGTAAGAGGCATGTTCACTTGGGTTCACATCACTTAGAGCTACATGAGTAGTAGTAGTACTTAGAGCTAGAGATACATGATAATTGAGGAAAATGAATGGCCAGTTAATCCCGCAATGCACATTCCAGATAAAAGACAAAAGTAATGAGACCCACCATTAAGCACTAATTATGTCAAAAGAACATTGGAATTAAGCAATTTAAAACTATACATTCAAATCAGCTTAAGTTCACTTTTGTTACAAAAAACACATTACTTTTCATTAATCCTCATTTATACAATTACATTATGGCTCCACACAACCTTGTTACAAAGTGGCCCCTCTTCCATATGCTTTTGATTTCATACAGAGACATACAATCTGTTTCAGTAGGATTTTGTTGAATGATACATATTCTCTCCTAGAAGTAATGCTGCTACGGAGAATATCCCCATAATAAGTTCACACGTGGAGCTATACATAAATAGTATAGGTTTTCCATTTACAGCTAGGTCGAGAAATATTGGGACAGTGACACAAGTTTTGACATTTTAGCTGTTTACAAATACATATTAAAGATACAGATATATAATTAATAGTGGAGCTATAATTTCAGGGTATTCCCATCCTAACTGGAGCATGTGTTTAGGAATTACAGCTTTTTAATATGTAGCTAGCTCTTTTTCAAGGAACCAAAAGTAATTGGACATTTTTCTCAAAAGCTCTTTCATGGGATGCTGCATGGGCTATTCCCTCATGAATCCATCATCAATTAAAATGATCAGGGAAAAGGTCTGGAGCCGATTCCAGCTGTGGAATTTTCATTTGGAAGTTGTCGTTGTGATTGTGAATCCACACTGTGAGGTCAAAAGAGTTCTCAATGGAAGAGAAACAGACCATCATTAGGCTGAAAAAAAGAAGAAATCCATCAGAGATAGTAGAAATGTTAGGAGTGGCCAAATCAAGAGTTTGGTAGAATCTGTAAAAATAAAAAAAAAAAGTGAAGTGATAGGCCAGATTAGACTTTAAAAAACAAACAAACAAACAAAAAAAAACATTGAAAGAAGCCAGCCCAGTTCTGGAACAACATTCTTTGGACAGATGACATTAAGATCAACCTGTACCAAAATAATTGGAAGGAGAAAGTATGTAAAAGGCTTAGAAAAGCTCATGATCCAAAGCACATAACATCCTCTGTAAAACATGGTTGAGGCAGTGTGATGGGCGGGCATGAATGGCGTCTGAAGGCACTGGGTCACTAGTGTTTATTGAATTTGTGACTGAAGACAGAAGCAGCTGGATGAATTCTGAAGAGTACAGAGCTATATCTTAGCTTAGAGTCAACCAAATGCAGCAAGGTTGATTGAATGGTGCTTCGTAGTACAGATGGACAATGACCCAAAACATTCAGAAAAAAAACAACTTTTTAAGGCAAAAAAGTGGAATATTCTGCAATGGCTAAATCAATCACCAGATCTCAACCCCATCGAGCATGCATTTCACATGCTTAAAGGGTTTGACTTATGAACAAGGTTCACTTTAGTCAATAGATCTAGGAGTAATAATAGGTTCTATAATTGGATATGATTAAAAAAATCTGTGCTGAGATAATAATATATATGTGTCCCTGCTGTGTGCTGTGTAATGGCCGTGTCTGACTGTACAGGGACATGGTCTGATCACACCAAATCTGAGCCAGTGACAAAGTAAAAAAGTATACAGACATTACAGCATGGGATCACAAATAATTCTTTCATTGAGGTAACAAATTTTTTAAAACCAGACAGTGAAATGTTTTACCTCACAGAAATAATCATCTATGAACCTGTGCTGTAATGTCTGTATATGTTTTACTTTTTTACTTTCTCCCTAGCCCAGGAGATGTGGTATGATCAGACTGTGCCTCTGCAAGGTCAGATACGGCCATTACACAGTACATAGCAGGGGCATGCTTATAAGATTATCTCAGCACTGGAACAATTTTTTCAATCACATCCAATTGATTATGGAACTTATTATTATTCCAAAATCTATTGATTAAAATCAACTTTAAAATGAAGTTTGATGGTGGGAAAACCCCTTTAAGACAAAACATAAGGCAGAAAGTCCCACAAACAACTGAAGTCAGCTGCAGTAAAGGCTTGGCAAAGCATCACAAAGGAGGAAACCCAGCGTTTTCTGACATACATTTCTTCCATGGTTCATGTAGTCATTGCCTGCAAAGGATTATCTACAAAATATTAGAAATTAATATTTTTGTTATGGTTAAAATAATTTGTCCAATTACTTTTGAGACCCTTAAATGAGGAGGCTTTGTAGAAAAATGGTTGCAATTCCTAAACTTTTCACAGAATATTTCTGTTCAATCCCTTTAATTAAACCTGAAAGTATGCACTTCAATTGCATCTTGGTTATTTTATTTTAAATCCAAAATAGTGCCATACAGCGCCCAAATCACGAAGATTCGGTCACTGTTCAAATAATTCTGGACTTAACTGTATATCTTATATACTGCTACCATTGTGTAGTAAAGTCACACGGGATAAATTGTTAAAACACTGAAAATACTGCAACTGACCTTAGCTATTTCCTGGACAGATTAGAGATGGGCCGCGTCCCAGTCTCTAGTGGTTCCTGAGTGGACTAGAATGGCCGTAACCCCAGACTAAAACAGTGGCAACTCAAGCCTATGCTGCCTGAACAGCCATTTTTGAGTGGTTCATGTACCTCCTAAGGCGCAGAGCAAAGTGCAATATACCTACAGAAAAGAAGAAGTGCTGAGATAGAAAAGGTTCTGAAAACCATAAAATATTAAAGAATGGATAAGGTAAATACTGCAACAGTGTATGCTGCCTACTTCCTACTAAGAAACAGATAATAGGTGCAGGGTGAAAAGCATCAACAGCAAAGAGAAAAAAAACCCTACCTGGTCTTTCACTGATTGCCATAAAACAATAGCAGTTGGCTGGACATCTAAAGGAAAATATCACCAGCAGGAAATACCAGCGGGGAAAAGGTATTTATAGACTCACCCTAAAGGTGACTGGACCGACAAATAGGTAAATGATAAAATCTGCTAATCTAAATGACAAAAGCAAGGATAGCATCCAATAAACAGGTACATCCGCTGTGGCTCAGTGGACAGACAAGCCAACCACAAAGCACAGCTCTAAGAGTTTGAACTCCGAGGCATAACATATACCTTAGACTATGTGCACACGTTGCGTAATTACATGCAGTTACGCTGCGCTTTGTAGCGCAGCGTAACTGCATGCGTCCTGCGTCCCCTGCATAATCTATGGAGATTGTGCAGGGGCCGTGCGCACGTGGCGTCTTAGAGCGCAGCGCTTTGGCTGCTGCCCGAAGCGCACGTTCTAAGAAGTGACATGTCACTTCTTCCGTGCGCTTTGCCGGAAGCCCCTGCTCTGTCTATGGCAGGAGCTGCAGGCAGAGCGCACGTTCTCTGCCGGCACCATGCGCTTCAGAACGGAGCTTTTCAGCTGCGCTCTGAAGCGCACCTTTTAGGTGCAGTGCAGAGCGCACACGTGCGCACATAGCCTTAGAGTGTATACTATATACCTTTATAGCTACATGGTAAGAGTAAAAAAGTATAACTAGTATACAGTTAGGTCCAGAAATATTTGGACAGTGACACAATTTTCGCGAGTTGGGCTCTGCATGCCACCACATTGGATTTGAAATGAAACCTCTACAACAGAATTCAAGTGCAGATTGTAACGTTTAATTTGAAGGTTTGAACAAAAATATCTGATAGAAATTGTAGGAATTGTACACATTTCTTTACAAACACTCCACATTTTAGGAGGTCAAAAGTAATTGGACAAATAAACCAAACCCAAAAAAAAATTTTTAGTTTCAATATTTTGTTGCGAATCCTTTGGAGGCAATCACTGCCTTAAGTCTGGAACCCATGGACATCACCAAACGCTGGGTTTCCTCCTTCTTAATGCTTTGCCAGGCCTTTACAGCCGCAGCCTTCAGGTCTTGCTTGTTTGTGGGTCTTTCCGTCTTAAGTCTGGATTTGAGCAAGTGAAATGCATGCTCAATTGGGTTAAGATCTGGTGATTGACTTGGCCATTGCAGAATGTTCCACTTTTTTGCACTCATGAACTCCTGGGTAGCTTTGGCTGTATGCTTGGGGTCATTGTCCATCTGTACTATGAAGCGCCGTCCGATAAACTTTGCGGCATTTGGCTGAATCTGGGCTGAAAGTATATCCCGGTACACTTCAAAATTCATCCGGCTACTCTTGTCTGCTGTTATGTCATCAATAAACACAAGTGACCCAGTTCCATTGAAAGCCATGCATGCCCATGCCATCACGTTGCCTACACCATGTTTTACAGAGGATGTGGTGTGCCTTGGATCATGTGCCGTTCCCTTACTTCTCCAAACTTTTTTCTTCCCATCATTCTGGTACAGGTTGATCTTGGTCTCATCTGTCCATAGAATACTTTTCCAGAACTGAGCTGGCTTCATGAGGTGTTTTTCAGCAAATTTAACTCTGGCCTGTCTATTTTTGGAATTGATGAATGGTTTGCATCTAGATGTGAACCCTTTGTATTTACTTTCATGGAGTCTTCTCTTTACTGTTTACTTAGAGACAGATACACCTACTTCACTGAGAGTGTTCTGGACTTCAGTTGATGTTGTGAACGGGTTCTTCTTCACCAAAGAAAGTATGCGGCGATCATCCACCACTGTTGTCATCCGTGGACGCCCAGGTCTTTTTGAGTTCCCAAGCTCACCAGTCAATTCCTTTTTTCTCAGAATGTACCCGACTGTTGATTTTGCTACTCCAAGCATGTCTGCTATCTCTCTGATGGATTTTTTCTTTTTTTTCAGCCTCAGGATGTTCTGCTTCACCTCAATTGAGAGTTCCTTAGACCGCATGTTGTCTGGTCACAGCAACAGCTTCCAAATGCAAAACCACACACCTGTAATCAACCCCAGACCTTTTAACTACTTCATTGATTACAGGTTAACGAGGGAGACGCCTTCAGAGTTAATTGCAGCCCTTAGAGTCCCTTGTCCAATTACTTTTGGTCCCTTGAAAAAGAGGAGGCTATGCATTACAGAGCTATGATTCCTAAACCCTTTCTCCGATTTGGATGTGAAAACTCTCATATTGCAGCTGGGAGTGTGCACTTTCAACCCATATTAGATATATAATTGTATTTCTGAACATGTTTTTGTAAACAGCTAAAATAACAAAACTTGTGTCACTGTCCAAATATTTCTGGACCTAACTGTATAGTAGGTATACCCAACATAACCTGTGCTTCAATATCTTTTTAAATTGATTTATTCTCACAGCTCCAACCTCAGGAGTCTCCAGGGATCAGTGGAGAGAAGTTGTGTTATACATAGATTACCACTGCAGTGTTCGCAGCAACAAATGAAATGCAATATGACATGCCGACCATTCAAATACATACATCCGTGCTAGCCATAATGATAGCCACTTTTTGTTATATGTTGTTGTAAAAGGGGGATAGCAAGGGCTATTGATGACCTAAGCCCTATTCTTGGGATAGGTCATCAATATCAGATCTGTGGAGGAGTCCGACAGCTGACACTTCTTTTTTGTCTTGAGATATTTGTTGCCATTTTTTGTGCCAAATTCTTCAAATTGGAGCAGGCATTTCATGAATTTTGCACAAAGTCAAAATGGTCTCTATTTTTGTCTTTACCTTTTTTGGCAACTTCTTGTAACAAAAAGCCACGTTTGACAAAATGGAGAAAAAAATATGTGACACCCTGGGCAAGCCAGGGGTCAAAGGTCATGACACCACCACACCCTACACCCCAGATAGGTACACCAAAGCTAAACCAAAAATCCTTGTTGCCTTCCTCCAGGGGCTGATGTCCACACCAGGGGGTGGGCCAGGCGGTTGGCTCCGCCCACCGAGGAGTTCACAGCCCTGGAGGCGGGAAAACCAGGCAGATTAGTGGTAGAGGAGCAAGAGAGAGGAGTTAAGGTGGAAGAGAAAGGGACAGTTTGTAAAGCCTGAAGTTGGTCCGGGTGTGTGCCCCGGACTGAGAACAGCAAGTTTAGCAGACGGCGGTGACTGTCTGCAGAAGAGGCTGCTTGGAGGTTGCCGAAAGGACCGTGGACGGGTGGTGGCCCGGCGGTACCGGAGCGGTATACGAAGAGAAGCCAGCACCATTGGCAGGGGCCTTTCGGATCCCGGCAAGGCTAGGAGTCGCCGTGAATTTGCCAAATCCGTCAGTGAAGGGGACCTCTGGGTCTCCCAACAACCAAGTCCCAATTGAAGGCAACAGTCCAACCGTTAGAGAGAGACACCACCACCGCCAAGGCACCAGTTTCTCAGGGCCAGCGCCTGCGGGCAAAGAGGGGCTCCTCCGGCCCATATCCAAGCCGGGGAGCGGGTTAGCGGTGGGAACCCATCGCTACCAACATCATCTTAGGTGCAGGAAAAGGGACCGTCACCGTCAACTACTAGGGAAAAGCAACAGCAGCCGTCCGTGGGAACCGTCTTTCCAGCCGTGTGTTTTACCGAGAACTGTGTCCCCGTCTCAGGCTGAGTGAGTACCACAGTGCCGTGAGGCACAGCTGTGCCCCCAAGTCCCTGCATCCCACCAAGCCCTGCACCGGCAAAGCCATCCCTCATCACCCACCTCATCACTGGGCCCCGGGACAACTACCCCCTACCCACGGAGGGGAGAACCAACAACTTTGCTGCTCCCTGTCACCTCTCCCGGGATCCCCATACAGAGCAGCGGTGGTGTCCACACAATCCACAATCACCACAACCGTGGGTGGCGTCACGGACAATAAACAATCCCAAAAACCAATCCCTTTTCACTCACGGGCGAGGAGCGCCGCTCGAGTCCCCGGGATCCGGCCTATCGCTCGAGCCACCGAGCAGCAGCAGACCGCAGCAGCAGCAGCGGCAGCCGGACCCGAGCAGTGGGAGAGCGCAGCGTCCCCTCCTCCGCCCGCGACAACTACATAAAAGTTGATGTACATGAAATCACTTAGAGGGTGGGAGTTTTGTAATTTTGCAAAAAAAACGCAAATGCGGAATCATACAAAAACATCTGAAAACCACAAACTCCGCCCACTGTGGTGAATTCAAACACATTGTAAAAATTGCATAACTTGTTGAATATACTATGCATTAAGTTATTGTAAAACTAGAAACCCTTTAAAATGAAAGAGTGTATTACTATTATTACCTAGATCGTATGCTCTATGTGCTACAATGCATATGTGCAGATATCTTAGCTTCTTGCCCTGCTAGCAATGGAAAAGCACATTTTATAATCACCTCAAGCTATAATTTAGAATTCCGCTAAATATATGTTTGTTGAGTCACTCACCACTGATTATAATAAATGGAGATGGTGCATATGGTAGTGCTTATTGCTGGGTGAGATAAATGTATAATCATTGCCCACAATTAATGTGCTTCCTATTAGTGTATACCCTATATCTTCTTTTCCTTTTTACGTTACCTTTTAGACATGTATTTTTAAGAGTTTAGTTCTTTTAAAGCAAATTCACTGAAACTGAAAACTTATTCTAACACTGTAATGATTGCAGAATTTCTCAGCGAGCACTCACTGCTCTCACATTTTATAATGGAGAACCCAGATACTGGAGGGTAAATCTGAACAGTTGTTAAATTCATAGATGATAAGACATGAGAAATGATCCCATCCAGAGGATCACACCAATGTGACATGTTATCACATAACGTAGATAAATGCAGGAAGAATCTTAGAATGATGTGCAGACAATCTTCCAAGATTTCAGATATTGCCAGTACTTCCCTGCCCTGGAGTGTTTGAGAGCTAACTATTTTATTTATTCAATTGAATTAGGAAAAGGGTCTGCTATTTTTTCCAGAAACAGACCCTCTGGCATGTAAGCTCAAACAAATTCACAAATAATGGGGTAGATCTGCAATTCCAGACACTGCCAATAAGGATCAGTGGTACGGCTTCTGTGAATAAGAGCAAACCACTTTATTTCTCATCCTGGACATAAAAATTAAAGGGAATCTGTCACCAGGTTTTTCCTACTTCATCTGAGAGCAGCATAATGTAGGGGCAGAGATTGGAAGCTAACCACGTTTATCTCAGATCATTTTGTGCAGCCGTTCTGACTTTACCTCAAAATTGAGTGTAGCAGAGCTGGGAGCTGTCCCTGCCCACACCAGGCTCTCTATAGAGATTGTGCATTGACTGTGAGGTGTCAATCACAGCAGGGGGCATGTTGGTCTGTTCTGCATGTCCAGAGGAGTCACATCAATGTTAATCACAGAGCATTAAACCGTTTAGTATGAGTAAACAATAGCTCGCACACAGATAAGAGAAGCAGAGATTTTTTTTTTACTTTTTAAACCCTCGCAGCATGCTGTCCTCAACTTACATTGCAAAATCTAGGTGAAAGATTACCTTTAAGGACAGAAAGATAACTGTTTAAGGCCTGCGACACACATCCGTGCCGCCGGCACGTGTTTGTCATTTTTTGCATGTACCGGCGGCACGGAGACACGTTAAGCAATGCTACCCTATTGTAGCAGGCACACACACGTAAAACCACACGGAATGTGTGTCCATGTGCGTTCATACGTGTGTGCGTTTTTCTAAACGCTGACATGTTAGTGTTTTATCCGGCAGCACGGGTGTCACACGGCCCGCACCCGTACTATATGGGTGTAGTGTTAATGCGGTCCCATGTGACACGCGCCGGAGAAAACACACGTGTCAGTGAAAAGAAAAACAAACATTTACTCACCTTCTCCAGCCCTCCTGTCTCTGCCGCTGCTGCCGACCGCCGCTCATTATTCTCATTTAATATTCACTTCACTGCCTGGCAGCAGCAGCAGCGGGGGGTCGGCAGGGCTGGAGACCGAGGATCAGCACCACAGACAGCAGGAAGGACCACGTGAGTATGTAATTACCGGTTCTACGTGTGCTATCGCGGATAGCACACGTAGAACACACGTGGCCCACACGTACCAGAGACACGTACTTACCTGCACGCAACACGCAGGGGAAATACGCGTTTCTCGGCACGTGCGTGATTTTCACGTGAGTGTGGCAGAGGCCTAAAGGGGTATTCTCATATCATTAAATGGGTAAAATTACAAAGTGCTTGTAAAAACAAGAAACTGCAATTTATCTGTTAAAAATCCTCTTTTTCAAAATGTAATTCTATGTCCAGATCATTGCCAAGGTTACTGGCTACTTCAGAAGAGGCTGATCACCTAGGCACAGAGCAAGCGATTGCAAATTGTTTGCCATACAGCTTGTAAGCACTGCTCTAAAGCTGGCCAGATTGCTCAATCTGCCACTTTTAAGGGTCCGTTACACGCTATGATATATCTAATGATATGTCGTCAGGGTCACGTCATTAGTGACGCACATCCGGCATCGTTTAACATATCGTAGCGTGTGACAGCTACGAGCGACTGTGAACGAGCAAAAATACTCACCTTATCGTTGCTCGTTGACACGTCGCTGATTTTCAAAAAATCGATCGTCTTTCTGCGAGCCGATTGTTCATTGTTCCCGAGGCAGCACACATCACTCCGTGTGACACCCCGGGAACGTTGAACACAACTTACCTGCATCCCGCCGGCAATGCGGAAGGAAGGAGGTGGGCGGGATGTTATGTCCCGCTCATCTCCGCCCCTCCGCTTCTATTGGCCGGCCACTGTGTAACGTCGCTGTGACGCTGAACGTCCCTCCCCCTTCAGGAAGAGGATGTTCGCTGCCCACAGCGAGGTCGTTCGGGAGGTAAGTGCGTGTGACAGGGGGTTAAGGACTTTGTGCGACACGGGCAACAAATTGCCCGTAATGCACAAACGATGGGGGGCGGGTGCGATCGCACATGCAAACGCACAATACATCATCCCGTGTAAAGCAGCCTTCAGTGTTCTTGTACTTCTTCCTTGCTGCAGAGGCAAAGTTGCAGTATGGGAGAGAGCACAGTATGTTACAGGTGCCAACGACGAACTGCCAATCTTCAGGAACGCACTTCTACCCCGCAAGCAGGAAGCTGGGAGACATAGCTGAGTGTTCCTGAAGATAGGGACATGAAATAACCACTTTAAGTATTTAAAAATAACCTGTCATCAAGTTTTCCCCGATATAAAGTATGGCCACCACCATGAAGGCCTCTTTTAACATCATATCAGAATGTTGTCCCAAACCCCTCTGCAGATTCCAAAAAAGGACAGATCAAAGTACTGTAATGCGCAGGTGGAAAGGCTAAAGAGCGCCAATGATCTGAAAGTAAAGTCACCGCATGCGTACTATAGTATTTAGCTCTGTCCTTGACAGGGCGCAGAGTAGTGCAATTACACAGGACTGCGATTGGGGGACACTACTCTGATGACGTAGGATGCATCATCCACATGAAGTAAGCTGGAGTTTGGCCATTATAGGAAGAGAGGAGGTGTCAAACGAAGACCCCAGATGCCCATTGTACTAGACTGCACCATCTCTGAGAATAATAAAAGCTATTTTTTGGAATCTGCAGATGGTATTTTGACTTATTTACAGCATTTTAGTATGCTGTAAAAAAGGAATTAATGGCCATACTTTTGATGGTGAAAACTTGGTGACAGATTCCCTTTAATGTTTTTTTGTGTGAAATGAATGAATGACAATGATTTTTAGACCACAACTAATTAATAGTAAAAAGAAAACGTATCTAGCAGACGGTTCCTCCTGTAAAATCACTTTTATTAGTAAGCATAAAAGTACACAGTAGCCATCACTAGTTAAAAAGAGCAAACACTAAGCAGAGTAATGTCACAGGGTGTGACGGGATCACTAGGGACAGGGGATCCTAAACTGGCCCTTAGGCTAGGGGAATCATAGCTGACCCTGATTACAAAAGTACTTCTGAAGGTGACTGTGTTTGGGCTGCCTTCCTTGCCCTAGCTCCTGAACAACCCTAGTCTAGTGGCCGACAAGAGTGGTAAATCCCACACAAATAATCAGATGGGTGTGAAACCAAAACTCAAATTCACAAGAAACATTCACAGAGGTATAGACAATACAAAGGAAATTAAACAAGGAAAAAAGTAGTCAAACAAGAGTATTTCCAGAACATAGCAAACAGCACACCGACGTTCACCAGCAACTGGATAACCAAGCACAAGGACCGGGATCGCATAAGGCTATGTTCATGTACTGCATCTGTTCTAACCACAAAGATGCAGCGTTTTTGGCCAAAAACCCCTAAAAAAAAATGCACCTGCAGCAAAACGCATCATAAAACGAATGCGTCTTTTGCAGCGTTTTAAGGCCCCTTTACACACACAGATAAATTATTGACATATTGTTCCATTTGTACACAGCCACAAACCTGGCACTGATTGTCCACAATTTCACTGCAACCACAGATCTGCCGCAGATTTATCTCTGTGTGTAAAGTGGCCTTTACTGCATTTTGCCCAATGCATTTTTTTAAAGTCAAATCCATTGAATGGAAAGGCTCAAAAATGCTGGAAAAGCACAAAAGAATTGACATGCTGCATTTTAGATGCATCTTCAAAAATACAGCTAAGATGCAGCCAAAAAAAGATGCACTGTGTAGACAACAAAATACAAATCTCTCAGACTTTGCTGGGGGAGGGAAATGCATGCATTTAGATGCAGCTTTGTGACCTCAAAAATGTACAAAAATGCAGTAAAAGATGCAGTATGAGAGCATAGCCTAAAGCTATCACTGGCATTGGAGAACAGGAGCCACCATCTTAAAAAGGGCAGAGGCGACTGTGATAGGTCTCCTGCAACATGTGACTCAAGCAGCAATCTACAGGCAGAAATTAACTCCTGCAAGTCCAATTGCTATTAAGAATATAGATCAGTGGTTCCCAAACGCCAGTCCTCATGAACCACAACAGGTCATGTTTTAAGGATTTCCTTAATATAGCACAGGTGATGCCTTGACAATGATTCCATCACCTGTTCAATGGTAAGGAAATCCTGAAAACATGACTTGTTGGGGGCCATGAGGACTGGAGTTTGGCAAACACTGATATAGATGGTCGATGTCCAAGCCTGTCTCTGCAACTCAAAAGCAGCATTGTGTGGAGTGTTCGACTCTGCTATGTGAACAGCGTCAGATGTAGTCCTGACTCTCGGTGAGGTTAGAGTCAGACACTGTGTGACAACTAAGTCCTTACAACACCACTCCAGCATTTTTTTTCAGTGCTTGAGTGGTGCTTTAAATGTAAATCCCCTGCACCCTGTCATACACTCACTTTCTGGCAACTTCACCTTTAACCGATGCCACTCCAGTCTCATGGTGCCATCTTGTGACAGTAATTTCTGACTGGCCAGGAGTGAGAGGTTACATCACAAGCACCAAAGCAAATCTATGAGTCAGAATTAGGATCCCATACAGATGCACTGATTTGTGATGTCTGACATGCTCCATGAAACACTAAAGCTGTCACAAATCACCAAGACCAACCACAGTGGCAATGATAGAATGTGAGGCCGCCAGAAGGTGAGTATATGAGAGGGAAGAAGGGACTAAAGGCCCCGTTACGACGTATCTAACGATATATCGCCGGGGTCATGGATTCCGTGACGCACATCCGGCATCGTTAGCGACGTCGTTGCGCGTGACACCAACGAATGGCCGTTAACGATCAAAAATACTCACCTTATCGTTGATCGTTGTCACGTCGTTCATTTTCTAAAAATCGTTAATTGTTGCAGGACGGAGGTTGTTCGTTGTTCCCGAGGCAGCACACATCGCTACGTGTGACACCTCGGGAATGACGAACTACAGCTTACCTGCGGCCGCCGGCAATGAGGAAGGAAGTAGGTGGGTGGGATGATAAGGCCGCTCATCTCCGCCCCTCCGCCTCTATTGGGCGGCCGCTTAGTGATGCCACTGTGACGCCGCACAAACCGCCCCTTAGGGAGGAGGCGGTTCGCCGGCAACAGCGACGTCGCTAGGCAGGTAAGTACGTGTGACGGCTCCTAACGATTTTGTACGCCACGGGCAGCGATTTGCCCGTGACACACAAACGACGGGGGCGGGTGCTTTCACCAGCGACATCGCTGGCGATATCGCAGCGTGTAAAGCCCCCTTTAGATTTAAAGCACTACTTCAGTGGTGCAATGTAAAAAAAACGTTGGAGTGGTAAGATAATCAATGCATATTAAAAGAAGTAAAGAGTTTGACGTTCTCTGTCATATTTTGTCAGAACACATAATTGTTCATGTCCAATAGAAAAAAAGAAAAAAAAAGTTGACCAATAATGAAAATACCAAGAAAGAAAGAAAGAAATATATCACTAAAAGAATAAACATACCATCTATTTATAACCTTTGGTTGGGCGAACTGACATCAGTTCAATATTAATTAATAAGGGTGTGAGTTCTTCAAACCAAAATTTCCATTTACAGTACACATGGTAAGCAGATCATGGTCTACACCCCACAGACAGGAAACCACGAAAGTGTCCTGCTGTAATTTCTGATCATCGAACTGACTGTCAAGAAGAAATCTGCTAATTCAGCAAGTATTGTGTACTGTGTGTAAGTATATATTCTATAGGAAATTGTTGCATATGCAGTTTATTTTTAATCTATGTATAAATAATATAAACCTTGATTAGAATTAATTTATTTAAAGGTTTTTTTCCAAGAAACAAAGTTAATTTTAAGTTCATTTTGATCAATAGATCTTGGAATAATAATTTCCACAATTGGATGTGTTTAAAAATTTTACCAGCGCTCAAATAATCTTATATACAGTGCCTACAAGTAGTATTCAACCCCATGCAAATTTAGCAGGTTTACACATTCGGAATTAACTTGGCATTGTGACATTTGGACTGTAGATCAGCCTGGAAGTGTTATTTCTTTTTTTTTTTTTTTTTTTTTTTAAAATTGTGAAAAGTTTATTCAGAGGGTCATTTATTATTCTACCCCTCAAACCACCAGAATTCTGTTTGTTTCTCCTAAAGTATTAAGAAGTATTTCAGGCACAAAGAACAATGAGCTTCACATGTTTGGATTAATTATCTCTTTTTCCAGCATTTTCTGACTAATTAAGACCCTCCCCAGACTTGTGAACAGCACTCATACTTGGTCAACATGGGAAAGACAAAGGAGCATTCCAAGGCCATCAGAGACAAGATCGTGGAGGGTCATAAGACTGGCAAGGGGTACAAAACCCTTTCCAAGGAGTTGGGCCTACCTGTCTCCACTGTTGGGAGCATCATCCGGAAGTGGAAGGCTTATGGAACTACTGTTAGCCTTCCACGGCCTGGACAGCCTTTGAAAGTTTCCACCCGTGCCGAGGCCAGGCTTGTCCGAAGAGTCAAGGCTAACCCAAGGACAACAAGGAAGGAGCTCCGGGAAGATCTCATGGCAGTGGGGACATTGGTTTCAGTCAATACCATAAGTAACGTACTCCACCGCAATGGTCTCCGTTCCAGACGAGCCCGTAAGGTACCTTTACTTTCAAAGCGTCATGTCAAGGCTCGTCTACAGTTTGCTCATGATCACTGGGAGGACTCTGATCTTTGGTGCCAACCACACACGTGACGTTTGGAGACTGGATGGCACTACGACCCCAACAATACCATCCCTACAGTCAAGCATGGTGGTGGCAGCATCATGCTGTGGGGCTGTTTCTCAGCCAAGGGGCCTGGCCATCTGGTGTGCATCCATGCGAAGATGGATAGCACGGCCTACCTGGAGATTTTGGCCAAGAACCTCCGCTCCTCCATCAAGGATCTTAAGATGGGTCGTCATTTCATCTTCCAACAAGACAACGACCCAAAGCACACAGCCAAGAAAACCAAGGCCTGGTTTAAGAGGAAAAAAATCAAGGTGTTACAGTGGCCTAGTCAGTCTCCTGACCTTAACCCAATTGAAAACTTGTGGAAGGAGCTCAAGATTAAAGTCCACATGAGACACCCAAAGAACCTAGATAACTTGGAGAAGATCTGCATGGAGGAGTTGGTCAAGATAACTCCAGAGACCTGTGCCGGCCTGATCAGGTCTTATAAAAGACGATTATTAGCTGTAATTGCAAACAAGGGTTATTCCACAAAATATTAAACCTAGGGGTTGAATAATAATTGACCCACACTTTTATGTTGAAAATTTATTAAAATTTAACTGAGCAACATAACTTGTTGGTTTGTAAGATTTATGCATCTGTTAATAAATCCTGCTCTTGTTTGAAGTTTGCAGGCTCTAACGTATTTGCATCTTATCAAACCTGCTAAATCTGCAGGGGGTTGAAGACTACTTGTAGGCACTGTATGTGTCCCTACTACATATTATGTAATAGCCGTGTCTGACTGTACAGGACATGGTCTGATCATACCATATCTCCTGGGCAGGGGAGGAAGCAAAAGAGTATACAGGTAGGACAGCATGGGATCACAGCTGATTCTTTGAGGTAAAGCATATTCCTGCCCGTTTCTTAAAAAAACTTTTACCCAAGAGAAAGGATTATTTGCGATCCCATGTCTATATACTTTTTTACTTCCTCCATTGCCCATTTTTCTTAAGGTGGTGTCACACACAGCGACGGCGACAACGACGTCGTTGCTACGTCACCATTTTCTGTGGCGTAGCAGCGACGTCCCGTCGCTGTCACTGTGTGTGACATCCAGCAACGACCTGGCCCCTGCTGTGGCTGTGAGGTTGCTGCTCGTTGCTGAATGTCCTGCTTCATTTTTTGCTCGTTGCTCTCCCGCTGTGAAGCACACATTGCTGTGTGTGACAGCGAGAGAGCGACAAACTGAAGCGAGCAGGGAGCAGGAGCCGGCTTCTGGCAGCCTGCAGTAAGCTGTAACCACAGTAAACATCGGGTAACCAAGAAGCCCTTTCCTTGGTTACCCGATATTTACATTAGTTACTAGCGTCCGCTGCTCTCATGCTGCCAGTGCCGGCTCCCTGCTCCCTGCACTCCTAGCCAGAGTACACATCGGGTTAATTACCCGATGTGTACTCCAGCTACGTGAGCAGGAAGCTGGCACTGACAGCGTGAGAGCCCACCGCTGGCTCCCTGCACACGTAGCCGGAGCACACATCGGGTAATTAACCCGATGTGTACCCTGGCTAGGAGAGTAGGGAGCAGGGAGCCGGTTACCCGATATTTACCTTAGTTACCAAGTGCAGCATTGCTTCCACAGCGACGCATGTCGTTATGATCGCTGCTGCGTCTGCTGTGTTTGACAGCTAAGCAGCGATCATAACAGCGACTTACTAGGTCGCTGTTGCATCACAGAAAATTGGTGACGTAACAGCGACGTCGTTGACGCTGTCGCTATGTGTGAACCCAGCTTTAAACACATCCAATTGTGGAACTTATTATTTCAAGATCTTATGATTAAAATTAACTTTGTTAGTGTGACAAGTTCTTTAAGCCAGCGCATAAAAACCTATGCTGTCTACCACATTATGATGTAAGTACATATCTCTGGAATCACCTTAATTACTGTGTGTAGCTCTGTAAAATGTATTCAGTTTTTCAAAATGTTTTGCCAGAATGCTTAAAAATACATCATGATCAGCAGTAAATGTATGGCATATTGCTAGTATGTATACACAGAGACAACTGTGGCATAATTTTGAATAAAACATAATCTTTATTGTATCATATTAAAATTAATACAGCAATAGAGTCCTCAAAGGGTACGTCCATACGTCCCCTGAAGAAGAGGTGAAACGCGCGCAGGGACTGCTGTTTGCCTGGACTTGCTGTGAATTGGTCAGTAACGCTTTATTTACTTTATTTGTGGATAAGAAAACAGGCCGTGGTCATGTTGTCTTGACTATTTTCCTGCCATTAGCCACATGGGCGAAACTTGGGCTACTTTGTAATTATTATATGGTCCTGACACTTGATACCATGGTTGTAACTGGTCATTGTGAGATTGAGTACATCGCCTTAGAGTAGTATCAATGGGAAATTATGAATTGGATTTTTTGTATAAACTTACTGTTTTGCATCCCTGTTAGTTACCTTGGAATTGATCCAACTGCATAGGATATATGGTGCAGACGGCTTACGGGCTGCCACTGCTAACCCGATTCCAATAGTTTAAATAAATACGGGATAAATGGTTGTATGAATCTACTGTGATGTACTAGTAGTGTCGCGGCGGTTGGGGACAATTTTACACACTATGGCAATGCCGGTTGATTACTAGGTGCCCCTTGCCGCATGGGCGAAGCTCTGGTTATATCACAATGACCATAGATATATGACATGGAAACAGTGATCGCAACTAATTAACTGTTAGTGGGATACATGATCACCAAACAGCATTGATAGGAGAGTATGATATGTGCCTATGTACAAATTATTGTACTATATTTCCAGTCTGTAATTGTGATCAAACTGTAAATTATCCACCATCACTGCTATTGACCTACTCCAGCAGTCTAGTCAACCCCTTGAGGACTCTATTGCTGTATTAATTTTAATATGATACAATAAAGATTATGTTTTATTCAAAATTATGCCACAGTTGTGTATAAATATTATTTAAGTGGTATTTTGACACTTCAAAGGAGGTTGAGGAGTGACCTTAAGTTAAATATATTGCTAGTATGTGCAAGAACATATATTTCTAAAGGAGCTATTGACATGAATTTCTCATGAGATGGCGGTAACAGCCCATCCAATCCACACAGGCAAAGAAAGCAAACCATAGATGTCCATAAATTAGATTATGTGTAATAATGAGAAATGACACAGGGAAAAAGTATTGCACACGCTTATTGAAATTTGTTTAATACTTTGTACAAAACCCTTTTGTTGGTGATGACAGCTTCTGTATACAAAAACAAGTCACATGCATTTCTCAGGTGTGATTTTGGCCAATTCTTCCACACAAACAATATTCAAATCCTGAAGTTTCTGTGGGCTATGATCTCTAAGCTTTAGTTCCTTCCATAAGTTTTCTATTGGATTCAGGTCAGGTGATTGGCTGGGCCATCCTAGCAGCTTTATTTTCTTCTCTGAAACTAATTGAGAGTTTCCTTGGCTGTGTGTTTGGGACCATTGTCTTTCTGAAATGTCCACCCTTATTTCAACTTCATTATTGTGGTAGATAGCAGCAGAATTTTATCTAGAATGTGTTGGTACATTTCTCCATTTATCCGTCTATTGAATGAACTTTGCCAGTGCCAAATGTTGAAAACAGCCCCACACCATGAAGTTCCCACATTCAAACTTCACTGTTGATATGGTGTTTTTCGGATGATATGAAATGGCTTTTGGCCTCCAAACATGGTGTGTATTAAAACATCCAAAGAGTTCAATTTTGGCATCATATGACCAGACTATATTTTCCCAGTATTTCACACACGTGTCTAAATGTTGTTGAGATAACTTTTTCACTTTTTCACACTTAAACATGCATTTTTGTTCAGCAATGGAGTCTAGCGTGGTGAGTGTTCAAATAGGCCATGGAGGATGAGTGTAAATGTACCTGCTGATTCCATGTCTTTCTGTAGCTCTCCACAGGTGGTTCTTAGCTTTTGGATAATTCTTCTGTCTGAAATCTTAGGGGGATCACCTGGTAGTTGCTGGTTTATGGTGAAATTATGTTGTTGTAATTATTATTAACATTTATTTATAGAGCACCATTGATTTCATGGCACCGTACATGAGTATTCTTTCCACTTTCTATTATGGCTCCAACAGTGCTCACTGGAGCCTTCAGTAGTTTAGAATTTCTTCTGTAACCAATGTCATCAGTATATTTTGCAACAATAAGCAAAGGTCTTAAGACAGCTCACTGGTTATACCCATCATGATATGTTTCTTGTGTCTTGGCACCTTGGTAATGAGATACCAGTTTATAATCCATCAGCTGAACCAGCTTATATTATTGCTCACTAAGTGTCAGGATTTCTTTCTATCTTTCTATTTACTGATAGATTTCAATTGTTGTCAAGATTTTCCATGTCATTTTGCACCGCTCTTTCTTCATGGGTTCAATACTTTTTCAACTTGTCATTGCTCATTATTATTTAGAACTTAATTTATGGGCAGCTATAGTTTGATTGAATGGGTTGTTACCACCATCTGGTGAGATATTTTCAATAGCACCTTTAGAAGTATATTTACTTAGTGGGCCACTGTAATTTATTTTTCTTTTTTGTCTACCAATATACATCGCCTGATATTTTGTCTCAGCTATATAAACAAATTTGTGTAAAAAGTCTGAAGGTAGCAGCACTGTCTGTTTCAGTCAGATCCCAGAATATTATAGCAGCAAATTTAATTTCATGCAAACAACTAATTGGATGCACCACCATGTCTGCCTGTGTGCGTAAAAGTGGTTACCTATTACAATCAGTAAACTATCATACAAAAATACAGTATCCCTTTTATGCTGACATAGGAAGCTGAAATATGATTAATTGACTTTTAGGATCGCTACTTCCAATAGGTGGCGCTGCGCTAGAGTTTGTCTCCTTTCCTGGAGAGACAATTTAAAAAAAGCTTGAAATTTTTGCTAAAAACATCCAGAGGACAAAACAATTGAATGCTAAAAATATCCAGAGGACGTAAAAAACTGAATGCTAGCCTAAAATCTACCATACCATTTTACCACATTACTGTTTACAACCTTTTTAACTGAGTTCAGTCATTTCTATAGTAGAATGAAATTCTCGTGTAATGGCCCAGATGATGTTACAGATCATGCAGGCCCTTCTCCTTTAACATGCCAAGATATAATGTGTATTCTTGCCATCTGTGCATTCCACACATCTATAGCCAATGTGATGAAAACACTTTGCGAGAAGGAATAAATAAAGAAAAAACAAACAGCAATGTAAACATTACACCACAATAGATAACAGTTGTTGTGAAATACAAGAGGGAATGATTTGTGCTTGAAAGCAGAAAAAAAAGGCAAGAAACCACATGAAGAAGTTCAGGAAACTCAGCTAGGGTCAATTCCAGAAAACTCTGCCTTCCATATGTGATGTGAAATACTAGAGTTAATGAGTACCAGAGGTTTTACAAAAAGCGCACTTTAGTGGCCCTGCCAAAACCACATATAAAGGATTACTAGCGATGGTCAGCATTACATATAGTGCAGCACAAAGGCTGCATGCTTCACATAGCAGAGATGACTTCATCCACAGCTGACTGCTGTCTCCAGTTGGGGAGAGTAAAATTCCAGTATTTGCCTGTACCACTGACAAGGGCTGCGCTTCTGCCAAGTTGTAGGAAATTAGAGTAAACTTTTGGCTTTTCAGTGAAATACCATAGTAGGAATCATTGTCACACCCAGGATTAGAGCACGTCCCAGAGTGACTTACTGCTAGTGAACACTATTTTTACGCTTTTCTAGCAACACTTTCATCCAACAGGTCACATTTCCTTACATCAATAGGCAATAGTAAATGTACATTTTCATTAATAACGACAATCAATAATCAATTATCAGTGATCACTTCAAAAGGTGTGTGCGCGTTTTTATTCACATTCTTCTACAGTTAGCTCTGTGCCACTGGGACCCCCAACAACTGCCGGAATTAAAGGGCCATTCCATGTGTCACGTTCCTTCTGCACAATGCTTGCAGAGCCCTGTACCACACAACTAGTTTGTGCTCTCTATGAACTTTAAAGGGGTGTTCCCCACAAACAACGTTCATTTCAAAGTTGATTTTAATGAATAAATCTTATAATAATAATAAAAATATATGCAATTGGATGTATTTCAAAAAAATGTTCCTGTGTTAAGATAAACTTATATATGTGTCCCTGCTATGTAATGTATACTGGCCATGTCGGATCCTGCACCACACACGGTCTGATCATACCACATCTCTTAGGCAGGGGAGAAAGTAATAAAGTATACAAACATTACAGTTTGGGATAGCAAATTATACTTTCTATAAGGTCAAATATTTTTTAAAAGCAGGCATGGAAATGTTTTTCCTAAAAATGAAAAAAAAAAAAAGAATCAGCTGTGATCTCATGCTGCGCTATCTGTATACTCTCTTTTTCTTCCTCCCCAGCCCAGGACATTTGGTATGATCAGACCATGTCCCTGTATGATCAAACACAGCAATTACACAGTACCTTTTATGGTGACAAAGCTACAAATAGAGATATTTATGTACTGTATATACATATCTTGCATAGGGACCATATAATGAATTGTGTCGTGGGGAGAACACTATGAGGGCCATATAATGAATTCTGGGGTATGGCGGACACTGAGGACCATATAACGATTTGTGGGGTGTGGGGGACTCTCAGGGCTATATAATGAAATATGGGGTGGGGAGGACACTGAGGACCATATACTGAGTTGTGGGGTGGCAAGAACACTATCAGGGCCATATAATGAATTGTGGGGTATGGATGATGCTATCAGGGCCAAATAATGAATTGTGGGATGGGGAGGATACTGAGGATGACATAATGAATTGTGGAGTGTGAATAACGCTGTCAGGGCTGTATAATTAATTATGGGGTGGGGAGGACACTATCAGGGCCACATAATGAAGTGTGGGGTGGGGAGGACTTACTCACATATGGAGCATCACCCACTTCCCCACATATGTAACATTACTCACTTCCCAACCCAGCCCCACACAAATAACTGTAACTATTCCCCATGCAGGCCCCCCAGTGCGCATCCCCAGCATATAACATAACCCCCTTCCCTATGCAGCCCCCTGCATGTAACACCACCCGCTTCACCACACAGCCTCCCAGCACATGACATCATCTTCTTTCCCATGCAGTCCCCCAGCTTGCAGCCTTAAGGCTGCTTTACACCAGGCAATCTATCGTGCGATAGATCGTCGGGGTCACGGTTTTTGTGACGCACATCCGGCATCGCTGGCGATGCCGGCCTGTGTGACACCTCCTAGCGACGCAGTATCGCTCACAAATCGTGAGTCGGGTACTGCTCGTTAGGTTCCATAATATCGGTTACTTTAGTTGACCATCGTTTCCGTGGTAGCACACGTCGCTCCGTGTGACACCACGGGAACGATGATCAGCTCACCTGCCTCCCGCGGCCGCCGCCGGCTCTATGTGGAAGGAAGGAGGTGGGCGGGATGTTTACTTCCTGCTCATCTCCGCCCCTCCGCTTCTATTGGCCGGCGGCCGTGTGACGTTGCTGTGACGCCGAACGTCCCTCCCACTCCAGGAAGTGGACGTTCGCCGCCCACAGCGAGGTCGCACGAGAGGTAAGTATGTGTGACGGGGGTTACTACCTTTGTGCGACACGGGCAGCGATTTGCCCGTGACGCAAAAAGGACGGGGGCGGGTACGATCGATTGTGAAATCGCACAATCGGTCGTACCGTGTAAAGCAGGCTTTAGGCTATGTCCGCACGTTGCTTTTTACCTGCTTTTTACCTACTTTTTTGCTGCTTTTTCAACTGCAGCGTTTAATGCCAAAATGGTTGTGTTCTGCTTTTCAAGCAAAGTCCATGGGAATTTGGGTTTCTTGTCCGCACTATGCAGTTCAAACTGCAGCCTTTTTGTTGCAGAACTTTGGTCAAAAACTCAGCTTTGCAGGGCAAAACCCAAATGGCAAAAACAATTGACATGTCAGTTGTTTTTGCCATTTGGGTTTTGCACTGCAAAGCTGAGTTTTTGACCAAAGTTCTGCAACAAAAAGGCAGCAGTTTGAACTGCATAGTGCGGACAAGAAACCCAAATTCCCATGGACTTTGCTTGAAAAGCAGAACACAACCATTTTGGCATTAAACGCTGCAGTTGAAAAAGCGGCAAAAAAGCAGGTAAAAAGCAGGTAAAAAGCAACGTGCGGACATAGCCTTACACAAGTAAATCTGATTCTACCCCACTCAGCCCCCCAGCAAGCAGCCCCTGAGCAGGTACCCCCCCAACACAGCCTTGCGCATGAAGCCCCTGAGCACGTATCCCCCTAACAACTATAACATCACTCCCTCTTTCCCCAAGTGAGTAAGATCACCCCGTTTCCTGCACAGCCTCCCAGTACGCAGCCTCGCACAAACAAGATCACCCCTTTTCTCATCAAGTCCCACATATGTAAAATCATCTTTTTCTCTTTACAAGCCCCCAATATGCAGTCCCTTCCCTCTACAATCCCCCAAAATGCAGACCCTTCCTTGTACAATCCCCCAATATGCAGCACCATCCCTGAACAATCTCCCAATATGCAGCCCCCATGTAGGAATATCCAGTTATCCTGTGCCTTTCAAAAACAAAACACCGCCTCACATTACTCACCCTTAGCCCTTCCCGCCTTGGTGCAGCCCCTCAATCTTCTCAGTTTGACCTTTCCGCAGCCATCATCATCTCCAGCAGCTGCAGATCAAAGCTGAGCACTGGGATGATGAGATTAGCGCTGCACTGGAGGGCAAAGCGCCCCATTCCTTCCAGTGATATCATCACCTCACAGGATCAACTACATTCTAGCCACAGACGATGGACTTCTGCAACTCCGCTGCCTACACAGAGCAGCAGAATCTCTCCCTGCACAGCGCACTGCTTATGATAGAAGAGAGCAATCAGACTATGGGCACCTCAGAGTCTCGGGCTCCGAACAACAGACTAGATTGCTTTCATTACTAACCGCCCTACATGGCCCCCCCTTTAACCTCTGGGCCCCAGTGTGTCCACCAGTGCACAGTAAATAGGGGCACATATATAAGATTATCTTAGCAAAGGAACATTTTTTTTATCACATCCAAGTGTATAAACTATTATTATTCCAAGATCTATTGATTAAAATCAACTTTGAAATTAACTTTGTTCGTAAGAAAACCCCTTTAAGGGTAAGTTCGCACAAAAGTTTTAACGCTGTGTATTTTATTTAGGCAAAAAATGCAGTGTCCTAGAGTTTCAGGAAAGTGGATGGGACTTACTGTATATAAATCTTATGTCACTTTGCTTTTTTTTACGCAGCATAATATGACCTGCAATGCTTGTTTTGAATCCACAACATGTCAACTTGTCTTGTGGGTACGCAGAGTTTTACATGGAGATATTCCCCATTAAAAGTGCACTAGATGCAGAAAATCCCAAAAATGCCTGCAATCTGTACATGACTGTATCAAAGGTTTGTCAATCCCAAATCTCAGGAAGTTTTTTTTAAAAAAAATCATAAAAAATGTCATGAAAAAAACCCCACAAGAAATCTAATTTCGCTAACAGGTACAGAAATTCAATAACATCAAAGACTCTTCAAATGCTTTTCATAGAGACAAGAGCTTTAGAGCTTGTTCACACAATGAGTTTTTACTGTGAAAAAAAAGTCAAGGTTTTATAGTACTACTAAAGTAATTGAGGGTTCTGAAATCTCCTGCACATGCTGTTTATTTTTTCCTTGCATATTTGAACCATATTTTAATTTTTTTCCAGATCTGCAGAATGTCAATTCTTTCAGCGTTTTTGTAGCATTTCTCATATTCAAATGGCTGGGAAGGAACACAAATAAAAACGCATCAAAATGCTGGTAAAAATTCATAAAAAATGCGGCAAAAATGTGAATATTTTACACTGTGTTTTCCTAGCAGGACTGGTTTTTAGTGAAGAAAAATGTGCTGCAAATACTCGTCGTCTGCACAAAATCTTAGACATTCTTTCCACTGTGTTTTTGAGTGCGTTTTTTTGCATGCATTTTAATCGCATTTTTAATGCTGAGGTTTTCCTTCTTGATATGTCATGTTTTACAAACTAAAGGGGTTATCCGGTTTATTTTGCTTATTTCTTATTATTTCACTATTGGACTACATAGGGGCATGTAGGTAGATAGTAACTACCTACCTGCCCTGCTGTCAGCCCCTCTCCCCAGGCTCACAGCGGTCATGTGATCGCTCCTGCCGGGATTTTCCTACTTCCTGTGATGTCACATCAACAGGGGCAGGAGCTTATGCTCACCTTGTTGATTGGCATCACAGCCGACGTCATGTAGCCACCCTGCTTAGTGGGTGTCGGAGTCCCTGCCCCCCTTCCCCTGCCCCTCCCACACATTCTGTCTCAAAGACGCAGCCCGCGGGCCACATGCGGTCTCTGATGTTCCTTGTGGACCACAGGCACATAGACCCCTCGGTGATCATGGCTGGTACATGGGGCTGTTGTTGTTGTCGTCAGTGCTTTACTTCAGTTGAATGCTTTACGGCACCGTAAATCATTCACGTGCATCGGCCACAATCACCAAGGGGTCTGTGTTCCTGCGGTCCACAAGAAGCCGGTAATAGGACACCGTGAAAATGAAGGTCACGTGTGAATAATTTTTTGTGGGACCCTTGCTAGAGTATAACCCAAGGGGGGGTGTCTTCAGCATAAAAAAAAGTGCTGAAAAACTAGGCTTTTCTTGTGTGTGTGTGTATGTATATGTGTGTGTATGTATATAATATATATATATATATATATATATATATACAGTTAGGTCCAGAAATATTTGGACAGTGACACAATTTTCGCGAGTTGGGCTCTGCATGCCACCACATTGGATTTGAAATGAAACCTCTACAAAAGAATTCAAGTGCAGATTGTAACGTTTAATTTGAAGGTTTGAACAAAAATATCTGATAGAAATGATAGGAATTGTACACATTTCTTTACAAACACTCCACATTTTAGGAGGTCAAAAGTAATTGGACAAATAAACCAAACCCAAACAAAATATTTTTATTTTCAATATTTTGTTGCGAATCCTTTGGAGGCAATCACTGCCTTAAGTCTGGAACCCATGGACATCACCAAACGCTGCTTTGCCAGGCCTTTACAGCCGCAGCCTTCAGGTCTTGCTTGTTTGTGGGTCTTTCCGTCTTAAGTCTGGATTTGAGCAAGTGAAATGCATGCTCAATTGGGTTAAGATCTGGTGATTGACTTGGCCATTGCAGAAGGTTCCACTTTTTTGCACTCATGAACTCCTGGGTAGCTTTGGCTGTATGCTTGGGGTCATTGTCCATCTGTACTATGAAGCGCCGTCTGATCAACTTTGCGGCATTTGGCTGAATCTGGGCTGAAAGTATATCCCGGTACACTTCAGGATTCATCCGGCTACTCTTGTTTGCTGTTATGTCATCAATAAACACAAGTGACCCAGTTCCATTGAAAGCCATGCATGCCCATGCCATCACGTTGCCTCCACCATGTTTTACAGAGGATGTGGTGTGCCTTGGATCATGTGCCGTTCCCTTTCTTCTCCAAACTTTTTTCTTCCCATCATTTTGGTACAGGTTGATCTTTGTCTCATCTGTCCATAGAATACTTTTCCAGAACTGAGCTGGCTTCATGAGGTGTTTTTCAGCAAATTTAACTCTGGCCTGTCTATTTTTGGAATTGATGAATGGTTTGCATCTAGATATGAACCCTTTGTATTTACTTTCATGGAGTCTTCTCTTTACTGTTGACTTAGAGACAGATACACCTACTTCCCTGAGAGTGTTCTGGACTTCAGTTGATGTTGTGAACGGGTTCTTCTTCACCAAAGAAAGTATGCGGCGATCATCCACCACTGTTGTCATCCGTGGACGCCCAGGCCTTTTTGAGTTCCCAAGCTCACCAGTCAATTCCTTTTTTCTCAGAATGTACCCGACTGTTGATTTTGCTACTCCAAGCATGTCTGCTATCTCTCTGATGGATTTTTTCTTTTTTTTCAGCCTCAGGATGTTCTGCTTCACCTCAATTGAGAATTCCTTAGACCGCATGTTGTCTGGTCACAGCAACAGCTTCCAAATGCAAAACCACACACCTGTAATCAACCCCAGACCTTTTAACTACTTCATTGATTACAGGTTAACGAGGGAGACGCCTTCAGAGTTAATTGCAGCCCTTAGAGTCCCTTGTCCAATTACTTTTGGTCCCTTGAAAAAGAGGAGGCTATGCATTACAGAGCTATGATTCCTAAACCCTTTCTCCGATTTGGATGTGAAAACTCTCATATTGCAGCTGGGAGTGTGCACTTTCAGCCCATATTATATATCTAATTGTATTTCTGAACATGTTTTTGTAAACAGCTAAAATAACAAAACTTGTGTCACTGTCCAAATATTTCTGGACCTAACTGTATATATATATATATATATATATATATATATATATATATATATATATATATACACACTAGCTGTACTACCCGGCTTCGCCAGGGTTCATAACTGTTGTTAACAAAATAGAATGTATTAACGCCTGGGATAGCAACTGTCTCTCTGTTTCTCTCCCATTCTCTGTCTGTCTCCCCCTCTGTATATATCTCTCTGTCTCTTTCTCTCTATCTCTTTGTCTGTCTGTCTCTTTCCCTGTCTGTCTCTGACTGTCTCTGTCTCTTTCTCAGTCTGTCTCAATCTATTTCCCTGTCTGCCTCTTTCCCTGTCTGCCTCTTTCCCTGTGTCTTTTTCCCTGTGTCTCTTTCCCTGTGTCTCTTTCCCTGTGTCTCTTTCCCTGTGTCTCTTTCCCTGTGTCTCTTTCCCTGTCTGTCTCTTTCCCTGTCAGTCTATCTCTTTGTCTGTCTCTTTGTGTCTGTCTCTTACCCTGTCTATGTCTGTTTCTTACCCTGTCTGTGTCTGCCTCTTTCCCTGTCTGTGTCTGTCTCTTTCCTTGGCTGCATTGTGACACGCCAACATTCCATATAAGGACGTGGCTGCGCATTCTTCTGAAGTTTTGGCTGCACTGTGGCTCCCAGCTCCATTCGCTTTAATGGAGGCAGGTTTTTTGGCTAATAACTGTAAAGCGCGGGGTTAAAATTTCCCCTCAAAACATAGCCTATGACGCTCTCGGGGTCCAGTCGTGTGAGTGTGCAAAATTTTGTAGCTGCTTTGGTGCAGATGCCAATCCCGGAAATACACACACACACATACACACACACACACAAACACACACTCACAAACACACATTCAGCTTTATATAATATATATATATATATATAGTATATGGAAAAGGAAAAGGGATCCAGCAAATATCAAGAGATCCGGTTGGCATAAAACTATGGATTTATTGGTAGAAATATATATAGATATACAGTATAAAGTATATATACAGCTCTGGCAAAAACTAAGAGACCACTGCAAAAATTTGAGTTTTTCAGATTTTTCTCTTTATAGGTATATTTTTGACTGAAATGTAAATTGTTCTTTTATTCTATAAACTACTGACAACATGCCTCCGAATTTCTAAGCAATAAATTTTGTATTTATTTTCTGAAAATGAGAAATGGTCAAAATAACAAAAAAATGCAT
The DNA here is from genome assembly GCF_048569485.1 of Anomaloglossus baeobatrachus. NCBI lineage: Eukaryota > Metazoa > Chordata > Amphibia > Anura > Aromobatidae > Anomaloglossus > Anomaloglossus baeobatrachus. Next base: position 595,550,306 of record NC_134353.1, on the reverse strand, counting down.
TGCTTTCAGACCTTAAATAATGCAAAGAAAACAAGTTCATAATCATTTAGAAACAACAATACTTATAATGTTTTAACTCAGGAAGAGTTCAGAAAGCAATATTTTGTGGAATAACCATGATTTTTAATCCCAGCTTTCATGCGTCTTGGCATGCTTTCCACCAGTCTTTCACACTGCTTTTGGGTGACTTTATGCCACTCCTGGTGCAAAAATTTAAGCAGTTCTTCTTTGCTTGATGGCTTGTGACTATTCATCTTCCTCTTGATTACATTCCAGAGATTTTCAATAGGGTTCAGGCCTGGTGATTGGGCTAAAAAAATAGTTGTATAAAAATAAATAATTTACAAAAAATGAAGTATTTTGATTCTCAGCACAGATAAAGCGGACAGATACGGGCTGCCACCCCCATCTGCCTGGCTTTACCTTGGCTGGCAATCAAAATACAGGGAAGCCCATTATTTTTTTTTAATTATTTAAAAAAATAATTTAAAAAAGTGTGGGCTCCCGCCGTATTTTGATTGCCAGCCAAGGTAAAGCCAAGCAGCTGGGGGCCGGGATTCTCGGCAGTCCGCAGCCGCCACTGCAAATGGTGCATTGTTTCTTAGTGCCATTTCCTGGTGCTTTACCTGGCTCATCCAGTGGCCCTGGTGGCAGAGGCATGCTGGGTAATAAAGGGGTTAATACCAACTTTGTATTCTCAGATGGTACTAAGCCCGAAATTCATGGTGTCACGCCAAATTAGAGATGGCCACCATAATTTCCAGTAAACAGTAAAAAAAAAAAAAACAACACAGAAAAAAACATTTTCTTTTTAGAAATAAAGCAAAAAAAAACATTTTGACTCCATCTTTATTATAAAACAAGCCTTAGTCCATCGTAATTAACAGGGACAGCAATGTCAGCTTCATCACTCTGTACAGACACAGTCTATACAAAGTGAGAAGCAGAGAGAGCCAAGTCAGCTCTGCTTCATCGCTCTGTACAGAGCGAGAAGCAGGCTGACAGTGAGGGTATGATTGCACTTGCGTCTCGCATTGCATCACCCAGCAACGTCTGACGCTCTCAGAACAGGAGCTCCTCAGCTGCATGGAAATACATGCAGCTGACCACGCCTGTCAGGAGATTGTGCACCATGATGCGATGTGACACTCGCACAGTGACAATCAAAGTTCAGTTAACAGGACCTTTGATGAAGTCATAGTCATGTGACCAGTCTGTAAGCCAATGTCTGTACAACATTCACACCAGACTGGTCACATGGCTATGACGTCATGGAAGGTCCTTTAGGCAGTGATGCTTACCGGGGGGCACAGCAATGATCGGATACGGAAGCAGAAGCGTCCGGAAGAAAGAGTATGCAGGACGCGTCGCAGGACCTGTAAGTATGATCATAATGTTTTTTAATAATGTGCTTTTTTTTTTACAGCCCTTGGACCCGAACTGGATCCGATCTGTAACACGAGCTTCCCAGGAAAGCTCATGATCGGGATCGTGTACACGATCACTATGTGATTGGTACAATCCCCGATCTTTACAGTTTGGGATCGCCCATCACTATTAGTTAGGTCAAATTTCCCATGACTTTGATGCAGATCAATAGGGCCAAGTTCCCAAATATCTTTGCGATCCATATCAATTTGTTTGTACCTAAACTGATGAGATCTGATGTCAAAATGTGCTTTTAACAGTTTCTAGTTTAAATGGATGAGATGGATAAAAAAAAATGCTACATTGCTAATAAGGGTCCAGCGCAAGTAATGCTTCAGCTGAATATGCTTGTATCTGTTTCCCTGTGGTGTTTCACTGCCAGACCATACAGAAAAAAGCAGGATTTCCACATATATGGAAACCGCAGAGGTACACTTTACGATTCCACAGACATCTCTGATGTGCAAGGTAAATATTGCCATGGTTATCTGTCGTAAAGCCATAGATTGTACCCTTGCATTGCAAGTGATGAAAACCACAGCCATATCAGCAGATGAATTTGAAATACTGCATATTTTACTTATGCAAAGCTGCTCAATATTCTCTGCAGGATGTGCATGAGATTTCCTAAAACACCAAAACACACAGACAAATTGTTATCTGAAGGATGTCTGTGAAAAAAATTAGACAGCACTCGGATGACATCCATGGGCTGTCCACTTTTCCCTAACTGATAGGAGAATCTTGAGATACCGCCATAAGTTTTTTATTGTATAGAAGATGGAACTCTGATAGGAGATACGGACCAAGCAGTGATAAAAATCTGATCTCAATTGATGAATGAAAATCGATCATAATTTTTGTGCATGAGAAAAACCACTGAATAAGCCCAAAGACCAATCAAAGCCATAGCTAGCTTTTATATGATATATTATATATATTATTATATAGAGCAAATGTTCAATTTGAGCACCTAGTCCTGAATCTAAACATCCTAACCAAGGCAATGTGGTTTGTTGGAGCCTCCTCAGCCCAGAGCACTTGGGTCACGTGCCTCAGGAGCCCCCCATTCTTCCCAGCTACACCCTTGGATTTACTAACAAGATTCTTAACTACATTTTGGAATAAAGACAAGTGACATATTGGTCGTGCAGTTAATTTCAACCAGCTTTATTGCCCAGATGTTCGGGGAACAGATCACTAATGTCCCACATCATTAGGCAAACACGACATTCACTACATAAGCTAACTTTACATTAGCAGGTGGCCAGTTCCTACATAATAAAGACGACGGTAATGCATAATAGAGCGTTTATAGGTCACATGAGGCTGAGGACATTTATATGTGGATTAATGATATAGAGCAAGAGACATGCCATAACTGACATAATCTTTTACAGAATTCTGTAAATGTGTTTAGAATAAATGTATATATATATATAGAGAGACTTAAAAGCAGCACAAAATAGACGGTGATATCAAATTAATTAAAGTAAATCATCCTTATGTAGTACCCTGTCCTGAAATTATATATATACACAGTTAGGTCCAGAAATATTTGGACAGTGACACAATTTTCGCGAGTTGGGCTCTGCATGCCACCACATTGGATTTGAAATGAAACCTCTACAACAGAATTCAAGTGCAGATTGTAACGTTTAATTTGAAGGTTTGAACAAAAATATCTGATAGAAATTGTAGGAATTGTACACATTTCTTTACAAACACTCCACATTTTAGGAGGTCAAAAGTAATTGGACAAATAAACCAAACCCAAACAAAATATTTTTATTTTCAATATTTTGTTGCGAATCCTTTGGAGGCAATCACTGCCTTAAGTCTGGAACCCATGGACATCACCAAACGCTGGGTTTCCTCCTTCTTAATGCTTTGCCAGGCCTTTACAGCCGCAGCCTTCAGGTCTTACTTGTTTGTGGGTCTTTCCGTCTTAAGTCTGGATTTGAGCAAGTGAAATGCATGCTCAATTGGGTTAAGATCTGGTGATTGACTTGGCCATTGCAGAATGTTCCACTTTTTTGCACTCATGAACTCCTGGGTAGCTTTGGCTGTATACTTGGGGTCATTGTCCATCTGTACCATGAAGCGCCGACCGATCACCTTTGCGGCATTTGGCTGAATGTGGGCTGAAAGTATATCCCGGTACACTTCAGAATTCATCCGGCTACTCTTGTCTGCTGTTATGTCATCAATAAACACAAGTGACCCAGTGCCATTGAAAGCCATGCCTGCCCATGCCATCACGTTGCCTCCACCATGTTTTACAGAGGATGTGGTGTGCCTTGGATCATGTGCCGTTCCCTTTCTTCTCCAAACTTTTTTCTTCCCATCATTCTGGTACAGGTTGATCTTTGTCTCATCTGTCCATAGAATACTTTTCCAGAACTGAGCTGGCTTCATGAGGTGTTTTTCAGAAAATTTAACTCTGGCCTGTCTATTTTTGGAATTGATGAATGGTTTGCATCTAGATGTGAACCCTTTGTATTTACTTTCATGGAGTCTTCTCTTTACTGTTGACTTAGAGACAGATACACCTACTTCACTGAGAGTGTTCTGGACTTCAGTTGATGTTGTGAACGGGTTCTTCTTCACCAAAGAAAGTATGCGGCGATCATCCACCACTGTTGTCATCCGTGGATGCCCAGGCCTTTTTGAGTTCCCAAGCTCACCAGTCAATTCCTTTTTTCTCAGAATGTACCCGACTGTTGATTTTGCTACTCCAAGCATGTCTGCTATCTCTCTGATGGATTTTTTCTTTTTTCAGCCTCAGGATGTTCTGCTTCACCTCAATTGAGAGTTCCTTAGACCGCATGTTGTCTGGTCACAGCAACAGCTTCCAAATGCAAAACCACACACCTGTAATCAACCCCAGACCTTTTAACTACTTCATTGATTACAGGTTAACGAGGGAGACGCCTTCAGAGTTAATTGCAGCCCTTAGAGTCCCTTGTCCAATTACTTTTGGTCCCTTGAAAAAGAGGAGGCTATGCATTACAGAGCTATGATTCCTAAACCCTTTCTCCGATTTGGATGTGAAAACTCTCATATTGCAGCTGGGAGTGTGCACTTTCAGCCCATATTATATATCTAATTGTATTTCTGAACATGTTTTTGTAAACAGCTAAAATAACAAAACTTGTGTCACTGTCCAAATATTTCTGGACCTAACTGTATATATATATATATATATATATATATATATATATATATATATATATATATATATATATATGAGATTGTCCAGCATGTAGATACTAATGGCCTATTCTTACAATAGGTCACCATTATCAGATTTGTGGGGGCCCAGCACCTGGCACCCCCACGGAAAAGCTGCTCTCAGATAATATGGAGCTGAACTACAGTCATAGTAGCAGCCACAACACAGTGTATAGAGCTGTGCTCTTTCTGGCCACCACCAAACAAGCCAACAGATTGATGGCGGTGCCATCAAAATCATGTCAATAGAACACATGAAAATAAGAAACTTTGTAATATAGCTAACTAGAAAAATTTGCTTCATTTTCTGCCAGAATTGATAAGACATCAAAATTCTCAAATCTGTATTCACTGAAGACTTTCCCCATTACTCAGATAGGAGATGAGATTCTGGTGAGATTCTATGATGATGGGAGGAGCTAAATGAAGAGCTTCGCCCTCTCCTCCCATTTCTATCTACATAGAGTCATCAGCACCAACTGCCATCTCCTATCTCAGTAATGGGAAAGTCTTCACTGAATACAGATTTGACCTCACAATTGCAAGTTTTGACAACGACAGAAATTCTGGCAGAGAAAGAAGCAGATTTGTCTGATAAGATTTATTACAAAGTTGTTTATTTTAATGTGTAATAAAACACATTTCATTCATTAAAACTAAAAGCGATGGTTAAGCCGTTTTCACACGTTGCTTTTTTGCTGCGTTTTGGAGTGCAGATTTGTCACAAAACCTGAAGTGAATGAGAGTCCTGAAGTGTCATGCACACATTCTCTCCCTGTAGATGTAGATTGCAGCATGTCAATTTTTTCAGCGTTTTTGCTATAGATTTCCCCCATTCTAATGAAAGAAAAAAAATCGGTAACAAAAGCGCGGGGCAAAAAACGCACTAAAAACAGGGCAAAAACACGTTTTTCCTGCCAAGAGATGGTAAAGAGATTTCCTCACCAAATCCAAATACGTGTGCACATACCCTTGCGTTTTAAAATAATAAAAGAGCAAAGCAACAATTTGGTGTCATGATGACCCAGGAACCAAAAAGATTTTGATTTCAATCAGATATCAGAAAAATAATAAATTATGTTACAAATACATCTCTCAAAAGGTATACAAATTGCCTCTTCAGGGAGGAAGAAGACCAACTCTGGTGCCATCTATTGGAGGTAGCAATCCTAGAAGTCAAAAGTGACTCTCCAACCAGTCTTGTCATATGACTTAGGGGCCCTTTGCACACTACGACATCACAAGCCGATGCTGCGATGCCGAGCACGATAGTCCCCGCCCCGTCGCAGCTGTAATATCATGGTGATAGCTGGCGTAGCGAACATTATTGCTACGCCAGCTTCACATGCACTCACCTGCCCTGCGACGTCGCTCTGGCCGGCGACCCGCCTCCTTATTAAGGGGGCGGGTCGTGCAACGTCACACGGCAGGCGGCCAATAGAAGCGGAGGGGCGGAGATGAGTGGGACGTAAACATCCCGCCCACCTCCTTCCTTCCGCATAGCCGGCTTGAGCTGCAGGATGCAGGTAGGAGATGTTCCTCGCTCCTGCGGCTTCATACACAGTGATGTGTGCTGCCGCAGGAACGAGGAACAACATCATAACATCGGTATTTCCCAATTCATGGAAATGACCGAGGCTACACCAATGATACGATTACGACGCTTTTGCACTCGTTAATCGTATCATAAAGGATTTACACACTACGATATCGCATGCGACGCCAGATGTGCGTCACTTTCAATTTGACCCCCACCGACATCGCACCTGCGATGTCGTATTGTGCAAAGTGCCCCTTAGGATTTATGCCAGATCAGAACCTCAATTTGCAGACAGTGTTTTGGGATTTTTGTTCCTCGTCAGTGCAAAGTATGAGATTTGATCTGGCTGTATTGGAAGCTAAGACGTAGTCTAAACGGGATGCTATTCTCCTTACAGTGACTGACACACCATACCAGCATGCCAGTGAGGAGACTTTTAAGCCGCAATGCTCCTCTTTGAAATAGGTACATAACACCGAAACAAAAAGCATCAAAAATCAAATATTTTCCTTGTGGTTATAGGCAGTTATAGCTTTTATATACTGTATATTCTATTTACATATAAGAACATGACCTAACAGTCCTGAGCACACCCCCACACAATACATAGCAGATCATTAAATATCTAATATATAAAGCTGAATTGTGTGTGTGTGTATGTCCGGGATTGGCATCTGCACCGTTGCAACAACAGCCACAAAATTTTGCACACTCACACATCTGGACCCCGAGAGCGTCATAGGCTATGTTGTGAGGCGAAATTTTAACCCTGCGCGTTCCAATTTACCAATCAATTTTGCCCCTATCTACATAATGGGGGAAAAGTGAAACAAAAAGTGTATCCGTCCCATCGCATTTACAATCACTAAATTTTGCACAGACACCTCATGTGACCCAGGGAACGTCGTAGACTATGTTTTGACAGGAAAATTTAACCCCGCACTTTACAGTTACTCTCCAAAAAACATGCCTCCATTAAAGTAAATGGAGCCTGGAACTACAGGTTATTAGTAGAAGCTGTGATTGGTTGCTATAGGAACAAAAGACATTCATAGTATAAAAAGCTTATATGTGAGGTAATAAGATGTCGGTGGGGAGACGGATAGAGAGAGACAGACAGAGACAAACGGTGAAAGAGACAGACAGACACAGACGGTGAAAGAGACAGACAGAGACAGACGGTGAAAGAGACAGATAGAGACAGACCTGGAAAGAGACTGAACTGGAAAGAGACAGATGGGAAAAGAGACAGATGGGGAAAGAGACAGATGGGGAAAGAGACAGATGGGGAAAGAGACATACAGACATGCAGACAGAGACAGGCAGACAGGGAAGGAGGAGACAGCTAGACAGACAGACAAATATAGATGGGGAAAGACACAGTCCTTGATAGAGACAGATGTGGAAAGGGACAGAGAAATAGAGACAGACAAGGAAAGAGACAGAGACAGCCAGACAGGAAAAGAGACAGACAGGAAAAGACACAGACAAAGAGACGGGGAGACAGACGGGGAAAGAGACAGACCTACCTAGAAAGAGACAGATGGGGAAAGAAACAGAGAGATAGAGACAGACAAAAAAAAAGAGACAGACAGAGACAGGCAGACGGGGAAAGAGACAGAGGGGGAAAGAGACAGAGGGGGAAAGAGACAGAGGGGGAAAGAGACAGACGGGGAAAGAGACAGACAGGAAAAAGACAGACTGGGAAAGAGACAGACGGAGAAAGAGACAGACGGAGAAAGAGACAGACGGAGACAGACGGGGAAAGAGACAGATGGGGAAAGAGACAGACGGAGCACATTACTTGGCCAATTTAGTTAAATCTGTGTGGAATATCAGTGGAGTTGAAATATATGTTGTGAAATGCTTCTACATTATTAGCTTAGCTTTTGCCTTTTAATAATTACATTTCTATTTGTTTTGTGGTTTTTGTGTGCAGAATAAATTTTTGTTAATACAATCTATTTTGTTAACAACAGTTATTAACCCGGGCGAAGCCAGGTGGTACAGCTAGTATTCTATAATATCACCTCTCTGTTTCTTAGGAGGAGGGACTGACCTCTGCAAGGTAATGGATCAATTCACTGTAACCTAAATTACTAGTTTGATTCTGTCTTATTTAGAAAATCTAATCCCCTTGAGGATTTATGAAGAACATATTTCCAGAACTGTATTGACTTTGCCGGTTAAAATCATATTTCAGATATATTTTGCAGGGTGTTCATCACATAGAGGCATTAGAGACTTGTGATCAAACCCAGACAGATTGTTTTGATTTTGCTGATAATAACATAGGAAGGCAACATGAATCACTATGAGAAAGACCACGTTTGACACTTCAAAGCTCCTGGAAATTAACATTGTCTCACAGGCACACAGCCATAAGTACAATTAAAAGACTCACGCTGTCTGATGTTCAAATAAAAAATAAACTTGATGCAATTGATGAATATATTTAACGTCTGCACAACAGAATTAAAACCCAATTCTAAACATTAACACTTGGCTTACAATTACTTGCCAAGAAGGGTAAACTTGTGATTGAAGAGCATTTACCACTTAAATAAGTAACTTGTAAATAAGCCTTTTCGATGTTATAAAAGTGGATTCTCGCTGTGTTTATGACATGTGCCATTTTTTAGTGTTTTTTTTTGTGTGTTTGAATGAGTTGGTAACTCTATTCACTCATTTCTTACTCATATCTAATTGTGATAAACACCAAGGCCATCATTAGAACTTCTATTAAAATTGTCAGGGTCACACAATATTTTCAATACTGAATACAAAAAATCTGAAACTGCAAATAGTTTCTTCATGGAGAAAGAGAGCAGGGTCTCAAATGCCACCTTCTTATTTGTTTCCCAAGGGAGCATTAAATGGTGATTAAGTGTATGGGCACAGAGTTTTTGATAAGTTTTTGGAGAAAGTCTGCTTGTTTCAAAATGCATGAAAATAATACTTAAGAGACTCCCATTCATTTTGATTGTAAAACCACTTTGTTGCCCCTTTGTTCAGTGTTTTTTGAGCATTTTTTACCACTTCAAGTTTTGAAAAACACCTAATTGGAAGAAGAGGCCAGGACGATAGCTCCATGGTTAGCACTGCTGCATTGAAGCACTGGGTCCTGGGTTCAGTTTGGTGGCTTCGTGGTCAACACTGTTACATTGCAGCATTGGATCCTGGGTTCAGAGCAGTGGTTCAGTGGTTAGCACTATTGCGTTGCTGCACTGGGTCCTAGGTTCAGCATTGTGGCTGTGTCGTTAGCACTGTTGCATTGCAGCACTGGGTCCTGAATTCAGAGCAGTGGCTCCATAGTTAGCACTGTTGCGTTGCAGCACTGGGTCCTGGGTTCACAGTGGTGGCTCCAAGTTTAGCACTGTTGCATTGCAGCACTGGCTCCTGGATTCAGAGCGGTGGCTCTATAGTTAGCACTGTTGCGTTGCAGCACTGGGTCCTGGGTTCACAGTCGTGGATCCAAGTTTAGCACTGTTGCATTGCAGTACTGGGTCTTGGATCCAGAGCGGTGTCTCCATAATTAGCACTGTTGCGTTGCAGCACTGGGTCTTGGGTACAGCAAGGTGGCTCAATGGTAACTACTGCTGCGTTGCAGTGCTGGGTCCTAGGATCAATGCCCTCCAATGACAAATCTTGAAAGATTGTTCTTCTTTCAAGTACTAGTTGGTGAAATCTGTTCCAATCTAGGCACTGTTCAGTCGAAAGGAGGAAATTCTGCTTCAGGAATTTAAAACCTCTGCCAAAAAGTGATTTCCACTAGAAAACTCTTTTTTTTTTTAACTCTTCATAAAAACTCAGCATGTCCATACTGTGAGGGAGTGATCACACCCTATGTCGTGAGAACAAAATGTTTTTGAAGAAGATTTTAGAGCATTTCCACCCCAAAAACTCAGCAAAAAGACTCAGTGTTAGCCTCAGGTTGCCATGGCAGCGAGTGGGCCCTCGTGATCACGTCACTGGGATCTCGATTGAGTGGGAGAAGAAGCCACCTAAATGCTGACATTTCTATTGATTGCAGAGTTTAGTGGGTTAAACAGCTAGGGGCAGCACAGGGAACCTCCCTAACTGTGACAGACAGATCCCAGCTATAACTTACGCCGAGTTCCTGGAGTCAATCGTGAGGGACACCGTGATCTCCATAATGTACATTTACATAATTTTGTGGGAACCTCTTCCTATTCATGACGTAAATATACATCAAAATGTTGTGAAGTGGTTAAGGCAACAATCACAAGATCAGCATTTTCTACGTTTTTAACGCTGTAGAATTTCTGTACCTTAGTTTACTTGCATTTTTTAGTTACAATCTGCGAGTTTCTAGCATTTTTGACGCTGCATGTTTTGTCTCTGTTTGCTCTATAATAAAGCTGCTTTGTTTTTGAAAGTTCCTTGTATTGACATTCTTACATGTGGATAACATGCGTTATTAATGTCTTTCCACGGCAGAAATGCAATAAAAATGTGTGTTTTTAGCTGCGGATTTTCTGTATCTAATGCAAGTCTATAGGGAAAACTTGCACAGAAATCTCAGCATACCTGGAAGATAAACTGACACGCTGTGGATTGGAAACAAATTGTACAAACCCCATACAATTTGCTTATACTGTAAAACGCTGTGTCAAAACCACAAGTAAATATTTCAGGCTTTCAAAAAGGACAAGTTGGAGAAAATAAAGTGGATGTCACTTCTTTGAAATGGTTCCTAAAAGAAAATGCTCCAAACAAGCCACTGTACAATTATTAGGCTGCAAAATATGCTTCAAGGAAAAAACTATGGAAAAACACTTGAAAAAATGTTCAAAATAACTGATGGAAATGACTGTGTAAACACAAAGCTCTTCTAAAAAAACTTCCCATGGCCATGTGCACACTAGAAAGTGACTTTTTCTCAAGGAAATTCCTGACCCTCTTAAAGAATCCCACACCTGCGGTAAAAAAAACGTACCAAAACTGCAACGAAATCCGGTTTTGCCTCGGTTTGCTGCGGATTTGCCGCAGGTTGGTCCCTGCGGATTTTTACCATTATCAATGGCAAAAGTCGCAGGTACCTGCGGAAAAGAACTGACATGCACATTCTGCATCGGAAATTCCGCGGGTATATCTGCAGGTATAGAAAAAACTCAGTGTGCGCACAGCATTTTTTTATACCCATAGGTTTTGCTGGGGAATGACTGCAGAACTGTTAGACACATTTTCCGCAGCAAACCCGCTGCAAATCCGCGGTAAAATCCACGGTAAATCTGCAGCGTGCGCACATTGCCTAAAGCGCAGAATTTCCTGATGTGGTTTCCACTAGTAGCTTTTTGACCCAATTTAGGATATCCAGTTTTTTTAGAAGCAGGGACTGAGAGAAAACCCTACAAATTCTCATCATGATCTAACAAATCTGGAGTTTCTGCTGTGAAAAATTGCAGAAAAATGCTTGTGGACATAGCCTAATTTCTATGGCAAATCCACTTTTCATATCAGGAGATTTTGAGCTTTTTTTTCCTGGAGAGGTTTTGTAAAACTCCTGGGAGAAAGTGCATGTCATTTCTTGGAAAGAAATATTGATGGAAACCTCTCCAAAATAGACACCTTCTAATCAACAGGCTGTAAAAAAAAATCAGTTAAGAGTATGTCCACGTCTTTTTCAGGCATGTGTGGTCTATATCCCACCTGAAAAAGTGCTAAATAAGTGCAAAAAAGAATAAACTTATGCATTTATTTTTAAAAAACGGTTGGCTGAGCATATGGTGGATAAAAGACTGACCATTCTTTAAGCAGCTTCTGCTTGGAGACCACTCACTACTCTGCACAATTAGAAAAAAAAACAAATGGCCAAGACATCACAAAGAGCGTTCATGGAACAATTAAAAATGTACAAAAAAGAGGCTTCAGGAAGAAAACCGTTGGTGTGCTCTGAATTGCCTTGCTCCTGTAAAAGTCATCGAATTCCCACACATCTAAAAGACGTTGTAGGCACATGCCCTTGGTAAAATTCCCCAAACTCTTCAAAATACCTTCAGAAAAAGAAAAACTACTCCAAAACTAAGGATATGTACACAAGTGCCTGAAAAAGACGTTGTGTGCACATACCCTTGCGGTTTTTGAACTCCTGAAAAAACGTCTGTGTGAACATACCCAAACAATGCGGCAGGAGGGATGTTACCTGCGATGTAGAAATTACATCACAATCTAACCCCATGACCACGTGACAGCAGTTGTATGTATAGGACATAATTCTGGCAGCACTCTACAAATGTCAGCTCAGAAGTAGGGCTGATAGAATCTGCCAAAATCCGGACCAACGGATCCCTGCCAGATTGAACAAAAAAACTCTGGATCTGCTACGGATTCTGGTTCCTATATAAGTCTATGGGGACCAGAATCCAGAGATTAAAAATGGTGGTGGAAAGGATAGGGGGGCAGGAGTGCGAATGGTATACTCACCCGAGGCTATGTCATTGCAGCAAACTCCTTCCGGGTCACGCTTTTTCCTCCGGAGCAGACAATTCAATATTCAATGTTTTGCCCACCCACCGGCGCGTGTAATTGGTTGCAGTTAGACGCACCCCCACCCTGAGTGGCAGCATGGCAGCTGACTGCAACCAATCACAGGCGGCAGGACGGCCGGTGGGTGGTGAAAGCAGTGCAAGTGTCTGCGGGTCAGTATGGTGAATGTGTTTCACAAACACATGTACGTTCCTGTCAGAAGAGTGCAGCTGTGCCGGTGATGCACTGTCAGACTCGTACAAGTCTGACATGACATCAGCTGGCACAGCCTGCGCTCTCTGAACATGAGTGTGCATGTACCTAGAAACACATGCACGCTCCTATCAGAAGTGTGCGTTGCTGTGCCGGTGATGAGCTGTCAGGCTCGTATAAGTCTGACATGACATTAGCTGGCACAGCCTGCGCTCTCTGAACATGAGTGTGCATGTACCTAGAAACACGTACACGCTCCTATCAGAAGTGTGCGTTGCTGTGCCGGTGATGAGCTGTCAGGCTCGTACAAGTCTGACATGACATCAGCCGGCACAGCCTGTGCTCTCTGAACATGAGCGTGCATACACAGAGAAACACATGCACACTCCTGTGCGGTGATGCGCTGTCAGACTCGTACAAGTCTGACATGATATCAGCCTGCACAGCCTGTGCTCTCTGAGCATGAGCGTGCATGTACACAGAAACACATGAATGCTCCTGTCAGAAGTGTGCGGCTGTGCCGGTGATGCGCTGTCAGACTCGTACAAGTCTGACATGATATCAGCCTGCACAGCCTGTGCTCTCTGAGCATGAGCGTGCATGTACACAGAAACACATGAATGCTCCTGTCAGAAGTGTGCGCGGCATTTTTTTTTTTTTATTATTATTTAAATAAATAATTTAAAAAAAAAATGACGTGCGGTCCCCCCTAATTTTGATACTCAGCCATGATAAAGCTGGCTGGGGGCTGGTATTCTCAGCCTACAGCCACTTGGTATTGCTGCATCTATTAGATGTGAGAATCTCGATGCAATACCGACTCTTCTCGATTGCCTGGTGCGGTGGCAATCGGGGTAATAAGGGGTTAATAGTGGCACACAGCTGCTACTAAGCCCTTGGTTATTTATGGCACAGGTGTCTATGAGACACCCCCATTATTAACCTGTAAGTGTAAGTAAATAAACAAACACAGAGAAAAATTCTTTATTTGGAATAAAATACAAACACACACCCTCCTTCACCACTTTATTAATCCCCAACACCCTGCAGCTCCAGCATAATCCACACGAGCTCCCACGCCGCTTTAGCTCTGCTACATCCGAATATCATAGAGAGAGGCCATAGAGAACAACCACTTACTGTGAGCTCCAGAGAATGAGTGAGCTGCGCAATGAGCGGTGACGTCACTCAGGTCATTTGAGGTCACAGCTGGAGGTTCCCATGATCCTTCACCGTTGATCGCAGGTAACCTGACCTTAGGTGGAGGTCACTGAGTTCACAGACCTGCATCTCCTAGCAGAAACTCGCAGGTTTTTTTGACCAAGAGATGCAGATTTGGTGCTGAAATTTTTACACCATATTCCTGCACTCAATCTACACATACTGGCAAAAAACCGAGTTTTTTTTACGCAATTTTTTTTGCCGCTGTTTTTGCTGTGATACTTGCCACGTTTTTTTGCTAGGAGGTGCACATTTGGTGCTGAGATCACCTGCACCAGATTTCAACACCAAATTTCCATCCCCTGGCAAAAATAAAATATTATTTTTTTAATTTTTGGGCCAAGTGATGCAAATTTTATGCTGACATTTTTACACCACATTAGGCCTCTGCCACACTCACGTGAAATTCACGCACGTGCCGAGAGACACGTATTTCACCTGCGTGTTGCGTGCAGGTAAGTACGTATCTCTGGTACGTGCGGGCCACGTGTGTTCTACGTGTGCTATCCGCGATAGCACACGTAGAACCGGTAATTTACATACTCACCTGGTCCTTCCTGCTGTCTGTGGTGCTGTTCTTCGGCTCCAGCCCTCCCGTCTCTCCGCTGCTGCTGCTGCCAGGCAGTGAAGTGAATATTAAATGAGAATAATGAGCGGCGGTCGGCAGCAAGAGGCAGCAGCGGCAGAGACAGGAGGGCTGGAGAAGGTGAGTTAATGTTTTGGGTTATTTTCACTGACACGTGTGTTTTCTCCGGCGCGTGTCACACGGGACTACATCCATACTACACCCGTGTGGTACGGATGCGGGCCGTGTGACACCCGTGCTGCCGAAAAAACACTGACATGTCAGCGCTTTGAAAAACGCACACACGTACAAACGCACACGAACACACGTTCCGTGTGGTTTTACGTGAGTGTGCCTGCTACAATAGGGTAGCATTGCTTAACGTGTCTCCGTGCCGCCGGTACGTGTAAAAAATGACAAACACGTGCCGGCGGCACAGATGTGTGTCGCAGGCCTTATTCCTACATCCAATCTACACCTCCTCGCAAAAAAAAAAAAAAAAAGCGTTTTTGACGCTTTTTTGTGCCACGGTTTTTGCCGCTGTTTTTGCTGCGATTTTTGCCATGCTTTTTTGCCAGGAGGTGCCCATTTGGTGCTGAAATCATCTGCACCAGATTTCAGCACCAAATTTCCACCTCCTGGCAAAAATAAAATTTTATTTTTTTTTTATTTTTGGGCCAAGGGATGCAAATTTGATGCTGAACTTTTTACACCATCTTCCTGCATCTAATCTACACCTCCTGGCAAAAATCTTTTTTAAAGCATTTTTTTATACAATTTTTGCCGCAGTTTTTGCCGTTGTTTTTGTTGCGATTTTTGCTGCGGTTTTGTGCCAGGAGGTGCACATGTGGTGCTGAAATCGTCTGCACCAGACTTCAGCACCAATTTGCAATTTTTTTTTTTACCAGGAGGTGTAGATTGGGTGCTGGAATCTGGTGTAAAAATGTAATAATCACCAAATTTACATCTCTTGGCCCAAAAATGAAAAAAAAAAGCCCTGTGCTTATCTTGGCTGTGTAGCAAAAGAAGAGGAACCGCATGCCGCTTTTCTTTTGTTAACTAATTGAAAAAAAAAATGATGTGCGGTCCCCCCAAATTTTGATACCCAGCCATGATAAAACCGGCTGGGGGCTGGTATTCCACCCCACAGCTGCCCAGTATTGCCGCATCTATTAGATGTGACAATGCCGGTGCAATACCGGCTCTTCTCGATTACCCTGGTGCGGTGGCAATCAGGGTAATAAAGGCTTAATAGCAGCACACAGCTGCTATTAAACCCTAGATTAGTGATGGCACAGGTGTCTATGAGATACCTGCATCACACTAACCTGTAAATGAAAGTAAATAAACACAGACACAAAGAAAAAATCCTTTATTTGGAATAAAATACAAAACACACACCCTCCTTCACCTCTTCATAAACCCTCAACACCCAGCAGCTCCAGCGTAATTCACATGAGGCCCCACGCCGCTTTAGCTCTGCTACATAGCCAGCAGCCATAGAGCACGACCGCTGCCTGTGCAGACAAAGACAGCTGTGATGAACTGCACGACAGGCAGATACTGTCACAGGCTGGAGGCGCGGTCTGCCTGCAACCAATCACAGACGAGAGGACGGCCGGTGGGCGAGGAAAACACGGAAAGCTGTGTATATATGAATCACAGTACAGGAAGTGAATGCGCGACCAGGAAGCAATGTGCCGCCATGACACCGAGTCTCGGTAAGTATGAAACTCTCATTTATTTATGGTTATCTTTATTTTTCAATTATTTTCGCCAGTGCCGGATCCTGATCGTGCACCCGGAAATCTTTGAAACTGCGCGGATCCGTAGTTTTACAATCCGGATCCGCTCAGCTCTAATCAGAAGTATTGGAATAGGGGGATGATTTATTAGATTAATTTTTTGATGGGTCTCAGATGAGTCTTTTATCTTACGCCATTTCCCCATCTTGTTGTTTTTCTCAGTTTAAGCATATGAAAATATAAAATATAATGTTGATTACTGAGTACAGGTCTATGTGTTTTTTTTAATCTGTCAGCAGGTTGTTGCTACCTCATCTGAGAGCAGCATAGTGTAAGAAAAGTAATTCTGATTCCAGTGATGTGTCACTTAGTTTACTGGGTGCAGCAGTTGTGCCGCTATCAGAGTTCTTAGATATAGCATACAGCAGAGCTTAGAAAATTAACCCCGCCAGCATCACAGCTTTCTGTGTACATTGTATATTGACAGTGATCTGCTTATCAGAGAAGGGGATGGGGTAGTACCAGGTCCCACACAGGCAGCAAGTCCTGTAGTGATAATCTGCTGCTTAGATAACACTTATTGTTATTGAAACAGCACACAGCCTAATAAGTGACACAACTATGAAATCAGTGTCTCAATGTCACTACCTCATGCTGATCTCAGATTACATATCAAAAATCTGCTGACATATTCTCTTTGAAACCTATACCAGATGGTTGCGATGTGGCCAAACTTTAGCGTCTGTACTATGGATACAACTCTAAAGGGGGCTTTATACGGTAGCGATATCGCTAGCAATTTCTAGGGATATCGAGCGTGTAAGTACCCGCCCTCATCGCGCATGCGATTGTTTGTGATCGCTGCCGTAGCGAACATTATCGCTACGGCAGCGTCACACGTACTTACCTGGTCGGCGGCGGCGCTGTGACTGCCGAACAATCTCTCCTTCAAGGGGGAGGGACGTTCGGCATCACAGCGACGTCACCGCAACGTCACTAAGCGGCCGGCCAATCAAAGAGGAGGGGCGGAGATGAGTGGGACGAACATCCCGCCCACCTTCTTCCTTCCTCATTGGGGCAGGCGGCTGGTAAGGAGACGTTCCTCGCTCCTGCGGTGTTACACACAGCGATGTGTGCTGCCGCATGAGCGATGAACAACATGGATAAACAACCCTTACCGATTTTTGAGTTTGGGACGACCTCTCCATGGTGAACGATTTTCACCATTTTTGAGGTTGCTTAAGGTCGCAGGTCAGTGTCACATGCTGCGATATCGTTAATGACGCCGGATGTGCGTCACTAACAACGTGACCCCAACGATAAAACATTAACAATATCGTAGCATGTAAAGCCCCCTTTAGACCCCTCTATTCGGTAAATCTGTGGGTGATGGAGGGAGGGGATGTTGTGCCTCATCTGTCAGTTGTGAAACAGGTAAATGGATTAGCATAGACTTGGTGCCAAGTCACAATATTTTTCTCTACTACATATGATTCCAGCGGATAAGGTAATAGATGTACTTTGTGACGGTTATCATTTCTTACTTGTTTTCATTGCTTGCATCATAGCGAGGCATAGGATCATAGTCATTGCCATTGATATCAGTGCTTGCCAAAGGATCCTACATCCAAAAAAAGAAAAAGTATGAATAAGTCATGGGATCATTATTCAGCTGTCATCTCACGTGGCTCATACATATATAATAAGGCTCCACTGGGCATGTAATTAGGTTAGCCACTGTCCCTGTGCAGTAATGACAATTCCATGTCTTGGCTTGTAGGTGATTATATACAGAAGATAAGGATGATATAGTTAGTTCCTGTGAAATGTAATCTATGAAAGAAATATATGAACAGGATTCTAATTCAGTTTCTGCATCATTTGGTAGAGTACAACTAAAATATATATCCTTTGTGTAAAGCCTGCTTTACATGTTACGATTCTGCATACGATATCATATGCGATCGTAACCGCCCCCATCGTATGTGCGTCATGTTCAATTTTGTTGAATGTGCCGCACAAACGATTAACCCCTGTCACGCGTACTTACCCGTCCATACGACCTCGATGTGGGCGGCGAACGTCTACTTCCTGGAGTGGGAGGGATGTTCGGTGTCACATCGACGTCACGCGGCAGCCGGGCAATAGAAGCGGAGGGGAGGAGCTGAGCGGGACGTAAACATCCCGCCCACCTCCTTCCTTCCGCATTGCCGACGGGAGCCGCAGGACGCAGGTAAGATCTGTTCATCGTTCCCGGGGTGTCACACACTGCGATGTGTTCTACCCCGGGTACAATGAACAACCTGACGTTCAATTCATGAGGAATGAACGACGTGCATGCGATGAACGTTTTACCGTTCAATCGCAATCGCACGTAGCTGTTACACACTGCAATGTACCTTACGATGCCGGATGTGCGTCACTTACGACGTGACCCCGCCGACACATTGTAAGATACATTGCAGCGTGTAAAGCAGGCTTTAGTGTCCTGTGTGCATCGTACTTTACCTCCATAGTTCTCACAAGACTACGATAAAAGGCATGCCATAATTGTCCTACAGTACGTTGCATGAATAACAATGGGACAATCGTCATATGGTCAGCATCAGATAACTGCTGTGGATTGTTTGAGAGATACACGTCGGATCTGCTGTGTGAACATAATCTGAATCAGCCCACAGATATGAGGATCTTACAAATGTCGATGTCAATCTAATGGGAGAGGCCGCTGGAGTCAGGGGGAAAAAGAGAGCAGTTCTGCACTATTATTTCCAATAGAGAAGGCATAACATCTATTTTCAGCCAAGCTAAGCCTTTATGTTAATAGCAGAATCAAAGTGATAGGTATCTAAAGTCTATGGCCAGTGTATCACTGTGATATATTCCTGGCACATCGATCCATTCTGACTTATCAGGCTGAGCAGACATGGCGTGTCACTTACAGTCTTCAGTAAATTTTGCTACATATTTTCCAGTTCTAGTTAGTCAGTGATAGCTCCTGGATGATTCTTCTATGTTTTCTCCATTTTACCTAATCTAGATTTAACCATAATTTCTGTACAAGGTATTTTTCATCCCGCCACATAAGCAGCTTGTGAAAATAACTTGTAGTAATAAAAGTTGAATGAGAATATATTTTATAAGATTTATAACAGTTCCATAGATGGATGCACTTTGCCATTGCTGTAGCAACAAATTATCAGGATATGTATTTAGTGGACATACCAATACGAAGCACAAGATAGGCGTCTTAGGACCCTGAACCTTGTGATCAACTTCTCCTGGCTCTTAGGGTATGTCCGCACGCTGCGTTCTTGAGTTGACAAAAAAATGCACCCTCTGGTAGACTTGACAACGAAAAACACTGCTTTTGACAAAAAAACGTGGTAAAAAGCATGCGTTTTTTTATTCATTTTTGATGCGTTTTCAATGCAAAGGAGAAATAAAATATGTTAGGATAGGATAATTGATAGCTAGAATAGATAGACAGAAAAAATACATGGAAAGAATAGATAGATAGAAAGAACATAAATGAGGGGCTGCTGATAAGTCTTTGGCTTTACCCAGAAAGAAACGTGATAGAATGATGAAACTCTGCATTTATTCCACATACTCTTCACTGATGTCAATACACTTCTTACATCGGTATTCAAAGTTCTGTAAGCATAGCAAAAAGAAGAAATTCGGTTGTGCCTCAAACCAGGCATCCATAGCAGCCATGGTATCGGAAATAGTGTGAAATTTGGTACCCTTGAGGTGTTTCTTCAGGTTTGGAACTAGATGATAGTTGGAGGAATCTAGATCTGGTGAATAAGGTGAGTGGTCAACCAGCTGCAAGCCCAGCTCTGTCAGTTTTGGTCGCTTGTGCAGTGTGAGCGGAGGTGTTGTCTTGCAGGAACAAGATTCCTTTGGACAGCTTGCCGCGCCTTTTGGCCTTCAGAGATGTCTTCGATTGGTCCAAAAGTTCAATGTAATACCTTGCATTGATGGTAGAACCCTTTTGAAGGTAGTTCACTAGCAGCATGCTTTCCTTATTCCATAACACAGACGCTATCACCTTAGTGGCTGATTTTTGCACCCTGAACTTCTTTGGAAAAAAAGGAGAACCACTGTGCCTCCCCTCTTTTGACTGCTCCTTGTTTCCAGGGTCATATAAATAAATCCAGGTGTTATCCATAGTGACCAGTCGATCCAAGAAGTTCTTATCAGTCCTGAAATGCTGACAAATGGACGTGTCAAACATTTGGGGACCCTTTTGCAGATAGCTTCTTCATGTCCAAGTGTTCATGGATAATAATACAAACACGTTCACGGGAAAAACCCAAGATGTCTGCTATTGCTTTAGCTGAAGTTCATTGATTCTCCAGTATGAGGTTGTGCACAGCATCGACGATCTCCGGAACAACAACCACTCTCACTCGTCCAGGATGTTCCTCCTCATTGGTGCTGAAGTGGCTCGTTTTAAATTTGGCAACCTAGTACTTACCTGTGGAAAGTGAAGGGCATTGATCCCCCAATGTCTGCGACATATCACCATGAATATCCTTTGCGGACTTGCAGAAACAAGAATTTTATCACTCTTGTGCTCTGTTGCTATGAATATCGCATTAGACTCTGCCATTTTGTTTTCCTGCATGAGTAGAACACTGTTGCCATAAGCAACAAACACAATATTTTGAAAACATATGTTAGACACATAATTCTTTCATGTAATGTATCATTCATTACCATAGAAAAAAAAAAAAGATCACAAAGCCAAAGACTTATCAGCAGCCCCTCGTAGAATAGAAAGAACATATAGAATAGATAATAAGAAAGAAAATATAGAATAGATAGAAAGAAATAACAGAATAGCTTGATAGAGGGATAACTAGCTTGGCCAGCTGTTTGGTTTTTTTTTTATTTTTTTTGGGTAAAAAATGACAAGGGGTCCCCCCCATTTTTCATATCCAGCACAGGAACAGCAGCAGTTGCAGGCTGCAACCCTCGCTGTTTGCTGTACCTTGGCTTGTTATGAAAAATAGGATCCCATGCTTTTTTTTTTTTAATTATTTGATTTAAAAAAAAATAAAAAAAAAATGATGTGGGGTCCCCCTATTTTTCTAAAACTAGCCAAGGTGCAGCAAACAACTGGGGCTAATATTATTAGGTTGGGAAGGCCCATCGTTCTTTGGCCCTTTGCAGCCTAACAGTAGCAGCCCACAGCCGCCCCAAAAGTGCCGCATCCATAAGATGCGCCAATTTTGGCACTGGACCTGGTTCTTCCCGTTGCCCTGGTGCGGTGGCAATCGGGGTAATAAGAAGTTAATGGCAGCCCACGGCAGCCACTAAGTCTTAGATTAGTGATGGCAGTCGTCTATGAGATCCCGCCCCCATCAGTAATCTGTAAGTAAAAGTAAATAAACATACACCCCCAAAATCCTTTATTTGGAAAAAAAAAACCCTCTTTCACCACTTTATTAACCCCTAAACACCCCTGCAGGTCTGAAGTAAGCCACATGAGGTCCCGCGGCGATTCAGCTCTGCTACATCCCTGGGGTCCTATGACAGAAGCACCGTAGAGCATGACTTCCCGCTGACAGCAGACAGAGACAGAGCTGCATAATGAGAATGAACTCGGGTGAACCTCTAATGTCAGTGCTGCAACACAGGCAGTAGTGAGGGGCCCGCAGCATGTTTACCTTGAGATCAGGTCAATTTACTGATTTATACATATATATATACCTAAATACAAAGGCCACAATTAACTGGACCTCGGCTGTTTGGCCGACAAACTCTCTTTAGGGCTCATGCGCACGTTGCGGGTTTTTTTTGCGTTTCTGCAGCGTTTTAAGCTGCAGCGTCATATTGTCAAAATTCATGCGTTCTGCTTCCCCAGCAAAGTCTATGAGAATCATGCAAAATCTGTGCGCACGATGCTTTTTTAAACGCAGCGTTTTGATTATCAAAAATTTGACAAAATCTCTGCATTTAAAAAAGCAGCACGTTAATTGTTTTGTCCGTTTTGGCAGCGTTCTACACCCATTGAAATCAATGAGTTGTAGAAAAACGCTACCAAAATGCTAAGCAGTGCGTTTGCACTGCATTTTGTTGTAATCCGCATGTTTATTTGACATAAGAAACGCAGGTCATTCGGTCTCTCTCTCTCTGTTGATGTCGGTCTCTCCCTCCCACACCCTCTCTCATACTCACCGATCCACGATCACTGGCGCGGCGCTGCATGGTGTTCACAGTGTGGCAGCTTCTCCTCTTTTGAAAATGCCAGCCGCTCATTATTCCCTCTCGTATTCCCTGCTTCCCCTGCTTACCGGCACCTATGATTGGTTGCAGTCAGACACGCCCCCACGCTGAGTGACAGCTGTCTCACTGCAACCAATCACAGCCGCCAGTAGGTGTGTCTATATCGAGCAGTAAAAAAACAAATAAATAATTAAAAAAAAACAACGTGCGGTCCCCCCAAATTTGGATACCAGCCAGGATAAAGCCACACGGATGAAGGCTGGTATGCTCAGGATAGGGAGCTCCCCGTTATGGGGAGCCCCTCAGCCTAACAATATCAGCCAGCAGACGCCCGGAATTTCCGCATCCATTAGATGCGACAGCCCCGGGACCCTACCCGGCTTATTCTGAATTGCTCTGGTGTGGTGGCAAACGAGGTAATAAGGAGTTAATGGCAGCAGCCCATAGCTGCCACTAAGTCCTAGGTTAATCATGGCAGGCGTCTCAAACTCCACCATAAACAGGAATATTCGGCATGACAGAACACAATTATCACATGCTGAAGTTTAATAGTTCGGATCCTCCTCTCCCCAACATAATCTGCCATGAGACAATTTGGGAAGCCCTCACACATACTAGACAGTCAGCTAATCCCACCAAAATTGGGGGTTTGAACGACTTTTATCTAATGTTTATAGGGCCTTAAGACTTATACAAGTATGTTTCTGGTTGAACTAATGACTGATGATGCGATAAAGTAAAGAAACAGTGTAATTATGTAGAAAATATAATAGGGCCTGATTCAGTATTGCATTTTCACCTTTTGTTGTTGCGTTAAGGTACCATCACACTAAGCAACATCACTAGCAACATGCAACATGCAACAGCTGCTTAGGCACGACTTTTGTGATGTAGCAGCGATGTTGCTAGTGATGTCGCTGTGTGTGACATCCAGCAACAACCTGGCCCCCGCTGTGAGGTCGCTGGTTGTTGCTGAATGTCCTGGACCATTTTTTAGTTGTTGCTCTCCCGCTGTGAAGCACACATCGCTGTGTGTGACAGCGACAGAGCAACAACTAAATGTGCAAGCTGCAGGAGTCGGCTTCTGCGGACGCAGGTAACCACGGTAAACAGCGGGTAGCCAAGAAGCCCTTACCTTGGTTTCCCGTTATTTTCCTTTCTTTACAAGCGTCCGCCACTTTCAGCTGTCAGTGCCGGCTCCCTGCTCCCTGCACACGTAGCCGGAGAACACATCGGGTAATTAACCCGATGTGTACTGTGGCTATGTGTGCAGGGAGCCGGTACTGACAGCGTGAGAGCGGCAGACGCTGGTAACGAAGGTAAATATCGGGTAACCAAGGGAAGGGCTTCTTGGTTACCCGATGTTTACCGTGGTTACCAGCATCCGCAGAAGCCGGCTCCCTGCTGCCTGCACATGTAGCAGAGTACACATCGGGTAATTAACCCGATGTGTACTGTGGCTAGATGTGCAGGGAGCCAGCGCTAAGCGGTGTGCGCTGGTAACCAAGGTAAATATCGGGTTGGTTACCAGATATTTACCTTAGTTACCAAGCGCAGCATCGCTTCCACGTGTAGCGAGGCTCCAGCGATCCCTGCCAGGTCAGGTTGCTGGTGGGATCGCTGGAGCGTCGCTTAGTGTGACATCTCACTAGCGACCTCCTAGCAACTTACCAGCGATCCCTATCAGGTTGTATCGTTGTTGGGATCGCTGGTAAGTTGTTTAGTGTGACTGGGCCTTTAAGTGTTTTGTGCTTTTTTTTCATCATATTTGTCTTTTGATAAGCATCTTTTCTGAAGTGTATTTTCTATGTTTTCGCCTGTGTTTTTCAATTAGGGTTTCCAGCTGTTGTCACCTAATT
The DNA here is from genome assembly GCF_048569485.1 of Anomaloglossus baeobatrachus. Taxonomy (NCBI): domain Eukaryota; kingdom Metazoa; phylum Chordata; class Amphibia; order Anura; family Aromobatidae; genus Anomaloglossus; species Anomaloglossus baeobatrachus. Next base: position 595,525,772 of record NC_134353.1, on the reverse strand, counting down.
CATTATTTACGACTTTTCGAAAAGTAACAAAATTTGTACTCTGGTCTTATCTCCAGGAGTGATTTTATGTACTACACGTATTGTGGCCCAATTTTTGCACCATTTTATGAAACGTGCAAAAAAAAGTTGCAAAAAAGGTTAAAGCAAAAAATAAAGAGCATTTCTTTTTACACTGCACACAATTTAGGAACCACATGTGCCATGTTGAAGAATGTAGCATAAAAAAACCTCAATAAATACCACAAAAAACTGATTGGAAACCCCCTCACGATCAGGGTGAATGTATTAACACTGTTTCTTGCTCTCAATCACATATAACATTAAATCCAGTATATCGTCTTCCTTTTATCCATATGGAAATATAAATACTGTACATACTAAACATTTCAGAAATATTAAAAATGCCATTAACTACAGTTTAAGTGGGTGATCCGAATACAACCAATTAGATATGTCTGGATAGATTTACAGAATTTAACAGCTTCCAAACTCCGTGAATTATTCTAATCCTGCATTCATATTTCCACAGTGTTTTGTAACCTGGAGTTGACACAGTTCATTTGCAAGTCAAGCCAAAATTGTTCCGTAATTGCTCACAATTTTCACTTCCCTGAGCTATTCCCATATGGATCTGAGCTCAAATGAAATAATTCTCCCTCATGTTAAAGCAGCATTCTCAATTACAAGGCAACTTTCTGGAGAAGTGCGTAGAGAACAGCTGACACATTTACTGCGGCCAACAGCTGCATAACTTCATAGGAAATCTCACAAGGGCAATCCATCCTGGATTCACTGAAGTAGAAGCCCTCTCATCAGGAATGATACCTGAGATTTGTTTTATTTTCTAACCTGTTGTGATTATATCATTAATTATTGCCGTTGGCAATTCACCAAGCATTCTACATGCTTAGATGTGGTGAAAAGAAAGAATTCTCTTCAGTCATAGTAATAATGAAGGTTGAAGTTGTTAACACCTAAAGAATTTGTAACAGTAAATTATTTCGCAGATGTGAAAAAACTCCAGAACTTCAAGCTTTAGAACTATAAGGCTATGTGCCCACGCTGCGGATTTACCGCGGATTTTGCCGCGGATTTGCCGCGGATTTACCGCGGATTTGCCGAAAATCTGCAGCAGCGGCACTTCCAAGCCATTTCAATGGCATTTTGGAAATGCTGTGTCCATGCTGCGGATTTTTCCGCTGCGGATTTGCCGCGGATTTTGATGCGGAAAAATCTGCAGCATGTCAATTGTTTGTTGCGGATTTTGGTGCGGATTTGGGTATAGAATGGGAAAAAAAAAAAAATCTGCATCAAAATCCGCGGATTTTCAGGCAGAAAAGTCCGCAGGTACATTCTACCGTGGACACATAGCCTTAATAGATAAAACTCTTTGTACCTAATGCCCAATGGTATCATTCTCTACCTCTATTGAGGACACTCATGAACCTGATCCCATGATGGCAGAATACAAAGCATTATGGTCTTAAATAATTCCTTAAAATGGCAATTATTTTCCCTCAATGACAATGTTTGATTCTACAGCCCTCATACACATTTAACAAATGTTCGCCAAACCCTCTGATATCGCCCGCTTCATCCAGTGACAGTATATAGTGTATGGGAGATTCGGACAACTTATTGTCAAGAAAATTATCAATCCAGCATAGACTGCTGATCGTATTGTTTCACAAAACTAGGCCACCACCAGACATATTCTTACAGAGAGAACGCAGGAGCGCTCAGCCAAACAAGTGCTCCTATCTATGGGGAGAGCCAGCTGAAATAGCAGCAGGCCAAATGATAAGCTGAACCATCTAACCATCTTTTGTCCAACAGCCATCTAACATCTTTTGGTGACATTATGACTGCAAAGCTGGAGTACCTCAGGAGGGTAGACCTAATGTGTAATAAGCCTGAGGTCATCCTCCTAACTCCTAGATTGGATTGAATATAAAGGAGTAGAGGTAAACTTTAATAAAAAAAAAGTCTGATAATCAACTTATGTTGTAGACTATGGAGGGGCTGGCCCATCAGAAGATCAAAGTACCCTTTGGAAGTCTGAGATAACGCTGTGATTCTCCACTTGTAGATTTGGTCCTCTGTGGCAGTCAAACTTTACTGCTGTGGCTGGCATCCTTGGCCCAGCATCTCCATCTCCTCTACTCCAAATATAAGAAGACATGTACTTGTTCTGTATAGTTGGGCTGTGGACTAGCAGAGTAGTTTCCTCTGGTGGGCATGATACTGTTCGAGAACATAATATGTTTATATTTCATTGGCTGGTGATGATAGAGAAAAAAAGCTTTAATTGCTAAAGTATACAGAGGAGGTCTTCTTCATGATAACCACTTCTGATAACTTTGGAGACTTTCCAGGAGACTGCTCCAATATATGGGTCTGAATGTCTAAATTCCCACAACACAACCTGCATCTGTAGCTTCTATGATCTAAACTAATGTAGATATAAACACAAACATTATTATGGTAGGACAAAGACCTACTTCCTCTACATCACTGCTTATGACAAGTAGATGGCACAGATTTGTATTACAAATATTCTGCAATGTGTTATCTGAGCAAAATCATATTTATGAACTTACATAATTCTGCATCAGGTCGGGATGATTTCTTTCAATGCCGTCGTCTAGAATAGTCACTACCACATTTTTTCCAGTGTATCCTCGTTTCCAGGCTCCTACGATGTTCATGTCTGATTGACAGTGGTGGGCATTCTCGCTGCAGTGCTGCGGGGAAAACATGAACAGCTTGTCACAATATTACCGGCTACACCTCAGACTGCAAACATATTATTTCAGTTCACAATAGAATCTATTCTTATTTTAGAGCATTACATATATATCTTACAGAGCAAATTAGAAATTGCAGAATGGGATGGTAATTACACAGATAAAAAATAAGGTGTATCTTTTGTGTAATGAAATCTGTGGGCTGCATCCAAAAACATAGAAGCTTTTTACATATCTGGCTTTTACTCAAGATTAGATTTAGCACAATGGATGAAGACAAACAATAATGTACTATAGTAATGCAAAAAATATAAAACGTGTTACATTTTTTTGTATTAACTTTGACTTCAACAGAGTAAAAGCCATTGCTCCTTAAGCCGGCCATTCACATTGGTTGGATGGTGGCCAAATGATGTTTCGCCGTATCTCCCATACACAGAAACAATAGCTCGCCTTTCTTTATGAAAAAGCCGACAGCTGACATGTCGACCAGCCACTTATATCTTGGAGAATAGTGCATTTGCAGTACGAAACTGGACAAACATGATAGACATCGCCTCTGACCATCAGTCGGCCGGCGCCCTAAGGTAGATTAAACCATGAGCTGAACCCTTCAATATTGGCATGTTCAGCCGACATTAGTCTCATGTGTATAGGACCTTGACTCTTGATCATGCTAAGCCTATTTGCTGTACTAGGAAATATGAAAAGGGATTGTCCTATTAACTCCTTTTAATTTTAAAGTTCTACCTTTAATTTTAAGAATACTGAAAATAATAAAAATATTGGAATAGGAAATACAGTTATGGTCAAAAATGTTGGCAACCTTGAAATTGTGCCAGAAAATGAAGCATTTTTCCCAGAAAATTATTGCAATTACACGTTTTGCTATACACATGTTTATGTCACTTGTGCCTGATGTTTAATTATTTTGTGCATATTGGAACAACACAGAAAACTGGGAAAAAAAAAGTCAAATTAGACATATTTTCACACAAAACTCCAAAAATGGTCAGGACAAAATTGTTGGCCTCCTCAACTTAATGTTTACACACCCTTTAGAATAAATAACTGCAATCGCAGCCTATAACGATCAGCAAGCTTTTTACACTTCTCAACTGACTTTTGGACTACTCTTATTTTGGAAACTGCCCCAGGTCTCTCATATTTGATGCCTTTTCCCAACAGCAATTTTAAAGGGAACCAAAGATCAGGATTTTCGTATATAAGTTGGTGCCAGTACTGCACTGGATTTATCAGGCACAGGCTGTACATACCATTAGTGGGCAGCTCGGATGTTTAGGCTTTGAAATCCAAGTTTCTGAAGTTTAAAAATTCATCATCTTTTGGACTGACAATTGCACCTCTGCTGATAATATCCGGGCGGGCTTTGCACATGGATTACCGCCAACTCCCTCCCCAACCCGCCGCCTGTTCCTCCCTCTCTCTGGCTCTATTCAAATTTTCATATTCTGTAACATGGCGTTGGAGTTGGCGCCTGCGCATAGCGCTTATCTCCGGTGCCATGTTTCTGAAGCCTGCATTATCTAGTCTTGTGCCTGAGAGGGCGGCGCATGCGCCCTCGCTTCTTCAGATCTCGAAGTGACCGTGGGAGCGCGCGCGGTCACAACAGGACTGGAGAACAGCTGATCTTACTGATTAGCTGCAGAAAACGTCTGCTACAATATCGTCTGCTGCAGCTAATTGGTAAGATCAGCTGTTCTCCAGTCCTGTTGTAACCGCACGAGATCCCGCGGTCACAACGAGATCTGAAGAAGTGAGGGCGCATGCGCCGCCCGCTCAGGCACAAGACTAGGTAATGCGGGCTTCAGAAACATGGCGCCGGAGATAAGCGCTATGCGCATGCGCCAACTCCATGTTACTGAATATAAAAATTTGCATAGAGCCAGAGAGAGGGAGGAACAGGTGGGGGGGTTGCGGCAAACCATGTACAGAACCCGCCCGGATATTATCAGCAGAGGTGCAACTGTCAGTCAAAAAGATGATGAATTTTTAAACTTCACAAACTTGGATTTCAAAGCCTAAACATCCGAGCTGCTCGTTAATGGTATGTACAGACTGTGCCTAATAGTGCCAGTACTGCACTGGCTTTATCTAAAGCGGGTTTTACATGCTGCAATATATCTAACGATGTGTCGGCGGGGTCACGTCGTAAGTGACGCACATCCGGAATTGTTAGTGTTGTAGTAGCGTGTGAAACGTACGTGCGATTCCAATTGTACGCAAAAACGTTGATCGCAATTTTTTTTCTAAAAATTCAACGTTCGGTTGTTCAATGTTCCCGAGGCAGCACACATCGCTGTGTGTGACACCCCGGGAATGATGAACACCGCTTACCTGCGTTCCGCCAGCAATGCTGAAGGAAGGAGGTGGGCGGGATGTTTACGTCCCGCTCATCTCCGTCCCTCCGCTTCTATTGGCCGGTGGCTGTGTGACGTCACTGTGACGCCGAACGTCCTTCCCCATTCAGGAAGTGGATGTTCGCCGCCCACAGCGAGGTCGTATGGAAGGTAAGTGCATGTGACGGGGGTTACAGCATCGTGCGACATGGGCAACAAATTGCCCGTGCCGCACAAACGATTGGGGCGGGTGCGATCGCAAATGTGATCGCACGTTTAATTGAAACGTGTAAAGCAGGCTTTATATACAAAAATCCTGATGTTTGGCTCCCTTTAAGAACTCTTTACAGGTGTTCAATGGAATTTAGAGCCAGACTCATTGCTGCCACTTCAGAACTCTTCAGAGCTTTGTTTCCATCCATTTCTGGGTGTTTCTTGAACTATGTTTGGGTTCATTGTTCTGCTGGAAGACCCATGACTTAGGACGCAGACCCACTATTCTGACACTGGTCACTACATTGAGACACAAAATCCTTTGGTAAACTTCACATTTCATGGTGCCTTGCACACAATCAAGGCACCCATTGTCAGAGGCAGCAAAACAATCCCAAAACATCGTTGATTCTCTACTATATTAAAGTAGAATGATGTGCTCATCCACCATCCAGATTATCCTGCATTGCAATTTTTCATCAATATTTCTCTGCCATCCACATCCACAAATATTAGATACAGTGCCATGGGTTGTAAACTTCTTGACTATGTTGTGATCCTTGAACAAAAGAACATCAAGATCTCTAAAGATGCACTAGTAAACTTGAGATTGTTGATATTTTTCAACAATTTTGGCTCTTAAGTCCTCAGACAGCGGTCTTCTTCTTTTTCTGTTGTGCATGCAAAGTGTGGAACACACAATGCAATGACTGAGTAATCTTCTCCCCTTTTTATTTGGTTTCAGGTGTGGTTTTTTTGAAACACACCTATTACTTGCCACAGATGAGTTTTAATGAGCGTCACATGCTTGAAACAAAGTTATTTACCCACAATTTTGGAAAGTGGCAACAATTTTGTCAGGACCAATTTTGGAAAGTGGCAACAATTTTCTCAGGACCATTTTTGGACTTTTGTGAGAAATTATGTCCAATTTGCCCTTTTTAACTTTTTTTTTTTCTGCATTGTTTCAATACACACAAAGACAATAAATATGTGTATAACAAAATGTATAATTGCAATAATTTTCTGGAAGAAATACTTCATTTTCTAGAACAATTTCAAGGGTGCTAACACTTTAGGTAATAACTGTAAATTAGAAAAGCTTTCCTATAAAGTAAATACAGTAGCCTTATAACTATGCGGTACAAACACAGATACATAGAAATTGAAGTGTTTCCGCTATAAATCTGGGTTGAAAGAGGTGATTTAAGTGTCTGACATAAATGTCTTTGACATAGCTAGTTGTATGTAATGTTAGTGATTAGATACGGCTATCCTCATTCAGATGTAATAATTTTACTAGTACTGTGCAGCAGATTGTTAAATGTATTTACAATTGTTTTCATATGAAAATACTTTGAGAAGTAAAAAAATCACTTTTGCAAATGACATTGATTAAATAAAGTGGCATTATTTGTCCCCTATAGCCTCTTAGTTGCTCTGGCTAAAGGGGTTGTTCAGTGAAAACAAATGATCACCTATCCATATCACGAGTGATAATTAATTGATCGTTGGTCATCCAATCGTGGAGACCCATACTGATTAACAGAATGGAGCACTTTAAGGCCCCGTCACACTAAGCAACATCGCTAGCAACATCGCTGGTAACGAACAACTTTTGTGACGTTGCTAGCGATGTTGCTGTGTGTGACATCCAGCAACAACCTGGCCCCTGCTGTGAGGTCGTTGGTTGTTGCTGAATGTCCTGGGCCATTTTTTAGTTGTTGCTGTCCTGCTGTGAAGCACAGATCGCTGTGTGTGACAGCGAGACAGCAACAACTAATGTGCAGTGAGCAGGGAGCCAGCTTCTGCTGAGGCTGGTAACCAATGTAAACATCGGGTAACCAAGAAGCCCTGTCCTTGGTTACCCGATATTTACCTTTGATACCAGCCTCCCCCGCTCTCACTGTCAGTGCCGGCTCCTGCTCTGTGCACATGTAGCTGCAGCACACATCAGGTAATTAACCCGATGTGTGCTGTAACTAGGAGAGCAAGGAGCCAGCACTAAGCATTGTGCGCTGCTCCCTGCTCTGTGCACATTTAGCTGCAGCACACATCGGGTTAATTAACCTGATGTGTGCTATAACTAGGAGACTGGGGGCTGGTCACTGGTTGCTGGTGAGCTCACCAGCAACTCGTGTAGCCACGCTCCAGCGATCCCTGCCAGGTCAGGTTGCTGGTGGGATCGCTGGAGCGTCGCAGTGTGACAGCTCACCAGCAACCTCCTAGCAACTTACCAGCGATCCCTATCGTTGTTGGGATCGCTGGTAAGTTGCTTAGTGTGACTGGACTTTTAGTCTAAAGCGGGCTTTACACGCTACGATTTCGCTACAGCGATCTCGTTGGGGTCACGGATTTTGTGACGCACATCCAGCCGCTGTAGCGATCTCGTTGTGTTTGACTCCTAGGAGCGATTTTGGATCGTTGCAAAAACGTCCACAATCGCTCCTCGTTGACATGGGGGTCCATTCTCAATTATCGCTGCTGTCGCGTGGGCGAAGTTGATCCTCGTCCCTGTTGCAGCACACATCGCTACGTGTAACGCCGCAGGAACGAGGAACCTTTCCTTACCTGCCACACGCCAGCAATGAGGAAGGAAGGAGGTGGGCGGGATGTTTGTCCTGCTCATCTTCGCCCCTCCGCTTTGATTGGGCGGCCGCTTAGTGACGTCGCTGTGACGCCGAGCGAACCGCCCCCTTAGAAAGGAGGCGGTTCGCCAGTCACAGTGACGTCGCCGAGCAGGTAAGTACGTGTGACGCTGCCGTAGCGATAATGTTCGCTATGGCAGCAATCTTCACATATCGCCATAACGATAGGGGCAGGTGCTATCACGCTCGCCATCGCTAGCATCGTCAAGCGATGTCGCAGCGTGTAAAGCCACCCTAAGTTAGAATGGAGTGCGAAAGAGTATGCTTGCCTGCTGCTCCATTCATACTCTAAAGGGCTGCTGAGCACTATACTTTTACCAGCAGTTCCATAGAGAATGAACCTGCCTCTCCATTGTAATGGTGCACCATCAGAAATAAAAATACCCTGCTCTGCCTATTAGTGTGGGTCCCATTGATTAATAAGTTATCACCTATCTGATATTAACTTGTTTCTACTGGACAACCCCTTTAATTAATAATCCTTCAGTTTGTTTGTCCTAACAAAGAGTCTGCACTTCTTTTTTCCGTTTTTTACTGACCTTCTATCAGCTGATTTATGATCACATAAAAGTTCAGCTCTCCTATGATGTGGTTTGTGGCCATATATCAGCTGAGAAGAGACAAAGGAGCTACAAACGCCTGATTAAAAGAAGCTCACTGAAAGACTCTTAAGGGCACTTTACACGCTGTGATATCGCTATCGATATCACTAGCGAGCGTACCCGCCCCCGTCGGTTGTGCGTCATGGGCAAATCGCTGCCCCTGGCGCTCAACATCGCTAACACCCGTCACACATACTTACCTGCATAGCGACATCGTTGTTGTTGGCGAACTGCCTCCTTTCTAAGGGGGCGGTTCGTTCGGCGTCACAGCGACGTCACTAAGCGACCGCCCAATAGCAGAGGAGGGGCGGAGATGAGCCGGCTGAACATCACGCCCACCTCCTTCCTTCCTCATTGCGGGCGGCCACAGGTACGAGGTTGTTCCTTGTTCCTGCGGTGTCACACGTAGCGATGTGTGCTGCCGCAGGAATGATGAACAACCTGCGGCATAAACAACCAACGATATTATGAAAATGGACGACGTGACAACGATCAATGATTTTTGACGCTTTTGCGATCGGTGATTGTCACTCCTAGGTGTCACACGCAACGATATCGCTAACGACGCCGGATGTGCGTCACTAACGACGTGACCCCAACGATATCTCATTAACAATATCGTTGCATGTAAAGCACCCTTTAGTTAAAAGAGTTACCCCGGCTTGGGACAAAAGCCTGCATTCATGATTCCCAAATATTCACAGTGTGATCAGTTGGTCAGTCATCTGCTGGCATGTATGTGATTTGCCTACTTGCAGTCCCAAAAGCAAACATATCATTGCTGCAATCTATGCAGCCACACAGAGGCCCAAGAGGTAAGGGGGTCCATTTCTACCTCCACAGCAGGTGGAGTTGTGAATTCTGATGCGTTATTGGACTGTAGAGGGCCCAAATACTGTTCTTGCACAGGGGTACTTTTGTCTGTGTCTGCCTATGTGCAGTTACATGCCAAGTATACTTTTTCTTCTATTGAGAGAAGTTGAATAAGTGAAGTAAACTAGTCAGCAAGTGACACAACAGATGATATGACATCTGTGTGCTGCAGTAGAATTATTCATAATATACCTGGAGATGTAGATATTATTACATTTTTTTGTGGGAAGGGAATCATATCCTGTCATGGACCTGAGGCAACTTAAAGGGATCATGACATGTCAAAAACACTATTAACCGTCATATATGGGTCAATCTGCAGGTTAATAGCGTTTGGAAGCCATGTGGCTGCCGTACTGAGACTGCGACTTCAAGGAGAAAATTAACTTTATTCGTCTTGGCAACCTTGGGCTTTTAGTTGTATTGGTGCAGCCAGCATGATGTCAGTCACCTCTCAAAGCATAGTGAGAGGCATCTGTAACCACACCCATGGAACTGACTGACAGCTGTTTCTGATGTGCATCAGTACAGATTATAGATGCCGCTCACTGTGTATTGAGAGCCCCAATGACTGAAAGCCAGAGCTAACGAAAAGAACAAAGTTCATTTTCTCCCATCAGTGGGGCCTCTGTGAGGCAGATGCACAGCTTGAGAATACTACTAACCTGCAGATTAACCAAATATCTGCAGCTTAATAGCATTTATTTCATATGACAGGTTCCTTTTTAAGATGTCCATAAATCTTCAACAGTGTTCATACCACACCTATTTCTCCAGAAGTCACTATACACATACACACTTGGTTTGACTGACTACTACTTTTCCTAACATAACCATATGCGTGCACACTCAATTCACACGATTGTGCTTTTAATTACCGTAGGAATTGTGGAGTAAGCTATGGCCAGACACCTCTCTGGTGGCTAATCTCCAGGTACACATTATCAGTGGGATATTGGTGGGATTGACCGACAGTTTAAGGTGTATTATGGCCTCCCAACTCTTACAACAGATGAATTGGGGAAGATAAATATCCTGCATGTCTGATTTTGCACACTTGATCCATTTGCGCTCCTAGAGATAACCCAGCATCAGACCCATCTATCAGCCTCTAGGCCAAGTGTTCCTGTGTATGGGCGGCTCGGGAGAGAAAGTCTATGTATTGTATACAGCAAAAGCACATTAGCATAAGATAGTCAGCTAAAATTTCAGCTGGGATAAAGCCCCCGTCACATTTAGCGACTTACCAGCGATCCCAAAAACGGTGCGACCTGATAAGGATCACTGGTATGTCGCTGGGAGGTCGCAGGTGAGATGTCACACAGTCAGACCTTACCAAAGATGCAGTAACGATACAGGTCGCAGTAGCAACCTGTATAACGATCGTTGCTGTCATTGGGACCCTGTCACACAGTGTCAAACATAGCGATGTGTCCTGCCCAGCAGGACATCGCCTTTGAAGAAAATGCTCCAGGACATTCAGCAACGACCGACGACCTCACAGCAGGGGCCAGGTCATTGCTGGATGTCACACACAGCAATATCGCTAGCAAGATCGCTGTTGCGTCACCAGAACCGTGACTCAGCAGTGATGTCGCTAGCGATCTTGCTTAGTGAGACGTGGCCTTAAGATGCAGAATAAATTCAAGCTTGTTTTATCTGTAACATACAGCATCTATTCTTGAACAAACCAAGTAAACATTACTCAAAGTACGTTCTATAGACTTTTTCGGTAATAATTGTTTTCACTTACTAAACTGCTCCATAAATTTATTAGGCATGGCTTTGTGCTAAACCATCACTTCATTAGGTTCTCTTTTTATTCCCTCTAGGTATAAAATATGAGAATTTCTATAAAGGCAAGCGTCTCATTATCACATAAACAGGAAATGATAAAACTTGTACTCTAAACTCAACTTCTCCGCTATGCTCTTATGTGGAGACAAATACATTCAATTTAGCGCATTTTCTTCAGATGGTCTTTGTCGGAGACGCAATTTAAACTAATGCAAAGTGTTTGGATTTTATCTAGGTATATTTATTTCTTCTACTTTGTGCTTGACAATTGTATCCCAGGCAGAAACATGTTGGTTGCTTCATTTCTCTTGTCAGTGTAAAGTAGTAACCATAAAGAATACGCCTTAAACATCTACATGAGCATTAATATGTGCACTGCTTTTATTTGTGTCTCTAAAATGGACTCTTTCTAAAACTAAATGGACCTATCTGTAAATCTCTAGCTATGGTAGAATTGGCTGGTTCTTTCTTCGCAATTTCAGGAGCCACAAAGTTTTACAGAAATAAAATAAAATGCTGTCCACAGATTATTACAGTAAATCTATTGTTATCATTTCAGACATACATTTCCATGTATGAAATTTTATAGCCTACAGTATCTTACTGCTGAATTAGGGCACCTTCCTTTCATTGTACCACCACATTCCCTGCCTAAAAGAAGACTTAGGAAAACGGGATGCAGGGCGGTAACTCTAATAGGTACATGGGTTGCAATCGCACCTGGGCCCTGGAACCTAAGGGACCCAAAGGTCATTTTGGCCCATATTAAAAGCATGTTATTATTGCAGAGTTGAGATAACTAGGGGCCCTGTTGGAAGTTTTGTACTAGGGCCCACAAGTATTGGGGGGAGGGAGCGGATGAAGCAGCAGTCTCTAATTGATTTTAGTAAACAGCATGAAGAGAATGTGATAGAGGCAGTAAAAGAAGGGAGATGGATCAGAGTAAAAGGCACAGCACCAAGTCTGTAGTCACTTTATCTGATGGCAGAGTTAGGAATTGTCACAGTGTGCATTGTATGCAGGCTGGATTGTAACCACAAGTATATACATGAGGTCACGTGCTGACTATAAGGCTTCATTCAATAGGCCAGACATGTCTAGTCAAAATGTAAACACAAGTATGTAATGTGCATACTTGCAGTTTCATGACCGTCCGCTCCTGATGCCGGCTCCAGTGTGCACTGTGCATTTTGAGAATTACCAAGTCTTCAGTCACATAGAGTGTCTGCATACTTGTGTCCCGAGTCTGGACAACCGTTTTAAGGTACCATGCACATAAGTCTAAATTATCAGCTGATTTGTCAGACAGTATAGTGTGTATGAGGGCCTCCCAACTCTTCCGCAACACATTAAGATTGGGGGGAAAAGCAAAAAACTGTAATGCGCAGGTAAAGAATATTTAGGCATGTGCTCTACAATACTTTGATCTGCCCTCAGCAGGACTAGTAGAAGTGCGCGTGTGCAATAGAAGACACTGTGTGGATGATGTAGAACTAGTCCTCCTCATAGAGCAGGGAAGAAAGATAGGAGGCATCAGACCGAGACCAGCTACACCCATCGGACCGGACTACTCCGCAAATTAGTATAATAAAAGCTGTTTGTTATGTTATACAGATTGGCACTTACATAGTGATTGGAGCTTACTGGTGGTAGCCACAGCTTATAGGGGAAAAATCTGGTGACAAGTTCGCTTTAATAAATCCCAAAACTGTGTTTGGCTTTTTTGCTGCTGCATGATCACACTGTTGACTCATGGTCAGTCTGTGATTTATTACTATACCAAAGTCTTTTTCACACGTGCTGTTGTTTAGTTCTTTTCCTCCCAACTGTAGATGTTATGTTAGATTTTCTTGCCCAGATATAGAATTGTGCATTTCTCCTTGTTAAATACCATTTGTTGCTGTCCATTGTTCCAGCTTATCTAAAGCCTTCTGAATCCTTTCTCTGTATTCTATAGTGTTAACTATCCCTCCCAGCTTTGCATTCTCTACAAATTTAATTAGTTTACCTAGAGTTCCCTTCTCTAGATCATTTCTAAAAATGTTGAACAACACTGAGGCCAAGTTAGAACCTTGTGGTACACACCTTGAAACACTTTTCCTATTGGATGTGCAACTATTTATTACCACTCTTTTCGTAAGGTCACTGAGCCAATTATGAATCCAACTAGCTGTGGATGTACAGTATATAGTACACCCCTCACATTTTTGTATATATTTTATTATATAGTTTCATTGTACAACACTGAAGATATGACACTTTGATACAATGTAAAGTAGTTAATATCTAGCTTATATAACAGTGTAAACATGGTGTAGCTGTTAAATAACACAACACACAGCCATGAATGTTTAAACTGTTGTCAGCAAAAATGAGTACACCTCTAAGGGAAAATGGCAAAATTGTGCCCAAAGTGTCAATATTTTCTGTGGCCACTATTATTTTCAAGCACTGTCTTGACTCTCTTGGGCATCTAGTTCACAGGTCCCACTGAACTCCTCTTATACTCCTCCATGACAAAATCATGGAGCTGGTGGATGTTAGAGATCTTGCACTCTTCCACCTTCTATTTGAGGATGCCCTGCAGATGCTCAGTAGGGTTTAGGTCTGGAGACATGCCTAGTCAGTCCAGCACCTTTACCATCAGTTTCTTTAGCAAGGGAGAGCATCTTAGAGGTGTGTATGGGGTCATTATCATGTTGGAATACTGCCTTGTGGCCCAGTTTCCAAAGGAAGGAGATAATGCTCAGTATATGTTGGCATTCATAGTTCCCTCAATAAACTATAGCTTCCCACAGCCAAGAGCACGATTTCAGCATGAAATCATGACATTGCCAACACCATGCTTGACTGTAGGCAAGACACACTTGTATTTGTACTCCTAACCTGGCTGCCACCATATACACTTGTTACTTCTAAATAAATAAGTTTATCTTGGCCTCATCAGACCACAGAACATGATTCCAGTAATCCATGTTTTTAAGGCCCCTTTATACACTGAGACTTTCTAACGATCCCACCAGCGGTCTCGACCTGGCCGGGATCGCTGGAAAGTCTCTAACAGTCGCTGGTGAGCTGACAAACAGGCAGATCTGGCCAATGACGCAGCAGCGATATGGACCTGCAGAACGACCTTGCTGGAAAGGGAACGCTAGCACGCCTATGGGCTGGGTCGCTAACGATGTCGTTGTAACGATGTCAAACATACCGATACATGCTGCACAGCAGGAAACAAAGGACCAAAGAATGGTCCTGAACGACTTGTAGCGATCAGCGACCTCACAGCGGGGGTCAGGTCGCTGATGCGTGTCACACACTGCAATGTCGCTGGGGAGGTCGCTATTACGTCACAAAGGCGGTGACGTTACAGCGATATCGCTATCGATGTTGCAGTTTGTAAAGGGGCCTTTAGTCTGCTTTTCTTCAGCAAAATGTTTGTTGGCTTTCTTGTGTATCATCTTTAAAAGAGGTTCCCTTCTTGGACGGCAGACATACAAACCAATTTGATGCAGTTTGTAGCATATGGTCTCAGCACGGACAGACTGACACCCACAACCCTATAAACCCAGCAGCAATGCTGGCAAAACTCATGCGTCTATTTTAAAAAGTCAATGTCTGGATATGATGATGATGACTAACATGTGCACTCAACTTCTTTGGTCGACCATGGTGAGGCCTCTTTTGAGAGGAACCCATCATTGCTAAACCACTGGATGGTTTTGGCCACGGTGTTGCAACTCAGTTTCAGAATGTTGGTAACATTCTTATAGCCTAGGGCAGAGGTTCCCAACTCCAGTCCTCAAGGCACACCAACAGTGCAGGTTTTCAGGATCTCCTTAGTTTTGCACAGGTGGTAATTTAATCACCTGCACTGGTGATGATTCCAACCCCTGTGCAATACTAAGGCAATCCTGAAAACCTGCACTGTTGGTGTGCCTTGAGGACTGGAGTTGGGAACCTCTGGCCTAGGGTATCTTTACGTAGAGCAATAATTCTTTTCTTCAGATCTTCAGAGAATTATTTGCCATGAAGTACCATGTTGAACTTCTAATGATCAGTATGAGAGAGTTTGTGAGTGATAACATAAAATTTAACACACCTGCTCCCCATTCACACCTGAGACCTTATAACACCAATGAGTAACATGACACCACGGGGGGGAAATGGCTAATTGGGCAGAATTTGGCCATTTTCACTAAGGGGTGCACTCACTTTTTTTTGCCAGCGGTTTAGACATTAATGGCTGTGTGCTGAGTTATGTAGAGGGCAGATCAAATTTACAGTGTTATACAAGCTGCACACTGACTACCGTACTTTACATTGTATCAAAGTGTCATATCTCCAGTGTTGTCCCATGAAAACATAAAATATTTACAAAAATGTAAGGGGAGTACTCACTTTTGTGATATATTGTATATACATAAGACTATTCATTAATGAATATAAAGCAAATTCTTCTGAGAGAAGGAAGGGAAGTGTAAAAGGCTGGCGTGAAGGCATGTGGACAAAGTGCTGCTGTGAGATGTTTCAATAAAACAAAATAATTCCTCATTTACTATTATAAGGCTAAGGTACAGAGTCTCCAGCATTCAGAAGCCCATTAGGATGTAACAGGCAATGCTTTGTTTAGCCTCTATTTACAGGCTACTTACATATAGAGCCAGACTTTCTTTTTTACCAACACAAAAAGCCTGTATAATCATTTCAAAGCATCCAAGTTAACAATGTGGCAATGTTGAATGAGCAGCGCATGGTTGTGCAAACACTCTATTAGACATGGGGCGTAAAAATGTAGAGACAGTAAAGCTACATGGAGTGTAGCAAACTCTTGTTACCAATGTCTTTTGGAGCGCATTGCAGTGAAACAAAAATCATTTTTAAGAAATATTGAAAGAATCTGGATTTTTTTAATGAAATACAAGGAAAAAACACTTTCTGCAGCATACTCTAGTAAAAATACTATATACTGTAGTTTGATTCCAACTAACTTATTTTAATGTGGATAAAGAATTTAGATACCAGCTGCAGAATTCTGTGGTTTGCACTTTATGTCATTACATGGACAGGAAATATGTTATTTCTTTCTGCTACGAGGTCCAATAATGCCTATTATTCACACATCCATAGGGTTAAAGGGTAATTCCTATATTGTACATTAATGGCATATAGTGCCTTGAATTTTTCAACCTTTTCCCATATTTCAGGCTTCAAACATAAAGATAAAAAATTTAAATTTTATGTGGAAGAATCAACAACAAGTGGGACACAATTGTGAAACTGAACGATATTTATTGCTTATATTAAACTTGTATAAAGAATAATAAACTGAAAATTGGGGCGTGAAATATTATTCATCCCCTTTAAGTTAATACTTTGTAGCGCCACCTTTTGCTGCAGTTACAGCTGCAAGTCGCTTGGGATATGTGTCTATCAGTTTTGCACATCGAGAGACTGAAATTCTTGCCCATTCTTCCTTTGCAAACAGCTCGAGCTCAGTGAGGTTGGATGGAGAGCGTTTGTGAACAGCAGTTTTCAGCTCTTTCCACAGATTCTCGATTGGATTCAGGTCTGGAATTTGACTTGGCCATTCTAACACCTGGATATGTTTATTTGTGAACCATTCCATTGTAGATTTTGCTTTATGTTTTGGATCATTGTCTTGTTGAAAGACAAATCTCCGTCCCAGTCTCAGGTCTTTTGCAGACTGACTCCAACAGGTTTTCTTCATGAATGGTCCTGTATTTGGCTTCATTCATCTTCCCATCAATTTTAACCATGTTCCCTGTCCCTGCTGAAGAAAAGCAGGCCTAAACCATTATACTGCCACCACCATGTTTGACAGTGGGGATGGTGTGTTCAGGGTTATGAGCTGTGTTGCTTTTAGGCCAAACATCCTTTAGCATTGTGCCCAATAAGTTTGATTTTGGTTTCATCTGACCAGAGCACCTATTTCCACATGTTTGGTGTGTCTCCCAGGTGGCTTGTGGCAAACTTTAAACGACACTTTTTATGGATATCATTGAGAAATGGCTTTCTTCTTGCCACTCTTCCATAAAGGCCGATTTGTGCAGTGTACAACTGATTGTTGTACTATGGATAGACTTAATCCGGTACAAATCCGACCATCTGAAAGGAGTTTGTACATTCTCACCGCGTTTGTGTGGGTGTTCTCCGGTTTCCTCCCACACTCCAAAAACACACTGATAGGGGATTTAGATTGTGAGCCCCAATGGGGACAGTGTTGCCAATGTATGTAAAGTGCTATGGAATTAATAGTGCTATAGTGCTAATAGCGAATAAATATTATTATTATTATTATTATTATTATTAGGGCTTTTGCGAATTGATTTACATGTCTGATTCCATTGCTTGGGAGATCGGAGTACCATTTCCTAATTGTTATCATCTGCGGCTCTCCTATGATTAGCCACCATGGTTTGACATCATCGTGGCGGTGTGATGCATATGAGATGTTGCATCGTGTTTTAATATAACTAAGGCAGTGTATGCTCTTATAGTCACAGAGGTCCACGCTCATGTACAGTGTAAAGGGGGCTTTACACGCTGCGACATCGCTAATGAGGAGTCGTTGGGGGTCACGGAATTTGTGACGCACATCCGGCCGCATTAGCGATGTTGCTGCGTGTGACACCGATGATCGATTTTGCATCGTTGCAAAAACGTGCAAAATCGCTCATCGGTGACATGGGGGTCCATTCTCGATTATCGTTACTGCAGCAGTAGCGATGTAGTTCGTCGCTCACGCGGCAGCACACATCGCTGTGTGTGACGCCACAGGAACGAGGAAGCTCTCCTTACCTGCCTCCCGGCCGCTATGCGGAAGGAAGGAGGTGGGCGGGATGTTTGTCCAGCTCATCTCCGCCCCTCCGCTTCTATTGGGCCGCGGTTCAGTGACGCTGCTGGGCAGGTAAGTATGTGTGACGGGTCTGGGCGATGTTGTGCGGCACGGGCAGCGATTTGCCCGTGTCGCACAACAGATGGGGGCGGGTACCCACACTAGCGATATCGGGACCGATATCGCAGTGTCTAAAAAGTGGCTTTTAGTCAGTGTGATCCTCTATCTCCTATAGAGTGTAAGCTCCTATAGTTAGTGGCGTCCTCTCACTCCTGTAGTGTGTAAGCTCTTATGGTCAGAGGGGTCCTTTTCTCTCTTCTCTACAGTGTAAGCTCTTATGGATCACACAATACTTTCTATCTCCTGCAGAGTGTAAGCTCATATGGTCAGCAGGGACCTATCTTTCTCTTCTATAGAGTGAAAGCTTTTATAGTTAGTGTTGTCATCTCACTCCTGTAGAGCATAAGCTCTTATGGTCAGTTGAGTCCTCTCTCCCTTACGATGTGCTCATGTAGCGCCCCTGAAGCCATCAGGAGCTACAGGAAACTGCATCCTGTCAGGTCCTACCCACCAGGGACCCACAAGACCAGTGACGATAACAGTAAAACATTCATTTTAATCCCTGTTTTACCCCCCAGAACTAGTGACGGGCTAGGGTTGGATCCAATGGCTGGCCACTTAGAGGTGGAACCGATCCAGTCCACTAGGCGATGACCAGGGAGGGGGGGCCAGGCAGTCAGTAAGTGGAAGTGAAAAGAGACGGATGTACGGTACTGACGGGAGTGTAGCGGTGACTTGTGGGCCCAGGCGTGTGGTTGCCAGTGGAGTATGGCGGAGTACTCCTGGAACCATAGCCCCAATGGGGTACAGAGCGCCAGGTCAGGAAAACGCTCCAGACAGACCTGATAAAATCTGCATGGTAAGGGGATCATCCAGGACCTCACTGACCATAAAGTTCAGGACACAGTAGCAACAGGAGAACCAGGGAACAGGAACAGAGAAACCGACCCCAGAGGGTTCAAGCTACCTGTCATACAGACTAAGACTGAAAGACTACCAGTAGGGGACCTCCAGACGCTCCAAGCCACGGAGACCCATCAACCAGAGACAGGTGCAGGGGAAGAAAGTCACCAAGTCACCACACCGTCACTGGAACTAAGGGGACCAGTGGTGAGGACCAGCCGCCATCGGGTTGCCAGCAACACCTTGTGAGTAAAACACCAGTTACACTGCAACCCCGCTGTGTATGGTCCACCTTCTTTCCGCGCCCCAGTATTACTGATGGACTTAAATAAATATTCACCATCATCTATCCCCTGGAGCCTGGCGCTACTTGTGGAGGGCCGCAACATCCCGGCTGCCATTAACATCAGTCACAGTAGTGAGAGACTGTACAGCGGCAGCTCCATCTCTATAGCCACAACCCGCAAGTGGCGTCACGACAAAAACTATATTAAATATCCCCTGTAAATACCCCTTTTTAATAGCGACCACTCCAGGGTCACGGAACCAGCCACCGGCCACTACACCCATGACACTTTCCCAGTTAATACAGGCCCAGGACCAAGAACACCATAGCCCTGGGGTGCGACACTCACACAAGCCGTATGACTCGCTCGAGTCTCGCATCGCATCACCTGGCATGGCCACACACTCTCCGGACAGGGGCATGTCAGCTACATAGCAATACATGCAGCTGACCTGTTCCTGTCAGGAGAGAAGCCAGCTGCGCCGGGAGATGCGATCCGATACTCGTGCGAGTCATACGGCTTGTGTGAGATCACCCTTACCTGTAGAGTGTAAGCTCCTATGTTCAATGGGGTCCTCTCTCTCTCTCTCTTAGGCCCCCTTCACACGTCCGTGATACACGTGCGTGTTTGGTCCGTTTCCGTATATACCGGAGACACGGCCAAACGTGCACCAATGTTAATCTATGATTGTGGTCACACGTGCGTTATTTCATTATGTCCGTGTGTGCGTGTCCGTGATCCGTATGTGTTTGCGTTTTGCACGGATGCATGTCCGTTATCTGCACGGAGCACGCACACGTGGACACAATGAAAGTCTATGGGTATGTGCACACACGTTAGTAAACACGTATGCATCTACCTATAGTCCGTGTCCGTTTGGTGTTTTAATTTCTAGTGATGTCGGCTATTCTTTCTATTTCTGTGTATGTCGGTCAATCTCCCTGAGTCCGTCGGTCGGTCTCTCTGTCGGTCTCTCTGTCTGTCTGTCCTTCTCTCACAGAATGTCGGTCAGTTTCCCCCCCTCTCTCATACTTACCGTTCCCCGATCTCCGGCGCAGCGCTGCACGGCAGTCACACTGCTGCGGCGGCTTTTACTATTTTGAAAAATCCGGCCGCTCATTAAACAATCTCCTATTCCCTGCTTTCCCCGCCCACCGGCGCCTATGATTGGTTGCAGTGAGACACGCCCCCACATTGAGTGACAGGTGCCTCACTGCACCCAATCACAGCAGCCGGTGGGCGTATCTATACTGTGCAGTAAAATAAATAAATAAATAATTAAAAAAAAACGGCGTGCGGTCCCCCCATTTTTAATGCCAGCCAGATAAAGCCATACGGCTGAAGGCTGGTATTCTCAGGATGGGGAGCTCCACGTTATGGGGAGCCCCCCACCCTAACAATATCAGTCAGCAGCTGCCCAGAATTGTCGCATACATTATATGCGACAGTTCTGGAACTGTACCCGGCTCTTCCCGATTTGCCCTGGTGCTTTGGCAAATCGGGGTAATAAGGAGTTAATGGCAGCCCATAGCTGCCACTAAATCCTAGATTAATCATGTCAGGCGTCTATGAGACACCCTCCATGATTAATCTGTAAGTGACAGTAAATAAACACACACACCAGAAAAAATCCTTTATTAGAAATAAAAAACACACACATATACCCTGGTTCAGCAATTTAATCAGCCCGAAAAAGCCCTCCATGTCCGGCGTACTCCAGGATGGTCCAGCGTCGCATCCAGCGCTGCTGCATGGAGGTGACAGGAGCTGCAGAATACACCGCCGCTCCGGTCACCTCCACGCAGCTAATGAAGACAGCCGTGCGATCAGCTGAGCTGTCACTGAGGTTACCCGCTGTCACTGGATCCAGCGGTGGATGCAGCGGTGGCCGCGGGTAACCTCAGTTAACCACCGGACAGATGACGCTCCAAACAGGCCACCATTGTTACGTGTGAACATATGCTTTTCTCAAGGCACTCAGAAAGAGTGTGTTATCTGTATGTAACTTGGAATAAAGAATGGGAGCTGCAAGTTTATTCTTCAAGTAATGGAGAATCTTACTGCACTCGCTGACAGGCACCTGGTGTTGTACTGATCTAAAGGCCGATTTACACACTGCGATATCGTGACCGATATCGCTAGCATGCGTAACCGCCCCCATCGGTTGTGCGACATGGGCAAATCGCTGCCCGTGGCGCACAACATCGCGCGGACCCGTCACACTACTTATCTGCCTACCGACGTCGCTGTGACCGGCGAACCGCCTCCTTTCTAAGGGGGCGGTTTGTTCAGCGTCTCAGCGACATCACAGCAGCGTCACTGAACCGCCGCCCAATAGAAGCAGAGGGGCGGAGATGAGCTCCTTCCTTCCTCATTGCCGGCGGCCGCAGGTAAGGTGAGGTTCCTCGTATCTGCGGTGTCACACATAGCGATGTGTGCTGCCGCAGGAGCGACGAACTACTTCGTACGCCGATCAGCAGCGATATTTGAGAATGGACCCCCATGTCACCGATGAGTGATTTTGAACGTTTTTGCGACGATTCAAAATCGCTCATAGGTGTCACACGCGAAGACATTGCTAAAGCGACCGGATGTGCGTCCCAAATTCCGTCACCCCAACGAGATCGCTCGGGCGATGTCGCAGCGTGTTAAACACGCTTAAGACAGGTTTTAGTCAGAAAAATAAGACAGCAACCATTTACACTTCCCTAAGAGATTAATTCCATAGATAAAAAGAATGTAATTTGCTAATTCCCGACATTTACTTTAGTAATTTATTCATAATGACAAACGGGAAGAACTCCATTAAAAGGTTTGTATGTGTTTATATATTCCTTCTAATTAGTGATGAGTGAACCGGAACTGTAAAGTTCAGGGTCTGTATTGAACACCTAGTGTCTGGTGCTCAAACTCGAACATGGACTTCTCACAGAAGTCTGTGGTCGAGTTCAGAGCTCGTATGCTGTTCATATGCTGAATTAACTTTGTTGAAAATTTTCGCAGCAGCCAATCAACAAGCTTTTTAGTTGTGGGCACTTCCATAGCCGAGTACTGTATGGCTGTGATTGGCCAGCCGCATCGCGTCATCAGGTCTATATAGGACCCCTGACGCGCTGCTCAGCAAACACTGTACTCTGGAAGTTAACAAAAGCAAAGGAAGTCCTCCCCACCCTACTACATATTGTACACTTGCACCCTTTAGTGCCTTAATGGCGCACCAAATAGTGTATTTAGCCTTGTTAAATAAATAAATAAATAATTAAAAGAAAATGAACTGGGGTCCATTCCATTTTTAATAACCAGCCAAAGTAAAGCAAACAGCTGGCGACTGATATTATCAGGGTGGGAAGGCCTAAAAATAGCAGCCCCCAGCCACCCAAGAAGTGGTGTATCCATTAGATACTCCAAGTCTGGAGCTTTGTCTCAGCTCCTAACGGTTGAATTGGTGCAATAGCAATTGGGGTAATATTATACCGGTTGATGTCAGCTGTGAATTGACAGCTAGCATCAACTCCATGGGTTAGTAAGGAAGAGGCGTCTATCAGACACCCATATTAGTAACCTGGTAAGTGTAAAGTAAAAAAAAAAACAACAACACACACACGCACAAGAAAAAATACTTTATTTGAATAAAAACTACCTAAAATTCCCTCATTTGCCAATTTATATATTTCAAGAATCTTTGAAGTTTTGATCCAATAGTGTAAAGTCCCACAACGTCCATCGAATCCTATGAAGCCTTGTTCTTAGAACAAGGCTCCATAGGCCACTTGTGGTTAGTTTCAGGCACAGAATTTCCAACGCTTGTGAGAAATTCCATATTTGGTGCTGACCATGAGTGATTTTTGGAGCCTCGTCCTGAGAATGTGGCTCCTTAGGATTCAATTGCTGTCATGGGACATTATACCATTGGAATGATTATGTCAGAACTCTGACAATTCTTTGTTAAATTGACGAATGAGCTGGTGTATAGAAATCTTTATTTAAACAAACTATTTTTTCCTTGGTGTGAGTGTTTTTATTTTTTACTTTAAACTTACCGAGTTAGTAATGGGGGTGTCAGATAGACGCCTCTCCATTACTTATCTCTGAACTTGATACCAGCTGAGATTACGCAGCTGACATCAACATTATAAAACTTATTTTCCTCTTGTCATCACACCAGGAAAACTAGGAAGAGCTGGGGTGAAGCAAAAGAATTGGCACATCTAATGAATGCATTACTTGTGGTGCGGCTGGTTGTCAAAAATAAGGGTCAGCCCATGCTGTTTTAATAAATTAATTATTGATCATTAAAAAGCGGCATGAGATCTCCACTATTTCTGATAACCAGCCAAGGTAACGCAGACAGCTCAGGGCTACATCCTGCAGCTTTCTGATTTACCTTGGCTGGTAATCAAAAATAGGGGGATCCCACAACGTTTTTTTTAATTATTTATTCCCTATCCACATTTGTTTGCAGGGCAATTGTCCTGCTCTTACCCCCATTCTGCAGACCCCTAGCTCTTACTATGACTGTTTTACAGCACAAAAGTTCGAGTTGCCATCTATGGGGTTTGTGGTCAAGTTTAGGTCAAGTGTGGGTACCAAACCAAACCTTTAACTTATGTTTGGCCAAGCCTGAACATCTATGGGTCTGTTCATCTCTACTTATAATGATTCCTATGACTCACGGTGGGAAAATGTCACACTGGAGCTATAAATCTATAATGGAGGTGTTATATTACTGTTTTACGGTGAGTGTATTCTGGGATTGAGGGTATTTTGGAGTGAGTGTTCTGGGGTGAGAGTGTTCTGGGGTGAGTGTTCTGGGGTGAGAGTGTTCTGAGGTAAGGGTATTCTGGGTTGAGAGTGTTTTAGGGTTGAGAGTGTTCTGGGGTGAGTTTATTTATGGTGGGAGGGTGTTCTGGGGTTCAGGGTATTTTGGGTTGAGGGTATTGTGGTGTTAGGATATTCTGGGGTTGAGGGTATTCTAGGGTGAGAATATTTTGAGTTGAAGATATTCTGGTGTGAGGGTATTCAAGAGTGAGGATGTTCTGGTGCTGAGGGTGTTCTGGGTTGAAAGAATTCTGGGGTGAGTATTTTGGGGTTTATGGTGTTCTAGGGGGAGGTTATTCTGGGGTGAGGGTATACTGGAGTTGAGGGTATTCTGGGGTGAGGGTATTCTGGGGTTGAGGGTATTCTGGGGTTAGGGTAATATGGGCTGAGTGCATTAAGGGGTGAGGGTATTCTGGGGCAAGGGTGTTCTGGGGTGAGGGTATCCTTATTTTAATGTATACCACAGTTTATGTAGGTGGTTTACTCCACTGCATAGGAAGTGATAATAAATTGAAATAAAAGATTTCCTCAGTATGTGACCAGTTATTAATGGACCACCCAGGGGTCAGGGTAGTAGTAAACTACTGCTGGTAAACCTAAACTATTTTCCAGCACTTGGCAGCACATAAAATGTAATCGCTGGTGGTTAAACAGCCTTGTTATGCAGCAGCTTTTGACCATACAAAGGTCAATCTGGATGGAGATAAAATTTCAGTTCCTGTTCTTTAATTTCACCACATACTTCTGTATGAAGGATCAGGCATGAGAGGAGTAGAAATAAGCTGCAATCAGCCCTTCAGATCTAATCAGGCATTTATTTGTGTACATAAACACAAGACTCCATCTGCATCAAAACAGCTCATCCCCGATGCATGACAAATACTTCACAGTATGGGGAGCGTCCTGTGCCAGCGCCAGTGTTTGCTTTAATACAAATTGTCTTGATTATCTCCATTCCACATAGATACAATCCATGCAGGGCCCCCTGTAGTTTCTATTTTCTATTAATGTTATTTGCATCTTATGATGAAATCTTAAAACGAGAAATGTCTGTGATTTCTTTTATGTGCTTCATGATGGTTTACGTCTAAGAGACTAAAGAGTATTCGCCGGCACTAAAGTTTGCCTTTAAGGCTACTTTACACACTGCGATATCGGTCCCGATATTGCTAGTGTGGGTACCTGCCCCCATCTGTTGCGCGACACGGGCAAATCGCTGCCCGTGCCACACAACATCGCGCAGACCCGTCACACATACTTACCTGCCCGGCGACGTCGCTGTGACCGGCGAACCGCCTCCTTTCTAAGGGGGCGGTCCGTGCGACGTCACTGAGCGGCCGCCCAATAGAAGCGGAGGGGCGGAGATGAGTGGCCGGAACATCCCGCCCACCTCCTTTCTTCCGCATAGCGGCCGCGAGGCAGGTAAGGAGAGGTTCCTCGTTCCTGCGGCGTCACACATAGCGATGTGTGCTGCCGCAGGAGCGACGAACTACATCGTTACTGCTGCAGTAACGATAATCGAGAATGGACCCCCATGACACCGATGAGCGATTTTGCACGTTTTTGCAACGATGCAAAATCGCTCATCGGTGTCACACGCAGCAACATCGCTAATGCGGCCGGATGTGCGTCACAAATTCCGTGACCCCAACGACTCCGCATTAGCGATGTCGCAGCGTGTAAAGCCCCCTTTAGAGTGTATTTGAATAAAAACAATCTTTTGACATGTTATCGAGAACTCAGGTACCTTGATCAATGAGGGGTCCAGATGCGCAGAACCCCACCAACTGTTAAACGAGGGAGCTGAGCGATTCTGTTCTCAGACACTAAAGCGGGCTTTACACACAGTGAAAGCACCCGCCCCCGTCGGTTGTGCGTCACGGGCAAATCGCTGCCCGTGGCGCACAATATCGTTAGGAGCCGTCACACGGACGTACCTGCCTAGCGACGTCGCTGTGGCCGGCGAACCGCCGCCTTTCTAAGGGGGCGGTTCGTGCGGCGTCACAGCGGCATCACTAAACGGCCGCCTAATAGAAGCAGAGGGGTGGAGATGAGCGGCCGTAACATCCCACCCACCTCCTTCCTTCCTCATTGCAGGCGGCCACAGGGACGGTGATGTTCCTCGTTCCTGCGGTGTCACACATAGCGATGTGTGCTGCCGCAGGAACGACAAACAATCTGCGTCCTGCAACAGCAACGATAATTGGGATTAGAATGACCGGTCAACGATTAGGTAAGTAATTTGGATTGTTAACGGTCGTTCGCGCATTTCACTCGCAACGATGTCGCTAACGAGGCCAGATGTGCGTCACGAATTCCGTGACCCCAACGAAATCTCGTTAGCGATGTTGTTGCGTGTAAAGCCCGCTTAAGAACTAACTCCATTGACTTTCTATGGATCTCGTGTTTAGTGTCGGAGGAGGATAGCGTGGAAAGCTTCTGTTATTTCATTTTAGTCATCTTCGGGGTTATCCTATGAGCCCCACTAATCGAACTTCTAACATAGCAACATTATTTCTATCTTGCTATTATTATAAAGGTGCATGCCTCAGAATATGCTTTAACGTTCGCTCACATAAGTGTATAACATGGACGAAGATAGCCCTCGGACTAGTGTCATACTATGGGGCAGTGCCGATCAGTGATTTGTTTCCCATGCTGATTGGGCATGAGAAAAAAAATGCAGCGTAATGCAATTTGACAGCGTATTACAGACAGCGTGCACCCATTAAAGTCTATGGGTGTGTGCAAAACATTGAACAGCAATCGGATGTCATCTATGTGCAGTCCAATTGATGAGTACACAGACAAAATTAATCTCTTCATCTTCTCCTTACCTGTGCTCCGATTCTTGCATGTGCGAGAATCGGACCACAGTGAATATAACACTCGGCTCACACTCGTAGCAGAGTTTGAGCTGAGTGTAATTAGCAGAATCTGGACAATTCTCTCACATTGGAGACACTTGTGAGACCCCCAAACTTAGGGGTACTTTGCACACTACGACATCGCAAGCCGATGCTGCGATGCCGAGCGCAATGGTCCCCGCCCCCGTCGCAGCTGCGATATCATTGTGATAGCTGCCGTAGCGAATATTATCGCTACGGCTGCTTCACATACACTCACCTGCTGTGCGACGTCTTTCTGGCCGGCGAACCGCCTCCTTATTAAGGGGGCGGGTCGTGCGGCGTCACTGCGACGTCACACGGCAAGCGGCCAATAGGAGCGGAGGGGCGGAGATGAGCGGGATGTAAACATCCTGCCCACCTGCTTCCTTCCGCATTGCAGCCGGGACACAGGTAAGGAGATGTTCCTCACTCCTGTGACTTCACACACAGCGATGTGTGCTGCCGCTGGAGCGAGGAACAACATCGGACCGTCGCGTAATTATGGAATTCGCCGACGCTACACCGATGATACAATTATGACGCTTTTGCGCTTGTTAATCATATCATCTAGGATTTACACACTACAATGTCGAGAGCAACGCAGGAAGTGCGTCACTTTCGACATGACCCCACCGACATCGCACCTGCAATGTCGTAGTGTGCAAAGTACCCCATAGAGTCATGTTTTGCCTGATAGCTGCTTCAATTACATATGAGGACTTTGCATTTCTAGTTTCCAGGGAGCATGTGGGATGTCACAAGTGGTATACTAAGGCATGATAAAAGAGGGTCTGTCTTGGACTTTGGACCTCCCCTCTATAAGCTAGAACACAGGGTCACTATGTATCTCAATCTGGTGCAGTCAAGCTGGTCTTCAGTCATCTGAATGGCAGCCATTTAAAACTACATAACCGTCTGCAAAAACTTCTGCATGGCAAATGACTAGTTGGCTAAGGCTGCTTTCACACATCCGGTTTTTCCTGTGCGGCACAATCCGGCGCTTTGCAGAAAAAACGCAACCGGTTCTTTTTTTGCCGCCGGTTGCGGGTTTTTTTGCATAGACTTACATTAGTGCCGTATTGTGCCGCATGGGCTTGCGTTCCGTCCGTTTTTTACCGCATGCGGCAGATTTAGCCGATGCGGCTGCCGGATGGAACGTTGCCTGGCACGTTTTTTGTCCGACAAAAAACCCGCATCGTGCCGCATCCGGCCGATGCGGCGCAATTTGCAATGCATGCCTGGCGTCCTGCGTCAAAAAACGCATCTGGCCGCTGCATGTGGTTTTTTCCACTGCACATGCTCAGTAGCCTGCTGCAAGCGGACGGGCTGCATGTAAAAAACGTATGCAAAGAATGTGGTATTGTTGTCGCATCCGTTGCATAGGTTTTAGAGCCAGATTGGCCGCCTCTGCTAAAACCAGAAGTGTGAAAGCAGCCTAAGGCATTCCCTGGCAAAAGTAACCAGGGATGTGTGGAGGGACAGATAGCTGAATGCCCTAGGGGGCCGTAATCTAAAAGGGGTTGACAGTGCTAAGGGTAAACAATTTATGTATGCAAGTTATAGCCAAGTGAAACACTTGGAGGCCACGCTTGCTGGTGACTCTTGGTTTGTCTGACTCCAGCATGGGTATTCAGGACTCGGGATCAGCCACAAATAATAACCTCTTCAATGTCTGTGGGAGTTTCTCCGAATTGTCACATCTAAATCTACATTGCAATATTCTCATCACATTCCGTTAGGCATGGAAATAGTGGAAGAATTTAAATTGTAACATACAGTATATTTTTAGTAATAAAATCTGCAATTTCATTCAGTGAGAAATGTCACATTGGCTGCTATCTGGAATGTGTTTCCCATATGCAGTATTTCATCATATTTATTCCAACTGTCGATCTCAATCAGTTTACAGATCAGCATTAATGGAATAGGGGTCATATGCATCTGATATATTTAGAGGTGCTGGCCATTTTGGCTGATTGCAGAATGGGACAATCGGATCTTTACATCTTGCCTACAGTATACTTTGTAATGAAAGATGATACAATATCAGTGTTTGCCATGAAATTGGGGAGCAATGAGGCCAAACTAGCCAATCCAGCGATGCATTAAAAAAATATATATTGGCTCTCCTGCCGTTTCCGATTTAGTAGACATTTGTATTGGATGTGAAATAGATACATTATAGAATCCATCATATCATCAATCCTCTATTAATCTTAGAAAAAATGATAGACAGAATATTGATCTACGTCATGATAGATGCACTGGTTATTGATATTAAAGGGAACCTTTCACCACTTTTGTGGCCTATGAGCTGCGGCCACCACCATTATGCTGTATATAAGAGCCCAGGCCGCTGTGAGAACATAAAAAAACACTTTACAATGCTTACTTAACGTTTGTGCGGTTGGCCATATGGGCGTCTCCAGTGCCGACGCTGCCTCTTTCAGCCATCTTTGTCCTCCATCTTCTGAAGCCGCAGTGCATGACGCGTCCGACATCATCCACACTCGCCGGCATTCAGGTCCTGAGCAGGGCAGATCTACAGTATTGTAGAACGCCTGCGCAGGACCGGCGAGTTTGTATGACGTAGACGCGTCATGCACACAGGCTTCAGAAAGACGACGAAGATGGCCGAAAGAGGAGGCGCCAGCACCAGAGGACGAAGACACCCATATGGCCAACCGCGCGACCGTTCGGTAAGTATTATAAAGTGTTTTTTATGTTATACCCCCAGCCTGGACTCTTATATACAGCATGTTAGAATGCTGTATATAAGAGCCCGGTGGTGGTGGCCGCAGCTTATAGGGCAAAAAAGTGGTGACAGGTTCCCTTTAATGCTAGCTAGAGATCACATCTGCGAGTTTCCTGGAGGTCGATGGCACCAGTATGGTGCATTGCATAGTGTGCAGTCTATTTCCCGAATGTTCATGCAGTTATCATAAAATTTACTGTCTGCTGTGAAGAATATTCCAATTAGTGCTAAACATAGGATTACAAAGTTCATTCCTCCGTTTTCTGTTTGTCTTTTCAGACTAAAATATTTCTGCTGTAAACTTCCTAAGAAGCTCAAGCGTTATATTCAGATCCAAACAGTAGCATCAACTTGCCTCAAGATTTGCAAAGTCTTTTCAACAAATCCCCCTACAAAATAAATCCATACTTGGGCACTGAAGGAGGTGGGATAGAAGAAACAGAAGTCCAATAAAATCTACCGGCTAACTAAGGAGTGGGAACTCTTAGCATATAAGGAATTCTCCACCTACAACTTCAGTTCATTTCAAGGTATAATTGCAACCACCACTTAGGTTTTATTGAAGAGTAGATTGATTTTTTTTTTTTTAATAAATCAATAGTATACATAAAAATAAGAAACTTTGTGCTCTGCTTCTTTCTCCTCTTGGATATAAACTGTATGGAAACAGAGAGCATCAGGCTGTAGAGTGATACCTCTATAAGATCCAGGTAATCACGGTTTTGGGCTGCGCTAACTGAAAATATAAAGAAGAATTTTTATTCCACAAAATGTTGCCATGCCTGACTGTCATCTTTCTCAAGTGTAAGAACTTACTGTACAGTGCACATTGGGGCAAGAGGGGTTTTTAAAAGCTTACAATGGGAGCCAAAAATAACTGAAAAAATAACCACACAGGATTTGAAAATGTGAGAAGGGAAGGAAGGGTCAAAGGGAGGGGAAAATTATATCTTATCATGAAAGTAGGGTATTTAAGTAGAAACATGTAATGGTGGTTTCCTCATATCAAACAATTTATTGAAACACAAGTCAACAGTGGTGGGTATACCCCCCAAATGTCAATGTCTCAATAACTTGGCCTTGAGCATCAGCATCAATTACATCTTGATAATGACATCTAATGATGTTCACAAGTCAAGTTAATTTACTGCTGAGGCATGGAATCCCACTCTTCTTGAAGGGGAACCCGCAGGTCATTGAGCTTCTGGATTTCAGAGTTAGGAGACTCTATATGGCGACTCAGCTGATGCCATAGGTTTTCTATGGGATTCAGGTCTGGAGAAAGTGCAGGCCACTCCATTTGAGGTACCCCGGTCTCCAGCAGCCGTTCTCTAATGATGTGACCCCAATGACCTGGAGCATTGTCATCCATGAAGAACAAATTAGGCCTGTGTTGTTCCTGCATCAGTTCCATATTGAGTATACACACCGACCCACACTGTCACACTATCACCAAAGGCTCATCTGGTGGTAATGGCTGCAGCATAGCACTCTATTTAAGGATTTTATATTCGTTGGCGGATATAATTTCTGCTCAGCATGAATCGAATTTCATCAATGAACAGCACTGGGGCCTACTGGTCCCTCGTCCAGAAAGATGATTATGCCTGTGCCTGGTGGTGTGGTCAGGCACTCTTGCAGGTCGTCTAGCACACAGATCCGCTGATGTAAACAGTTTTGAATGGTCTGATGTGACACTTGGGTGCCTCAAGTTTTGTGGCACTTATCATCTGGTTCTGAAGGGCTTTATTCACAATGAAGTGGTCATCACTGTGGGATGTGGTCAAAGGATGTTCACTTTCATTCTTTCTGTGGCTCTTCCAGTCTCTCTGTATCTCTGTTGCAACCTGCTACTGACACTCTGTGACACTCTAAGCTCAGTTATCACTTTGGTCTGAGAACATCCTGCCTCGCAATGGTGAGGTACTATTGATCAATTGTTAGGTGTCGTCTTAGGGGTACTTTGCACGCTGCGACATCGCAAGCCGATGCTGCGATGTCGAGCGCGATAGTCCCCACCCCCGTGATTGCTGCCGTAGCGAACATTATCGCTACGGCAGCTTCACATGCACTTACCTGCCCTGCGACGTCGCTCTGGCCGGCGACCCGCCTCCTTATTAAGGGGGCGGGTCATGCGGCGTCATAGCGACATCACACGGCAGGTGGCCAATAGAAGCGGAGATGAGCGGGACGTAAACAACCCGCCCCCCTCCTTCCTTCCGCAGAGCCGCCGTTGGACGCGGTAGGAGATGTTCCTCGCTCCTGCGGCTTCATACACAGCGATGTGTGCTGCCGCAGGAATGAGGAACAACATCGTACCTGTCGCTGCTGCCAAATTATGGAAATGTCGGACCCTACACCGATGATACGATAACGACGCTTTTGCGCTCGTTAATCGTATCAAAAAGGATTTACACACTACTACGATATCGACTGCGACGCAGATGTGCGTCACTTTCAATTTGACCCCACCGACATCGCACCTGCGATGTCGTAGTGTGCAAAGCCTGCCTTAGTCTCATGATATCAAAATTTTAACAGTATGATGAGGAGGATTGTTTAATACCAATTCTAATTGAATGCTAAAATTTATTGCAGGAGTCAGGGATCAAACACCTGTTGTGAATTTTGCCATTAAAGGGAACGGGTCACCAGATTTGTCCCCTATAAGCTGCAGCCACCACCAGTAAGCTCTTATATACAGTGTACTAAAATACTGTATATATGTCCCCAGACTAATCTGTATAATGTAAAAAATATCTTTTATGATACTCACCTGCGGGGCGGAGGAGCGCAATGGAGGACTCTGTGTGAATAACGTAGGACACATCATTCACATGGAACAGGGAAGGAAGACTGTGATGGAGGGAAGACAGGAGGTGCCTGACTGAGACCAGTGAGGCCTACTGGACCGGACTGCCCAGCAGGTGAATAAAATAAAAGATGTTTTTTATGTTATACAGCTCGGCCTGGGCTCTTATATACCGTATTCTAGAATGGTATATATAAGAGTTTACTGGTGATGGCCACAGTTCATAAGGGACAAATCTGGTGACAAGTTCCCTTTAAGCTTCTTGTTAGAGAACAGCAAGTTGTGCAAAAAGTACTAAAACACTGAACAGTTTGACATGTGTATCCAAACGTTTACAGAAGGTCACATTAGGTTCACCCGAAAAGGTTAGAGTGCAATTTAGGATCATCCTAAAATTTCACCCAAAAGCCAAAAATCACTAACTTTTTGTAATTAGTGTATAATCAAAAAGTAAAAAGGAAAGTATAGAAAAATTTAGTTATGTAAAATGATGAATAAGGGGTGAAATCAAGAGAAAGAATATAAGAAACAATTGAGGATAAAAGGGAAAAAAAGATGAAAGTGGGGCTAGAAGACATGTAGAAAGGAAGGGGAAGAAAAACTACAAAAAAAGAAGATGAAATGATCTAGCAGATCTACACAATAGCTGTAAAACCTTTAGTTAGATAAAGGGGAAACCTGACAAGGCGGAGGAGAAGAATGCAGAGAGGTGAAAGATAAGGAAAACGTATAATGTGAAGGAAGGGATCTTAGCATGAGCTCTGCAGTTGGGATATTCAATGCAGACGTAAAGAGAAAAGCAATAGAAGAGGAAAAATGTAGATTTATGTGAAAGATGTAAATAAAGTGGTTAAAGAATTAAATTGTATAAAAATTAACAAAAAAATAAATAGTAAAAGGGATGGATTCTATCTTTATTCTCCTGAACTGATTATTCATTCTCAGTCATCCTAAATCATGGGTAATTGTCGTCAGTGAATACAGACTTTTCCATTACTAAGGTAGACAATTGGTGCTCATAAAGTTCGATGGAACCTGCAGTAGAATGTCTGCTTTGGTCTCTTATGAACTGGAATGATGTTTTTTGATGTTCTATTTAAACATTTTGCTTGTATGCACTTCCTATTCGCAGTTATGAAAGGGTGTCTTTTCTTATTGTGATGAGTTATTCAGTGTTTCAGAATAGATATGTAATTAGTATAAGACAGGTTGGGGGTTCATCTTTAAGCGTCACGAGCAATATGATGGGGCACAGCTTTACGGTTACTAAGGGAGGCCTAAGGTTTTGCAGCATGGTACCATTCACTTGAATACTTTATATACAGTTATCTTAAGTGGGGGCAGCATGTACAGTTTATAGCACAGACCTCAGAAATATGATGTCATAATGGAAAAAGCGTCCTTTAAAGCCCAGCTGTTACACACATTCCCGGAAAGCTGTCATGCTATGCTGTCACTGGCTTCAGGCTGTGCAAAGTGCTCTGAAATCAGTCTTTTACAACTTGTCATAAGTCATAGAGTAAACTTGAAATAGTGCTGCTGGGGGCCAAATATAAAACCATGGCACAATTATGGAGTCATTTCTTTCCATGCATATGTGTTAATGCATCAGGGTCATACATGGAATTATATCATTTATATACAGCCAACCAGTATTCTTATATTGCCGCTTCCTTCCAGGCGAAGCTTTATTATATATACTAATATATATATATATATATATATATATATATAGTACAGACCAAAAGTTTGGACACACCTTCTCATTCAAAGAGTTTTCTTTATTTTCATGGGTCTGAAAATTGTAGATTCACATTGAAGGCATCAAAACTATGAATTAACACATGTGGAATGAAATGCTTAACAAAAAAGTGTGAAACAACTGAAAATATGGCTTATATTCTAGGTTCTTCCAAGTAGCCACCTCTTGAAGCTCATCAAGAAAATGCCAAGAGTGTGCAAAGCAGTAATCAAAGCAAAAGGTGGCTACGTTGAAGAACCTAGAATATAAGACATATTTTCAGTTGCTTCTCACTTTTTTGTTAAGTATTTCATTCCACATGTGTTAATTCATAGTTTTGATGTCTCCAATGTGAATCTACAGTTTTCAGAGTCATGAAAATAAAGAAAACACTTTGAATGAGAAGGTGTGTCCAAACCTTTGGTCTGTACTATATACTGTACATACATATATATATATATATATATATATATATATATATAAAAATATATATATATATATATATATATGGACATACAGTGTATATATATATATATATATGTATGTATATGTATATATATATATATATATATATATATATATATATATATACACACATATATACAGTGCCTACAAGTAGTATTCAACCCCCTGCAGATTTAGCAGGTTTACACATTCGGAATTAACTTGGCATTGTGACATTTGGACTGTAGATCAGCCTGGAAGTGTGAAATGCACTGCAGCAAAAAAGAATGTTATTTCTTTTTTTTTTTTTTTTTTTTAAATGGTGAAAAGTTTATTCAGAGGGTCATTTATTATTCAACCCCTCAAACCACCAGAATTCTGTTTAGTTCCCCTAAAGTATTAAGAAGTATTTCAGGCACAAAGAACAACGAGCTTCACATGTTTGGATTAATTATCTCTTTTTCCAGCCTTTTCTGACTAATTAAGACCCTCCCCAAACTTGTGAACAGCACTCATACTTGGTCAACATGGGAAAGACAAAGGAGCATTCCAAGGCCATCAGAGACAAGCTCGTGGAGGGTCACAAGGCTGGCAAGGGGTACAAAACCTTTTCCAAGGAGTTGGGCCTACCTGTCTCCACTGTTGGGAGCATCATGCGGAAGTGGAAGGCTTATGGAGCTACTGTTAGCCTTCCACAGCCTGGACAGCCTTTGAAAGTTTCCACCCGTGCTGAGGCCAGGCTTGTCCGAAGAGTCAAGGCTAACCCAAGGACAACAAGGAAGGAGCTCCGGGAAGATCTCATGGCAGTGGGGACATTGGTTTCAGTCAATACCATAAGTAATGTACTCCACCGCAATGGTCTCCGTTCCAGACGAGCCCGTAAGGTACCTTTACTTTCAAAGCGTCATGTCAAGGCTCGTCTACAGTTTGCTCATGATCACTTGGAGGACTCTGAGACAGACTGGTTCAAGGTTCTCTGGTCTGATGAGACCAAGATCGAGATCTTTGGTGCCAACCACACACGTGACGTTTGGAGACTGGATGGCACTGCATACGACCCCAAGAATACCATCCCTACAGTCAAGCATGGTGGTGGTAGCATCATGCTGTGGGGCTGTTTCTCAGCCAAGGGGCCTGGCCATCTGGTCCGCATCCATGGGAAGATGGATAGCACGGCCTACCTGGAGATTTTGGCCAAGAACCTCCGCTCCTCCATCAAGGATCTTAAGATGGGTCATCATTTCATCTTCCAACAAGACAACGACCCAAAGCACACAGCCAAGAAAACCAAGGCCTGGTTCAATAGGGAAAAAATCAAGGTGTTGCAGTGGCCTAGTCAGTCTCCTGACTTTAACCCAATTGAAAACTTGTGGAAGGAGCTCAAGATTAAAGTCCACATGAGACACCCAAAGAACCTAGATAACTTGGAGAAGATCTGCATGGAGGAGTGGGCCAAGATAACTCCAGAGACCTGTGCCGGCCTGATCAGGTCTTATAAAAGACGATTATTAGCTGTAATTGCAAACAAGGGTTATTCCACAAAATATTAAACCTAGGGGTTGAATAATAATTGACCCACACTTTTATGTTGAAAATTTATTAAAATTTAACTGAGCAACATAACTTGTTGGTTTGTAAGATTTATGCATCTGTTAATAAATCCTGCTCTTGTTTGAAGTTTGCAGGCTCTAACTTATTTGCATCTTATCAAACCTGCTAAATCTGCAGGGGGTTGAATACTACTTGTAGGCACTGTAGATATATCTATTCTATTCTATCCTATCTATCTATCTATCTATCTATCTATCTATCTATCTATCTATCTATCTATGTATATATATATATATATATATATATATATATATATATATATATATGGTCATAAATTGCCCACCATCTCCAGAGAATGAAAGATAACGTCTATATGCGAGCACACAATGTTACGGGAGCAGCACTTCCTTATCTCTATCATGGCCTCTTGCTTTGCTAGTCTATTTTATGGTGAAAATATTCCTTGCTTGCTCCTGCGACAACACTTTCTTTGTAGGCATTACTCACTTTGGCCAAGTGAGCGCTGTCAATCTCCATAGCGAAATGTGGCATGATTATGAGTATGATTTAGAGGTGGAACTTGCACTCTGCACTTTTGCCCATGCCAAGAGGGCACCCAACACTTCACACAAACTGCACATCAAAGGCAATGTTTATTACCCCACAGGCATGATTTTTATAGGGGCTTAGTCCCCTTCCTGACCATGTGGTTAGTGTAAATGTCATTTTGAGGTTTCACGCTCCCTTTAAAATCAGTAGCAGCCTAATCTCCTGATGGTAACTTTACCAATGTTTGATAGAAAAACGATAACTGTAATCATGTCTTACCTTGTCATTTAATATTCACTTGTTCTCAGCATAATAGAATTATACATTAATTATAAAAGATCCTGGTAAGTTCACAAAGCTATTTTGCCTGTAAAATTGGGTCCAGTACAGCTATAAACACAAAGGTACTAGGTAATAGATACAGGCAGATCTGTCCCCATGTCTCCTGGCACCATAGATATTCAGTCTAGTGAGAAAAAATGGACAGCTGTTCATAAATATATGAGAAAATGTAACAGTTGCTATTAAGAGCCTTAAAATATGTATGATGCGTGTGGAGTGTCAGTAGTTTGCCTTTCAGCACTGGACAGTGCTTATGAGTATTACATTCTGCACTTTTCAATGTCCTTCTCTCTAGACGCTGGAAGTCTTCACTTGATGTTGTGTTTACCTCCTGAAGTTATAAGATGGGTGAATAATGGAGGACTGGTGTGCCACTCACACACAAATTCAATGAGCAAAACAAGTATTTTTTTATCTGACAAGAATGTATGAGCTGTTTACATCTCATTATGAAGGGTAAAATTCCGTGATCATTTGGCATACAAGTGTTTCCTGTAGGCCTGTAGTACTTCAAGAGGGGGATATCAGACTCCTTTCTTTAATGCCCAAAATATCGTAGCAACTTATGATAAGCGAGCGTGCTCGTTACTTGATCGACCATCGGGGTGCTCCAACGCAACTCGAGTACTGAGTATTACGGAAGCAAATGGGAAACTCAAGCGATTTCAAATACAGATTCTCAAGGCTCGATCGAGTAATGAGCAATGACAAGCATGGTTGCCTATCACTGGTGGCATCTAAAGACATCATCTGTACCAAAACTCCTGTGTCACACCTCTGCCATCTTGGCAGAGCCCTGTACCTCTTGCGCTACATACAATAGCACGGTCTCTATGAGTATTTTTCTGCCCCCTCCGCAGATCATCGAGTCACTTTGTCACTAGTTGACAGTCTGTACACCTTTCAGTTTCTCTCTCTAGCTGTATCACCCAAATGTTTTGTGCTGGACAAAGATGAGCTCCAGGCGCAGTTTTCTCATCAGTCAGCATCTTATACAGTGTTTTCTGCACCTCACCCAGACAACTGTGCAGTGCAATGGTTATATAACTGCATTTTGGGGTTGTCACCCATGATTCATTTTCACAGTTACCCTAAATATAACCCAGCTTAATCTATTTCCTTTGGTGAATAGATACCACTTTCCATAACATTAAAATATCAGGAACAACATGCCCAATTAAATATTTATGTAAAATATAGGCATAATGTGGAAAAAAAGAAAGAAAATTCTTCAATACACATGCAAAACATGCACAGGTAAAACAATTAGACATCATCATTTGCTTTTGGACAGCCCCAACAAAGTCAAGAAATCTTTTACAAGTCTTCTTGTCAAACCACCATAAGACATCAGCACATTCATCAATTCGGTGCTCAACCTTAGTGCCTTGGTAGTGATAAATCAAAAGTGGACAGGAAAAAAAAAATACTTTGGTGACCTAAGATCAGTCGAAAGATCCATAGGAGGGTGCTCAGGGGCCGACAGCCACAATACAAAATGTACCCACGTCACAGCCACCTGAAATCAACTTAAAGGGAACCTGTCACATAAAAATACACTATTAACAGGAAGATCTGGGATTAATCTGCAGGTTAATAGTATTCTGACTCTTTTCGGCAGCCGCACTGAGAGCCCTGTTGCCAGAGGAAATTAACTTTATTTCTTCAATCACTCTCAGGCTTTAAGTCATAGGGTTGGATCTGGTGCATTTTGAATCACAGTTCCAGCACTGAATGACTGCTGAATCTGTATTGTTTCAGTACAGAACTGGCTGTCAGTCAGTGCCAGAGGTGCGGTTACAGAAGTCACTCACTATGCACAGAGCATTGACTGAAACTGTGCTGGTGCCACCCCTATGACTGAAAGCCTGAGGTTACCAGGGGAAATACAGTTAATTTCCTCTGGCAGCAAGGCTCTTAGTGCTGCGACCGCATTGTATCAGAATGCTATTAACCTGCTGTCACATGTATAGGGAGGGACAGGCTCTTCTGGGACCATGCACTATAAATGTAGTTTTTCTTTTGGACACATTAAGGGTTAATTATTACTCTCGTGCTGCAGCAGACTTGCTCAGCTGGCAGCAGTTAATCATCTTCCAGCCAGGATTTAAGCCCTCTGCTTCCTGGACTTGGTGCTCGTTATTCTATTCATTTAGGAGCTAGCCTGGAAGCAGAGAGGAAGTGGTTGTTGTTATCTGCTGCGGTTTGTTGCAAGTTATTTTGTTTTTCTACCACCTCCTTTCCCTTGTTATCCTTTATGCGTTCATTCTTGGTTGTTCCTTTGTGCAGGTTTTAGGTGTACATGAGGTTTTATTTTACCCCTGTGTGTAGTTTGTTGTTATAGGGATTTTGGGCCATGGTCAGTCCCCTTGGGTAGTGGGTGTGGTGTGGACTTGTCATTAGGGTCAGGGCCAGGTTGGGGGCCCGGACCTCCCTACCTTCAAGGGTACCTCCAGGTATAAGGAAGAGCTCAGGGGCCCCAGCTTAAGGGTCTCCATAGGCTACCCTGTCTTCCCTGGGCATCTGCTACATTTGATCCCTGACACCTGTAGATTAATCCCATTTCTGCAGGTTAACATAGTTTTCTAACAAGAAAGATTCCCTTTAAGGCTGACATCACACATGAAGTTATCATAGTTTTGACCATGTGTGCACGTTGCGTTTTTTCTTACGTTTTAGTTGCTTTTTAAACTGCACTTGTCATTGACAAAATGCATGCGTTTTGCTTCCCCAGCAAAGTCTAAGATAAATCATAAATTCCATGCGCACGTTGCTTTTTTTTTCGGCAGCCTTTTGTTTAACAAATTATATAACCCTTTAAAAATTCAACAAACTATATGAAAAAGGGGGTGTTGCATAACAAATTATATAACCCTTTAAAAATTCAACAAACTATATGAAAAAGGGGGTGTTGCATAACAAATTATATAACCCTTTAAAAATTCTCAAACTATATGAAAAAGGGGGTGTTGCATAACAAATTATATAACCCTTTAAAAATTCACAAACTATATGAAAAAGGGGGTGTTGCATAACAAATTATATAACCCTTTAAAAATTCTTTTGTTTAACAAATATTTGTCAAAATCCTTGCCTAAAAAGCAGCATGTCACTCCTTCAATGCGTTTTGTGAACATTTTCCACTCATTGAAATTAATGAAGTGTGTCAAAACGCAATCAAAATGTTTAGTTGTGCGTTTCCACTGCCTTTTGGTTGCATTTTGAATGTATTTTTGTCAACGAAAATGTATGTCACCAACTTTCCTCCATTTTCTCTCTCTCTCTTTCTGTCTCGCTCCCCTTCATACTCACCGATCACCGGTGCGGTGCAGCTGTCACACTGCTCCTGTGGCCTCTCCTGCTTCTGAAAGTGCCAGCCGCTCATTAGGCTCATCTAATATTCACTGCTTCCACCGCCCACCGCCACCTATGATTGGTTGCAATCATGCACGCCCCCACG
The DNA here is from genome assembly GCF_048569485.1 of Anomaloglossus baeobatrachus. NCBI lineage: Eukaryota > Metazoa > Chordata > Amphibia > Anura > Aromobatidae > Anomaloglossus > Anomaloglossus baeobatrachus. Next base: position 595,485,066 of record NC_134353.1, on the reverse strand, counting down.
CTAAGTGAGAGCTGTCAGACTGCAACCAACCACAGCCGCTGGTGGGCGGGTCTATATCATACAGTACAATAAATAAATAATAAAAAAAAAAAAACCGGCATGTGTTCCCCCCCAATTTTGATACCCAGCCTAAAACCTCACAGCTGGGGGCTGGTTTTCTAAGACTGGGGAGACTCACTTTATTGGGAGCCCCCCCCCCCGCCTAAAAATAGCCAGCAGCCACCCGGAATTGCCGCATCCATTAGATACGACAGTCCCAGGACATTGCCCGGCTCATCCCGATTGCACTGGTGCAGTGGCAATTGGGGTAATAAGGAATTAATGGCAGACCACAGCAGCCACTAAGTCCTAGCTTAGTGATGGCAGGTGTTTATGAGACACCCTTTCATCAATAATCTGTAAGTGAAAGTATATAAACATAAACACCGAAAAATCCTTTATTTGAAATAAAAGGCAAAAAACCCACCCTCTTTCACCACTGTATTAATCCCCCAAACACCCCTTCAGGTCCGATCCACATGAGGTCCCACGATGCTTCCAGCACTGCTACATCTGACACTCGCAGCAAGCGCCATAGAACAAGACTGCTCACTGTGAGCTCCACGCAGCAACTGAAGTGAGTTGCGCTATCAGCAGTGATGTCAGTCAGGTGATTTCTGGTCACAGCTGGAGTCCTTCACCTGTGACTGCAAATCAGGCCGAGACACAGAGACAGAGCCGCGCGAGGAGAATGAACTCGGGTGAACCTCTGGCGTCACAGCTGCGGGCCCCGCACTACTGCCTGTGTCGCGGCACTGACATCAGAGGTTCTGCTGTCAGCGGGCGGTCATGCTCTACGGTGCTGTTGTGACAGAACAGGGCTGTAGCAGAGCTGAATCGCCGTGGGACCTCGTGTGGATTACTTCGGACCTGCAGGGGTGTTTGGGCGTTAATAAAATGGTGAAAGAGGGTGTTTTTATCTTATTCTAAATAAATGATTTTTCGGTATATGTGTTCATGGGGGGTCTCATAGACCACTGCCATCACTAATCTAAGACTTGTGTTGGCTGCCATTAACACCTTATTGTATCAATTGCCACCGCACCAGGGCAACGGTAAGAGCCAGTTCCAGTGCCAGAATTGGCTCATCTTATGGATGCGCCACTTCTGGGGTGGCTGTGGGCTGCTATTGTTGTTATGGAAAGGGCTAAATAATGATGGGCCTTCCCACTCTAATATTATTAGCCCCCAATTGTCTGCTGCACCTTTACTGATTTTAGCAAAAAGGGGGGGAACCCCATGTCAATTTAAAAAAAAAAAAAAAAAAAATCAAATAAAAAAAAAGTGTGGGATCTCCTATTTTTCATAACCAGCCAAGGTACAACAGACAACTGAGGGTTGCAGCCCGCAGCTGCTGCTGTTCCTGTGCTGGATATGAAAAATGGGGGACCCCACGTCATTTTTTTTTACCAAATTTTTTCTTAAAAAAAATCAGCTGTCCAAGTTAGCTATCCCTCTATCAAGCTATTCTGTTATTTCTTTCTATTCTATATGTTCTTTCTTATTATCTATTCTATATGTTATTTCTATCTATTTCTTCTAGCTATTCTAGCTGTCTATCAATTATCCTATCCTTGCATATTTTATTTCTCCTTTAAAAAATGTACTGACAGAACCGCATAACGTTTATACTGCGTTTATTTGTCAAACGCCGTGTTTACAGTTATCAAGTCTGCCAGAGGGTGCATTTTTTTTGTCAAATCAAGAACGCAGCGTGCGCATATACCCTTAAGGGCAGTTTTTGTAGTAATTTTAGGAGCCAAAGTGAAGAGTGGATCCAAAAGAAATGAAAATATAAAAGAATGACCTGCACTTCTCCCTTCTGCTAAGCCTACTTCTGACTTTGACTAAAAAAAAAAAATGGCATGTGCATCTTCAGTATAACGAGCTCCTTTATAAGAAAAAAAAATAAACATGTACCTGATTACTGCTGATGGCACTTTAAGAACCTGCTTGCGGCATATTATAAAGCCTTACTGATTGAATCACTAAAGGAATGGTGGCGTCCAGGTAATTCACATAGATTGGCTCAGATTGAAAATTTCCTGTCCCGCCAGGGCTCGGTCAGAAGAATGATGGAAGCAGAATATTTGAGCCGTTCACGGTTCTCCCCGTGTGTTCCCACCATGTCAGCCTCCCTGGAGGTCTGGCGAAATGACTTGATTCATAAGATTCAGATTCCTCTTTCAGAGATTTCCCTCAAGTCGTTGGAATCTCAAATCCCCTTTTTCAATCTGGCCAGGTGGGAGGGATCAGGCATTACAGTGCTGGCGGATCTATACTCTGATTTGGGTGTTAACCCCTTTAATGAAATAGTACGGGAACACCCCTCTTTAAAGGGCTGTTTCTATCAACACATCCAAATTAGTCATTATCTGGCCTCTAAATTTCCTCCAAAGTCGAATCCTCTGTTACCTACAACAAAGGCTTTGGTATTTAAAAAGATAATTAAATCCAAAGGTATCTCCTTGACATACAAATGGCTCAATAACCCCCCCGAAGAGCAAAAATCTCCTTATATGAACAAATGGGGCGTGGAGTTGAGTATCTCTACCTCTCCTTCAAACTGGCACACGGCATCAGCAAATATCCAAAAATATTCCAAGTGTATAAATCATCTGGAGCAACTGAAAAAAGTACACCTGCGATGGTATCGATCCCCAGCCAACTTAGCACAGTTCCTCCCAAATTATTCGCCACATTGTTGGAAGGGCTGCCTCCAAAGGGGTACTCTTGGTCACTGCTGGTGGGCTTGTCCCAAGGTTTTCTCGTTCTGGTTGGAGGTGTTTGGCCTGATGGGTGAACTGACAGGCAATCCTATTAATCCGAATCCAGGTCTGGCAGTGCTAAACGTGGGTATAGAGGAGTTCTCTTGGGAATCCAGGGGTTTATTAGTTCACATTCTAGTAGCTGCCAGATACTGCATAAGTTTGCACTGGAAATCCCCAAAGACGCCTACATTAGTTGAACTATATAACCAAATTAATCTCCAATGCCAATACGAGTTCTATCTGGCTCACTCCATCCGCGTCAAAAACAAAATACTTCAGATTTGGGACACGTGGCTAAACTCTGTATATGCATCCCCTGTCAGGCATCTGTTTCCAGGGCAAACTGTTGATAATTAAAAATGGGTCAAATAGGGTCAAAGAGAGTGTTACGCAGGGAGTTCACCCATACCACATGTCAATATTCAAGGTGTTTAAATCTCTGTTGTTGTTACTGCTCGGGCTACCCCGAAACGCCATCCAATTCCCTCCCTCCCCCTCCCTGGTTGCCTCCTTGCAACCATCCATGGTTCTCCCCCTCTCCCCCACCTCTCTCCCCTCCCTTTTCTTATCTTCCTTTCTTACTCTCTGGTTCTGGTTGTTTGGATCCCTCATTTTGAGGATTAAAGAGTAAATTGGTAGGTTGACTCTATACGTATTGGGTATTGATTAACCTAAAAAAAAAAGTTGCAACTTGCATCAGACATGATTGTTGGTGGTGTGACAGGAAATGTGAATCATAATCAAAGGTGATACTACCACATGTTACAGCATTGTTTTCTTTGTGTATTATTGCCAATGATACCTGAATCTCTCCATTTTGTAATGTAACTTCCTACAATAAAAATTGATTGGATTAAAAAAAAAAAAAAAGAACCTGCTTGGAAATTCCCTAAATTCACAAGCCCCTAATAAATGGGATTATATACCTATGTGGTATAAATAACATAGCTAGTGTTTTCTAGTACGGTTTTCTTTGATATTAGTGTTCTCATAAGGAATTATTCAGGCATCTATTTTTTTCATGTAAGAGAAAAATGGTCCTAGTTTCATCAGCGGTTTGTTCAAATTTAATCAGATTCTTACGAGTTTGTTCCAAGTTTGATATATTTTTCTCGGATGACAATAAAAACATTTTTCTACCTTCTCCTGTCTAGAAGAATTTGAAAACAGACAGCACTTGGATGGCACCTGAGTGCTGTCTGATTTTTTTCACAGGCCCGTAGATTTGCATTGACAATTTTGATCCAACGCTTGGATCAATATTGGACATGTCTCAATGATTTTCCATGGACCACTCGGTCCGCAAAAAGCACTGTCCATGAAAATCATAGAGGGAACTCGTACGTGAAACACGTACATCTGAATGAGCACTAAGGGGTACTTTGCACACTACGACATCGCAGCTGAGATGTCGGTGGGGTCAAATCGAAAGTGACGCACATCCGGCGTCGCTGTCGATATCGGAGTGTGTAAATCGTTTTTGATACGATTAACGAGCACAAAAGCGTCAAAGAAGGGAATTTTGTTACTTACCGTAAATTCCTTTTCTTCTAGCTCTTATTGGGAGACTCAGACGATTGGGGTATAGCTACTGCCCTCTGGAGGCCACACAAAGCACTACATTAAAAGTGCAAGGCCCCTCCCCCTCTGGCTATACCCCCCCCGTGGTATCACGGGTTCTCCAGTTTTAGTGCCAAAGCAAGAAGGAGGAAGCCAATAACTGGTTTAAACAAATTAACTCCGAATAACATCGGAGAACTGAAAAACCGTTCAACATGAACAACATGTGTACCCGCAAACAACAAAAAAAAAACATCCCGAAGGACAACAGGGCGGGTGCTGGGTCTCCCAATAAGAGCTAGAAGAAAAGGAATTTACGGTAAGTAACAAAATTCCCTTCTTCTTCAGCGCTCTATTGGGAGACCCAGACGATTGGGACGTCCAAAAGCTGTCCCTGGGTGGGTAAAGAAATACCTCATGTTAGAGCTGCAAAACAGCCCTCCCCTACGGGGGTGTCACTGCCGCCTGCAGGACTCTTCTACCTAAGCTGGCATCCGCCGAAGCATAGGTATGCACCTGATAATGCTTGGTGAAAGTGTGCAGACTGGACCAGGTAGCTGCCTGGCACACTTGTTGAGCCGAAGCCTGGTGACGTAATGCCCAGGACGCACCCACGGCTCTGGTTGAGTGGGCTTTTAGCCCTGAAGGAACCGGAAGCCCCGCAGAACGGTAGGCCTCTAGAATTGGTTCTTTGATCCATCGAGCCAGGGTGGCTTTAGAAGCCTGCAACCCCTTGCGCGGACCAGCGACAAGGACAAAAAGTGCATCGGCACGGCGCATGGGCGCCGTGCGGGAAATGTAGATTCTGAGTGCTCTCACCAGATCTAGCAAACGTAAGTCCTTTTCATACCGGTGAACCGGATGAGGACAAAACGAAGGCAAGGATATATCCTGATTAAGATGAAAAGAGGATACGACCTTAGGGAGAAACTCCGGAATAGGGCGCAGCACTACCTTGTCCTGGTGGAACACCAGGAAGGGAGCCTTGGATGACAGAGCTGCCAGCTCAGACACTCGCCGAAGCGATGTGATCGCAACAAGAAACGCCACTTTCTGTGACAGCCGAGAAAAGGAAACTTCCTTCAGAGGCTCGAAGGGCGGCTTCTGGAGAGCAACCAGTACCCTGTTCAGATCCCATGGGTCTAACGGCCGCTTGTACGGGGGCACAATATGACAGACCCCCTGCAGGAACATGCGCACCTTAGAAAGACGTGCTAGACGCTTCTGAAAAAACACGGATAGTGCCGAAACTTGCCCTTTAAGGGAGCTGAGCGACAAGCCCTTTTCTAACCCCGATTGCAGGAAGGAAAGAAACTTGGGCAATGCAAATGGCCAGGGAGACACTCCCTGAGCAGAGCACCAGGATAAGAAAATCTTCCACGTTCTGTGGTAGATCTTAGCCGAATTCGACTTTCTAGCTTGTCTCATTGTGGCAACGACTCCTTGAGATAATCCTGCAGATGCTAGGATCCAGGACTCAATGGCCACACAGTCAGGTTCAGGGCCGCAGAATTCTGATGGAAAAACGGCCCTTGGGACAGTAAGTCTGGTCGGTCTGGCAGTGACCACGGTCGACCGATCGTGAGATGCCACAGATCCGGATACCACGACCTCCTCGGCCAGTCTGGAGCGACGAGTATGATGCGGCTGCACTCGGATCTGATCTTGCGTAGCACTCTGGGCAAGAGCGCCAGAGGCGGAAACACGTATGGGAGCTGAAACTGCGACCAATCTTGAACCAAGGCGTCTGCCGCCAGAGCTCTTTGATCGCGCGACCTCGCCATGAATGCCGTGATGTATGCCACCGCTGTGGAGTTGTCCGATTGGATTCGGATCTGCTTTCCTTCCAGCCACTGTTGGAAGGCCAGTAGAGCAAGATACACTGCTCTGATCTCCAGAACATTGATCTGAAGGGTGGACTCCTGCGGAGTCCACGTCCCCTGAGCCCTGTGGTGGAGAAATACTGCTCCCCACCCTGACAGACTCGCATCTGTCGTGACTACTGCCCAGGATGGGGGCAGGAAGGATCTTCCCTGAGACAATGAGGTGGGAAGGAGCCACCATTGTAGGGAGTCCTTGGCCGTCTGGGAAAGCGAGACTTTCCTGTCCAGGGACGTTGACTTCCCGTCCCATTGGCGGAGAATGTCCCATTGAAGTGGGCGCAGATGAAACTGCGCAAAGGGAACTGCTTCCATGGCTGCCACCATCTTCCCTAGGAAATGCATGAGGCGCCGCAAGGGATGCAACTGGCCCTGCAGAAGAGATTGCACCCCTGTCTGTAGTGACCGCTGCTTGTTCAGCGGAAGCTTCACTATCGCTGCTAGAGTATGAAACTCCATGCCAAGATACGTTAGTGATTGAGTCGGTGATAGGATCGACTTTGGAAAGTTGATGATCCACCCGAAAGACTGTAGGGTCTCCAGCGTAGCATTCAGGCTGTGCTGACATGCCTCTTGAGAGGGAGCTTTGACCAATAAATCGTCTAGGTAAGGGATCACCGAGTGTCCCTGAGAGTGCAAGACTGCTACCACCGCCGCCATGACCTTGGTGAAGACCCGTGGGGCTGTCGCCAGACCAAATGGCAGAGCTACGAACTGAAAATGGTCGTCTCCTATCACAAAACGTAGAAAACGTTGATGTTCTGTAGCAATTGGCACGTGGAGATAAGCATCTTTGATGTCTATTGAGGCAAGGAAGTCTCCTCTGGACATTGAGGCAATGACAGAACGCAGGGTTTCCATCCGGAACTTCCTGGCGTGCACATGTTTGTTGAGCCGTTTTAGGTCCAGAACAGGACGGAACGAGCCGTCCTTTTTTGGAACCACAAAGAGATTGGAGTAAAACCCTTGCCCTTGTTCCTGAGGAGGGACTGGGATCACCACTCCTTCCGCTCTTAGGGAGCCCACCGCCTGCAGCAGAGCATCTGCTCGGTCTGGATGTGGGGAGGTTCTGAAGAACCGAGCTGGAGGACGAGAATTGAACTCGATTCTGTACCCGCGAGACAAAATGTCCGTCACCCACCGGTCTTTGACCTGTGACATCCAAATGCCGGAAAAGCGGGAGAGCCTGCCCCCGACCGGCGATGCGGAGGGAGGGGGCTGGAAGTCATGAGGTAGCCGCTTTGGAAGCGGTACCTCCATTTGCTTTCTTGGGGCGCGTGTGAGCCCGCCACGAATCTGAGTTTCTTTGCGTCCTCTGAGTCCCTTTGGACGAGGTAAATGGTGTCTTGCCCGAACCTCGAAAGGACTGAAACCTCTGCTGCCACTTTTTCTGCTGAGGTTTGGTTGTTCTGGGTTGTGGTAAAGAGGAGTCTTTACCCTTAGACTGCTTAATGATATCAGCCAATGGCTCGCCAAACAGTCTATCTCTAGATAAAGGCAAACTGGTTAAACATTTTTTGGAACCAGCATCTGCTTTCCAGTCCTTTAACCACAAGGCTCTGCGCAAAACTACCGAATTGGCGGACGCCATTGAGGTGCGACTGGTAGATTCTAGGACCGCATTGATAGCGTAAGACGCAAACGCCGACATCTGCGTGGTAAGGTGCGCCACTTGCGGCACTGCTGGATGTATGATAGCATCCACTTTTGCTAAGCCAGCTGAAATAGCCTGGAGTGCCCATACGGCTGCGAATGCCGGAGCAAACGACACGCCGATAGCTTCATAGACAGATTTTAACCAAAGGTCCATCTGTCTGTCATTGGCATCTTTAAGTGAAGCGCCATCCTCCACTGCAACTATGGACCTAGCTGCGAGTTTGGAAATCGGGGGGTCTACCTTTGGACACTGTGTCCAGCGCTTGACCACCTCAGGGGGGAAAGGGAAACGCGTATCTTTAGATCGTTTAGAGAAACGCCTTTCTGGGTGAGCGTCGTGCTTCTGGATTGATTCTCTGAAGTCAGCGTGATCCAACAAAGCACTCAATTTACGCTTGGATAAAGGAAACGAAACTTCTCCTGCTCCGCAGCCGCCTCTTCTGCTGAAGGGGCTGGGGGAGAAATATCCAACAGCCTATTGATGGCTGAGATAAGGTCGTTTACCATGGCATCCCCATCAGGGGTATCAAGGTTGAGAGGGGTTCCAGGAATGGATTCCTGATCACTCTCATCAGACACATCACAGGGAGACTGATTGCGCTGAGACCCTGAGCAGTGTGATGACGTCGAGGGTCTTTCCCAGCGAGCTCGCTTAGGGTGGCTGGGGCTATCATCTGAGTCATAATCCTCGGCCTGTGAAGCCGGGGACCCCCCTGTGGGCTGGATTAATTCCAAGTGAGGGGGACCTGAGGACAGAGGCCTCGCCGTGCCCAAAGACTGAGCCCCATGCATAGATTGCAAGGTTTCAAGGATTTTTGCCATAGAGACAGACATATTATCAGCAAAAACTGCAAAGTCTGTCCCTGTCACCGGGGCAGGACTTACAGGCGTCTCAGCCTGGGTCACTCTCCCTCCTGACTCCGGCTGGCGAAGCAGCACCGGGTCGGAGCATTGCACACAATGGGGGTCATCGGAGCCTGCTGGTAGATTAGCCCCACATGCAGCACCCGCAGTATACACAGCCCTAGCCTTGGCAGCCTTGCGTTTTGAGGATGGCATGTTGTTGCTTCCACAGAGTGATCTGGGAGATGCAGCCAGAAGCGACCTCACAGTGCAAGAAATACAATATCTCTATATCCTACACAGTACACCGAAACACCGTGAGGCACTAGAGGGACCAGCACAGAAAAATCGCTTACCGCCCGCTTAAAAAGCGGGTGTGTGGTCGCCAGATAGCCCCTAGTCCAGGTCTCCCAGAGCCTTGCGTCCTTCCTCCAGCCAGACTGCATGTAATGGCTGCCGGCATCCTGAGAGAGAAGGGGGGCGGGCCCTGGGCGTTCCTGGCTAAGAGCGGGAAGCCTGCTTCCCTCTGTGCCTAGTGTGAGGGCTGGAGCATGTAAATCAGGCTCCAGCCCTCGTCGCTGCTAGCGAACAGCGTCTCTCCCCTACCCTGAATGACAGGGTGGGGGCGGGAACGAATCGGAGCTGCCGGCGTCCTAGGCCCAAAAAGCCGGGGACTCAATTTATAACCGCCGCCGCCGTAAAAGCGCGGACGGCGGATCCCCGGCGCACCACAAGTCACAGCAGCGCCGCCCGGTCCAGAGGGGGTCGGCGCTGCGTTCCCATACACAAACAATCCCCCAGTAATCTGTAGGGACACAAACTCCAACGTTGCGGTCCCCGGCGCACTACAACACCCAGCCAGCCCGGAGTGTGTCTGTGCCTGCCGGGGACACAGAGTACCTGTATGATGCAGGGCCTGTCCCTGATCGTACTCCTGCTCCGTCTCCATCAGGTTCTAATGGGTCTGTGGATGGAGCCCGGCGTCAGAGCTGAGAGGCCGGCAGGATCCCACTTCCACAGAGCCCTACCAGGGGATGTGGAAGGAAAACAGCATGTCAGGCTCCAGCCCTGTACCAGCAATAGGTACCTCAACCTTACAACACCATCCAGGGGTGAGAAGGGAGCATGCTGGGGACACTATATGTGTCCTCTTTTCTTCCATCCGAAATAGTCAGCAGCTACTGCTGACTAAAATCTGTGGAGCTATGCATGGAATGTCTGACCTCCTTCGCACACAAAGCTAAAACTGGAGAACCCGTGATACCACGGGGGGGGTATAGCTAGAGGGGGAGGGGCCTTGCACTTTTAATGTAGTGCTTTGTGTGGCCTCCAGAGGGCAGTAGCTATACCCCAATCGTCTGGGTCTCCCAATAGAGCGCCGAAGAAATCGTATCATCGGTGTAGTGTCGGTCATTTCCATAATTTCGGAAGGACCAATGTTACGATGTTGTTCTTCGTTCCTGCGGAAGCACACATCGCTGTGTGTGAAGCCGCAGGAGCGAGGAACATCTCCTACCTGCATCCTGCGGCTCACGCCGGCTCTGCGGAAGGAAGGAGGTGGGCGGGATGTTTACGTCCCGCTCATCTCCGCCCCTCCGCTTCTATTGGCCGTCTGCCGTGTGACATCGCTGTGACGCCGCACGACCCACCCCCTTAGGAAGGTGGCGAGTCACCGGCCAGAGCGACATCGCAGGGCAGGTAAGTCCATGTGAAGCTGCCGTAGCGATAATATTCGCTACGGCAGCTATCACAAGATATCGCAGCTGCGACGGGGGCTGGGACTATCGCGCTCGGCATCACAAGCATCGGCTTGCGATGTCGTAGTGTGCAAAGTACCCCTAAGTCAAATAAAAGCTACACGTATAACACTTCAAGTTGGTGATAGATGGAATCTGTTTACATAATTGTTGTTATTTTTTAGAATTTCCTTGTAGAATTTCTGTCATGATGCCATGGTAAAACAAATGAGCCACTATAGTAAAGATGGAGCATTTAGCAGGGAGAACAACTTCCATCCATAAATCAAATGTTCGGTAAAGTGAAAAAAACCATGAAGGAATATTTTTAGAATAACAACAAACATCCATCCACCTAAATACGGTCTGAATTTAAGCTCGTTTTCACATAAAGCCCCTAATAGGATAGAAGCTGCTCTTTTATGTGACATGATCAAAAAGCATTTGATGTGAAGCTGCAAATTAAAAAAAAAGAGATTTGCAAATCTTTAATTGGCTGAGAAAATGCTGATTTCGAGTATTATCGCCATAAATTATGCTATGTGTACATATCTATCAGAGTAGGAATTACATCACAACGTGCTGAAAGGATGACACACACCATTTATTAGCCGAGGGGGAAAGCGGCAGCATAGATCCTCTCTCTCCGGAGGTCCCAGCATGCCAATGCTTACAGAAAGAGCTAATTGATTTCAATGAACATTATCTGATACTACATTTTCCCCATGGTGATACTACTGGAGAGCTGAATACTTGCTGCCAGTTTTCTCGATAGGCATTGCCTGTAGTGGCACAGTCTATGATCAGCTTATAGTCATGGAACACTTCTGGCAAAAAGTGATTGTAAAGAGGACAATACCCTTTAAGCTGATCTATTAATTCTTACAAGCTGCAATCCTTATTTTCTCCATATAGAAAATGGCACTAACGCTATAAAAAAAAAGGGGTTACGAAATAGTGAATACTTCGGATATAATTTCTGTTGCAATTCTATTCTACTTCTCCAATACGGATCTCCTAGGTCCCCCGTCACCACATTAAGGGCTCGTACGCACATTGCGTAATTGCATGCAATTTACACTGCGTATTGCACTGCAGCGTAAATGCATGCATCCTGCGTCCCCTGCACAATCTATGAAGATTGTGCATGAGATGTGCACACGTTGCTTTTATGAACGCAGCGATTTGGGTGCTAAAATTTTGACCCAAATCCGTGCATTCATAAAAGCAGCATGTCAATTATTCCGTGCGCTATGGATGCAGCTCCCACTCTGTCTATGGTGGGGGCAGCAGCCATAGCGCATGAAATCGGCTTTTTTTGTACAAAAAAACTGCATCCATTATGCAGTGTTTCTGCAGCAATTTGATGCGTTCATGTGCTGTCAAATCACTGCAGAATATTCAGCAGTTACGTGCGCATGAGCCCTTAGGCCGGTGTCACATTAGCGTATGGCATCCAATGTGAGAGCAACAGATGCGATATGCTAATGACTCCCGGCTCAGGCTCTGCTGCGAGCCTGAGCCAAGTGTCATGCGAATGTGACCCGATCTTACGATCGGGTCACAGCTCCGATCCTGAGGGCGGACGCTGCGGAGGAGAGGGGTTAATCCCCCCATCTCCTCCATTGTCAACCTGTGCGTATATCACACTACACTGGGATAATATCCGAGTGTAGTCCGATGTATCTCTAGCACCCATTCACTTGAATGGGTACGAGTGATACGGCTCTCGCAGAAAATCGCATCCAGAATCTGGATGCGAGAAAAGCTGACCAACTGCTCTCATTGACTAACATTGGTCAGAGTGCAATGCAAGATTTTCTCGCATTGCACTCGTCCGTTTTTCACGCTTGTGTGAGCACACCCTTAGGCATGATAATGTGACATTCATCACATCACATCGGAATACAACTACAACAAGCTATAGATTCTGTGAGCCACGACACAAATATGAATGAACAATTATAACAGGCAGCTATAGTGGTTTGAAAAACTATTCATAGCCCATGAAGTTTTCCACCTTTTTTCACGTTGCACTCACAAATGTAAATGTATGTTATTGGGATTTTATTTAATATACCAACACTAAATAGAAAGTATTTGTGAAGTGTAAAGAAAATGATACAAGGATTCCTAAACATTTTAAAAATAGAAATCTGAAAATTGTGATGTGCATTTGTACTCAGCCCCCTGAGTACATTTTAGGACCACCTTTCGCTGCAATTACTCCTGCAAGTCTTTTGGGGTATTTCTCTACCAGTTTTGCATATCAGGAGGCTTAAATTTTTGCCCACTCATCCTTGCACACTAGCTCTATCTTAGGCCCCCTTCACACATCCGTGATACACGTGCGTGTTTGTTCTGTTTCCGTATATACCGGAGACACGGACAAACATGCACCAATGTTAATCTATGATTGTGGTCACACGTGCGTTATTTCATTATGTCCGTGTGTGCGTGTCCGTGATCCGAATGTGTTTGCGTTTTGCACGGATGCATGTCCGTTATCTGCACGGAGCACGCACACATGGACACAATGAAAGTCTATGGGTATGTGCACACACGTTAGTAAACATGTATGCATCTACCTATAGCCCGTGTCCGTTTGGTGTTTTTATTTCTAGTGATGTCGGCCATTCTTTCTATTTCTCCCTGAGTCCGTCGGTCGGTCTCTCTGTCGGTCTCTGTCTGTCTGTCTGTCCCTCTCTCACAGTCTGTCGGTCAGTTTCCCCCCTCTCTCATACTTACCGTTCCCCGATCACCGGCGCGTCGCTGCACGGCTGTCACACTGCTGCGGCGGCTTTTAATATTTTGAAAAAGCCGGCCGCTCATTAAACAATCTCGTATTCCCTGCTTTCCCCGCCCACCGGCGCCTATGATTGGTTGCAGTGAGACACGCCCCCACGCTGAGTGACAGGTGTCTCACTTCACCCAATCACAGCAGCCGGTGGGCATGTCTATACTGTGCAGTAAAATAAATAAATAAATAATTTTAAAAAACGGCGTGCGGTCCCCCCCCCCAATTTTAATGCCAGCCAGATAAAGCCATACGGCTGAAGGCTGGTATTCTCAGGATGGGGAGCTCCACGTTATGAGGAGCCCCCCACCCTAACAATATCAGTCAGCAGCCGCCCAGAATTGCCGCATACATTAGATGCGACAGTTCTGGGACTGTACCCGGCTCTTCCCGATTTGCCCTGGTGCTTTGGCAAATCGGGGTAATAAGGAGTTAATGGCAGCCCATAGCTGCCACTAAATCCTAGATTAATCATGTCAGGCGTCTCCCCGAGATTCCTTTCATGATTAATCTGTAAGTTACAGTAAATAAAACACACACACCAGAAAAAATCCTTTATTAGAAATAAAAAACACAAACATATACCCTGGTTCACCAATTTAATCAGCCCGAAAAAGCCCTCCATGTCCGGCGTCATCCAGGATGGTCCAGCGTCGCTTCCAGCTCTGCTGCATGAAGGTGACAGGAGCAGCAGAAGACACCGCCGCTCCTGACACCTCCACGCAGCAACTGAAGACAGCCGCGCGATCAGCTGAGCTGTCACCGAGGTTACCCGCTGTCACTGGATCCAGCGTTGACAGCAGGTAACCTCAGTCCACACGCACACACGGACGTTCTACACACAAACACGGCTAGCATACGCAATTCACACAGATGCCACACGGACCATAAAAACGGACACAAAAACAGGACACGGACCCGAAAAATGGCCCGTAACACACGTGCGTGTTTTTCACGGACGTGTGAAGGGGGCCTTAGTGAGATTGGATGAAGAGCGTCTGTGAACAACAATTTTCAAGTTTTGCCTCATATTCTCAATAAGATTTAGGTCTGGAATGTGAATGGGTCATTAAAAAAAACAATATACTTTGGTCTGAACCATTCCATTGTAGATCTAGCAGGATCTTTAGGGTCACTGTCCTGCTGGAAGGTGAACCTTTGCCCCAGTCTCAGGTTTTTTACAGCCTCTATCAGTTGTTCCTCCAGGATTGCCCTGTATTGAACTCTATCAATCTTCCCATCAACTCTGACTAGTTTCCCTGTCCCTGCTGAAGAAAAGCATCTCCACAGCATGTTGTTCGTTGTTCCTGCGGCAGCACACATCACTATGTGTGACACCGCAGGAACGAGAAACCTCACCTTACCTGCGGCCGCCCGCAATGAGGAAGGATGGTGGTGGGCGGGATGTTCATCCAGCTCATCTCCGCCCATCCGCTTCTATTGGGCGGCCGCTTAGTGACGTCGCTGTAACGCCGAACGAACTGCCCCCTTAAAAAGGAGGTGGTTCGCCGGTCACAGCGACGTCGCTAGGCAGGTAAGTAGTGTGACGGGTCCGAGAGATGTTGTGCGCCATGGGCAGCGATTTTCCTGTGATGCACAACCGACGGGGGAGGGTACGCTCGCTAGCGATCTTGCTAGCGAGATCGCAGCATGTAAAGTGGCCTTTACACTTGCCAAGTAGGGGATATAGCCTTTACACTTAACAACTACTTGATACTTTGTGTTGGTGTATCAGATAAAATCCCAATAAAATACAGGAAACTACCAATCAGTGGTGTGAGTAGGGTTATACAGAACTCAACTTTCATATAACTGCTAAAACTGAAGCAGTGAAAACAGGGAGTATACCAAAATAACAAAAAGTAGCTCAGTAAGGGACACATCGCTGGAATCAGGTCTGAGAAACTTGCAATATAAAAGCAATTCAATTGTTTAACACTATGTTGCAGAGGGTAACTGGACATGGAACTATCATAAAGGATCATCAGCTCTTAAAAGGGGTATCTGAGATACAAAAATATATATTTTTTTGGAGGCATGAGTTGTTATAAAATAATAGATGGAGGCATAATCACCCCCATCACACCAATGGATCCAGCACAGATATGTCCAGTGGTGGGCATTGGAAGCAAAGATTACACATTCAGATGCCTGCAAGTGGCTGCAGTGGCCATTGGAAGTTTCTCTACAGATGTGCTGTTCAATTCATCTGACAGCAGTAGCCAATCACAGGCTTCAGTAGTCCTGTCGCATCTTGTGACACACAGTCATCAATTAGGAGCTGAAATTACTTCCAAAGTAGCCATACGAGGTTATATTTTTTGCAGAATAAGTTATACTTTTGAATGACACCATTCATTTTATCATATAGTGTACTGGAAAACAGGAAAAAATGTGGAAAAATTGTGAAATTCCAAAATGTTTTGAGTTTTTTTAAATTACTTTTTAACCATGTTCACTATATGGTGAAGCTGATGTGACAGTATGATGCCTCAGGTTGGTACAAGTTCATAGATTCCAAACATGTATACTTTAACTTACAGTGCCTTGAGAAAATATTCGGCCCCCTTGAATTTTTCAACCTTTTCCCACATTTCACGCTTCAAACATAAAAATGAAAATTTTAATGTTATGGTGAAGAATCAGCAACACATGGGACACAATTGTGAAGTTGAACAAAATGTATTGCTTATTTTAAACTTTTTTAAAAATAAATAACTGAAAAGTGGGGCGTGCAATATTATTCATCCCCTTTAAATTAATACTTTGTAGCACCACCTTTTGCTGCAATTACAGCTGCAAGTCGCTTGGGGTATGTGTCTATTAGTTTTGCAGATCGAGAGACTGAAATTCTTGCCCATTCTTCCTTTGAAAACAGCTGGAGCTGAGTGAGGTTGGATGGAGAGCGTTTGTGAACAGCAGTTTTCAGTTCTTTCCACAGATTCTCTATTGGATTCAGGTCTGGACTTTGACTTGGCCATTCTAACACCTGGATACGTTTATTTGTGAACCATTTAATTGTAGATTTTGCTTTATGTTTTGGATCATTGTCTTGTTGGAAGAGAAATCTCCGTCACAGTCTCAGGTCTTATGCAGACTCCAAGAGGTTTTCTTCAAGAATGGTCCTGTATTTGGCACCATCCATCTTCCCATCAATATTAACCATCTTCCCTGTTCCTGACGAAGAAAAGCAGACCCAAACCATGATTCTGCCACCATCATGTTTGACAGTGGGGATGGTGTGTTCAGGGTGATGAGCTGTTTTGCTTTTACGCCAAACGTTTGGCATTGTGCCCAAATAGTTTGATTTTAGTTGTATCTGACCAGATCGCCTTCTTCAACATGTTTGGTGTGTCTCCCAGGTGGCTTGTGGCAAACGTTAAACGACACTTTTTATGGATATCTTTGAGAAATGGTTTTCTCCTTGCCACTCTTCCATAAAGGCCAGATATGTGAAGTGTACGACTAATGGTTCACATATAAACGTATCCAGGTGTTAGAATGGCCAAGTCCAGACCTGAATGCAATCGAGAATCTGTGGAAAGAGCTGAAAACTGCTGTTCACAAACGCTCTCCATTCAACCTCACTCAGCTCAAACTATTTGCAAAGGAAGAATGGGCAAGAATTTCAGTCTCTCGATGTGCAAAACTGATAGACACATATCCCAAGCGACTTGCAGCTGTAATCACAGCAAAAGGTGGCGCTACAAAGTATTAACTTAAAGGGGATGAATAATATTGCACGCCCCAATATTCAGTTATTTTTGTTTTAAAAGTTTAAAATATGCAATAAATTTCGTTCTACTTCACAATTGTGTCCCACTTGCTGATGATTCTTCACCATAACATTAAAATTTTTATCTTTATGTTTGAAACCTGAAATGTGGGACAAGGTTGAAAAATTCAAGGGAGCCAAATACTTTCGCAAGCCACTGTAACTTTGGGAGAATGACAACAAAATATTATAATGTGTTATAGGAGATTTCAAGCTGACTGCATGTAATCTGGACAGCATAGGAGAAAACTCTATCACCAGCAACAAAAACCAAGGGGAAATGTAAGTGTATATAGACACAGGAAGTGGGGATATGCAGCTAAACTGCCAAGATATCCGCAGGGTTCAAAAGGGAAAGCGTTAACCCTAACGAGGAACATAAATAAAACTTTATTCACACCAATGAAGAAAGAATGTAATATCAATGAGCAGTTTGTGCAGCAAACTCAGCCACCTTCTGTCTATCAACCGTGACAACCCTTGACAGCAGTGTTCCAGATTTAAGTCATGGAGGCGGTGTCAGCGCTCTGTGTATGGAGAGCGGCAGAACGCTGCCCAAACTGACAGCTTCCTCTAATGCAGAGCAGCTCTCAGTCAGTGTGGAGGGTGTGGTTACAACCGTTGCTCTCCATACAGAGAGAGGGGACTGAACCCGTGCCGGAACTGCCTCCATGACTGAAAATGGAATCCTGCCAGAAAGAGTAAAGGTAATTTCCTCACGGTAGCAGGGTTCAACGTACAAGCACTGGGTAGGTTCCAAATGCTATTACCTGCAGATTAACCCATTATTTGCAAGCTAATAGTATTTTTCCATGTGACACTTTTCTTTTAATGTCTGATCCCAGGGGGTGTGACACCCGGCGCGCCTGCCAGTCAGCTATTGCCAGTGTTGGTAGCAACTGGAACAGCTCAGTTACAAAGCTGCAAAGCACACCTTCATCAACGAAATAGTGACTATGGCCAGGTACTGAACATCAGTCCCCTACAGATTTGAATACGGGACAGATGTGCAGTACCTGGCCGTGGCCACTATAGAGCTGATGGAGCTTTGCTATGCAGGTCCATAACCGAGCTGTTCGTGCCACCTCTGGCACCAGCCACAGCTGAAAGGTGGTGGTGTTGGATAGTGCACCCCAACTGATCAGACATTCATGACCTATCCTATGGATAGGCCTTCAATGTTAAAGTGGTGGACAACCTCTTTAACATGCTAGCTTTATTATAAATATATAATTAGGGCAGTTGTCCTCACAATTTTTCTACTACCAATTCAGCATACTCTTTGTTTATTGCCTTCTCTTTGTATGTATGTTACACAAGGATTGTTACAGGAAAAAGCAACATGACACTGTGACAATTTCAGTGTTCAGTTCTTGAGATTCATCCAGATTTGCATTCCAGATGGAGACAGCTGATGATTTATGTGTGTGTGGAGCTCAATCTAAACAGTATTTACACATTTCTGCCATGGGGTATTTTTCAACTAGACATTTTACTGAAATCTAGAATGTACCATTAATCATAAGGAACCCCTACCAATATTAGGTTAATGACTACAGCATTTGATAAATCTATCAATGCTAGGACTGTAATTGCTGCTAACAGCACATTTTCTTACCACACTGGACTGATGTTGCATGTTTGCTTATTGCACAAAGATCAACTTAACCTGACCAAAGAAGAAATCGCTTATTCCCAACTGGACCGATAATCCAAGACTCTAGTTCAAAGGGACATATGTGACACGGTGATAGAAAGCATCTTCCCTGAGGAAATTATTTCCATTACTCCACTTATTACAAACAGCTGATGGAATGGTCTAAAAATAATGACTATAATAATAATAGTATAATATATATATATATATATATATATATATATATATATATATATACTGCCCAAAATAATAAAGGGAACATTTAAACAGCCCAATGGTATTTTAGTGTTCCCTTTATTTTTTGAGCAGTATACTGTATATATACACTGCAGTTCAAAAGTTTAGGGTCACTTAGATATTTCCTTATTTTTTTTTAAAGAAAAACACACATTTTTTTTCAATGAAGCTAACATTAAATTAAACAGAAATACACTCTATATATTGGTAATGTGGTAAAAGACTATTCTAGCTGCAAACGTCTGGTTTTTAATGCAATATCTACATAAGTGTATAGAGACCCATATCCAAAAACCACCACTCCAGTGTTCTAATGTTACATTGTGTTTGCAAACTGTATTAGAAGACTAATGGATGTCTAGAAATCCCTTGAAAACCCTTGTGCAAGTATGTTAGCACAGCTGAAAACAGTTTTGCTGATTAGAAAAGCTATAAAATGGACCTTCCTTTGAGTTAGTTAAGAATCTGGAGCAATATATTTCTTGGTTCCATTAAACTCTCAAAATGGCCAGAAAAAGAGAAAACTTTCATGTGAAACTCGACAGTCTTCTTGTTCTTAGAAATGAAGGATATTTCATGCGAGAAATTGACAAAAACTGAAATTTTCCAACAGCGGTGTGTACTACTCCCATCAGAGGAGAGCACAAACAGGCTTTAACCAGAGTAGAAAGCGTGAGAGGCCCGCTGCACAACTGATCAACAAGACAAATAAATTAGAGTCTCTAGTTTGAGAAATTGACGCCTCACAGGTCCTCAACTGGCAGCTTCATTAAATAATAACCTTAAAATGCCAGTGTCAACTTCTACAGTGAAGAGACAACTCCGGGATGCTGGCCTTTAGGGCAGAGTGGCAAAGAAGAAGCCATATCTGAGACTGGCTAATAAAAGGAAAAAATTAATATGGGCAAAAGAACACAGACATTGGACAGAGGAAGATTGGAAAAAAGTATCATGGACAGACGACTAGAAGTTTGAGGTGTTTCGATCAAGCAGAAGAACATTTGTGAGACACAGAACTACTGAAAAGATAATGGAAGAGTGCCTGACGCCATCTATAAAGCATGGTGGAGGTAACATGATGTTTGGGGTTGCTTTGGTGCTGGTAAAATGGGAGATTTATACAAGGTAAAAGGGATTTTGAATAAGGAAGGCTATCACTCCATTTTGCAATGCCATGCCCTGGCATTGCAATTAACAGCTAGAATGCCAAAGGTCTGCAAAGGTGGAATTGCTGCAAAGGGAGCATTCTTTGACGAAAGACAAGTTTGAAGGAGAAAATTATTATTTCAAGTAATAATCATTATTTCTAATCTAGTCAATGTCTGGACTATATTTTCTATTCATTATGTAACTCATTTGATAAATAAAAGTATGATTTTTCATGGAAAAAAGACCCCAAACCTTTGAAATGTAGTGTATATATACTGTATATGGAAAACATTCAGTATAACTTGGAATTCAAGCTCATTTTGAGCTTATATGTCCAATGGGTGGAGTGAGTCATTTCTATATGTAAATCATGGGTAAGACCACCCACTGGACTGCCAACAGTATATAAACAAATAAAGTAATAATTATTTTGAATTATTTCTCAAAATAATATTTAAGAAACTGACCTGCTTGCAAGTCAGACGATAGGTTCCCTTCCATATTTGACAACCTGATTTTTTTTGTCCTTACATCTGTGGACATCATCAAAAATGGTGAAAAATGAGTTGGATTTAGGAGTGGACATGTGTTCCACTGCCAGGAAGGTTTAACAATTCAATTTTAGAATTGCCCAAAAATTCTTATTCTCTATATAATGGATTAGTTGTTCTTTTTTTAAGTTAACAGTGGGAAACCATTTTGCTAAAAACAAAAAAAAAATAAAAAACAAAAACATAGAAAAAAAACAAACCAAACTTACTTTAGGAATCTGCCCTCCAGTCCAGTAGTGTCCGCCAGTCTGAAAGTGATGACGTCCCAACTACCAGTAATCTGATTGTTGAGGCCACTAATTGGCTGTTGAATGATCGGTGGTTAGGAAGTCATTGCTTCTGGTGTGATGTAGACCATCAGTTGGACAGCACTGGACAGCTGACGGATTCCAGAGGTATGCAGGGCTTTTTTGTTTGTTTCAACAGGACAGTTTCCCATTGCTAATTTTAAAGGGAACCTGTCATCAGATATTTTGCTTTAAACCTAAAAGTTTCCCCCTCTGCAGCTGCTGGGCTGCATTCTAGCAAGGTTCCTGTACTTTTTGTCGCCCCTTTTAAACCAAATTAAATACTTTATAAACTTGTAGCTTTTGCTATGTAAATTTTGTAAATCGTCCATGGGGGTGGGCTCTCTGCTGACCCTTGCTGTTCCTCCAGCAGATTTACGCCGCCCCCAACGCTGAATTTCATATCTCAGGACGCCGCCCCCGGGCGCCCGTGGTCCCGAGCATGCGCTGTGCGACTGTAGCGGGACTGTGCACTGTGTGCACGTGCGACCGCTGGTGACGTTTTGCGCAGGCACGAGGTTATAGGCGGCGCTGTGAGTGTCATCAGCAAGTACTGCCCATAACCTCGTGACCGCACTTTCCCCTCTTCCTCCAGCGTTCTGCGCAAGCACTTGCTGGCCAGATGACCCGACGTCACCTCTTTCCCATCTTGCCCTGCTGCAGGGTAAGATGGGAAGGAGGTGACGTCGGGTCATTTGTCCGCCGAGCGCTTGCGCAGAATGCTGGAGGAAGTGGAGGAAAGCGCGTCCACGAGATTATGGGCGGGCACTTGCGATGCAATCACAGCGCCACCCATAATCTCGTGCTTGTGACACATGTCACCAGCGATCCTGGCGTGGGCGGCACTTTCGGGTGCAGTGGGCGGCGTCCTGATGGATGAAATGGAGCATGGGGGGACGGCGTCAATGTGCTGGAGGAACAGCAACGGTCAGCAGAGAGCAAAAGGTACAAGTTTCTAAAGTATTTAATTTGGTTTAAAAGGGGCCACAAAAAGTACAGGAACCTTGCTAGTATGCAGCCCAGGAGCTGCAGAGGGGGGAAACTTTTAGGTTTCAAGCTAAATTTCTGATGACCGGTTCCCTTTAAGAGCTGAAATTTGCAGGCAGGTGCCACCAGTTATTGATTAATTCACAATTTAGAGTCTATATTGATCGGAAGTTTCTCTACTCAACATCTGACATTAAGGTATACATCTGACTCGTTGGATATCACAATTGGATAGCACCATTAATTTATTGACTATACATAAAGTACTTAGTAAACAAAAAAAATAAGAAAAAGGACACAACATCAAGAACTTTGGCAACAGAATAGTGCATGAAACATTGTAAGGCTCAGCACAATGAATATGAATAAATATAATTTTCAAATAATAGACACAGTGGTCAAGAAGATATACAGTATATGTTATATGTACAGACATATATGTACCAATTCACAAATATAGGGAAAAACAACGTTATCACAAAAATATAATAATGCATTATACTATGGGTTAGGGCGGCGTCACACACTACGATATATCGGACGATATGTCGTCGGGGTCACGGATTCCGTGACGCACATCCGGCATCGTTAGAGATATCGTAGCGTGTGACAGCTACGAACGTCTGTGAACGAGCAAAAATACTCACCTTATCGTTGCTCGTTGACACGTCGTTCATTTTCATAAAGTCATTCCTCCTTCTGCACGCCGGTTGTTCGTTGTTCCCGTGGCAGCACACATCGCTCCGTGTGACACCCCGGGAACAACGAACACAGCTTACCTGTGTCCCACCGGCAATGCGTAAGGAAGGAGGTGGGAGCGATGTTACGTCCCGCTCATCAACAACGAGGGCGGGTGCGATCGCTCATGCGATCGAACGATAAATCGTTGCTTGTGACGCCGCCCTAAGAAAATTATTACCATATATTTAGGAATGTTTATGAATTGGTACACGTATGGTATACAGGGCCCAAACATGTAAAGGACACCTTTTGTCTGTCTGGGGAAGGTTTGTAGCAATTTATAAAACATAATAACATATTAGTTAATAAATATCACTGATCACCCTGCAAATCCTGGTCCAATGATGGGTCTAGTAAATGGAATTAAACGCATTATAGACATCGATGAGCTGCTGTTACATCATGGTCATGAGACCTCTGTTGGATTAAAGTTTGTATCGATAATACATGCCCCAAAATGTACCTGGGTACCCGGGTATAAATCAATAAGGAATATTTTAAGGTATTGTCTTATTATCATTATGTTCTGAAAAACAGCTCCAAAGCTAAACTTTAACCCCTTAATTCTCCATGACATACCCTTACCTCAGAGTATCTCAGGAACTTTGGAGTGGGCGCAAAAACAGAGCCTGCTCCACAAAATGCAGATGCCAGCTATATTACATAGCTGAAATCTGCTTCTATCAATAGGGTGCCCACTGATTGCTGCTGGTAAAGGGAACCTGTTACCAGATTTGTTGACTATAAGCTGCGGCCACCACCAGTAGGCTCTTATATACAGCATTCTAACATGCTGTATATAAGAGCCCAGGCCGCTGTGTAGAACATAAAAATGACTTTATAATACTTACGTAAATGGTCGGTACGGTGCAGATTGGTCAGATGGGTGTCTCCTCTCTCCAGGTGCAACACCTCTTCATTCGGCCATCTTTGTCCTCCTTCTTCTGAAGTCTGTGTGCATGACGCGTCCTACATCATGCACACGTGCCGGCATTGAGGTCCTGCGTAAGCGCACTTTGATTTCCCCTTAACAGGGCCCAAGAGGTAAGAGGGTCTATTTCTATCTGTAACATATGACAATCTTTAGGCTGCAAAGGGCCCAATTACTGTTTTTGCACAAGCACCCTCTTCCGTTTGTGTTTGCCAGTGCGTCTGAGCCCATCCTGTTTGAAGCCTTACAATGGCGAGGTGCTGTGGATCAATTATTAGGTTGTCTTCTTGGTCTCATGATGTCAATGTGTAAATAGTACTATGAGGAGGACTGTTTAAATACCAATTCTAATTGAATCCCGAAAATTATGGATGATTCATGTCTTAAACACCTGTTCTGAGTTTTGCCATTAAGCGCCTTGTTAGAGAAAAGCAAGTTGTGCAAAAATCACTGAAACATTGAACAGTTGGACATGTGCATCCAAAGGTTTAGAGAAGGTCACATTAAGGTGACCTGAAAAGGTCAGATGGTATCACCCAAAAGCCAAATAACCAACTTTTTTTGAGTAACATACTAGGTGGCCATAAAATAACCTAAGGTGTTTGGAGCCGTGTGCAGACTGACCAAGTGGACAGATTGGCTTTAAATTGGTATGTATGCTAATCAAGGCATGGGGAAATAGAAGGCATTTTAAAAAAAAATTTATACCAAACCCCCCCACCAGGTGAAGAAGTGGTGCTGTACAGTGAGCACGCTTTGCAACTCAGTCTGCAAGATGCCTGCCTCTTTGCGGGATCATGCACTGTTAGTGCGGCCCTTCGGCGTTTGAAAGACCTTCACACATGTAGTGGTCCAATGACTGTCAATTCGCTGAGAAAGATGAGGATACTTTTTGAGGCAACAGGGTTACTGAGTGTTCAGCCAGAGCATGGGTGATGAACAGTCTGCAGAGAGGTGGTGGAGGATATTGCAACTGCCGTCATGGAACAGGGCACGATCAACCCTGCCGGGAATAGCAGTGCACGTAGTCAATTGGGACTCCCATACAGAACAGTGTGGAAAGTTCTCCGAAAGTGGGGTTAGTGGCTTACCACTACAAAATTAGCCACCATCAACAACTTCTTCCTTGTGACAATAATACCCTCATGACATTTGCATTCATGTTTCTGGCGAGAGTGGAACTGGATGGCAATTGGCCATGAAATGTTTTGTGGTGCGACAAAGTGCATTTTTACCTGAATGGAACTGTGAACACACAAAACTGTCACATATTGGCTACTGAAAATCCGCATGCGGTTGAAGGGGTTCTGCTGCATTCACCAAAGGTAACCGTTTGGTGTGGCTTTACCTGATCATTCATCCTCGGACCGTTCTTTTACGAAGAAATGAGGCCAACTGGGGTTGCTACCTGTTCCGAGACAGCAGTGAGATACCAGAATATGCTTTAAACAGTGGTCGTTCCGCAACTCCAACAAAGGCAGTGTCTTCAGACGACCACCTTCATGCATGATGGAGCAGCTCCTCATATCGGAAATCACGTGAAGAACGTTCTGTGTGCACATTTTCCCAATGACAGCATTTTGAGTCGCTCCTTGCCTAATGTATGACCACCGCGATCGCCCGATCTCAATCCTTGTGATTTCTGGTTGTAGGGACACCTGAAAAAGCGTGTTTATCGGGGAAATGTCGACACCCTGGCTGACTTCAAAGACCTCAGCATATTGGAAGTGCACAGCATCCCACCAGTGATGTTACACGCAAGCATCAAGCATGTTCAGCATAGGATGAACATGATCACCATGCATGATGGTGGCCATATTGAGCAGTTATGCTAGTCTGTGGTACAATTGTGATACCTCCAATTATCGGCACACGGTTTTTAGGCCGCTCGCTCACTGTACAAAAATATGGTAAAATAATGACACAAACCAATAAAACACAAAAGCCATATTTAGAATTTTTTGCCATTTTCCCCTACTTTATATGATATTATAAATGATGTTATTCAAAACTATGTCAGTGCAAAAATAAAAAAGGTTATGGCTGTTTATAGAGGGAGAGGAGAAAATGAAAATCCGCTCATGAGGGAAATGGTTAAACTTATGATTTCACCCTAATTTTACAATATGGTTTTAAGAAGAATATTTTTAATCAGAGAACCTATTACAGTGACATTCAGGGGCATAACTATAGCGGTTGAAGTGGGTAAAACTGTAACCGGGCCTGGCTGGATTGGGCCCACCCACGCCAGAGGCTATTTCAGCTGGATGTATATCCGGGACATATACTCACCTGAAATGTATTGCGAGGCCAGCAGCTGGCTATGGTGTGCTAGTGGGCTGTGAAGTCAGAGTCGTGGAGTCGGTGTCCATTTTGGTGGAGTCGGAGTCGGTATAAAATGGGTAGACTCTAACTTCTAAAATATATAATAAATTGGTACAGTGGTTCAATTCAGTATGTGATGAATATTTTTTCATAAGAATTTTGGAAAGTTATGAAATGTCCTATAAATGTACTGTATGTTCTATTCCTGATCAAAGAATCTAGGCTTTTAGTTGAGATGAATCTGTGCTGCACTTCAGCTACATGATATAAGTAGTAATCTTACTATTTTACTACAGTAAATTTATCACAAACATGAGTCATGTACAGTTGAAGCCAGAAGTTTACATCCACTATCTATAAAGATCACTATCTGACATGAAATCAGAATAAACCTTTCCTGTAGGTCAATTAGAAACCACAATTATTTATATTTGCAAAATGCCAGAATAATGAGAGAGAGAGAATGTTTTAAGACATTTTTATTATTTTCTGCAAAGTCAAAAGTTTACATACACCAAGAGCACTATGCCTTTACACAATATGGGATAGTCCATATGATGATGTCATGTTTTTGGAAACATCTGAGTTAATTAGAGACACCTGTGGATTTATTTTAATGCACACTTAAACACACTGCTTCTTTGTGTAGCATCATGGGAAAGTCAAAAGAAATCAGCCAAGATATCAGGAAAAGAATTGTGGACTTGCACATGTCTGGTTCATTCTTGGGTGCAATTTCCCGATACCTGAAGGTGCCCCGTTCATCTGTACAAACAATTATACACAAGTACAAACAAGATGGGAATGTCCAACCATCATACCTTTCAGGAAGGAGATAGGTTCTATGTACCAGAGATGAACGTGCTTTGGTCAGACATGTACAAATCAACCCAAGAATAAAAGGAAAAGACCTTGTGAAGATGCTGGCGGAAGCTGGTAAGATTGTGTCAGTATCCACAGTGACATGAGTAGAATATCAACATAGGCTGAAAGGCCACTCTGCCCAGAACGAAAGAAGCCATTACTCCAAAATAAACATAAGAAAGCCAAATTAATATTTGCAAATGTGCACAAGAACAAAACCCTTAAATTTTGGAAACATGTCCTGTGGTCTAACAAAACTAAACTTTAACTCTTTGGTCATAATGACCATCATTATATTTGTATGAAAAAGGGAGAAGCTTTGAAGCCCAAGAACACCATCCCAACTGCGAAACATGGGGGTTGCAGCATCATGTTGTTTGCTGCAGGAGGGACTGGTTCACTTCACAAAATAGATGGCATCATGAGGAATGAAGATTATGTGGCAATACTGAAGCAACATCTCAAGACATCAGCCAGGAACTTAAAGCTTAGGTGGAAATGGGTCTTCCAATTGGGCAATGACTCGAAACATACTGCTAAACTGGTTACAAAGTAACGTATGGATAACAAAGTCAATGTTTTGGAGCAGCCATCACAAAACCGTGACTACTGATGTGTGTAATGTGCTATGGAATTAAAAACTCTATATAAGTGAATAAATATTATATATTATTATCTCAATCCTATTGCAAATGTATGCGCCAAGCTGAAAAAGCTGGTGTGAGCAAGGAGACCTACAAACATGGCTCAGTTACACCAGCTCTGTCAGGAGAAATGGGTCCAAATTCCTACCAACTATTGTGAGAAGTTTGTGGAAGGATATCCAAAATGTTTGACCCAAGGCATACAGTTTGAGGCCAATGCTACCAAATACTAATGAAATGGATGGAAACTTTTCACTTTGCACAAGGTAAAAAAATGCCATCAAACATTCTCTCTCTCATTATTCTGGCACTTGGCAAATATAAATAATTTTGGTTCCAAATTTATCTAAAACAGGAATGGTTTATTCTGATTTTGCCAGATAGTGAGAAAACCATGCAGATGTGTCTTTATAGATAGTGGAAGGAAACTTTTGGCTTGAAGTGTATGAGGGAGTCGGAGTTGTGGAGTCAGAGTCGGCATCAGAGATATTGAGGAGTCGGAGTCAAAGTTGGAATCGGAGGTTGGGCTTACCGATTTCACAGCCCTGCTGCACATGGCAGTGACGTCAGGCGCTGCCCATTGCTTGCACACTGACGTCATTAGCGCTGGCGATAGAAGAGGACTCTGTGCATTTTAGCAGTATAGCAAAACGAGAAGAATCATATATATATTTTTTACATTTCTTGGATAAGAGCCTCAGAACAGGGACAAAGAAAGAGGAAATTATGGTCAGGAACGGGGAAGGGCCCAGGATGAGGATGTTATTACAAGAAGGGGGAGGATGGGGGCCATTATTACAGGAAGGGGCCCAGGATCAGGGTCAGGACATTGTTACATGGTAGGAACTAATACATATGTTTTCAATGCTACAAGGGCCCATACATGTGATGAACATGCAAGATTTGGCCCAGGTCTAAAGTCTGCATCGGGGCCCATCAGACTCTAGTTACTCTACTGGTGGTGTTAACCACTGAAGTGGAGTTTTATTTTAGAATTAAAAGATATATCTTTTCCAATGAAGTTCCCATTTTACAGCAATGCATAAAAAACTTTTTTTTTTTTTTAAGATGAGGGAAAATTGAATAAGTGAATACAGCAGTGAGTGATAAATTTAATAGTATTTCCTAAAATATACGTTATAGATATGTTAGAATGATAAATCATTGCACACAGTGTAAATATTGTTGCTGACACATAACATGCTATATGCTTATGATGTGTATATTACCTGTCCACCTGTAAAAACCTATCAAGATAACAGTCTACAACCGTGAATGAAGTGTGAAGAACTACTGAAGGAGAAAGATTCTTATTCCTTCATGTGGCAAAAAAAAAAACATTTAATAGACAATGCTTTACAATGGTTTTTTTTTCTCAAAATACTTGCTATCACCCATTGTGGCTCCATTATGTCACATTAGAGACTATGTCACTAGCCAAAAGCAATCACAACACACTGACTCTAACGAATATTGCCAACTAAGTGCCCATAATCCTGCACTGCAGTCATCACAGCTATGACACATAGTGATTGCCTGTACAAATATGATGGCGATATATATTAAGATTATCATATACTAGAGATCGCTTGACATACACTAACTTCTACCAAGGCAGTATCAATTGCAGACCTGTCAGACTGCTCTACCAGAGTCGGATAAAATAGATGGGAGACACAGGTCCATACTTATTAATATGTTAATGCCAGTTTTTTGACATAACACATGCCTTAAAAAAAGTTCCAAATCATGGCCTATGTCAAATTTGTGCAAAAATTAGCAACTACTTTGCCAAATCTAAAAGTGGAAAGTGTTAAGCTGATTGTTTTCTGAACAAAGACATTAAATACCAAAAAAATTAGGTGCACAGCTATGCATCTTCGTAGTATCCTTGGATTCAAATTTTCTAAATTTAAATAGCAGCCCAAAATCCAAATGTAAGAGGCATGCACTTTTCATAAATTTGGCACAAATGACTACAACAATTCTTTTCCTTAGACCGGTGTACAGCCACAGTCCATGCACTTTATGGCCCTTTTCACACGTCCGTGAAAATCACGCACGAGTCAAAGGTGCGTTTTCCCCTCCATGTGCCGTGTTTATGGCAGTACGTGTGTTCTCCATGTGTTATCCATGATAACACACGGAGAACGAGAACTTTCAACTCACCTGTCCCTGGCTTTGCTGTCCGTGGTGCTGAACTTCGGTCTCCAGCCCTGCCGACTCCCCGCTGCTGCTGCTTCCGTCGCAGTGAAGTGAATATTCAATGAGCATAATGAGCGGCGGTCGGCAGCAAGTGACAGCAGCGGCAGAGACAGGAGGGCTGGAGTAAAGATTTTTTTTTTTCTCTGACACGTGAGTTTTCTCCAGCGCATGTCACACGGGACCGCATCCACACTACATCTGTGTGGTCCGTATGCGGGCCATGTGACACCCGTGCTGCTAGAGAAAAACGGACATGCATCCATGTGGAGCACACGGACACACGTCTGCTCCACACTGAGGCAGGGGCCAATGGCTGCACACGTGCGTGCACATAAACCCATTGATTTTAATGGGTTTACGTGTGCCCGTGTCTCCGTTACATGCGGGCATGGACCTAGCACGCACCGGAGACACATGCATGTGAAGGGGGCCTATAACAGTGGAGTACGACAGAAATTAAAAGCTTCACATGTACAAGGTGTGGTCTATTAGAACCAGCAGTACAGTCTGCGATTTTACCCATTAGTCTATATTTTCCATTATTTTCATTTCCTTCTTTTTTGGCCATCTATGTAACCCACCCTTAGGCCCCTTTCACATGTCAGTGATTCTGGGACGTTTGTGCTTTTTTTTCTACGTACCAGAATCACTGACATATGCAGACCCATTATAATGAATGGGTCTGCTCACACATCAGTGATTTTTCACTGACCGTGTCTCCGTGCGGCGTACACGCGTGTCCGTGATTGCCGCACGGAGACATGTCCATTTTTTTCTGGCATCACTGATGTCCCACGGACCACACTATGGTGTGATCCGTGAAACACATGCCAGAAAAAAACATGCATATAAAATAAAAATCATTTTTACTCACCTTTCCAAGGACACTCTGTGCAGCCTGTTCTGCCTGCTGCTTCTGAGCCGGCTCATTACTGTTGTGCATATTCATGAATGCACGACACAGCCAACCCGGAAGCAGCTGCTGTGGGGGTCAGCGCCGGCCGGATCCTGCACCGCGGGAGCATTCCGCACCACAGAGAGCGGGAGCGGGCACAGGTGAGTTGATTTCTATGTGCAATCACGGACCACGGAGAACGGAGCCCAGATTGCACTTAGACAACCCACGTGCGCCGTGAATCATGGAACACGGAGGGACATGTGCGTGTTTTACACGTCAGTGAAGAAAGTCTGTGTTTTTCACTGATGTGTGAAACGGGCCTTAGAGACTTTTGTTCCCCCCTTACTCCAAGAGCCATTAGTTTTTCGTTTTTGCATTCACATAGGCGTGAGAGGCCTTGTTTTTTGCAGGACGAGTTGTACTTTTGAATGACACCATCTATTTCATCATGTGATGTACTTGAAATAAACTGTGGAAAAAGAAAGCGCAATAGGGTCTTACCCGGTATATACCGAGAGAATATTCAAGGAATGCACTCACCTCAAGGAGTTGTGCCAGTCACAACTCCTATATAAGCATATGGTGTTAGGATGAACTCTGCCGCAGCCCCCGTGGTAGATAACAGAGAATAGTAGAAAAGGGGTTTATGCCACGCTATTCATCCAGATCGAGCACAAGGAGTAATCAATGTTCCTTTATTGTAGGTTTTGTCTACGCGTTTCAGGAGCTCTGCCCCCTTCTTCAGGACTTACAGCATATAGAGATATGTTATCTTTATGCTGTATGTCCTGAAGAAGGGGGCAGAGCTCCTGAAACGCGTAGACAAAAGCTACAATAAAGGAACATTGATTACTCCTTGTCCTCGATCTGGATGAATAGCGCGGCATAAACCCCTTTTCTACTATTCTCTGTTTTCATGTGATGTACTGGAAAGTGGGGGAAAAAAAATTCCAAGTATGGCAAAATAAGTGAAATAAAAAATGGCCAATTCCACAATTGTATTTTGGGTTTTTATGTTATATTGTTCATTTTATGGTAAAATTGAGCAGGCATTTTCTCTAGGTCAGAACAATTAAGAAGATACCAAACATGCATAGTTTTTGTTTTATTTAAGAGGTGAAAAAAATTCAGACATTTGTAAAACAAACAAAAATTCACTTGGATTGTCATTTTCCACGACCCATAACATTTTTGATTTTTCAGGATATAGTTATATGTCATTTTTGACCTGAGCTGATGTTTTTATTGACATCATTTTGGGGTATATCGGATGTCTTGATTGCAGCAACTGAAAAAACACAATTGTTCAGTTGTGATTATTTTTTTTTTTTTTAATTACCCCATTTACCAATTGGATTATTTACTTTTTATTTTTATAGGTCGAACTTTTACGAACACAGGAATACCAAATATATGTATTTTTTATTTATTTATTACATTTTAATGCAGGAAAAGGAGTGTGAGTTGAACTTTTATATATTTTTCAGATTAATTGAATCATTTTTTTTTTACTTTTCACTGTACAGTGGAACCTTGGTTTACGAGAAGAATCTGGGAGTGTACTTGTAAACCAATTTACTCATCTAGCAAAGCAGAATTTCCCATAGGAAATAATGGAAGCTCAGACAATTCGTTCCACAACTTGTGCAATGTCTCATCCTGGTCCCCTATTGCGCCATTCCACACACGTACAAACATGCACAAACACACATATTATGCTCACCTTATCCTCCGTTCCCTCGGCGGCCTCCTGGTTCTTGTAGTCCGCAGGTATGTGTATCCAGTAACCATCACGACGATGCAGGAATTTCCGCTGTCAGCATCAACATCATACACAGGAGCCGCTTGCCTCTGATTGGCCAGCGCGCTGACGTCAAAGGCATGAGCCGCTTGCCTCTGATTGGCCAGCGCGCTGATGTCAAAGGCATGTGCCGCTTGCCTCTGATTGGCCAGCGCGCTGCCTTTGAGAAACGCTCAAAGCGGAAGTTCCTCCATCATCGCGATGGTTACTCGATACACATACTGTACCTGTCGACTACAGGAACCAGGAGGCCGCCGAGGGAACGGAGGGTAAGGTGAGCATAATATGTGTGTGTGCGTGTGTTTGTGTGTGTTTGTGCGGACTGCAAGAGCAGGTTAGAGCGCGGTGAAAGTATGGAACCGGAAGTCTGTGCGGTAAGTATTTGCTCGTACAGCAAAGCTTGCTCATAAACTGAGTTACAAATTTACAGCAAGCTTTGCTCATATAGTGAAATACCCGCACACCAAGTTACTCGTACAACGAGGTTCCACTGTATTTTTTTGTCCGATTAGTGGAGTTAAACGTGCTACGATTTGGCGCTCTCTAAATGGCACAGTCACAGATTGACAGCAGCAATTAACCTGCATGCCCATATTAATAGTTTAGATAGGTCAAATGTGGTGACAGATTCCCTTTAAATGGGTTTGCTGGGCTCTATAGAAAATTGTGAAGTCAATCTATATGTATGAACTCTGTATTCCCAACACAAGTGTGTGAACCTGTGACCGTAAGTATGAGACTAGATTTTCAACTTCTCTCAACAGTACATTGAGAAAAGTGGATGAAAATCTAGCCATCACTTGATCACAAATATTCAGATTGCATATGTGCAGTTACACGTCCTCCTATTTGTACTGGGAATGCAGTGAAATCATGATGGAGTGCAGATAGAGTAACTAAAAAAATTAGAGCTTGAAAACTAAAGCCTGAAAAACTCCCTTAAAAATGTGATTACTGTAATTGCCATTAATTATTTTTTAATAATTTTAGAGGAAAAAAATGTCTTACATGTATTCAGGTATATAAAGAGGTTCCCTGAAAAATGCCCACAGGAAAATTGCCCACAGGAAAAATGCCCACAGGAAAAATGCCCACAGGAAAAATGCCCACAGGAAAATTGCCCACATGGAAAATTGCCCACATGGAAAATTGCCCACACGGAAAATTGCCCACACGGAAAATTGCCCACACTGAAAATTGCCCACACTGAAAATTGCCCACACTGAAAATTGCCCACACTGAAAATTGCCCACACGGAAAATTGCCCACATGGAAAATTACCCACACAGAAAATCGCCAATTGCAGCATCACAAAGTTTCAGATCTATGATATTTGAGGTGCAAGGTGAGGATGTTCACATAATAGGTGATCAACTTGTGATTTACAGTTGACCTAGTGTAAAACTGCAAAAATGCTGAAGATCTGTGGTTTGTAGCAACAGTCTGTCATTATCAGCGATAGATAGATACAGTCTGCTCTAATCTCACTGATTCTGCCTTACTCCTTCCACCAGCCCAAAACAGCAGCACATGCAGAACCAGCAGCAGTGTGATCCAGAGGAGCAATCTCTACTATCTGTACTCACAAAAGTATCACTGTATTATCTGTTGAGTTACATGTGACTGCAGGTCACATATAATACATTATCATCTCAGGGGAGCCCACCAAAAGCAGGGTGCTGCTGGCAGAGATAGGGTACTTTCACACTTGCGTTCATCGCAATCCGCCACTATGGAAAATAGCGCAGTCTGTTAACGGACTGCGCTATTCTCCATAGACTTATATTGACGACGCACTGTGACGCAGTGTCTGTGTTTCATCCGCTAGCCGACGCTGAGTCGTTATTTTGACTGAGCACCGGGAGGAGGGAATGCAGCATGTAGCGTTTTTGGTGTCGTTAAAACAACTCACCTTGGCGGATTCCGTTGGAATCCGCCAAAGTGTCTAATGATCGTCTATGATGGCGGATTCCGCCGCTATGCGCTAAGCAGCGGAATCTGCTGATGGATTCCATCCCATTCTACTGAGCATATGTACTGCCCCGGGGCTTGGCCGGCTGCCGAGCCGCTCGGATCCGGGCTCATAGGTGGGTGGCTCGAGCTCCTCCCGGACCCGGGGGTCACGTCACTCTGAAGGGATGCTGATGCTACGTGAGGGGTGGTGTTCGGTGGGGAGGTCCATGGCCGAGGCCGCGGTTGTTTTTAAGGGGTTAAGTTTGTGACGCCACCCACGGGTTGTGGTGAATGGATGGACACCACCGCTGCCGTTGACTAGGCTCCCGGGGATGGTGTTGCGCAGCTTAATGTTGACCCCTCCGTGGGTAGGGGGTGATGGTCCGGGGGGCCCGAGGGTGCTGAGGAGGGGGAATGTGTGCTGGCTTGTTGGTGCGATGCGGTGCGCGGCCCGAGGGAACTGTTGTACTCACTATTACAGACACACTGGAGTCTCTGGTAAACCAAACAAGATGGTGGACGATGCCAGCAGCTGCGCTTCTCCCCTTTTTTTAGGTTGGTGGTTTCCGCCTTTCTCCTTCACCTCACTTTTAGTAGAATGGTGACTCCTATGACTGAGCAACAGTAGTCCGCTCCCCAGCTTTGTGTGTGCCGGTAGAGCCCGTTTGCCCGCAGACGCTGGCCCGTGGGATCTCGATGCCTGGGCGGTGGCTTTCTATCCCTCTGGTTGGGCTGTTGTCTTCAGTCGGGTCTTGGGTGGGAAAGGACCTAAAGTCCAGACCCCAACCAGTGAATTCAACTTGGTCCAGTGGCTTCTGGGCCTCGTACTGGGTCTGAGTACCCCTCCTGGTGCTCTGGTTTCCAATCGGTTCCCCGGTTCGGTACCGACGGGTCACTACCCGGTCCCGGTCCCTTACGGTTCCACCGGCTGTAATCCCTGCTCCTGTAGGCGGCCACCACCGTCTGCCCCCTGGCCACAGGGTATCCGGGCTCCAACCCAGATCCCTGACAGACATACACACTTTGCTACCACTCTCCTCCACTCCTGTCACTGAACTCTCTGTTTTTCCCGCCTCAGGCTCTCCGAACTCCTTGGTGGGCGTGGCCAACCGCCTGGCTCCACCCCCCGGGTGTGAACGTCAAGTCCTGAGGTGGGTGACTTAGGGATTTAAGGTTGGCTGCTGGTACCTTTTTAGGGGAAGGTGTTTGTGCAAGGGCCTACCTGTGACTACCTGGCTAATCCAGGACGTTACACATGCTCAGCATGTCCAGCAAAATGATCTAAATTGTTTAAAATCACTCCTGGTCTCTCTATCGCTCTCTGTCGGTCGGTCTCTCCCTCTCACCCCCTCTCTCATACTCACCAATCATGGGCGCAGCGCTGCACAGCTGTCACCATGCTCTGGTGGCTTCTCCTCTTTTGAAAATGTCGGCCGCTCATTATTGCATCTCGTATTCCCTGCTTCCCCCGCCCACCGGTACCTATGATTGGTTGCAGTCAGATGCGCCCCCACGCTGAGTGACAGCTGTCTCACTGCAACCAATCACAGCCGCGGGTGGGTGGGTCTATATCATGCAGTACAATAAATAAATAAATAATTTAAAAAAAACGGCGTGCGGTCGCCCCCAATTTTGATACCAGCCAAGATAAAGCCACACGGCTGAAGGCTGGTATTCTCAGGATGGGGAGCCCCACATTATGGGGAGTCCCCCCAGCCTAAACATATCAGCCAGCAGCTGCTCGAAATTGCCGCATCCATTAGATGTGACAGTCCCGGGACTCTACCCGGCTCATCCCAAATTGCCCTGGTGCGGTGGCAATCGGGGTAATTAGGAGTTAATTGCAGCCCATAGCTGCCACTAAGTCCTAGGTTAATCATGGCAAGTGTCTATGAGAAACCCCCATGATTAACCTGTAAGTGAAAGTAAATAAACACATACACCCAAAAGAATCCTTTATTTGAAATAAAAGACAAAAATACACCCTTTTTCACCACTTTATTAAAATCCCCAAATACCCCTCCAGATCCGACGTGATCCACAGAGGTCCCATGATGCTTTCAGCTCTGCTACATGAAGCTGACAGGAGCGGCCACAGACCATTACCGCTCTCTGTCAGCTCCACACAGCAACTGAAGTGAATCGCGCTGTCAGCGGGGATGTCACTGAGGTAGTGCTGGTGTGTGCATTAATGATGGGGGCGGTAGTACCTGCGTGTGTGCGGTGATGATGGGGACGGTAGTGCCTGTGTGTGTGCGGTGATGATGGGGGCTCTCTCTCTCTCGGCTAAAGAAAACTAACGCAACGTGTTATTTCACAGGAATCTGTTGCCTTTATTATCACACTATTTGCAAGGCATCCGTCACATGCGTCACACAACGCATTGTGACGCATGCCAAACAACGCAAGTGTGAAAGTAGCCATAGCTGGTCCTGAAAGCCCCAAAGGCACAGCAGAGAGGTGAGACTCTGTCGCTTGTACCACCTTGTGTTCGTGCTGGGAATGTATGATATGTTTTTGCAGTGGTGTAACTAGAGTCCAATGGGCCCCAGTGTGATATTTGGACCTGCCCCCCCCCCTACTCACACATGTTCTCACATGTACGGGCCCTTGTAGTGTTCTAACTTCTATCAAGACTTATCAACTGCCTCCCCTCCCCCTTCATTATGTAGTAATGTCCTCCGTCCTGGTATATATGCCCATCATCCTGGTGAATATGTCCTCATCCTGGTGTATATGACCCAATGCTGGTATATAAGGTCCTCATTCTGGTATGTATGGTCCACGTTGTCTCCATCCTGGTATATATGTTCCCATCCTGAGTTACATGGTCCCGAATCCTAGTGGGCATTCATGTCTGTTGGCAATTTTCTGTGGACATTTTTCACATATCATGTGAACATCCTCACCTTGCACCTCAAATATCATAGATCTGAAACTTTGTGATGCTGCAATTGGCGATTTTCTGTGTGGGCAATTTTCCATGTGGGCAATTTTCCGTGTGGGCAATTTTCAGTGTGGGCAATTTTCCGTGTGGGCAATTTTCCATGTGGGCAATTTTCCGTGTGGGCAATTTTCCGTGTGGGCAATTTTCCATGTGGGCAATTTTCCATGTGGGCAATTTTCCTGTGGGCAATTTTCCTGTGGGCATTTTTCCTGTGGGCAATTTTCCTGTGGGCATTTTTCTGGTCACCATATAAAGATGTACCAGTATATAGAGCTACATTCTGTATACTAATACATTATGGTTGTAATGAAGAAGAATGCTATTTAGTGCTTAAGGGCTCTTTTCCACTTGCGTACCGCTTCCGATGTAGGAGTATTGGAAGTGACATGCTAATGACCCTCTGCTGCGGTGTCAGCTGAGGGTCATGCGACTGTGATGTGATCTTGTGATCGTATCACAGCCTCGGAGAAGAGGGAGGGAACACTTTCTCCCATCTCCTCCGCTGTCTGTCTCTGCGTATATCGCACTGCTGTTGCATAACATGCGAGTGCAGTGTGATGTTTCACATGCTCCCATAGGATTGTATGGGGGTGCGTGAGCCGAGACTCGTTGCAAAATGCAGCATGCTGCGATTACACCGAAAGCACGATTTGTGGAAAGGAAAGTAAAGAGGAAACTGCCTCATTGAGTAACACTGGTGCAAGTGTGATCCGATGTTTTATCGGATAGCACTTGCACCAGAAAATCGCAGATGGAAAAGAGCCCTTTAGGCAGAGAAAATCCTCCTTGACTTAACAGTGCTGCCTATAGGTGGCTTTACACACTGTAACATCGCAAACGACATCGCTGTAACGTCACCGGTTTTGTGACTTAATAGCGACCTCCCCAGCGACATTGCAGTGTGTGAAACACATCAGCGACCTGGCCCCTGCTGTGAAGTTGCTGATCGCTACAAATCGTTCAGGACCATTCTTTGGTCCTTTGTTTCCCGCTGTGCAGCATGATCGCTAGAAAGTCTCAGTGTGTAAAGGGGACTTTACAGCGACTTCGTTAGCGACTTCCCTTTCAAAAAGCTGCTTTACAACGTCCCCAATGACTAGCTAGGTCGTTCTGCAGGTCCGTATCGCTGTTGCGTCGTTGGCCAGGTCTGCCTGTTTGACAGCTCACCAGCGACTCACCAGAGACTTTGTAGCGATCCCGGCCAAGTTGGAATCGCTGGTGGGATCGCTAGAAAATCTCAGTGTGTAAAGGGGCCTTATGGTTCACTTTTGCCTGCCATGCTGGAGGTTCCTATTTTATTTCCAGGAAAGATAACACTTCAAGTAAAGCAAATACTTTATTAATTAGTGTAAAGATTAACTCTCTTTCAGGCAGCTGGGTAGCATTCACACAGGCACAAGGTTCTTTCATCAAACAATGAGCAGTTTACTGCAAGTCCATAAACAGTACCAGTTCACAAAGCAAAAACAACCTTTTTATCAGCACAATGGCATAACATAAAAATAACCAGTCCATTTATCAGTACAAGCTCACCTTTTCAGATATACTTTCCACTTTACCAGACATTGTCATGATCTGATTAACACCAAGAGGTCTCTCCACCTCCATTTACAGCGTCAAGTCTCAGAGATATTTTCACCTCTACTCCATGACACCTTCTGAGGCAACTCCGCTGCCTTTTAAGGGTGGGTGCACAAAATCAAGACACTCTACAGCCTCGATGCAGCATGTGTTCTCCTGCTCTCCTGCAAGTTCTGTCTGCAGGAGCCTGCAACTGCCCATCTGTACTTGTGCAAACCTGCGGATTTATCTAGAAAATCTAGATAAATCTACAGGTTTTCCGCGGCAAAATCAGCGGGTACATTGTCCCGTGGGCACATAGCCTAATTCATGAGGAAATATCTGCAGAATTTCTGCCCCTCCAATATGGAGATAGAGGCCGGGACTTCCGCAGGTAGTTTCGCACTTGTCCCGCAGGTTTACCACAACAAAAATGTTCAAATCCTGCAGCAATGCGGTAAACCTGGGGACATACCTGCGGAAATGTCCGCGGGTACATTATCCCGCAGGCACATAGCCTAAGGGAACGACCAGACCCACCCAGCTCTTCCAGTCATTCATAAAACCCAAACCCCAAATCCTGTTCCATTAAATAAACCTCTCAACGCTATTAGTGCTGGAGTGTTCTCTCCTGGTTTCACATCACGGAGGCTATGCAACACAGTGACACATATACTCCATCCAGGACTTGTGAAGTTGCCATCTTACATTAGCTATAGTGGTATCTAACAAGGAGAGACAGATTCTTGGGTCACCTTCCAAGATGTCCTGAGCTGTTAGTGGAGAGGAGACCTATCTGTCATGAGTTGAAGGAGGAGAAAAAAAATAACACATGATCAACATACAGTGTAACTGGGTCCATCTCTCAATGGGTCCCTATGAAGCTAAACAGGTGGCACATGCGATATGTCCACCCCTGCTGATCCAAAGGAATGCATCAATAACTGTGTTTTGGTACGGAAAGTAAAATTACATACTTACTATAAATTAAAATACAGTAATACCTCGGTTTTCGTTGACATTGGGTTTTGCTGATTTCGGATCTCGACGATTTTTTTGGGTGGAAAATTTGTCTCGGTTATCATCAGTTGCTTCGGATTTCATCTGACTTCGTCTGCATGCCCATGTGACCATGCTCCTACATTTGCGACTGCAAAGGGCGAATCACGCGTTCTCCTGCTCAGAGAGGTGATGTGTGAGCATCACCCTACATTTCAAACTTTAAGTAACGTCCCTGTAGGTATTTCCCTATCAGTTGGCTAATTCGTTAACCCCTTCCTTTTAGCTCCATCATGAGACCAAAGAAAGTTTCCAGGGCCAGCAGCCCTTTGAAAAAAAAGGCCAGGAACACCATAGAGTTGAAGAAGGAAATTATTGGAAAATATGAGAGTGGCATTAAGATTGCTGAACTAGGCCGCATGTATGGGAAGTCGCCATCCACAATAAGTTCCATCATGGCAAAAAAGGAAGTAATAAAGGATGCTAATGTAGCAAAAGGTGTGAAATGCTAACAAAACAGAGATCGCAAACAATTGAAGAGGTTGAACAGTTATTATTAATCTGGATCAATCAAAAACTGTTAGATGGCGATTCTGTTTCGGAGGCCATCATATCTGAAAAGGCCAGACTGTTATATGCTCATCTTATTAAGAAAAAGCCTGGGGCAAGTGCTATTGCACTTAGTGATTTTAAGGCCAGCAGAGGCTGGTTCGATAAATTCAAGAAGCGCACTGGGATACACAGTGTTACTAGGCATGGCGAAGCTGCGAGTTCGGACAAGTCTGGGGCAGAAAAATTTGTGACCAAATTCAAAGATTATATAGAGGATGAAGAATTAATTCCTCAAAAAGTCTTCAACTGTGATGAAACTGGCCTTTTTCTGGAAAAAAATGCCAAAGTGAACGTTCATTACACAGGAGGTAAAAGCACTGCAAGGCATAAGCCTATGAAATATAGGCTAACTCTTTTGTTCTGTGCTAATGCTAGTGGTGATTGCAAACTGAAGCCATTACTGGTGTACGATTCAGAAACTCCTAGAGTGTTTAGCAGAAATAATGTGATTAAAAGTAAATTGTGTGTGATGTGGAGGGCAAACAAGAAGGCATGGGTCACAAGGGCAATTTTCATTGAGGGAATGAATGAATGAATGAATGAATGAATGAATGAATGAAGTGTTTGGCCCAAGTGTGAAAAAATACCTCCAGGATAATCAGTTGCCCCTTAAGTGCCTCCTGCTAATGGACAATGCTCCTGCACATCCTCTTGGTTTGGAAGACTCATTGTTGGAGGAGTTCAGTTTCATCAGAGGGAAGTTCTTGCCCCCTAATACCACACCTCTCATCCAGCCCATGGACCAGAATTTCAAATTTCAAGAAACTGTACACAAAAACAATGTTTCAAAGGTACTTTGAGGTAACATAAAATACAGGATTGTCCTTAAGAGAGTTCTAGAAAAAAAACATTTCATCACTCTCAACTGCATTAGCCGCATAGATAAGGCTTGGCAAAAAGT
The DNA here is from genome assembly GCF_048569485.1 of Anomaloglossus baeobatrachus. Taxonomy (NCBI): domain Eukaryota; kingdom Metazoa; phylum Chordata; class Amphibia; order Anura; family Aromobatidae; genus Anomaloglossus; species Anomaloglossus baeobatrachus. The sequence continues at coordinate 595,443,760 of NC_134353.1, read as the reverse complement.
GACATCCAGGACGTTAACATCTTCCTGGAAAAAATTATGGCCAGGATATGTCCTTGAGAAAGATTTTGAAGGGTTTGAGCTTTCCTCTGATGACCCTACAGATGTGGAGCAATCAGTTGCTGATTTGGGGACATCCATAGGATTGGATGTGAATGGTGAGGATCTGGAACAGTTAGTGGATGACCACAATGAAGAACTCAACACTGAAGAGCTGCAAGACCTTCACTTAGAAGTGTAACCGACAGCAGATGAAGAAGTTGCTTCAGATGAAGAGGGAGAGACAGGGGAGAATGTGCCTTCTTCAGAGACTAAGGACATCTTCTCCATGTGGCTTAAGGTTAAGGGGTTTGTGGAGAAAAATCATCCTAACAGAGCTGTTCCATGTTGCAGGCTGTGTCTGAAACTTGTTTAATGATAATGTCTTGCTCCATTTTAGGCAAATCTTAAAGAGGCGGCAGAGACAGACTATTTTGGACAGCTTTCTTGTACGTCATACTGTAGGTCCACTGACTCTAAACCTGATCTTAGTGCCAAAAGACCAGGAAGGGAAGTGACCTCAGATAGTGCCTTGCCTATGGTCCTTATGGAGGCGGATTCCCTTTCCAAACAATGATACAGTACAGTATTGTATCTGTAAATGCCAAGCTAAATGTCTGCATTTAAAGATTAGGATTAGTCTTTTATATTCAGGCTATTCCACTTGTTATTGTTTTTACTATTAAACATTTTTATTCTCTATAAAATGTGTTTTTGGTCTGTATTTTGCAGTGTCTAAAACTAATTAATTGGATTTACATTGATTCCTATGGAAATAATTGCTTCGGTTTTCGTCAGTTTCGGATTTCATCAATTGTTTTCGGACAGATTATCGACGAAAACCGAGGTACCACTGTATAGCAAGATTTCATATAAGTAATCACACAATTTTACTGCATGCTTTTGTAAAAGTCTAGAATATATATTTTGTTCAGAAGCTCCATAGGTTTCAGAATTCCACTTGTCATAGACCCAAACCTTTACAACTTTATAAAACTTTTAGATAATTCTTAGATAATGGGAGAATGCTAATATAAGACAATGCACAGAGTGAAATGTGCTGGAAGAGGGAATCATTTAACGCCCGCTGATCCTCCTGACATTTGTCATAGCGCTTCTTTCAATAGCGGTACATCTGTATTTATGAATTCCAAAGCAGTCGCTTGCCATAGTTCTGTGATAGTCAAGCCCAAGATACAAAGCACAGTATTTCTATTGTCACAAAAATGTCTCTCCTCAAACTAGATTGCACCGTCCTGACATCTCAGATAGAATTCATCAAGGTTAGCAAAAACTAGAATTGTGAAGCTGATGTGTGACAGCATAACACCAAGTGATCACTTTCTAATGCATGCAGACATGCCATTTATATGAAAATGTAAAATACACTTTTTTGTCTGCTTCAGTTCTACTTGCTGATTCAAGACTGTGATAGGAATATGACAAGGACACCGCAGTCTTTCTATCTTCCAGAGATGACTGAAGCCACGATGTTCTGGCTGCTTACAGATTATGCGCGACAATCACTTTTTATCTTCTATGTACCCCCAATGGCTCCAGGCTTAGATTTCTGTATTCATATAGATTAAATTGAACCTGTCATCAGGCATTTCCCTTATGAGCTGCGGCCAACCCCACTGAGCTCTTATATATGGCATTCCAGAACACTGTATATAAGAGCCCAGGCCACTCTGTAAAATGTAAAAAACAGCCTTATAATACTCACCTAGGGGTGGTCTGGTCCAATGGGTGTCGCTGCTCTGGGTCTGGTGCCTCCACCATCTTGTGCTATCTCCGTCCTCCTGCCCAGCCCTGTGTGCATGATGCGTCCTGTGTTATTCACAGAGGCCTCCATTGTGCTCCTCTGCAGGCGCACTGTGATCTCCCTTGCTGAGGGCAGGGCAAAGTACTGTAGTGTGAATGTGCGAAAAAAGGGTCAAAGACCGCCTGCGCATGCACACTACAGTACTTTGATCTGCCTTTGATCTGTGTTTTACATTATACAGGGCGGCCTGGGCACTTACATACAGCATTATGGAATATTGTATATAAGGGCTCACTGGTAGTGGCCGCAGCTCATAAGGGAAAAACCTGATGACAGGTTCCCTTTAAAGGGAACCTGTCACCAGATTTGGTGACTATAAGCTGTGGCCACCACCAGTAGGCTCTTATATACAGCATTCCAGAATGCTGTATATAAGAGCCCAGGCTGTTCTGTATAACAGAAAAACCCTTGCATTGTACTCACCTAGGAGGCGGTCCGGTCCGATGGGTGTCACGGCTCTACGGTCCAGCGCATCCTCTCTTGGCAATCTCTGTCCACCTTCTACCGAGCCCAGGATGGTATTGCGGTTTTGCACAGGTGCACTTTAAGGGTATATGCCCACGTTGCGTTTTTTCATGCTTTTCAGCAGCGTTTTTAACTGCACCTTTTTACTGCCAAAATGCATGCGTTTTGATTTTCCAGCAAAGTCTATGAGAAATAGGGATTTCTTGTGCACACCATGCTGTTCTAAACTCTGCGTGAAATTTGCATATTTTCGGGGGAAAAACTCTGCGTTTAAACAAGCAACATGTCAATTGTTGTTGCCATTTTGGCTGCGTTCCCTATCCATTCAATTTAATACAAAACTGCAGCGTTTCTAAAAGCACCGGAAAAGCACTAAAAACTTTAGAAAACAGCAAGGTGCGCATAGGCTACTTTCTTTGCGTTTTACATGCATTTTTAAAGCCAAAAGCATTGCCCTGTCATGTATACGGGCCTCAGAAGAAGGAGGACGGTGATCACCGCAGACAGGAGGCATCAGACTGGAGAGCAGCAACACCCATTGGACCGGACTGAACCCTATGAGAGTATTATAAATGTCTGGGCTCTTATATACAGTGTTCTAGAATGCTATATATAAGAGCTCACTGGTGGTGGCCACAGCTTATTGTCGCCAAATCTGGTTCCCTTTAACCATTTCTATCATGCAATCTTTTACAGATATCTTTCTATAACTTACAATGTGACAATTTACAACAGGTCAATTAAACATTGCTTTACAAAGTATTTATCTAATTTTCAATTCATTATTTTTTTTCCACCAGAGTAGAAATGAGCAACTCTATAAATTAAAATGCATCCAAAATCAACGTTATTGCTAAAACCTTCGCACACCAAGAGAATTCCCCAATGAATTTAAGCTTTCATTTTTGATAACTGAGAAGGTCCTGTGCTCCATATTCACCATCAAGCAAGTAACTTTTTGAAGGAGCACTAAAGTTTAACCCTGAAGACTTTTATTGATCATAGTTCACAATCATGAAGAATGATGAATTCACTTGTAATTGATGCAGTTACAGTGAAAAATAGAGCCTGTAAAACCTAAATGGTCCAACTTTTAATAAAACTCAATGGTAAAAATTACTTCCAGCAAAAGGAAAAATTATAGTCAGCAAAGGCTATCATCAGAAAATGACTTAGGCTGTGTCCGCACTTTGCGTTTCCACCTGCGTTTCAGCTGCTTTTTAGGTCCGTTTTGAACTGCAGCGTTTTCATGCCAAAAGGCATGCGTTTTGATTTTCCTGCAAAGTCTATGGAAAATGTGGATTTCTTGTCCGCACTTTGCGTTTCCCAACGCAGCGTTTAATTTGCATAATTTTGGGCAAAAACTCTGCGTTCAAAGAAGCAGCATGTCAGTTGTTTTTGCCATTTGGGCTGCGTTTTGCTAACATTGAAGTCAATGAGAAGTTGTAAAAAGCAAGCAACATCAAAATTCCAGCATTTTACATGCTTTTTGGCTGCAGAAACAATGCGTTTTGGACTACATAAACGCATGCTTTTCTGGCATCAAAATAATGAAATGATATGTTCCTTTACACACACACATAGTTCGACAATTAATTTAATGAAACATATTTTTTTTTTGCTATTTTAGCCTTAAATAGTATAAAACCGCTATAATTATATGAAATATAACTATTTTCGTTATGATTTCAATAATTATATATCTGTTTCTTTTTTTCCCCCTTTTTTATTGTGTTTGACTGTTTAAACTTTATTTAGCAGTGTCTTAATGTTCAAAACGCATCTGTCTAAACGCAATGGAAAAACAGGTAAAAAGCGATAAAAACGCGGCTAAAACGCGGTAAAAACGCATGCGTATTTACCGCGATTTAGTAGTCAAAAGCAACTTTGGCAAAAGCAATTTCTGCCAAAGGATGCGTTTAGAACTGCAACTAGGGCGACTCAAAGTGCGCACATAGCCTTAGGCTATGTGCCCACGGGACTCTGTATCTGCGGATTTTTCTGCAGCTAAATCCGCAGCATACCCCCGGAATCCGCACCTTTTCATAGGTGCTGATTTTGTGCGGATTTGTCGCGGATTTGACGCGGATTTCGTTGCGGATTTTGCGATTATTTTACATTCAATTGAATAGGCAAAATCCGCAGGTAAATCCGCAACAATAATTGACATGCTGCAGATTTTTCCACACAGAAATCCGCATGATTTCCGCTGCGGAAAAATCCGCAGCGTGGGAACAGCATTTCCCAAATGCCATAGAAAAGGCCAAGGAGTAGGTGTGCTGCAGATTTCTGAAAAATCCGCGGCATTTCCGTGAGAAATCCGCGGCAAAATCCGCGCATTTTCCGCAGCGTGGGCACATAGCCTTAGGGTAGTTTCACACTTGCGTTGAACAGCATCCGTTGCATTGCGTTGTGTGACGGATGCAACGGATGTGTTGCATATTGTGGCACAACGGATGCAACGGATAGTACAAAACAACAGAATCTGTTTTTTTGAGTTTTTTTACAGTTTTACTGGCGGCAGACTATTGTGAATGATCAGCTGATCACCCGGCTGCCAGGCGATTAGCTGATCACTCTCAAAAGCCGGCTGCTGGGCAATCAGCTGAGCGCTCTCAAAAGCCAGCTGCCGGGCGATTAGCTGAGCGCTCTCAAAAGCCGGCTGCTGGGTGATCAGCTGATCGTTCGGCCACCGAGAGACAAAACACAGTTCCTGTGATTTAAAACAAACAAAAAAAAAAAAAGATAAACATGCGCAGTAAAAAAATAAAGAATTCCGCAGCTCAAAAAATGTTACATGCTGCGTTCCTTCCCCCTGGCGGAAGCAACACAGCGTTGGCCAGCGGAAGCAACACAGGTACATCGGTCGCAATCCGTCGTCGAAACAAGTCTATGGGAAGAAGCAGAATCCTTTAACGTATTGCGACTGAATGAAAACAACGCAAGTGTGAAACTAGCCTTATTGTTTAATCAAATTTTTATGTTACATTTATTTTAAAATAGTTTTTTCTTTTTTTTCCATATCCTCAGAATAGTAGTCTTTCAGTTTTTCCAGTGGCCACCGAGATTTTTCAGACTCGTAGCGGCCGGTTCATCAAAGCTTTTAGGCATCTAAAGTGACACAAGCTTTGAAAAGTCAACATTTTTTGTTCAATGTGGAGTTGCGCCCAAACCTGTGCATTTGGTATTTTCATGCCACCTGAGATCAGCTCTGCTAAAACTGGGTAGAGCTGAGGAGGAGCCGGGACAGGGAGTGGTTATGCCTGCCCACACAATTCATGAAAAGTGGCAGCAGTTTTTAAGCCAGAAATGCAGACTGAAGTAGAATTACTGGCACAGTACATGGAGAAGAGGCACCAAATGTGTAAAATGGTGTATGCCTCTTAAAGTCGGCCGGTTACTGCAACGCAGCATAACGCGAGGGTGCGCTGCAAATGTCTTAATTAAGCTCCATAATTCCTCTGTTTTAAGGAAGAATTTTTAAAAAGGCTCCATATTATCAGAGGCAGGGTTAAAATGACTGGTGATACTTCTATATGGAGCTAATAAAAAACCCAGGCACATATTTCCTTTATTTTCCCACTGATATTGGCAAAAAAAACTAAAAACAAATAAACAAGAAGAGAGTATGAAAGTATTATAAAAAGTAAACCTAATGTATAACAAAAAAAAAAATGCAAACATTGGTTGAATAAGTGATTGAGAAAAAAATGTACAGCTCTTTAAACAGAATATTAAACATGTATGAAAAGAAACACTACCATTTGCCTGGTCAGGAATGGGAGTAAATGGCTTGGCCCAGAATGGGTTAACAATGCATTTAACTCAAAAATCTGAATTTAAATAATAGGTTATTTTCTGATGATATCTTCCCTTTACCCGCTACAAGATATCTTACGATGTGTCGGCGGGGTCACGTCATAAGTGACGCACATCCGGCATCATAAGTTATATTGTAACGTGTGACAGCTACGTGCGATTGCGATTGAACGGTAAAACGTTCATCGCACGCACGTCGTTCAATTCCTTGTTCAATGTTCCCGAGGTAGCACACATCGCAGTGTGTGACACCCCGGGAACGATGAACAGCAGCTTACCTGCGTCCCGCGGCTCCCGGCCAGCAATGCGGAAGGAAGGAGGTGGGCGGGATGTTTACGTCCTGCTCATCTCCGCCCCTCCGCTTCTATTGGCCGGCTGCCGCGTGACGTCGATGTCACGCCGAACGTCCCTCCCACTCCAGGAAGTGGATGTTCGCCGCCCACATCGAGGTTGTATGGAAGGGTAAGTACGTGTGATGGGAAATAATCGTTTGTGCGGCACGTTCAACAAATTGAACGTGCCGCACATACGATGGGGGAGGGTACGATCGCATACGATATTGTATGCAAAATCGTAAGGTGTAAAGCAGGCTTAAGTCATGAAATGTACTTGTAAGTACTAGCAGACAGGAGTATTTATCAGTGTTAGGGCATAATGAGACAGTCAAAGGACTCATCTAAGGATCGCATTGCAGTGCTTAGACTGGCCGGTGGCTCTCCTGACCTGAGCATGTCAGCTTCTATTTCTATGCAGCTCTCACACTCGGGTCAGGAGAGCCGCCGGCCAGTCCGAGCATTGCGATGCGATTCTCAAACGACTCATACGGCTGTATGACTAAGCCCTTATATAGATTTTTTTTTTATTTAAAACACCACTGCAGAGTTTTAATTTTATTTCAGCACTGGAGTGGTGTTCCGCCATCTTTATCTTTTTCCAGCGTCGTTTGTCAGTCTCCAGCATTTTGTGACCTGCCAGCTGCTCCAGTGTTTCATGGAGTGCACCAGAGATCACAAATTAATACAAGTCTATGAGAGCCTCATTTTGGCCTCACTCTAGCTTTCATACAGTTACATTGGGAGCTTGTGATGTAACTTCTGGTCTGTCAAAAGTTACGTCCACAAGATTGCGCTGTGGGACCATAGTGGTGACGAAACATGCCAGAGGGTAAATATAAGTCGGGGGCAGGGTACTTCGAGTTAGAGTACCATTCCAGGGATGCAAAAAAAAAAAATAATAATAATAATAATGTTGGAGTGGTGCTTTAAGTCACATTTTTTGTATGAAAAAAAAAGTGCAACAGGAACAAAAAGTCAAAGAATGAAGCATGCTGTGAAACATTTTCATTTTTTTTACTGCTCAGTTACGGTGCTGCTTAGTGACGGTATTATTGTACTTCAGCCTGAGAGACATTTAACATCAGGCATTTCCAAGAGATATATCTACAGCCAAAATCCATTTTATCACTTAGCAGCAGATTAATAAAACATAATATTACAATGTAAAATGTGTGTGCCTATAAATTCTCACAGCAATACTTCTTAGCAGTGACATACATCTTGCCATTAAAAAAGGTATATTTTCCCATAAATACTTACAATGTACCACATGCTTGGCCATTTGGGATCGTTGAAATAGGCAGAATGGATATTGCTAACTTTATAATCCCTTTTCGTCCTTCGCTTAACAATCTGCTGTTCTATCCACTCCACCTGCCAAGAAAAGAAAACCAATAATTTAATCCACAGAAACTGCGTGAAATGTTTATTAAGTACATATTACATTTCATCTTGGATCTATCACTGGCGGACACAGATAGAAGACGTTCCTAAGCAAGAACAGTACATTGGCCCTCTGAAGTCCAACAGCACATGATAATGTACAATTTCACCTGCACGAGTTGCACAAATGAGATCACTTTTAATTCTTTGTCATGTTTCCCAAGCTATTTTTGCATAATTTGCGCAGTTGAAGTTAGCAAGTTAATAAGGTTACTGATGTCATCACCGCTGCCGAGGGGTCTCAAGGATGGAAGCATGGCATTAGTCCCGTAATGTCTCATGAGAGTTGACATTACTGAAATACTGATACTAGTGAGAAATGACCTGGAGTGACCTATGAAGCCTAAAGCCTGCTTTACACCTTTCAATTCTGCATACGATATCAAATTGCGATGTGACACGCCCCCATCATATGTGCGACACGTTCAATTTGTTGACCGTGTCGCACAATTGATTATTACCCATCACACGTACTTACCCTTCCATAGGACATCAAGTGGGCGCTCAGTGGGCGGCGAACATCCACTTCCTGGAGTGGGAGGGAATTCCACGTCACATTGATGTCACGCGGCAGCCGGCCAATAGAAGCGGAGGGGCGGAGATGAGCGTGACGTAAACATCCCGCCCACCTCCTTCCTTCCGCATTGCCGGCGGGAGCCGCGGGACACAGGTAAGATCTGTTCATCATTCCCGAGGTGTCACATCTCGGGAACATTGAACAATCCGACATTCAATTTTTAGGTTTTGAATGACGTGTATGCGACGAACGGTTTTACGTTCAATCGCAATCACACGTAGCTGTCACATGCTACAACAACACTAACGATGCCGGATGTGCGTCACTTACGATGTGACCCCGCCGACACATCGTTAGATTTGTTCTAGCGTGTAAAGCCTGCTTTATTCTCAGAACGAGGCTCCATAGGCTGTACTACAGAATCAGTGGAGGTTGTGGCAACGCTATGGATTTTATTAACCCCGATAGAGGCATATTCGGCTAGTGTGCCGACAAAGAGAGATACACCTTGTCGTTGGCTGTTTGACTTACATAAACTGTCCAATTTGTAAATCAAGTATCTCATTTTCTCTGATGGTAGTAGCAAAATTCAGCACTCTAAAGAACATATTTAGCTGTATATATTTTTGTAACTTTGTTGAATTTTCAGCTTGCACCCGTTCACACCTAGTAGATGTGCTGGTCAGTCTTTTTTATATTTGAATGCCATAGATTACGTTGGGGCTGAAGGTTTTTTCTGGAAGCTAATAAAGTGATGAATGAGGGACTGTTTTTTCTTTAATTCTCTCTTTTTATGTCTTTCAGGCTTCCATTTTTGGACTGCATCAGATTTGGTGAATTACTTCGGAATCTTTATTGCTTTTTTTTTTTTTAATAAATTGGTGAGCCAGAGTGTTTTTTAAAATATTTTTTGTGGTTTTTTTTCTCTTTATATTTACTGGGTTAATAATGGGAGTGTCTGATAGATGCCTCTCCATTATTAACTCTTATGCTTGAATTAACAGCTGATATCAACTTCCAAAAATATTACCCCAACTACGACTGCGCTATTGGAATCGGGAAGAGTTGGGCAAAGTGCCAGAATTGGGCCATCCAATAAGTTGCGCCAATTCTGGAGTGGCTGTGGACTGGTATTGATAGGCTGCATAGGACCAAATAACCATAGGCCTTTTTAATGTCATAATACCAGACCTCATCGGTTGGATACAGTCCAAGGATACCTCAGAGTTTTACAATATCTTTTTAGAACAATTGAAGGCTTTGTAGCACCGAGATTTAATTAGCTGCTAATCAAATTTATATTTTATTGCCGCTAATGTCCATGTGGATTTCCTAAAAGAACAGGAAATATATGTTGTCATACTGAAGAATGTGATATAAAAAAAAACATTGCCAACCCCCCACCCACACCCACACACACAGACACACACACATATTTAACACAAAAACTTTGGTTTTACAATAGGCATTTTATATGACACATTTCTTTTAAGGCTCCTAAGTGTAACCACTTAACGACTCATAACAAGTGATGTACGTTATGGGTCATTTCCCTGCCTTTGATACAGGCTTGAAAGCCCGCATCTTTCCCCATATGATGGCTGATCTGATTAGCTGACATGAGCCTCTAACAGCAGCCAGTGGATAGGAGATCCATTTGTGGATGTTAACCAGTTAATTCCTGCTATCAATACCTGACAGTGGTATTTAACATACGTGCCATTCCTCGCTCCTATTGGCACTCCCGTGATGTGATCGCGGGGCGCCAATGGGTTGTACTGACAGTTAGGGGTCAGCTGATGACCTCTATGTCTGTCATGATGAGCCTCCTGTGAATGTCTGCTGCGAGGGGGTGTTCATAGGTGGTCTTGATTTTTGCAATATAGAGCAGTGCTGATGTCCTGCTCTGTATAGCACAAATGATCGAAAGATCACAGCTTCAAGTCCCCTAAAAGGACTAGTAAAAACAGTAAAAAATAAAACGTTTTAAAAAAAAAAATAAAAATGAAAATCTTAAAACAAAAAACACAAAAAGTTCAAATCACCCCCCTTTCGCTCCATTGAAAATAAAACTATATAAAAAAATACACATATTTGGTATTGCTGCATTCAGAAATGTCTTATCTATCAAAATATAAAATAAATTAATCCGATCAGTAAACCGTGTAAGGAGAGAAAAAGTGAAAACGCCAGAATTACAGTTTTTTGGCAGCCGCAACAACATAAAAAATTAAATAGCAGGAGGTGACCAAAACATTGTATATACAACAAAATAATATCAATAGAACCATCAGCTTGAGTGATAAAAACAAGCCCTCACACAGCGCCAGATACCAAAAATTGAAAACGTTATGGCTCTTGGAAAATCGTGGCAGAAGCAAGATTTTTTTTCAAAATTTCTAGTTTTTTTTTCCACCACTTCAATAAAAAAAAAACCCTCTATGCATAACTCTGGCACCTACGTAATTGTACTGACCTGGAGAATCATACTGCAAGGTCAGTTTTTGTGGTAGAATGAACGCTGTAAATAAATAAACCCAAAAACAATTGCAGAATTTCATTTCTTTAATTTCACTAAACTTGGTATATTTTTCCTGCTTTCCATTACATCACATAATAAACTGAATGGTGTCAATCAAAAGTACAACTCATCCCGCAAAAACAGTCTTCATCGACGGAAAAATAAAAAAGTTATGGCTCTTGGAATAAAAGAAGGAAAAAACAAAAGCTCAAAAATGAAAAATCGCCTGATCCTTAAAGGGGTTAAATATTGCATTTGAACTGGTAATGGGGGGGGGGAGGTCACGAAGTAAAGACTTTAGCTTTCATGAAGACACAAATCATAAGATGAAGACACAAATTAAAAGGATTTTCCCACTAAATACAGTATATTTTATAGTTAGGTGATAAACGTGTGATCAGTGGGGATATCCTGAAGACTGTGTTCCACATACTCCATTATACCTCAATACACTTCTCTGGGACTAATGGAGCTAGTAAACTGCTGCTTCTGTAGAAGTGAATGGTACTGTGGTTGAGCACTCTATTCATACAGGGAGCTTTGGTTGAATGGTTTTCAAAATGATTGGGGTCTAACCACCAGTGATCATACATTTATCACCAATTCTGTGGATAGGTGATAATTGTACGTAGCTGGAAAACCCCTTCAATATAATAAAGCTGCAATTCAAAAAAATAGCAAATATGTATTCATTGGTAGAATAACTGCTAGCTGTTATCTCAGGGAAACAGTTAACTCTCTATCACAGCCTGAAACTAATTTCAAAGAGCAAATTCACAGAGGACAGACCAAAAGGAAACATAATAATTCAAAGCCGTGTGATTATTTGTCATGATTCACTCAATTAAGCTTTCAGACACAGTATTGTCAGAATGGAAGTATTTTTCAGCGCATAAAGACCATGCACACCAGGGTACAGAACTCCAAGCTAATTTCTTTAAAGACGTCTACAATAATGGAAACACTAAATCTATAGGTCAAACGCACTTCTGAAAACGTGTTTCTGCTCAAGGACTCAATTAGGAATGTGTACAGGCAAAGAAAAATACAAGCTTCAATCCCAGTTCACGTTACCGCTCTCCTTCATAAAACATATCATTATTCTATTCACGAGGCTTTGTTCAGGTCTCTTATTTAGTCACTTTTTAGCTAATATATAAGCAAATTATATACTGTCCAGCAGAGATATCTGTACAATGTTGTAATGTTATAATCAGCCAACAGGTTATTTAAGTGACTATTTTCCAAACCTCCCATTTTGTTGTTAGTGTTCCTTCACAACTTAAGCCCCCGTCACATTTAGCGACTTACCAGCGATCCCAAAAATGATACTTCCTGATAAGGATCACTGGTAAGTTGCTGGGAGGTCGCAGGTGAGATGTCACACAGTCAGACCTTACCAACGACTCAGTAACGATACAGGTCGCAGTAGCGACCTGTATAATGATCTCTGCTGTCATTGGGACCCTGTCACACAGTGTCAAACACAGCGATGCGTCCTGCCCAGCAGGACATCGCCTTTAAAGAAAATGGTCCAGGACATTCAGCAACGACCGGTGACCTCACAGCAGGGGCCAGGTCGTTGCTGGATGTCACACATAACGAGATCGCTAGCGAGATCAAACCGTGACTCAGCAGCGATGTCGCTAGCGATGTCGCTTAGTGAGACGTGGCCTTAAGAAACTGTTGTAATGAGCAATGGGTCACATTTGTAAAATGTGTGGACTTCTCTCTTTTGGATCTACTGAACTAGTGAATAAAAAAAGGGTTATTTTTAATAAAAAAATGTATGAAAGGGTTTTTTCCCCACAAAGCAAGTTGATTTCAATCAATAGATCTTGGAATAATAATCCGTTCCACAATTGGATGTGTTTTTAAAAAATATCACAGTGCTGAGATAATCTTATACAGTGCCTTGCGAAATTATTCGGCCCCCTTGAATTTTTCAACCTTTTCCCACATTTTAGGCTTCCAACATAAAGATAAAAAAAAATAAATTTTATGGTGAAGAATCAACAAGTGGGGCACAATTGTGAAGGTGAACAATATTTATTGCTTATTTTAATTTTTTGTAAAAAATAAAAAACTGAAAATTGGTGCGTGCAATATTATTCAGCCCCTTTACTTTCATAGTTACATAGTTACATAGTTACTTAGGTTGAAAAAAGACCTAGGTCCATCTAGTTCAACCTTCCTCCACCAGTTCTACATTTGGTCACTAAGTCATTTATAACCAACAATGTTTTGTGTACTGAGGAAATCATCCAGCCCTTTTTTAAAAGCTGTTATAGTATCTGCCATTACTACCTCTTGTGGTAGGGCATTCCACAGTCTGACCGCTCTAACTGTAAAGAACCCTTTCCTATTTAGGTGTCGGAATCGCTTTTCTTCCACTCGCAGTGAGTGCCCCCTGGTCCTTAGTACTGTCTTTGGAAGAAATAAGTCATGTGCCAGTCCTTTATATTGACCACACATGTATTTATACATATAAATGAGATCTCCTCTGAGACGTCTTTTTTCTAAGCTAAACATATCTAACTTTTTCAACCTGTCATCATATGGGAGGCCTTCCATTCCTTGTAATAGTCTAGTTGCCCGCCTTTGAACTGACTCTAACTTCTGAATGTCCTTTTTAAAATGTGGAGCCCAAAACTGGATCCCATATTCCAGATGTGGCCTTACAAGTGATTTATAGATGGGTAACAATACGTTGGGATCACGGGATCTAATCTCTCTTTTTATACACCCTAAAATCTTGTTTGCTTTAGCAGCTGCTGCTTGACATTGAGTGCTGCTGCTCAGCTTATTTGTAATGAGAATACCCAAGTCCTTCTCCTGTTCTGTAGTCCCGAGTTTACTTCCATTTAATGTATACGCAGCTATAGGATTACTCTGTCCTAGGTGCATTACTTTACATTTATCAACATTAAATCTCATTTGCCAAGTATCTGCCCATTCTGACATCTTATCCAGATCTTTTTGTAATATTGTACTATCCAGGTCAGTTTTTAATATCCTACATAGTTTGGTGTCATCGGCAAAGACTGACACTGTACTATCAATCCCATCCACAAGGTCATTAATAGAGTAAAAAGAATTGGTCCTAGCACAGATCCCTGCGGCACCCCACTGCTGACTATAGCCCATTTAGAGAATGTACCATTTATGACTACTCTTTGTTTCCTATCTTTTAGCCAATTCCTTACCCAGTTGCATATTGTGTCCCCTAGTCCTTGCTTCTGGAGCTTTAGTATAAGGCTATTATGTGGTACAGTATCAAATGCCTTTGCAAAGTCCAAATAAATCACATCAGCTGCATTACCAATATCCAGGTTTGAACTTACCCCCTCATAGAACCCCAACAGGTTGGTTAGACACGACTTATCTTTCATGAATCCATGCTGTTTGTCAGTTATCATATTATTTTCTGCAATATATTTTTGCATGTCATCCCTTAAAATGCCCTCAAAAACTTTGCATACTACTGATGTCAGGCTTACTGGACGGTAGTTGCCTGGATCTACCCTCTTACCTTTCTTAAATATCGGTACCACATCAGCAATCCTCCAATCCTGAGGCACCAACCCTGTTACAAGTGAGTCTAAAAAGATGAGATAAAGCGGTCTGTCAATTACGGAGCTCAATTCCCTCAATATTCGTGGATGAATGCCATCTGGCCCTGGGGATTTGTCAATGTTTAATTTACTCAGACGTAGGCGTACTTCATCTTGTGTTAAATTAATTATATCGGGTGGTGGACTTTGATTTTTCACTTGTTGAATGATCCCTGGTACAGTCAGTTCCTTGGTGAATACAGATGAGAAATGCCTATTTAATATCTCAGTCTTTTGTTTGTCCTCTATAACTAACTTGTTATTATATTTTAAGGGTCCGATACTATCCTTTGTTTTCCTTTTGGCATTAATGTATTTATAAAAGATTTTGGGATTTATTTTAATGTCATTGGCGATTTTTGTTTCAGTAGCTAATTTTGCTTGTTTGATTTCTTTTTTACATTTCCTATTGATATCTTTATACTCCTGCAATGCTATTTCTGTATTCTCAGCC
Organism: Anomaloglossus baeobatrachus; assembly: GCF_048569485.1. Lineage (NCBI taxonomy): Eukaryota > Metazoa > Chordata > Amphibia > Anura > Aromobatidae > Anomaloglossus > Anomaloglossus baeobatrachus. The sequence goes on along the minus strand of NC_134353.1, from coordinate 595,428,731 downwards.
TTTAAGATTTTAAACGCCCTTTGTTTTTGTTTTATTAAACTTTGTACAGTCTTATTTATCCATAGTGGTTTCTTTTTATTCCTGGACATTTTATTACCAGAGGGTATACGTTTTTTACAGGACTCTAGTAGTATATCCTTAAACTTACCCCATTTATGTTCGGTATCCCCAGTTACCATGACTTTGTCCCAATCTACACATTTAAGCTCTTCCCTTAATTTGTTGAAATCAGCTTTCCTAAAATTCCAGGTTTTAGCATTCCCCCTTTGAAATGTTCTATTGAATATTACGTTGAAGCTTACCATATTATGATCGCTGGTGCCCAAGTGCTCCCGGACCTGTAGATCTGAAATTGTATCCGGTCTATTTGACAGGACCAGATCTAGCAAATTATCTCCCCTGGTCGGTTCACCTACCATCTGAGAGAGGAAATGGTCTTGAATGGTAGATAAGAACTTACAGCTTTTAGCAGAACCAGAAGATTCTATGTCCCACTGAATGTCTGGATAGTTGAAATCCCCCATAATAAGAACCCGATTATTATTATTAGCTGCCTTTTCAATTTGTTCCAGCATTTCACCTATTCACCCTTATAGCAAACTCCAATTAACATTTTTCCATTATTCCCCTCCCCATGTACATTTACCCATACTGACTCTACATTGTTGCTGTTCCCCTCAATGTTATCATACAACACAGGTTTTAGGTTAGATTTAATAAATATACACACCCCACCACCTTTTTGGCCTTTCCTGTCCTTCCTAAATGTACTATAACCCTGTATGTTTGTCACCCAGTCATGGCTTTCATCCAGCCAGGTTTCCGTAATGCCCACAACATCATAATCCATGGTTGACATAAGAGTCTCCAATTCATTCATTTTGTTTGCAAGACTTCTTGCATTTGCCAGTAGACATTTAATCCTATTAACACCTTTATTACTCCTAGCCTCCCTATGTTCCTTGTATGTCCCATCCCTCCCTAATCCTTCATTGACCCCTACCGTCTCCCTGTCTCTATCTGCTCTATCTATCCCCTTATTTGCTCCACTACCCTCCCTTCCCCCCGATCCTAGTTTAAAAGCTCCTCCATCCGTCTGACCATTTTCTCCTCCAGCACAGCTGCACCTTCCCCATTGAGGTGCAGCCCGTCCCTACCGTAGAGCCTGTAGACGACTGAGAAGTCGGCCCAGTTCTCCATGAACCCGAACCCTTCCTTCCTGCACCAATTTCTAAGCCACATATTTATCTCCCTAAGCTCCCGCTGTCTTTCTAGTGACGCTCGTGGCACCGGTAGTATTTCTGAAAACACCACCTTGGAGGTCCTGGACTTCAGCTTCTCTCCTAGTTCCCTGTAATCATTTTTAAGGACCTTCCACCTGCCTCTAACTTTGTCATTAGTACCAATGTGCACCATGACCGCTGGGTTTTCCCCAGCCCCACCCAGCAATCTGTCTATCCGATCCACAATATGCCGAACCCGAGCACCCGGCAGACAACACACTGTTCGGCATTCACAGTCTCGGCGACAGATGACCCTGTCTGTCCGCCTAATTATAGAGCCCCCTACCACCAACATCTGTCTGGGCTTTGCTGCACTCCTATTTCCCTCCTTCCTACAGCAGTTGTTTTCCTGGTTGCTAGGAGCAACATCCTGCTGTAGTGACCCTAGTTCAGGCCCTTCATTCCTAATATCAGCCAAACAGGCATATTTACTAGGTTGTGCCAGGTCAGGACTAGGCTCCCTGACACTTTTCCCCCTACCTCTTCTTCTGTTACCCAGCTACCTACCTCTGGGTCCTGATCTTCCCCACTTCCACCCTCCTCCATATCACTGGCCCCAGCCAGAGAAAGCTCAGTGAGCTCTAAACTCCTCTCCAGGTTTGCAATGCCCCTTAGTGTTGCAAGCTGCTTATTTAGATCAGTTACCTTGGCTTCCAAATACGCAACATGCTTGCATCGAGTGCAGACATAGTCACCCTCGAACGGCTGCTCAAGGCATGCATACATCTGACAAGATACACACCTGGTAGCATTGTCCATGGAGCACCTATCAGTGCAGCAAACTCACTCCAGAAGTTCATTTAGCAGGGATCCACCTGAAGCGGAGACCATGCTTGTCCTGTGACACATATAGACTTGCCCTCAATTGGGAGGAATCCATGTGCCATAAACATTAGAATTTTTAAACTCGATCCAAGAATACCATGTTTTGAAAAAGACCTCATATCTGTCATGGAGAGACGCCGTCAAGTCTTCCATGTACATCAGGTCGTTTACTCTGTTCACCCACAATGATAACCTTGGAGGGGTAGAAGATCTCCACCCCAGAGGGATACATGTCCTGGCAGCCATCACCAGAAAACTTAACAGAGACCCTTTATACGCATGAACAGAGGACTCGGGTAGTTGAAGCAGGAACAGTTCCGGGCCCAGGGTCTGCGTGCATCCAGTCACATGCCTGATCACGCCCCGTACACCCCCCCCAAAACTGCTGCAGCGTGGGGCATGTCCAAAATATATGTAGAAAGTCTCCCTCCCCTACACCACACCTCCAACACTTAAGGTGGCTTTACACGCTAAAGCGTCTCAAGCACCACAGCATGACCGATAGTGACCTGATGACCCGGCAACCCTGAACAGCGGTAACGTTACTGATATCACCACTCGTCAAAGACGCCAGGTCTCAAGCAGCGCAGTATGACCAGGAGTAACCTGGTGACCCTGCAACCCTGGACAGCAGTAATGTTACTGATGTCACCACTTGTAAGAGGTGCCAGGTCTCACACACCGCAGTGTGACCCGGAGCGACCAAGCAACCCAAAACTGCGATAACGTTACTATGTCACCGCTCTTCAGAGGCTTCGGGTCTCAACCCAAAGCACAAAAGTCAGCCTACAAAAGAATTCCTGACCTTAATCTTATAGAAATGTTGTGGAAGGACCTGAAGAGGGCAATTCATGGGAAAAAACTTAAAGACATAAACAGAGTTGTTGCAGTTTTGTAGGGAGGAATGGGCTGAAATTCCTCTAAGCCGATGTAGAGGACTAAGCAACAATTATTGCAAACATAGATACAGTTATTGCTGGCCAAGGAAAGTTCACAAACTTTTGTCACTTACAAATTTGATATTGGATAATTTATTTCATTTAAAAAATTACAAATTCATATTTTTACTTATTTGTTTGATTTTGTTCTCTTTACTTTTAGGATTTGTCTGAAAATCAAATGTAGTTTTAGCTCAAATGTATCCAAAAATCTGGAAAGATCTGAAGGGTTCACAAATGTGCAAGCACTACTCTATCTACAAATAACACACATGACTGAAAAAGCAGCTGGTTGGGTTACATTTTTTAAATTAGCTATGTATCTATTCCTTCTGGATATTATGCATGTTGATTCTTCTGAATGAATTATCTTGCAGCAATCAGAATGTACTGTCAGCTATATCATATGCTTATTGTAGGATTTATATTGTTTCCCCTCACCTTAGGCATTTAAGTGTAACATTTAAGGCTTTACATGTTTCCTTTGTATATTATACACATTGGAATTTATGTTCATATTTATGTTGCTATATTTTCAAGTTCCTTGAATTAGCATCATCATCATTAGTAAAATGTTTATTCTATTTTTTGCTGTTATTTTTTGTAATAATCAGAAGAATATTTTTAATCTTTTGGTCCACAAAGCACAGGACATTGAGGCAAAGTAATCAAACAAATTTTGCAAGAAAAATCTCATTTTTTTTTTGTGCTACTTTTTACACCAATTCTCCCACCTGTTTGAAAAGTAAATGAACCTTAGAGGGAGAGTTGTGGTTTAGTATTGCCTAACGGTTTCACTACATTTTACACAAAAGTGTCGTGAATAATAGACACGTATAGTTTCTGACTCAGTACACGAGTAGCTGACAGTTGGAACAAATTCATACCTCTTAATGTATTTAGCGCATCTTACTTCTGTGGACTCTGGACCTGGACTGATGAACATGACACCCATCTAATAATAGAGGAGATGACCCTAAGGAACCACTTTATCTACACAGATGGCGGACACAGACAGAATAGGGCCCCAGTGGAAAAACAATATATGAGGCCTTTGCAGTCCAACAGCTCATCAAAATGCACAATTTCTCCTGCTTTGAAGTCGGCCTCCACAACTCTTGGGTGAGTTTGCAGCCACACAACTTACACCAATGACATCTGCCCCTGTGTACACATCCACTTATAATTACATGTAATTATTGTCGCTATCTATATAATTGCCTTATTCTGTCTGTCTGTCTTGCTCCAAAATGACGTCATTACAGTGACAACCGTCGCATTGGGCGCTCGGCTCGGCCAGGCCCCCCGCACACATTGGCCGCTCGGCCACGACCCCCGCATACTGTGCCCGCTCGGCCACGCCCCCCGCACACTTTGCCCGCTCGGCCACGACCCCCTCACACTTTGCCCGCTCGGCCACGACCCCCGCACACTTTGCCCGCTCGGCCATGCCCCCCGCACACTTTGCTTGCTTGGCCACGCCCCACACACACTTTTCCCGCTCGGCCACGCCCCCGCACACTTTGCTTGCTTGGCCACGCCCTCTGCACACTTTGCTTGCTCGGCCACGCCCCCCGCACACTTTGCTTGCTTGGTCACACCCCCCGCACACTTTGCCCGCTCGGCCACGCCCCTCGCACACATTGGGCACCTATACACCTCCCCCCAGGACTACTCCACCTATTAGACACCTCCCCCCAGGGCTACTCCTCCTATTAGACACCTCCCCCCAGGACTACTCCACCTATTAGACACCTCCCCCCCAGGACTACTCCTCCTATTATCCTCCTCTCTCTCCAGGACTACTCCTCCTATTATACTACTCTCCCCCCAGGACTACTCCTCCTATTATCCTCCTCTCCCCCCAGGACTACTCCACCTATTATACTCCTCTCCCCCCAGGACTACTCCTTCTATTATACTCCTCTCCCCCCAGGACTACTCCTTCTATTATACTCCCCTCCCCCCAGGACTACGCCTCCTATTATACCCCTCTCTCCCCAGGACTACTCCTCCTATTATACTCCTCTCGCCCCATGATTACTCCTTCTATTATACTCCCCTCCCCCCAGGACTACTCCTTCTATTATACTCCTCTCCCCTCAGGACTACTCCTCCTATTATACTCCTCTCTCCCCAGGACTACTCCTCCTATTATACTCCTCTCTCCCCAGGACTACTCCTCCTATTATACTCCTCTCCCCCTAGGACTACTCCTATTATACTCCACACACACACACCCACACAAACTGCGCAACACACACAGCACCACACACACACACAACGCTGCAGACACACAGCGCTCCACAAACAACGCAACACACACAACGCAACACACAAACACCGCTCTCACACACCCCCACACTCAGACAACACCCAGAACATTTACAGCGCCCTACACAAACACTTGGTAACTACACACAACAACCCCTAATCATACATTAACTACACAATAAATTCTAAAATACCCGATGAGTGTCTGCTTTATAATCCTCATCCTGCACCACGACTACCAACAGTGAGTACCCTGGTTCCCCTGCACCCTGCGCTCCCAAACATCACCCCACCAAACAACCTCAGAGGCCGGGGACTTCCCTACCTGCGGAGGGACTGACACCTTGCTGCTCCACACCATCCGCCACGGTACTCCTTCCAGTAGTGGCGGTACTCCCATTACCGCAACCCGCAGGTGGCGTCACAAACTTCTTCCCGGTAAATAATCCCCCTTTCAAGGATCGGAGTGAGTGCTGAGCCCGGGTCCGGACCCCTCGAGCCACAACCAATCCGGATCCGAGCACCCCAGGCTGTGCCGGGGTGGCACAGATGCATGAACAGTACATAAGCTGCTGCAAAAACTGTGCATATACAGTCGCAATTAAAATTATTATTTATAGACCACTCTCTTGACAACTCAAGAATATTATAGACCTGGAATTCAATGCCCAAAATGAATGGTCTAACAGGCTATAGTTATCCTAGAACTTCTCGTTTCATGATAATTATGCAGTCTAAACACTCTGCAGATCACCTGATGAATGAACAAAACACTCGTTTGTCAGATGAAATGATCTTTTGGGCTGCACAAAAGATTATCGATCTCTGCAGCTCATCAACTTTTGTAAACAGGACCAGTGAGTACAATGGCAGCTTATGTGCAATAATGATCTATTTATTAATTGTTCAGTGGCCCTGTGAAGTAGGATCGCCCAGTTTAAGCAGAGTATTAAACATCAAACAAGAAGATAATCGGCATTCATTAAGTGCAGCCGGTCAACCAGTGTAAGGGCTCATGCGCACGTACCTGCTGAATATTCTGCAGCGATTTGACAGCACATGTGCGCTTCAAATCGCTGCAGAAACACTGCATAATGGATGCAGGTTTTTTGTAAAAAAAAGCCGATTTCATGCGCTATGGCTGCTGCCCCCACCATAGACAGAGTGGGAGCTGCATCCAGAACGCACAAATAATTGACATGCTCATTTTATGAACGCACGGATTTGAGGCAAAATTTCAGCACCCAAATCGCTGCGTTCATAAAAGCATCGTGAGCACGGATTATGCACAATTTACATAGATTGAGCAGGGGCTTGCAGGATGCATGCATTTACGCTGCAGTGCAATACGCAGCGTAAATGCATGCAATTACGCAACGTGCGCATGAGCCCTAAACGGACTATTAGATTTCTCACAAGCACTGCCAAAAGTTGGTGTATGGCTCTGCATCACGTTTGCATAATAGCCAAAGGGGCTATAAGTACTAAAGAGATTTGTCATGATGGGGCTGATTATAGAGACAACTTCTTAAATTTGCCATTTTGCAATTAAGTTGGAGAACCCACGTGTGTTGAGCTATTTACATTGTTCTTAATTGATTTTTTTTTTTTGCAAACAGCAGAAAATTTGTAAATTTTGCAAATGAATCTAATTTACAATGGCGGTTGAATAATTTTGCTTGCAATTGTAGTGTGTCCTTCCTTCTTGATGGGCCTGTCCACTGCTATTATGCCGTGATTTATAGGACTTCCATTTTCATTTATAATAAGATATCTCTATCTTATGTACTAGTAACTACAGCATTGAGATATTAGCAGGAAAATCTTCATATCTCTATATAGTCCTTATATTGCTCTTCTCAGAGGCCGACATATAATTGGTGCAACCTGTGCGGCCACACAGGGTCCATAGGTAAGAAGGTCCCAAAGCAGGTGGAATTGGCCATTATGATTAGGTCTTGGGCTGCAAAGGACCCATATATTGTTCTTGTCTGAGTCAACCACTGGTTCTTCTGTAAAAGGAAGCCTGTGGTTCACTATGATGGATGGATGCTCTGCATATGAGCATGTAGCTGAAAATCATAGTTTTTTATGCGCTGGATTACATTTTCAGTGCCCATACATAGATGTGAGAGATATCAGTAGTTAATTGGTTGCATGATGTTTTAAAACGGTTTCAGACATAGGAAGATGTCATTGTAACTGTTTTTGCCATTTTCTGACTATTATAATTACGATTAACAATAGTGATGAACGCACACTACCATGCTCAGGTGCTCAGTACTCGTAATGAGCAGGTTGGACGCTCGGACGAGCTTGGCTCTTGTACCGAGTATAATGGAAGTCAATGGGAAACTCAAGCATTCTTCTGGAAAAATGCTCGAGTTCCCCGTGGACTTCCATTATACTCGGTACATGAGTCAAGCCCGTCCGAGCAGCCAACTGCTCATTATGGTTACGGAGCGCCTGAGAATGGAAGTGTTCGCTAATCAGAGCACCCGAGCATGGAAGTGCTCGCTCATCACTAGTTAACAAGGTTTATGTTGCTATTGCATCAGGTAATTCCAAAATCAAGCCTGACTCTCCAAACCACTGGACCAGAAGTAATAAATGAAAAAGACTGAGAACCAACCACCAGGATCTTGATATATAAAGTAAAGGCAGGGCCATACTGGCACTAAGATGCTCAATCCAAGCACACCTTCTGTTGAAAGATCGGATGCTTGGTTGCTGAAATATCTGTAATTAAAGTTGCAGAAATGTACTGCACCTTTGATGTTTGCCTTGGGGAATGGGACTTTGTGTCTTGAGTCCTCAGTGTATATTCCTCTACCTGTGTCTTGTATTGCATTTCCCCTTTTCATTATTTAAATAATCGCGCCACACTGCCATTGCTGGTTAGCCATTTGTATAGCAAAATACCATTTGTATAGCAAAATACTGGTGGTTGGTTCCCTTTAATTACAACGTTAAGTATTTCATACCACTGGGAGGTCCAAATATGTTCAGTGTCACGTTCCCGCGGGGGTAGAGTATACTCCTGCAACTTCTGCTTCGATCACCAGGCGGCGCCATGTTCCCACTGTGGATAGTGCTGGTGATAGGAGAGGAGTCAGTGCCAGTGGCTCTGGTGGGTGCAGGTTCTGCTTATCCACTAAGCTGGATTTCCCTGGGACCTGCAGTACAATTGGCTGACTGCAGGTGGCATGTACCTTCCAGCTGAAGTTACCAACATTCAGCTGCAGCCAATGGGAAGACATCACACCCTTCAAATTTCCCCTCCTGTCTGCTGATCACTGCCAGAGATAGTACCTGTCTACCTGTCTCTGACAATCCTCCTGCCTGCTGTTTTTGTACCTCGCTACCCGATCCGAATTTGACCTCTGCCTAGTTTCCTAAGTACGTCCTTGTGTGCCTGATTTTGTCCCTGTTATGCATTTCCGGGTTTGACCCTGCCTGACTACTGCTTTTCCAGGGCCCTGTGTGATTCCAAATCCCTGTATAGGGGTTTCAGGGTTCTTAGGGTCCTATTTTGTGAGTGACTTTCCTCTAGCTTTTCTGTTACAGCCAGTCTGAGTCTGTGGTTCTAGGAAGGCATTACATTCAGTTGGGAAATGTCCTTAAACCACTGTCCATTACATTTTTTTTTTATAAGAAAGCTCTGGAAATACAATACTGGTAGGAGATAATGCTTTGAAAGCCATTAGTAAGAATTTTATATAAAGTTGGAGAAAAAAAGTCCTGACTGCACAGTTAGGAGAACTAAATGATTCAAATGGATATCGGAGAAAGGGAAATGACATTGTCGTACTTGATGTCATTAGTAACCTCTTTACAAGAAATATGCTTCTATACAGAGATCAGAGTTAACAAATATGGAAATATGCAATAATCTGTAATAGAATAAGTGTCCTAGTCACACACCCACACTGGAAAGGACACATTTCCTTCTGCCACAAAACGATGAACTATGAACGCTATTGAAAAATGCATTACGGACTATAATGTGTCATGGTAAATACGTCAATTAGTATCATTGGACAGGCTAATGGTGTGTTTACTAGGAAACATATTACCCTGAACTAACTGACTCTATCTATCTGCATTATCAACACAGTCCAATAGAAGATAAATGAGCTCTTGGGCATTTGGGACTCGCTGATATATAAATGATTAAATGAATTGTGTTAAATGACCAAATCCCTTCCCCAGTAATGAAAAATGACAAATGCACTGTTGCAAATGCCATTAACACCATAAACACGACTGCCTACTGACCGTGTCATGGATTCACAGACCTTGGTTTCTGCCTGGTCTCAATGACACAAGCTGGGGGCAGAGGCAATGGTGTGAAAAATGTTTTATTGATGGATATTAAAAGGAATCTGTCAGCGGGATTTTGCTATGTAATCTGTGGACAGCATGAAGTACAGGTTAAACCACTGAATTCAGGGATTTGTCACTTTTTGGGCTGTGTGCTGTTATTTTTACACACTGAATGTTTTATCACCAGGAGATAATCACTGCCAAGACTAGTGCACACGAGCCCTGGCCCAACCTCACCCTCACCACTGATAAGCAGCTTACTGACAATATACAATGTACACAAATAGATGTGGTGTGGGCGGGAGAATCTTTCTGAGCTCTGCTACATGCTACATCTAAGAGCCCTCAATTTGTTCAAACTGCTGCACCCAGTAAACTAAGTGATACATCTGTATAATCGGTTTCTTTTCCTAACAAAAACCTATTGATAGATCCACTTTAAGAACTGTTCAAATGGTATAGTGAAAGTAATGCTGACTCAAGGCATAATTTATCCTATAAAAAGAATCTTTCACCAGGTTTTTGCTATGTAATCTGAATGCATTATATAGGGGCAGAGATTCTGATACCAATGATGTGTCACTAACTGATCTGCTTGTTGTCTTTGTGGTAAAATGACAGTTTTATCTGTTGCAGATCTAACAGTTTTCAGAATACTGAGCTCTGTATAACCCCGTCCACAACAATGATTGATAGCTTTCCATGTACTATGTAACGCTACCAATCAGTGGTGGGAACAGGGTTACGCAGAACAGGAGGACTACATGGCATCAGACAACTTCTCCTCTAGTGATAATCTCATGCTGATAAGAGATTGTAATTTGTGGGGCGCACAATGGTATGATTGGTTTTTATTGCATGTTTGAAGGAGAGGTGCATCAATTAAAAAATGGAAATTCTGGCATTTTATTTTTTTCTCTTTAAAGTGTTTAAATATTTTCCTAGATTTGTTTATATTTTATAGATTGTACTGTTATGGATGTGGCGATCCAAATACAGTGGAACCTTGGATTACGAGCATAATTGGTTCCGGGAGCGTGCTCTTAAACCAAGTTACTCTTAAGAGTGCTTTACACGCTACGACATCGCTAGCTATAGCTAGCGACGTCGTACGCACTAGCACCCGTCCCCGTCGTACGTGCAATATGCAGTGATCGCTGCCGTAGCGAACATTATCGCTACGGCAGCGTCACACGCACATACCTTGTCCGCGACATCGCTGTGATGGCCGAACAATCCCTCCTTCAAGGGGGAGGTGCGTTCGGCGTCATAGCGACGTCACTGCGGCGTCACTAAGCAGCCGGCCAATAGAAGCGGAGGGGCGGAGATGAGCGGGACGTAACATCCCACCCACCTCCTTCCTTCCTCATTGCTGGCGGGACGGAGGTAAGGAGATGTTTGTCTCTCCTGCGGTGTCACACATAGCGATGTGTGGTGCTGCAGGAACGACGAACAACATCACTACTTACCTGACAACGATTTTTTGTTATTAAACAACCTCTCCAAAACAAATGCTTTTTGGCATTTTTGCGATCGTTTTAGGTCGCTCCAGCCTGTCACACGCTGTGATGTCGCTAACGACGCTGGATGTGCGTCACAAACACCGTGACCCCGACGATATATCGTTAGCGATGTTACAAAGTGTAAAGCCCCCTTAATATCAAAGCAAATTTTCTCATAGGAAATAATTGAAACGCAGACAATTCGTTCCACAACCCAAACATATTTACTCTATTTATATAAACTTATTACAGTAATACAAAATAATGTACTGAATTCATATAAAATTATTACAGTACACTAATACAAAATACTGTACAGTAAAAAACATGTAAAACACATTGCACATTACCTTACAATAGAATTGGTGGTGTGCGGGAGGTACAATACAAGCAATGTGCTGTACTGGTTATCAATAAGAAAGTACAATACTGTGTCCACAAATGCAAATTGATAAAAATACAGTATACACTAAACAGTACTTATATCATATGTCTTCGATGTTTTCCGCACCCTCTCTGTTCCGATTGGTGATCGCTATTGCGTTCGGATTGGCCGCTTCCATCCTCTGTTCTGGCTTGTAGATCGCAGTACATTTCCGAGGGCTGAATTCACTTGTCCCGGACTGCGTGTAGCAGCAGATCATAATACAGTCCATTCTGCATCGGGACTGTAGGATGGACAAGAATCGAGAAGGATGGATAAGGATGGCTAGTAGGTTGCCTTCTCTAAAGGCAAGGCCGCCCAGTCACAACGCAGTTACGACCACCAATCGGAGCAGAGGGGGCGTGGAAAAGGCAAAGTAGATGCATGCCTATGTTACTAATCAAGATTTGAATCGTGCTATGTGACAGGGTCCCAGCAACCGCCGTATCGTTGCTGCGTCGTTGGGAAGATCTGATTGTTTGACAGCTCACTAGCGACCCTGTAGCAACGTAAAAGCGATCTTAAGGGTACCGTCACACTAAACGACCCACCGAGGAGTTCACAGGCCTGGAGGCGGGAAAAGTGACAGTTTAGTGTTGGAGGTGGAAGTGAGAGGAGTAAACACTTGAGGTGTCTAGGTCAGAGCCCAGGCACTGACAGCAAGGTTGGCAGACTGTGGTGGCTGTCTGCAGGAGTTGGTGGAACTCCGCAGAGCCGTAAGGACCGGGGTCGGGCGTCGGCCCACCGGTATCGGACCGGGGAACGGAGTGAAGCTAAGCACACAGGCAGGGTCATCGGACCCCGACCAGGCTTGGAGCCGCCGTCAATAGTCAAATCCGAATGTGACCTGAACCCCAGGGGTTTCCTAACAACCAAGTCCCGATTGAAGGCAGAGAGGATATACAGCCACCGCCACAGGCTAGAGATCCAAGGGCCAGCACCTGCGGGCAAAACAGGCACCTACGGCACCGATACGACGGGGAGCGGACTACCGGTGGGCAACCACAGGAGTCAAGAACATCTTCACAGGTGCAGGGAAAGACAGACACCATCAGCCGTCCGAGGAGAGCAAAACAACAACACTGCAGCCGGCTGTGTGACCAGTCCATCTGGCCGTGTCGGTTTACCAGAGACTTTGTCAGTGATTGTCTGAGTGAGTACACCAGTGCCGTCCGGCACTGCGCTGCGCTGTCCCTGCAACCCTGCACCCCAGCCGTCCAGCCTCCCCATTACACCACCGGGCCCTGGGATCACCAACCCCCCTACCCACGGAAGGGACAACATCCTAGCTGCACCCTACCATCTCTCCCGGGATCCCCGTTCCAGCAGCGGTGGTGCCATCATCACCACATCCCGTGGGTGGCATCACAAACTCTCTACCCAAACAAACCATCCCCTTTTCACTCACGGGTGAGGAGCGCTGCTCGAGTCCCCGGGTCCGATCCACCGCTTGAGCCACCGAGTAGCAGCAGCAGAAGCCCCGGACCCAAGCGTGGCGAGCGCGTCCCCTCCGCCCACGACACATCCAGCCTGTTTGTAAGGCTCAACTCCTGAGTCATCTCCATACAAAAGCAACTAATGTGATGTGCACGTACATTACATGATGAGAAGATGTTAGTTTGTGAACAAACACAGTAGATTTTCTGTTTTAGCCCCTTCAGGACATAGTGTCATGCGATGTTCGGTGGCATGGCGGCGTCAGACTCTTTTCACACGACAGTCTGGCAAGCAACCTGAGACTTCTGAATTGTTCAGCCAGAGCTGTGTGTCGGCTTATTGAGGTTCACTGGCCTTCAGCCCTGCAGAAGTTAATTAATGCAGACTGGTGAGCAGGTACTAGGAGCACAGGTTGTTAATAGCCACCTGCAGCTGGGTCTTTCCTATTTAAGGCATGGTATTCTTCCAGTATGTGCCGATATAGTTTCAGCATAAACTCCAACGATCCCGGTCTTTTTGGTGAACCTGTTTATGGTGATCTTTCTTGCGATATTGAGTGGTGTAAATGTTCCCCTGTTGTGTGTTTTTCTCCCCTTTTCATTGTTTCCCTGTACACATATTGTCTCTCCTTTGTGTTTTCAGTGCTGCGTGTACAAGTTTTCATACTCTCTTGCCCGTGTTGTTTTTGTGAGGTTTTGTTATTGCGGTTTCCGGCCTGCTCCAAGGGTTGGGGAGAGGGGGATTAAGATCAGGGCTCAGACAGGAGTCAGGGTCATGCTTTGGGCTTGGACCTGGCTGCCATCAAGACTACCTCCGATATAATGGACAGCGCAGGGTCTAGAGTCTGAGGGCCAACTTACGGGTTCCTGTTCTATCATTACATATCCTGTGACACATAGCTATTTTAGGCCTTGAGAACACAGGAACCTTTTTTTCTTCCATTATTGTGTTCCTAGAGCCAAAACAGTTTACTTTTTCACCTTAAGATACATGATCTGTAGGTATATGTACTAAAACATCCATTTCTACCAGTATAATTGACCAATTAGGTTAAAAATTACAATTAAAAGATGATTTCTACTGCTCATGAACGCTTCAAAGTATGTGTAAGGAGTTAATGGAAATGTTAGTGAACAAACCTGCAATGCAGTATCCCATCTACAAACCTTCCTCAGATGGGAGCCTTTGTAAACACTATGGTCCATATGTAATTTGCTGTGCGTATGCCACTGGTGCCTTAGTATAGGCTGGGGATCTATTGACTCTAATACTGTGGGCATACATTGTCAACAGTATAAAGATATAGGCAAGAAATATAGATATTGTATTCAGTTGAAGCAAGTAAAACATAACCCAGTTTTATTGCTATTACTGCATTTATATTTTGCATCCATTAGATGCGACAGTCCCGGGACTCTACCAGGCTCATCCCGAATTGCCCTGGCGCGGTGGCAATCGGGGTAATAAGGAGATAATGGCAGCCCATAGCTGCCACTAAGTCCTAGATTAATCATGGCAGGCTTCTATGAGACACCCCCCATGATTAATCTAAGTTAAAGAACATAAACACATACACCCAAAAAATCTTATTTGGACACAATGCTTTCAGCTCTGCTACATCAGAAGCTGACAGCAAGCGACCACAGATCACGACTTCTCTCTGTGAGCTCCAAGCAGCAACTGAAGTGAGTTGCGCTATCAGCGGTGATGTCACTCAGGTTACCCGTGGCCACCGCTGCATCCTCCAACTGTGACAGCAAGTCGCCCGAGTGACTGAAGTGAGCCACGTGATCAGCGGTGCTCTCACTCAGGTGATATGCGGTGTCGGGTGGAGGACTCCAGCTAGCCGCAGGTAACCTGAGTGACAGCACCGCTGATCGCGCGACTGACTTCAGTCACTCTGGGGATTTGCGGTCACCGGTGAGTCCTTCACCAGTGACCGTATATCAGGCCGCGGAACACAGACAGAGCCGCGCGATGATAATGAATTTCGGGTGAAGTTCATCCGAGTTCATTCTGATAGTGCGGCTCTGTCTGGCAGCCAGCCATGCTCTATGGGGATGTAGCAGAGCCGAGTGGGACCACACTGTCAATAATGCATCCAAAAATGCATAAAAAATGCATCCAAAATGCAAGTGTTTTGGATGCATTTTTTTTGTCAAACGCAGTGTTTACAGTTATCAAAACACTGCAGTTTGTCAAGCCACCATGCAGCGTGTGCACTTACTCTTAAACTTTGTGTGAACAGATTGGGAAAGGTCCTTTTCTGGCCTGGCATGACTGTGCCCCGGTGCACAAAGAAAGGTCCAAAAAGGCTTAGTTGAATTTGGTATCCTTTGGGATGACTTAGAGCTAAGTTTGTGAACCAGGCCCTGTATCCTGACCTAAGCCATACGAAATCACTGATGTATATACAAATCGATGAATTAGAGAAAAGATTAATTAGAATTTTGGTAAATATTTACATTAATTGTTATTACTATGGACTTGTATTTTCTCAGGAAATTGGAAAAGACTCGCTTTTAGTGTTTATTTTCTTATTTCCATCAACCAAACCAATGCAATTTGACGGTTTTCATAACTGAAAAGTTTGCGGCTGAGATTTATCCCTTGCAATTCCCATTTCATTAGTTTTTATCTCCACAATCTAAATGACCAATAAACAAACAGATTGGGCATATGGGATTCAATGACAATGAAGCTCTGGCTTCTGGTAATGTATGTCATTGCTAGTTGCTTTCTGAAATTCTTTAAACACATTTGACCCCTAAAGGTAAGATAACCAAATGTATTTACATTTATGCAAATGGTTTGGTCGGTAACTTCACAGCAACTTTACTTGATTCGCAGATTACAATTTCTGATAAAGTTTGTGACTCTGTGAAGTCAGCTAACAGTCTGTAATGGAAAACATTAAAACATATTTAGCGAAATATTTTGTTTGATGGGCACACATTAAAAGTGAATGATAAGGTGTCCTTTAAAATCCTCTAACGTTAGCACGGGGAAAGTTAGGTGCTGCCATAGCTAGAACATTAATATATTCAAAATTGTTCTCATGCACCTCACAGTACCGAAAATATAACTGACAGGTATATAATCTGCTCACACATGACAGCCCACATTCAGCCTCAGAGACTCTACCTACGGCTTACATTTTATTTCAATGGAAGGGGTAATCAGTCAAAAACAGCTACTGTGTAATGACATAGTAAAACACACAATTCTTTTATTTTTAATTTT
This sequence comes from Anomaloglossus baeobatrachus, assembly GCF_048569485.1. Classification (NCBI taxonomy): domain Eukaryota; kingdom Metazoa; phylum Chordata; class Amphibia; order Anura; family Aromobatidae; genus Anomaloglossus; species Anomaloglossus baeobatrachus. The sequence goes on along the minus strand of NC_134353.1, from coordinate 595,412,479 downwards.
ATTTTTTTTTAATGTAAAAAATAAATAGAAGTACTCTTTTTGTAATTTTAGCTAAAGGAGTGAAATAATGGAAAAATTAGTCTACGCAAGTCCAGGAAAAAGTAAGTGTGTAACTTCAATATAAGTGGAAACATAAGCCCCAAATATTCTGCAATTATACAACTTACAGAGTAATTAAACTTATACACACATTTTATATACCGTATATATATATAATTTTTGTCCTACATGGAAAATGATGAAACTTTGCAAATCACTCTATTAGGTCATTTTCCTTTAAGAATATAATTACATACTAGAGGCTTCAAACCTCTGCTTTTCCCCAATCAATTTCCCTGTGTTCAGCTGCATTGAGATTAGAAAGTACTCATTTGGAGCACAGATATTGGCAGTGAAATGGCCGGCGCCTGTGTCTCACTAACTTTGGAGATTGTTCTGATAAGCACAACGCCTAGAGAAGGAGACAGGTGCTGACCTGTCACTGCCATCATCAGTACTCCAAAGAAATGCATTCTGATAGTGCAGGTAAAGGCTGGCTGGGGAAAAGCAGTGATTTGAAAATACTTATTTACTTAATTACGTTACAAGAATGAAGCCAAATCTCCTAATATTTGCAAAGATTCATAACTTTCATTTCTTGACAAAAAATGTATACTAAATAAAAGTTTAATCACTATTTCATCACTTTAGTTTGTCCAAATTGGAAAATTCCTTTTAAACGGTTTCCCTGTTGACAAACTACTGTCCTGCTGCAAGGAAGGACTTCGACAAATCAGAGAAGCCAAGGATTTTTTTTTCCCCACAGGATCACCAACAAGAGTAAAATTACACAATTTCCCAAGGAAATCAATGCACAATATGAAAGGTCTTCGTAGATGAGAGACACCCTTTGTATCTCCTTTCCACACCTCTATTAACACTAGAGGTCTCAAGAATTTCGAGTTCCATAGGGTTTCAATGGTAGAAATGTTAAATGACCCCTCTCTAGGACTTCTAGTGTTAAGTCAGAATTTCTTATATTTAATAATGGGTTTTCTAAACCAGACAACCTCTTTAAAGCAGTTGTCTCATAATTGCTACAACATTTGCCTGATGGGAGGTGGTGAGGCAGGAAAGGGGTGGACATGTTGGATATCATCATGCACTACTCTTATGTTACATCTCCACCAGAGTCTGGTCCTCTGACGTCTACTTTTGTCGCCAGGTGCCACTATATCCATCCTATGGGAGGCCCCAGTGATAGAACAGATGTTGGAGCCAGAAGCTCTGGACAGCGCAGGCTCGGTTTAGTCATTAAGGATGGCTGGGACCTGACAGTATGGCTGTGTGCTGTTCATTTGAAGTTATCAGCATCTTGATTCAGTCAATGAGAAAGTGAAACACCCTACTGCAGCTACCAGCTCATTGCTGGAAGCTGCCAGATATAGCTTTGTGCGCCACTGGTTAAGGTCTGTGATTTATTTTTCTGCTAAGTGTTTTGACCGTGGCTTATTTATTGACTGCCAATTTGGTACCTTTGCTGCACTCTTGGGTTTGACCAGGTTACCTGACAACTCATGTTAACCTGCACCACCGGCCAGCAGCTTATTCCAAGCACAAAGGAGCCCCTATTTAAGGCTAGGTCCCTGCAAAGGGGTTAACAGATGTAGGGCAAAGCAACCCCTGGGATCTGGTAAGTGAATTGGCTTGCGATAAGCTTGTTTTTGGTTGCCATTTTAGAGCCACCAGGCGACAACTGAAAGAGCCATTTTACACCCTAATTTACAGTGCTGGCCAAAACAAATTGGCACCCCTGCAATTCTGTCAGATAATACTCAGTTTCTTCTTGAAAATGATTGCAATCACAAATTATTTGGTATTATCTTCATTTATTTTGCTTGCAATGAAAAAACACAAACGAGAATGAAACAAAAATCAAATCATTGATCATTTCACACAAAACTCTAAAAATGGGCCAGACAAAAGTATTGGCACCCTTAGCCTAATACTTGGTTGCACAACCTTTAGCCAAAATAACTGCGAACAACCGCTTCCGGTAACCATCAATGAGTTTCTTACAATGCTCTGCTGGAATTTTACACCATTCTTCTTTGGCAAACTGCTCCATGTCCCTGAGTTTTGAAGGGTGCCTTCTCCAAACTGCCATTTTGAGATCTCTCCACAGGTGGTCTATGGGATTCAGGTCTGGACTCATTGCTGGCCACTTTAGTAGTCTCCAGTGCTTTCTATCAAACCATTTTCTAGTTCTTTTTGAAGTGTGTTTTGGGTCATTGTCCTGCTGGAAGACCCATGACCTATGAGGGAGACCCAGCTTTCTCACACTGGGCCCTACATTATGCTGTAAAATTTGTTGGTAGTCTTCAGACTTCATAATGCCATGCACATGGTCAAGCAGTCCAGTGCCAGAGGCAGCAAAGCAACCCCAAAACATCAGGGAACCTCCGTCATGTTTGACTGTAGGGACCGTGTTCTTTTCTTTGAATGCCTCCTTTTTTTTCCTGTAAACTCTATGTTGATGGCTTTTCCCAAAAAGCTCTACTATTGTCTCATCTGATCAGACAACATTCTTCCAAAACGTTTTAGGCTTTCTCAGGTAAGTTTTGGCAAACTCCAGCCTGGCTTTTTTTATGTCTCGGGGTAAGAAGTGGGGTCTTTCTGGGTATCCTACAATACAGTCCCTTTTCATTCAGACGCCGACGGATAGTACGGGTTGACACTGTTGTACCCTCGGACTGCAGGGCAGCTTGAACTTGTTTGGATGTTAGTCAAGGTTCTTTATCCACCATCCGCACAATCTTGCATTGAAATCTCTTGTCAATATTTCTTTTCCTTCCACATCTAAGGAGTCTAGCCACAGTGCCATGGGCTTTAAACTTGTTGATGACACTGCGCACCGTAGACACAGGAACTTTGAGGTCTTTGGAGATGGACTTGTAGCCTTGAGATTGCTCATGCTTCCTCACATTTTGGATTCTCAAGTCCTTAGACAGTTCTTTGGTCTTCTTTCTTTTCTCCATGCTCAATGTGGTACACACAAGGACACAGGACAGAGGTTGAGTCAACTTTAATCCATGTCAACTGGCTGCAAGTGTGATTTAGTTATTGCCAACACCTGTTAGGTGCTACAGGTAAGTTACAGGTGCTGTTAATTACACAAATTAGAGAAGCATCACATGATTTTTCAAACAGTGCCAATACTTTTGTTCACCCCATTTTTTTATGTTTGGTGTGGAATTATATCCAATTTGGCTTTATGACAATTTTTTTTTTTTTTTCATTGAAGACAAATTAAATGAAGATAATAATACCAAAGAATTTGTGATTGCAATCATTTTCAGGAAGAAACGGAGTATTCTCTGACAGAATTGCAGGGGTGCCAAAACTTTTGGCCAGCACTGTATATAGGAGACAAACTACTGAAAGATTGATTTTTTTATTCAAGGAAACATGCATGCTTTGTCAAGCTTGATTTCTTTTTGTTGGGAGAGTTGGGCAAAAAAGCTGCTGGTTACACAAGCATTTGTCCTACAGTTATTCCCTGCATATGACCAGCTTCTGATATCCTTGAAATATGCCAATAATAATAATAATAATAATAAATCTTTATTTCTATAGCGCCAACATATTCCGCAGCGCTTTACAATTCAGGAGGTTCATATACAAACAAATAACAGTTATAGAAAATACAATAATTAGAGTATGGAAAAAAAACAGACAACCCTGCTCGTAAGAGCTTACAATCTACAATGAGATGGGGGAAACAGGGTGCAAGTGCTTATTTACAATGACAATCCAGCCATCTCAAAGAAATGAGGGATAGATAAGGGATGCCTTAAGCTGGTGTCACACATAACGACGACGACAACGACGTCGCTGCTACGTCACCATTTTCTGTGACGTTGCAGCGACGTCCCGTCGCTGTCGCTGTGTGTGACATCCAGCAACGACCTGGCCCCTGCTGTGAGGTCGCCGGTCGTTGCTGAATGTCCAGCTTCATTTTTTGGTCGTCACTCTCCCGCTGTGACACACACATCGCTGTGTGTGACAGCGAGAGAGCGACGAAATGAAGCGATCAGGAGCCGGCACTGGCAGCTGCGGTAAGCTGTAACCAGCGTAAACATCGGGTAACCAAGGGAAGACCTTTCCTGGTTACCCGATGTTTACGCTGGTTACCAGCCTCCGCTCTTGCTGCCAGTGCCGGCTCCTGCACTGTGACATGTGGCTGCAGTATGCATCGGGTAATTAACCCGATGTATACTGTAGCAAGGAGAGCAAGGAGCCAGCGCTAAGCAGTGCGCACGGCTCCCTGCTCTCTGCACTGACATGTAGCTGCAGCACACATCGGGTTAATTAACCCGATGTGTACTGTACCTAGGAGAGCAAGGAGCCAGCGCTAAGCGCGGCTCCCTGCTCTCTGCACATGTAGCACAGCGACGTTATGATCGCTGCTTCTGCTGTGTTTGACAGCTAAGCAGCGATCATAACAGCGACTTACAAGGTCGCTGTTAAGTCACCGAAAATGGTGACGTAACAGCGACGTCGTTGTCGCTGTCGCTTAGTGTGACACCAGCTTTAACCATTAATGTTTGATTGACATGCAATTTAGATACTGCTATGGTACAAAAATAATAACTATAAAAATAACATTCATGTGATCCAGTTGTACCTTTAATATGTACATACTTCTTGTTCACATCACAAAAGTTTCTATAAATAATATATCTACTATTTTGACAATTGAGATTGGAGCTCATATAAGTCATAGTAGACTAGGTCATCCATAAATTGTGGTATGGAGGATAAATAGAATTAATGCATGGATTCCTGTCCAGATTCATATGGTATTCATATTTCATTTATCTTCTCTGTTTCCTTCTTGCACAGTGTACTGCATGACAGAGCATCAAGTGAGCTTGGTGGCATGGCACATGGATTTCATTAATTTAGAAGATATGAATATGCTGCAGCCAAGCAAAATCATCCAAAAGAAAACGTGTTATCATCACTCGAGATTTTTGCAGATGGTTAAGTTCATTCTTATGTGTAGTAAATTTTTTTACCTTATTTCTCTCTGCCATTTTGCTGTATACTGTATATATTTGCATTTTCAGATTTAGCACAGCTGCATGGGCATATTCAGTATTTCGCCGTCCATATGTGAAAATATATGATACGTGGAACCAATTTCCCCAGTACAGTAGTTTTCAGATTGTACTTTGGCACAACCAATGTGTTATCAGAAGGATTGCAGGTCCCCCAGTTCATTAAGTTAAGGTCCAGTCACACTAAACAACTTACCAGCGATCCCAACAACGATAGAGATCGCTGGTAAGTTGCTAGGAGGTTGCTGGTGAGATTTCACACTGCGACGCTCCAGCGATCCCACCAGCAACCTGACCTGGCAGGGATCGCTGGAGCGTCGCTACACGAGTTGCTGGTGAGCTCACCAGCAACCAGTGACCAGCCCCCAGCCAGCAGCGCCGCGTGGAAGATGCTGCGCTTGGTAACTAAGGTAAATATCGGGTAACCAACCCGATATTTACCTTCGTTACCAGCGCACGCAGCTACACGTGCAGAGAGCAGGGAGCAGCGCACACTGAGCGCTGGCTCCCTGCTCTCCTAGTTACAGCACACATCGGGTTAATTACCCGATGTGTGCTGCAGCTAAATGTGCACAGAGCAGGGAGCAGCGCACACCGGGTGCAGCTGCACAGGGTACATATATAGGGTATAGAGTACAGGGTGCAGCTGCACAGAGCAGGGAGCAGCGCACAATGCTTAGCGCTGGCTCCCTGCTCTCCTAGCTACAGCACACATCGGGTTAATTAACCCGATGTGTCCTGCAGCTACATGTGCACAGAGCAGGAGCCGGCACTGACAGTGAGAGCGGCGGAGGCTGGTAACGAAGGTAAATATCGGGTAACCAAGGACAGGGCTTCTTGGTTACCCGATGTTTACTGTGGTTACCAGCCTCCGCAGAAGCCGGCTCCTGCTGCCTGCACATTCAGTTGTTGCTCTGTCGCTGTCACACACAGCGATCTGTGCTTCACAGCAGGACAGCAACAACTAAAAAATGGCCCAGGACATTCAGCAACAACCAACGACCTCACAGCAGGGGCCAGGTTGTTGCTGGATGTCCCACACAGCGACATCACTAGCAACATCGCTGCTACGTCACAAAAGTTGTTCGTTAGCAGCGATGTTGCTAGCAATGTTGCTTAGTGTGACTGGGCCTTTACAGCCCTGTACTAAACGCTGCTGTATCTGTACATGACAATGGCCATTTACAATATATTTGGTTAACCTATGTAGATTAAGTTCTGGCCGATCTGCCACTATTTTTTCACATTGTGTTTCTCTGGCGATAAGTCATAATTTCCAGTCTACAGCCCCCTTCCAGTGGCAACAAGGGAAAGTCGTAGTACAATACTTTTTGGCCTCCTTCACAAAGACTTTTTTTCAGTGTTTTTTTTTTACTTATTTAAAAATGCCATTTTTAGTCATTTTTTCACTGCCTTTTTACAAGTGTTTTGATTGCGATGTTTGAATTTATTACCTACATTTTATTTCTGGTGTTTTATATGTCCTGTGGAGATGCAAATTAAAATACATCACATATAAAAATGCCATACTGATAAAAAATATAGCAATTCGACCCCTTCCCCCAACAAAAAAAAAAAATAAATATTGCACTTCATTTAACAAAACTGTCTAAAACAAAACCTGTTTTTGCTGCCCATAGGAAAGCAGCTTGCAGATTTATTTTATCAGTTCTTCTAAAATTAAACCTATGCCGTGTTTAGTTGCGATGGGGAACACAAATGCAGTGTTCCTTTTTACACATTCTTAAAAATCTGCCCTAAAGTTTGTTAAACCACCGTTATTACACATTCACAAATTAGTTGCAGACATTTGGATCAGATTTGGAACAGTTTCATCAAGAGTCCAACACTCCCTCTCCCTCATCTTGATGAATTGAACCCTTGAAGTATACAACAGCTACAGACTTATGCTGTGGGGAGAAGTAGCTTCAGCAGATGGTGCTTTAACTGTCAGGCCATGTGCACACCTTGAGTATTTGGTGAGATTTTACCTCTGTATTTGCAGCCAAAACCAGGAGGGGGTAAAAAATACAGAAGTGGTGCCCGTGTGTCTATTATACTTTTCCCCTTATGGTTCCACTCCTGGTTTAGCTTTACAAATACAGAGGGGAAAAAACTCAAAAAATACTCAATGTGTGCACATTGCTGTAGAATTTGTTTATTTTATGTTCATGGAGTTCCTCTAAAGTCAAAAGTGTGTCCTGATGAAGATATTGGTTGGTGTATGTCTCAAGTAAAATAATTCATTATCCAACAATGTTGAATGATTTGAAAATTAAGATCACCATTTTAAATTCAAAGAACGATATATTTAAAACAAAAAGTTTTGTTGCAGACATTTCCACTTCAGCAAATCAGTTCCAATTATCTGTATTGGTTTGTTCTTAAAGGGGTTCTGGCCTAGGCTACAAGTCTGCAGTCATTCTATGTGACTGCAGACATGTGACTCCTCACATTGCACGCACTGTACACAGTCAGGATTCTCTGGTCCCAGCACCGTGAGTGGGCAGTCAAGTGACCATAAGTATGTGTGTTATTTGTATACTTCTGGGCACATTCCGACTAGACTGTATACAACCTTGCTCAATACTGCGTCCATCTAGCTGGTATGTGGCCGCATACATGGAAATTACATACTTGCAGTCACATGCTCGCTACTCCCAATGCCAACACTGTAGCATCCTGACAGTGCACGTTGTGCGTGATGTGAGGATACACAAGTCAGCAGTCACTTAGGGGTACTTTGCACATTGCGACATAGCTAGCATCGGGTAGCAATGCCGAGCGTGATAGTACCCGCCCCCGTCGCACATGCGATATCTTGTGATATAGTGAAGACAGCCGTGCGATCAGCTGCTGTCACTGAGGTTACCCGCGGCCACCGGTGGATGCAGCGGTGGCCGCGGGTAACCTCAGTGACAGCAGCTGATCGCGCGGCTGTGTTCATTTGCTGTGTGGAGGTGACCGGAGCGGCTGTGTGTGCTGCAGCTCCGGTCACCTCCATGCAGCAGCGCTGGAAGCGACGCAGGAGCATCCTGGATTACGCCGGACAAGGAGGGCTTTTTGGGGCTGATTAAAGTGGTGAACCAGGGTATATGTGTGTGTTTTTATTTCTAATAAAGGATTTTTTTCTGGTGTGTGTGTTTATTTACTGTAACTTACAGATTAATCATGGAGGGTGTCTCATAGACGCCTGACATGATTAATCTAGGACTTATTGGCAGCTATGGGCTGCCAATAACTCCTTATTACCCCGATTTGCCAACGCACCAGGGTAAATCGGGAAGAGCCGGGTACAGTCCCAGAACTGTCGCATATAATGTATGCGGCAATTCTGGGCGGCTGTTGGCTGATATTGTTAGGCTGGGGGGCTCCCCATAACGTGGAGCTCCCCATCCTGAGAATACCAGCCTTCAGCCGTATGGCTTTATCTGGCTGGTTTTAAAAATGGGGGGAACCGCACGCCGTTTTTTTTAATTATTTAATTATTTATTTCACTACACAGTATAGACACGCCCACCGGCTGCTGTGATTGGGTGCAGTGTGACACCTGTCACTCAGAGTGGGGGCGTGTCTCACTGTAACCAATCATAGGCGCTGGTGGGCGGGGAAAGCAGGGAATACGAAATTGTTTAATGGGCGGCCGGCTTTTTCAAAACAGTAAAAGCCGCCGGAGCAGTGTGAATGCCGTGCAGCGCTGGGGATCGGGGATTGGTGAGTATATGAGAGAGGGCTGCTAACTTCAGTTACTCAGGAGATTAGCGGTCACCGGTGAGTCTTCACTGGTGACCGCTAATCAGGACGCGACACAGACACAGCCGCAGCATCACAATGAAGTCGGGTGAAGTTCACCCGAGTTCATTCTGACAGTGCGGCTCTGTCTGTGTCTGCTGTCATCTGCCATTCAGCTCTGCTACATGGCTGTCTGTGTCTGCTGTTAGCGGCCATGTAGCAGAGCTGAATGGCAGATGACATAGTAAAAACGAATCCCACATTACACACGCTTGGCAAGTCAATAAATAAAAAAAAAAAAAAAAGGTGCTCAATGCATACGTCACAGAACACATGATCTAAAGGATCGCACACAAAATTGACCAATTTAACATAGACTACTAACGCTCGTGTGACAGCAAATGAACGACCAACGTGAAATCTCATAGATCCCGTATGCAACCTGGGCGTGTCACATCGCAAATGCGATTGTACAACTAATTGCAACGTGTAAAGTGGGCTTTAGGCCCCCTTCACACGTCTGTGAAAAAACACGCACGTGTGTTACGTCCGTTTTTCGGGTCCGTTTTCCGTTTTTGTGTCCTTTTTTGTGTCCGTGTGCCATCTGTGTGAATGCCGTATGCTAGCCGTGTGTGCGTGTTGGTTGTCCGTTTATGCCTAAGAGAAATAACTGACATGTGTATGTGTTGTCCGTGTGAATGTATGCGTGTTTGTGATGCACAATGTCGTAGATACATACCCGCTGACAGCAGACAGAGTCGCGCGTAGAGAATGAACTGGGGTGAACTTCACCCGACTTCATTGTTATACAGCGGCTCTGTCTGTGTGGCGTCCTGATTAGCGGTCACCCGTGAAGGACTCGCTGGTGACCGCTAATCACCAGAGTGACTGAATGGAGTACCCCTCTCTCATACTCACCGTTCCCCGATCACCGGCGCGCCGCTGCATGGCTGTTCTCTAAACTCCGGCGGCTTTTCCTCTTTTGAAAAAGCCGGCCGCTCATTAAACAATCTCGTATTCTCTGCTTTCCCCACCCACCGGTGCCTATGATTGGTTGCAGTTAGACATGCCCCCACGCTGATTGGTTGCAGTGAGACAGCTGTCAATCACAATCAAAAGAGGAAAAGCCGCCGGAGTTTAGTGAACAGCCGTGCAGCACCGCGCCGGTGATCGGGTATCAGTAAGTATGAGAGAGGGGGGAGACTGACGGACAGACAGCGAGAGAGGGATAGACAAGACAGAGAGAGACCGACAGACAGACAGAGAGACAGACCGATGGACTGAGGGAGATTTACCGAGATAGACAGGAAAAGAAAGAATGACCGACAGTGCTAGAAAAAAAGCACAAAACGTACACGGAGCATACAGAGATGCATCCGTGTCACGTATTGTGCGCACATAACCATTGACTTTCATGGTGTCTGCGTGTGCGTGTTCCGTGCAGAAAACGGACATGCTTCCGTGCAAAACGGAAACACATACGGATCACGGACACACGGACATTATGAAATAACGCACGTGTGACCTCAAACATAAATTAACATTGGTGCATGTTTGGCCGTGTCTCCGGTACATACGGAAACGGGCCAAACACGCACGTGTTTCACAGACGTGTTAAGGGGGTCTAAGGAAGATTCCTGGTTTTAAATATATCGGTCTTTGAATTTAAAATGTTGAATTGTGTAATATCATCAATTAGCCCGCTTTGTTGAGTATATATGATTTTCATGAACATGATAACACAGGCTGCGTTTTGTCTATTTTTTTCCCTTATGCCTCTTCCTGTTAAACACACGATTATCCGTTGCTTATTTTAGCCAAGGTTACAATGTCTAAAGTAAGGAAACATTCAATGCACATTCCCCCTTTGTCTGGCTTCTGACAGGCATTGATGGAGGTGATGTATCAGTTCCATAGTATTCAAATGGCTTGTGAGCATCTTTTTCTGGTGTGACATTACCAATTAATAATGCAAGACCCTTGGCTGTAGACACGGAGGGGGATCTACTTACCTTTGGTTCCATTGAGATGAAATTGTGCATTCCTTGGCTTGATAAGACCGACCTCTTGATAGTTTTACTGTGATAAAAGTGATAGTAATCCAGGAGTGACCCAATCTACAAAGGAGAAAAAACAGAAATTGTCGTTGTTATGATGAGTAACATGAGATAATGTTTTTATTTTTTTATCTGCACATAAAATAAATGTATAAATTATGCAAGCTGCCGCTGTGCTAAAACGTTACTTGAGCCCAATGATCATCTTTCAAAAGAAAGACATGTGATATGAAATGGATGTGGGTGTCCTTCAGGCACTAACTGCATAAGCAAAGATTATAATTGAGCTTCCAAGACGGCCTGTGTCTACCTTTTAATGTTTAATTTATATGCAGTGTTTTATATCAATGCACGTCTACACTGACACACAAACTGCATAAAAAAATACGTGCCAAATGACTGGAACCATTAAAAAGCATTTTGTTAAATTTACTACAAGATACATACTTTATAATGGACTCTTATTCTTTTTGAATTGTTAAATGGTTTTGGAAAACCCATCCCTTGCAGTTTATTTTGAAAACCAAACTGTGCATTACTTACCATCTCCAGGTCCATCACTGAGTCTCCACCACTGACCTTGATGCTTGGTATTGTCTGCAGCGCTAACGTCAAATCGACAGTGCTGCATTCAATCAGTGAGCTTAGTGGCTCTTCCCAAATATACGGGTGATAGGTATAACAGACTGCAGGAACAATGGTCAAGACTCATCGCTGGACCCAGGGAGGGTGCAAAAAGAACAGTTTGTTTAAGTTAAGTATTAACACCCAGCATAGAATTGTATATATTGTAACACTGGAAAGCTGGTGACCAGGGACCCTATTCCCTTAGGGTACCGTCACACTTTAGCGACGCAGCAGCGATCCCACCAGCAATCTGACCTGGTCAGGATCGCTGCTGCGTCGCTACATGGTCGCTGGTGAGCTGTCAAACAGGCAGATCTCACCAGCGACCAGTGACCAGCCGCCAGCCAGCAGCGACGTGCATCTGGAAGCTGCGGACACTGGTAACTAAGGTAAACATCGGGTATGGTTACCCGATGTTTACCTTAGTTACCAGCGCACACCGCTTAGCTTACTGTGTGCAGGGAGCAGGAGCCGGCACTGGCAGCGTGAGAGCTGCGGAGGCTGGTAACGAAGGTAAATATCGGGTAACCACCTTGGTTACCCGATGTTTACCTTGGTTACAGCTTACCGCAGGCTGTCAGACGCCGGCTTCTGCTCCCTGCACATTCAGGATTGTTGCTCTCTCGCTGTCACACACAGCGATGTGTGCTTATCAGCGGGAGAGCAACAATAAAAAAACGAACCAGGGCTGTGTGTAACGAGCAGCGATCTCACAGCAGGGGCCAGATCGCTGCTCAGTGTCACACACAGCGAGATCGCTAATGAGGTCACTGCTGCGTCACGAAAAACGTGACTCAGCAGCGATCTCAGTAGCGATCTCGCTGTGTGTGAAGTACCCCTTACATCTCCTTCAGCCCCATTCTACAGACCTATCTTTAATCTCCCCTTCATCTCTAAACTTCTGGAATAATTGGTAAACTTCCATCTAATCCGCTATCTCTCAGATAACTCTCTTCTTGACCTTTTACAATTCGGTTTCAACTCCTTAGGGGTACTTCTCACATAGCGAGATTGCTGCTGAATCACAGTTTTTGTGACGTACCAGTGAGCTCATCAACGATCTCGCTATGTGTGACACTAAGCAGCGACCTGGCCACTGCTGTGAAATCGCTGATCGTTACACACTGTTCTGGTTCATTTTTTGTTCGTTGGTCTCCCACTGTGCAGCACACATCGGCGTGTCTAACGGCGGGAGACCAACGACTCTGTGTAAGCAGCGTACGCAGGTAACCAGGGTAAATATCGAGTAACTAAGCAAAGAGCTTTGCTTCGTTACCCGATATTTACCCTGGTTACCAGGGTACACCGCTTAGCGCTGGCTCCCTGCACACGTAGCCAGGGTAAATATCGGGTAACTAAGCAAAGCGGTTTGCTTAGTAACCCGATGTGTACCCTGGCTACGTGTGCAGGGAGCCAGCACTAAGCGGTGTACCCTGGTAACCAGGGTAAATATCGGGTAACCAAGCAAAGCGCTTTGCTTAGTTACCCAATATTTACTCTGGTTACCAAGCGCAGCATCGTTACAGGAGTTGCTGGTGGCTGGTCGCTGGTGAGATATGCCTGATTGACAGCTCACCGGTGACCATGTACCAGCGATCCTGATCAGGTCGTATCGTGGTCGGAATCGCTGGTACGTCGTTTAGTGAGACGGTACCCTTACACTATACTGAAACTGATTTTACTAAAGTCTCTAATGATCTACCAACAGCTGAATCTAATGGTCACTACTCCCTGGTGATTCTACTGCTGCATTCGACACTGTGGATCACTAACTCCTCCACACCATGCTCTGCTCCATTGGGCTCAATGACACTGCTCTCATCTGCTTCCCTCTAACCTCTCTGACTCCTGATTCAGTGTATTAGTTGCTGGCTCTTCCCCTTCCCTTTACTGTTGGGGTTCCTAGGTCCCCCTCCTCTTTTCCCTACATACTTCCCCAGTGAACAAACCACAAGTAGGTTTTTAGTGCTATCTGTATGCTGATGACACCCAATTATACACTTCTGCTCATGACAGCACCCCTGCATTACTACAAAATACCAGCATTTGCTTGTCCGCTCTCTCTAACATCCATATCTTCCCTTTATCAAAAACTGAACTTCTCATGTTTTATGCTCTTTATTAACCTTCATAAATCCAATAAGGCCATTTCCATGTGTGGTTCTACCATTACTCTCCAGCAGCATGCCTGCTGTCTTGGGGTTATATTGGACCCAGATCTCGCCTTCACTCCCTCCCATCTGATCACTTACACCTCAAAAACATCTCTAGAAATTGACCTTTTCTTACCGTTAAGTCTGCAAAAACACTTAATGGTAATCAAATTTGGGGACCATTTCTATTTTCTTAATATGCTTAAATGAGGATATTACATGCAAACAGAAGACCCATTTATCTTTGTTTCAGTATAAAGCTTCATTTACTATGTTTCTCCCTGAGTGACGGAAATAATTTTTTAAGTACCCTCTTTACTTTATGTACTCTCATCTTAACGGATTGTGCTTTGCTTAAGTGGATGATTGTGCAAAATTACAATAAAGCAGCAATCCAGAGAAGTCCAAAAAGAAGGGGGCAGGTGCAAATATCACAGCAAGAAGATGATAACAGATAGGAACGTCTTAGCATACATTATGGTGAGCATCCAGTTGGAAAGCCTGCGTTTACAGTGGAATTCACAATGGTTACAACAGTTTCTAAAATTATCACCTCAGTGGTCAGCGAGGATTTACTGATACCCTAGGCACAAATGACATCCAGGACATCACTAGAAATTCATTTTGAATAGCATACATTCAACACTGCAAAAACCGAAACCTCTCTGTGGAAACTGATTTTTAAAGGGACACTGATTGCTCTGAGAGCACAGTATTATTTATGAGGACACTACTATGGTAATACAATGTTTGTGCAATACCACTGTTATAATGGCACTGTACGGGGTACTTTGCACGTTGCGACATCGCTAGTGCGATCTCGCCAGGGTCAAATCAAAAGTGACGCACATCCAGTGCCGGTAACGACGTCGCAACGTGTAAAGCCTAGAAGCACCAATAAACGATCACAAAAGCGTCGAAAATTGGTGATCTGTGTAGTGTCGGACATTTCCATAATTTCGCTGCAGCGACAGGTACGATGTTGTTCCTCGTTCCTGCAGCAGCACACATTGCTGTGTATGAAGCCGCAGGAGCGAGGAACATCTCCTACCTGCGTCCCGCCTGCAATGAGGAAGTAAGGAGGTGGGCGGGATGTTTGCGTCCCGCTCATCTCCACCCCTCCGCTTCTATTGGCCGCCTGCCGTGTGACGATGCTGTGACTTTGCACGACCCGCCCCCTTAGGAAGGAGGCGGGTAGCCGGCCAGCGCGACGTCGCAGGGCAGGTAAGTGCGTGTGAAGCTGCCGTAGCGATAATGTTCGCTACGGCAGCTATCACAAGATATCGCATGTGCGACGGGGGCGGGGAATATCGCACTTGGCATCGCTACAATCGGCTAGCGATGTTGCAGCGTGCAAAGTACCCCTATCTGTTATAAGTGTACGTTTGCGGTCACTGTGACTGCTGCGCATCATTCTTGCTAAGCCCCCGTCACATTTAACGACTTACCAGCAATCCCAAAAATGATGTGACCTGATAAGGATCGCTGGAAAGTCACTGGGAGGTTGCTGGTGAGATGTCACACCAACGATGTAGTAACGATGAGCGACCTGTATAACGATGAGCGACCTCTATAGGAGGTCATTGTTAGGTGTCAAACACAGCGATGTGTTCTGCCCAGCAGGACATCACCTTTGAAGAAAATGGTTCGGACCCTTCGGCAACGACTAGCAATCTCACAGCAGGGGCCTGATCGCTGGTAGGTGTCACACATAACGAGATCGCTGGCAAGATCTTTACTGCATCACAGAAACGGTGACGCCGTAACGATCTCGTGACGGGACCTTTACAGTAGATGTCTTTGTTATTTCCATTATTATGGACTGAGGTGCTTACAAAAGTATTGTACAGCATACAAATAATTGCAGGTTCAAGTCTCCTGGCGGGACTAAATAAAAAGCTAAAAATGTGATAAAAACATTCCAAAATATTAAAAAGACCACAAAGCATACACATGTAAATATTTGACCATTTATCACATAAATTCAAACAATAAAAAAATTTGTTTTCACCAAGTTTGCAAACTTCTAGCTATTAAATGCATGGTAAATGCCTTATAGCAATAAAATGTAAATGGCAAAATTACTGATTTGTAGCCTCCCAAAACTGAAATAAAAATGAATCAAAAAGTTGTATGTATGACGCAATGGAGGGATTCACAACTACGGTTTTTCCTTGAAAAAAAAAAATGAGCCTTCATGCCTGTCTGTGAGGTAAGTATGCAAAAGTTGTATTTTATGATGGGTAGTGGAGCTATTAAGAAGAGTGTCGTCCTGTAGTGAAAAACCTCAAACCTTATTTCCCAAACATACTATTTTTGTTTTATTTATTTTTATTTTTTTAAAAAAATCTCAGGGAAGGCCAAGAAATAAAGCCCCTAGTCTTACAGGACAGACTGCACTTGAGTCACTTATCTGTTGTCATCTTCTCTGAGCATATTTTGCTTCGCCCAATAGACTATATGACGGAAATGTGAAAGCAGGAGTAATCATCAGAACGATTTGTTATCCACTGTCAACTTCAATAAAGTCAAAGAAAATAATAAAGCTTTTGTACATATTTGTCATCTTTATCTCCTGTCTGATGTGTCACTGTTTTATTGCATTTCTCAAGAGTTTTTCAGAAAATGGCCATCCCAATCTATGCTACGAACAAGATGTGTGCACAATGCACTACTCTTGCAATATATTTTAATACCATAATACAAGTCCATACACATTTGGAGATCCTGTCATCCTGATAAAAAAAAATTAGAAATCCATCTCCCTTAAGTTTCTCTTTACAGTGATATTATGTTTATTTTTAATATATAAAATGTCAGTATTTTGGGGTTGATTTTATTATTACTAGATACATTTTTCAGCTAGTTGGGTCTGACACTTCTGTAAAAAACTGCCCTAGAATGTAACAACCTGGCTGCCCTGTGTCTTCTTAAGGCCTCTATACACATTAGATTATTGTTGTCTGAATCTGCCAATGTTAAAATGATTGACCAACAGTCTAAAGCGGGCTTTACACGAGACGACTGATCGTGCGATGCATCGTCGGGGTCACAGTTTTCGTGACGCACATCCGGCATCGTACATGACGTCGTCTCGTGTAACTTCTCCTAGCGACACAGTATCACTCACAAATCGTGAGTCGTGTACTCGTCGCTAGGTTTCATAAAATTGTTTCATTAAAATGGCGGCAGTTGTTCATCGTTTCCGTGGCATCACACGTTGCTCCGTGTGACACCACAGGAACGATGAACAGCAGCTTTACCTGCCTCCCGCGGCACCCGACAGCTTAATGGAAGGAAGGAGGTGGGCGGGATGTTTACATCCCGCTCATCTCCGCCTCTCCGCTTCTATTGGCCGGCTGTCGTGTGACGTCGCTGTGACGCCAAACGTCCCTCCCACTCCAGGAAGTGGACGTTCGTTGCCCACAGCGAGGTCATCCGGAAGGTAAGTACGTGTGACGAGGGTTAAACGAGTTTGTGTGCCACGGGCAACTAATTGCCCGTGACGCAAAAAACGACGGGGGCGGGTACGATCGATCGTGCTATCGCACAATCGGTCGTCTCGTGTAAAGCAGGCTTAAGGTGTATAGTTGCCTTCCAACTCTCAAAAGGACCATGCCGAATCAGTATGCCCCCAACATCATCTAGTGTGGTAAATAAGGATCCGACATGATCCTTTTGCTTTCAACAAAATAAGACGCCAAAGGAAACTAGCAGTGGCTCCCAAGCTCTCCTATGTATGGTGGAGTCTGGAGACATAGCTGCTGGCTGAATGGGGGTTAACAACAGCTCACAGCTGGTACTAAGCCCTAGATTAGTAATGGGAGGCGTCTATGAGACCCCCCCCCAGTACTAATCTGTAAGTGAAAAGAAATAAACACAAACACTTAAAAAATTCCTTCATTTGAAATAAAATACCAACACACCCTCTTTCACCCCTTTATTAAACCCCAAACACCCAGGTCCGACGTAATCAACATGAGGTCCTACAACGATCCCAGCTCTGATAAATATAAAGTGACAGCATGCGGTCAGAAAACATGACCATCCGCTGTGAGCTTCAGGAAGAGACTGAGCCTCCCGATGAACTGTGGCATCACTCAGTTTATTTGCAGGCACAGCTGGAGGTTCCCACGGCCCTTCACCTTTGATCACAGGTAACTTGCCCTCTGGTGAACTCATTGAACAGAGTGACTTCACCTGAGGTCGTTACCTGCAAATGCGGTCCCTCTTATTTTGATACACAACCAAGATAAGCACATGCCTGTAGCCGTACGCTTTATATGTGCTGGGTATCATAATATGGGGGGACTCTTCACCAATTTCTTTTTTAATTTAGTTTTACAGCAATAGAGACGCACACACAGCTCCTCTGATTGAATGTAGTCAGACATGCTGTCACACAGGGTGGGGGTGCATCTGACTGCAACCAATGAGAGACGCAGGGACTGCCAGTGGGCAGGGAAATCAGTGCATATGCATGAGAGATAATAAAAGGCCCTGGAAGGAGCATTAGAGCTACATGGGAGACTCAGTAAGTATAACGCGCTTGCTCCAATCCCCCTGTCCCTTCTACCACCATTTTAAAGAGCCGGATTCTGGTCCCCATAGACTTATATAGGGACTGGTGTCTGGCTAGATATCTGGGATGAATTCCAGGCCTGAATTGGGCGTATTTTTTAATCCGGATTAGACCCGCCAATACCAGGTATCTGCGAGTTTGCCCATCACTAATCTACAGTCATGGCCGAAAGTGTTGGCATTCTTAAAATTGTTCCAGAAAATGAAATATTTATCCTAGAAACTTATTATTGCAATTAGATATGTTTTATTATACAAATTTTTATTTCCTTTGTCTGTATTAGAACACAAAAAAAACAGTGGAAAAAAAGGCAAATTGGATATAGTTTCACAAAAAAAAAAATTGGGCAAGACAAAATTGTTGGCCCCTTTCCAAGATTGTGGGTAAACTACTTTGTTTCTAGCATGTGATGCTCATTCAAACTCACTTGTGACAAGTAACAGGCGTGGGCAATATAAAAAAAACACCTGAAACCAGATAAAAAGGGGTGAAGTTTGCTCAGTCTTTGATTTGAGCGTCTGTGTGTGTCTCACTAAGCAAGGACATAAAGAGAAAAAGAGAACTGTCAGACGACTTGAGATCCAAATTTGTTGAAAAATATCAGCAATCTCAAGGGTACAAGTCCATCACCAGAGATTTTGATGTCCCTTTGTGGATGGTTCGCAACAAAATCAAGAAGTTCACAACTCAAGGCACTGTAGCCACTGTACAGGTCACATGTTATCTTCGATAAAGTAAAACAAGAGATAACAGGAATCTCCCACAATTTCCCAATAGTAAGTTTAATAATCTCTTGAATTATGACTACTGGAAAATTCTGGACAGTTTCCTAGGGTGCCTTTTCTTGTACTTTGTGCTTGAAACTTCAATCAGCATTTTAGTTTTTATATAACTTAGTAAAATCAGATTGAAAAACTCAATGGAGGTTACAACATAACAAAATTGTCCTCTAGTCTGCATGGCAATTTTTTTTCTAAGAATATTCTGAAAATCTGTATGGTTGTTCAATGATTTCGCTTTTTCACAGTACAACCATTGCATATATATACATATTCTCTTGAGCAAAAAATAGAACATTTATATAGAAAAATGTTTGAATCCAAACTTAAGCGGGCTTTACACGGGAGCGATATCGGTGCCGATATCGCTATCTTGCGTACCTGCCCTCTCGTTTGTGCGACATGGGCATATCACTGCCCGTCGCACACAAAACCACGCTCCCCCGTCACACGGCTTTTACCTGCCCTGCGATGTCGCTCTGGCCTCTCCTTTCTAAGGGGGCGGGTCGTTCGGCGTCACAGCGACGTCACACGGCAGGCGTCCAATAGAAGCGGAGGGGCGGAGATGAGCGGGACGTAAACATCCCGCCCATCTTTCCTTCCGCATAGCCGGTGGAGGCAGGTAAGGAGATGTTCCTCGCTCCTGCGGTGTCACACACAGCGATGTGTGCTGCCGCAGGAACGAGGAACAAGATCGCTAATTAGAAATAAACGATTTTGGTTTTAGGACGAGCTCTTCACGGCAAACGATTTTTGCCACTTTTGTGATCGTTTTAGGTCGCACAAAAGTGTCACACGCTGCGATATTGTTAATGGCGCCGGGTGTGCGTTACTAACGGCGTGACCCCGACGATAAAACATTAACCATATCGTAGCGTGTAAAGCCCCCTTTAGTATCTGGATACCGGACAGGTAGTGCTTGTAAAATAATGCTGACAAAGGAGAGTTGTGTGCTACAAATCAAACGCTATTCCAAAAAGATAGCATCTCATTTTTCAGACTACATTTTCTAGGTTACACGTCCTGCGAAAGATCATCTCTATTTGTAAAGCTCTACAGTGTGTTAAAGGAAATGTTCGGTTTTCCAGAACATCACTTCATTATGTCAGTCAGGTTCTGATGCAGTTCATGGTCATTTTGTAATCAGCAGCTTAGTTTTCCCATATGACGCTGAGAGTGGTACAAACATGCATCATTTCTGAAAAACTAGACAAAACAGCTATTTCAAGGTTGTAGAGGAAAACCTGCCAAACCTATTGTGGTAAGAATTGGCTGAGACTGACGTGGGCTGGCATATATCCCACTAGGCTTCTGTGCATACAGTAATCTTGTGAATGTACAGTATACAGTGAATATTGTATTATACAGTAGCTGATATTTTTTACTAATTCTGTATATAGTGCCTAAGGGGACAAGCAAACATTCCACATTAAACACACACAGGACTGAATTCTTTCACACAATTGCAAAGACTGTATCCAAAGAAGTTTTTACTTATAAACTGCATTTATGAATATTAGGTAATTTTCACCTATTAATTCTAAATTGTATCCTGGAGCAGTTCATGCTGATTTTAAATTTGTCGGAAAAGTAACGCGCCTATTGCCGAAGCAGACATGAGGGGAATAAAGAACATTAAAGGGTGCTTTACACGCTGCGACATCGCTACCGATATATCGTCGGGGTCGTTAGTGACGCACCTTCGGCGCCGGTAGCGACATCGCAGCATGTAAAGGGTGCTTTACACGCTGCGACATCGCTAGCAATCTCGTTAGCGATGTGACACGCCAGATCGCACATACGATTGGCCGAGATCGTACATGTGACCGGCGCTAGAAAAATGGCCTATGTGCGATCTCGGCAAATCTTATCTGCGATCTGGCGTGTCACATCACTAATGAGATCGCTAGCGATGTCGAAGCGTGTAAAGTACCCTTAACACCTAGGAGCGGCGATCAACGATCACAAAATCGTTCAAAAATGGTGATCGTTGACACATCGCTCCTTTCCTTGATATCACTGCTGCCACAAGTATGATGTTGTTCGTCGTTTCTGCGGCATCACACATCGCTATGTGTGACACCGCAGGAACGACGAACATCTCTTTACCTGCGTCCACCGGCAATGCGGAAGGAAGAGGGTGGGCGGGATGTTACGTCCCGCTCATCTCCGCCCCTCTGCTTCTATTGGCCGGCCGCTTAGTGACGCCACAGTGACGTGGCTAAGACGCCGAACGCACCTCACCCTTGAAGAAGGGATTGTTCGGCGGTCACAGCGGCGTCGCTGACAAGGTATGTGCGTGTGACGCTGCCGTACCGATAATGTTCGCTACAGTAGCGAGCACCAAATGTCGCATGAACGACGGGGGGCGGGTGCTATTGCGCTCGACATCACTAGAAATCGCACCCTTAACACTGGCCGTTTTTTTCTAGAACTGTAAAGGGGGCTTTACACGCAGCAACGCTAGCGATGTCGTTGGTGAATGCACCCGCCCCCGTCGTTTGAGCGTCACGGGCAAGTCGCTGCCTGTGACGCTCAATATCTCTAGTACCCGTTACATGTACTTACCTCCTAGCGACGTCGCTGTGGCCGGCGAACAGCCTCTTTTCTAAGGGGGCGGGTCGTGCGGCATCACAGTGACGTCACACGGCAGGCGTCCAATTGAAGTGGAGGGGCGGAGAGTAGCTGCATGGAAGTCACGGCCACCTCGTTGCCGGAGGACGCAGGTACGGTGTTGTTCGTCGTTCCTGAGATGTCACACGTAGCGATGTGTGCTACCTCAGGAACGATGAACAACCTGCGTCCTGCACGAGCAACGACATTTGCGAAATGGGCGATGTGTCAACTATCAACGATTTGGTGAGTATTTTACACCGTTAGCGGGAGCTCGTACGTGTCACACGCAATGACAACGCTAACAAGGCCGGATGTGCGTCACGAATTCCGTGACCCCGACGACATATCATTAGCGATGTTGTTGCGTGTAACGGGGCCTTAAAGCTCTGATCTCACTGGAAAAAGGGATTTCCTTTCATTAGAAGAAGCAATAGATATGTTATAATCTATACTTTAATGGTCAATACCATTTACTTTGGATTCTGCCTTTCCTTACAGCAAAAATCAGTATAGTGAGTGGGGTCCAAGATAGAAGCAAGGGATGAGAGCATGCCAGCACCAACACAGTGAATGTGCCTGCACTGGCACTGTCTAGGGAAGCGAGTGCTGTCAATTAGGATCAGAAACAGGTCTCAGACTGCAAATTGAGGGGGTGTAATGATGCACTGAGTCTTAAACCACACCAAGGGTGCACAGAGTCTTCATCCACATCACGGGTGCACTGAGCCTTCATCCACATCAATGGTGCATTGAGGCTTCATCCACATCAAGGGTGCACTGAGTCTTCAGCCACACCAAGGGTGCACTGAGTCTTTGGCCACACCAAGGGTGCACTGAGTCTTTAGCCACACCAAGGGTACACTAAGTTTTCGGCCACTCCAAGGGTTTACTGAGTCTTGAGCCACAAAAAGGGTGCACTGAGTCTTCAGCCACAAAAAGGGTGCACTGAGTCTTCAGCCACACCTCATTTGCATATGAAATAAAACTTGTTTTCTCAACCAATAAAAAACTAACATGTATACTGCTAAAGTTATTTTTATAAAAAATATTTCCCAATATGTCCATTTAAGAAATTTTGTAAGCGTCTTTGGGGTGACAAACGCCAACTAATTGCTGAACTCAGGTTTTTCATTCACCTCCATTTCCACAGGAGTATAAAATCAAGCTCCTACCCAGACAGTCTGTCTGTGCAAACATTTTGGAAAGAATGGGGTCTTCTAAAGAGGTCACTAGATTGGAGTATGGTTCTGGAATAGGAAGCCACATTAATGATAAATCAGTTTATTACATTTCTTTTCTTCTAAATACTCTATGAATAATTCTGAGTGTAACTATTAAAAATTAAAGCGTTGTGCAAACTATACATTTTGGAGAAGGAGGAAAAATGCTACGGGGTTGTTTTCAGAAGTTTGCTTTGGCCAGTTATATCCAGTGAAGAAACATTGAGAAATAATGGACAATTGTATTCTTCCAGCTTTGTGGGAACAGTTTGGGGAAAGCCAATTTCGAGGTGTGGAAGAACCTGCTTTTTTAGTATAGCAGGTTATGGAATATTTTGATATTTACAATGACGGAACGGAATGGAACTCATTATAGTTAATGGGGTTCGTCAAGACCAGAAAACAGGTTTCCTAATGGAAATGTAAACAGAGTTACAGTCAACCAACACAGACTTTTATGTTGTCTAATCCATTGACGTTCAGTTTATGCATAAAATTATAGAGATTAAATAGCGACTTATCCTTAAACTAGTTATTTTGTGAGACTTTGTTGAATCAATGTATCCCTGCATTTTTCACTATTCCCAGTTCAGCAATACAGTAATAACTACACTGTCCAGTGCTTTATAAGACATTCAATTTTCATAATAAACTCTATCATGATATTCCTGGTGATGTATGATTGTTGAGGGACATGGATGATAAACTTGGGCTTCAGTTGTAAAAGTGATTCCTAATGGCAAAAAAGACATCTTCAATCCAATTATCACTACAAAATTGCTATAAAGATTTTTATGTATTTTGCCTGTTGTGATGATGAAAATACAGCAGGTAAAATAAGTATTGAACATGTCACCAATTTTCCAAGGAAATATGTTTATAAAGGTGCTATTGACATGAATTTCACACTAACAACCTATCAAGTCCACACAGGAAAATAAATCAAACCATAAATGTCCATAAATTTAGTGATGAGTAATAATGAGAAATTACATTTCTAAAATCCATCAGTAATTACAAAGCAATCCAACCACTTCGTGAAAAATATCAGCTGGTTCGACTTATGGCTTATAAAAAGGTGTCTCATTACCAAGATGCCACACAAGAAACATCACAAGATGGGTAAAATCAGTGAGCTGTCTCAAGACCTTCACAAATTTATTATTGCAAAATATACAGATGGTATTAAATATACAAAATAATTCCTTCAGCCAGCTTACCAGTACCTCCCGATATGTGGAATCCTTAGTGTCATCCAGAGATTACCGCAAGAATGCTAGGGCTGCTAGGGCAGGAGTCAGCCTCCAAAGATAAATGTAGAAAGCTTAAAGTCTCCAGTGGAAAAACTCCAGAATTTCAATATTTGTACTTAAATAATTTCTTCTTGCTGAGCACGTTTTTTTATTTAAATATAAACATAAAATCGAGTCCACAAATTCAGGCAATAAATAAGATCCAAATAGGGGGTGGTAGCCTCTCGGACAAGAGAGGCTACCACCCCCTATTTGGATCTTATCAAGTGGGACACAATTGTGAAGTAAAACAAAATTTATTGCTTATTTTAAACTTTTATAAAAAATAAGAAACTGAAAATTGGAGCGTGCAATATTATTCGTTCCCTTTACTTTCAGTTGAGCAAACTCACTCCAGAAGTTTATTGAGGATCTCTGAATGATCCAATGTTGTCCTAAATGACTGATGATGATAAATATAATCCACCTGTGTGTAATCAAGTCTCCGTATAAATGCACCTGCTCTGTGATAGTTTCAGTGTTCTGTTTAAAGCGCAGATAGCATCATGAAGGCCAAGGAACACAACAGGTAGGTCTGTGATACTGTTGTGGAGAAGGTTAAAGCCGGATTTCGTTACAAAAAGATTTCCAAAACTTTAAACATTCCAAGAAGCACTTTGCAAGCGATCATATTGAAATGGAAGGAGTATCATACCACTGCAAATCTACCAAGACCCGGCCGTCTATTCAAACTTTCATCTCAAACAAGGAAAAGACTGATCAGAGATACAGCCAAGAGGCCCATGATCACTCTGGATGAACTGCAGAGATCTACAGCTGAGGTGGGAGAGTCTGTACATAGGACAATAATCAGTCGTACACTTCAAAAATCTGGCCTTTATGGAAGAGTGGTAAGAAGAAAGCCATTTCTCAAAGATATCCATAAAAAGTGTTGGTTATAGTTTGCCACAAGCCACCTGGGAGATACACCAAACATGTGGAAGAAGGTTCTCTGGTCAGATGAAACCAAAAATCGAACTATTTGGGCACAATGCCAAACGATATGTTTGGAGTAAAAGCAACACAGCTCATCACCCTGAACACACCATCCCCACTGTCAAACATGGTGGTGGCAGCATTATGGTTTGGGCCTGCAGGGACAGGAAACATGGTTAAAATTGATTGGAAGATGGATGGAGCCAAATACATGACCATTCTTGAAGAAAACCTGGTGGAGTCTTCAAAAGACCTGAGACTGGGATGGAGATTTGTCTTCCAACAAGACAATGATCCAAAACATAAAGCAAAATCTACAATGGAATGGTTCACAAATAAACATATCCAGGTGTTAGAATGGCCAAGTCAAAGTCCAGACATGAATCCAATCGAGAATCTGTGGAAACAGCTGAAAACTGCTGTTCACAAACGCTCTCCATCCAACTTCCCTCAGCTCGAGCAATTTGCAAAGGAAGAATGGGCAAGAATTTCAGTCTCTCGATGTGCAAAACTGATAGACACATACCCCAAGCGACTTGCAGCTGTAATCGCAGCAAAAGGTGCCGCTACAAAGTATTAACTTAAAGGGGCCGAATAATATTGCACACCCCACTTTTCCGTTTTTTTATTTTTTACAAAAATTTAAAATAAGCAATAAATACTGTTCAGCTTCCCAATTGTGTCCCACTTGTTGATTCTTCCCCATAACTTAAAAATTGTTATCTTTTATGTTTGAAGCCTGAAATGTGGGAAAAGGTTGAAAAAAATCAAGGGGGCCGATACTTTCGCAAGGCACTGTACACATCACTAAATGTATGGACTTCTATGGTTTGATTTCTTTGCCTGGGTGGATTGGATGGGTTGTTAATGACATCTGGTGAGAAATGAATGTCAATAGCACCTTTAGAAATATATTTACTTAGAAAATTGATGACGTATTCAATGCGTATTTCACACACTGTAGCATAACTTTCATAATGATTCCTCTCAAAATTAAACACAATTAAGTACATGTAACTTGCACAACAAATAGTATACTAAACAATAACAACAATAGTGTACTAAAATTGTTGTTAATAGGAGAAAAACAGTATAAAATAGTTTTTATCTAAACCTCATCGGGTACACTGGAAGGGAAGGTACGTGCACATGATGGGTTTTTCAGGAACGTGAGCCTGACGCGTTTTCAAGGAAAACAAGCTTCAGGGAACATTTGTGTTTCTTTTTTCTGAGTCTTTTTTTTGTAGCGTTTA
This sequence comes from Anomaloglossus baeobatrachus, assembly GCF_048569485.1. Taxonomy (NCBI): domain Eukaryota; kingdom Metazoa; phylum Chordata; class Amphibia; order Anura; family Aromobatidae; genus Anomaloglossus; species Anomaloglossus baeobatrachus. The sequence goes on along the minus strand of NC_134353.1, from coordinate 595,386,130 downwards.
TTGGTTGGTTGTTGCAATTTTTGACTCCTAGTAGTTTTTGAACAACATTTTTGTAACATCTTTACTGGTGTTTTCTGGTTATTTTTGCAATTCCATTCATCTTTAGAAACCTGAAGCAGATAAAAGGCGCTTTAAAAAAGAAAATATGAACTGCAAGGCATTCGTTGAACATTTATTTAGTGCTTTTTGAAGCAATTTTCCTGAAAAAGACGGCATGCACATACTCAAAGGACGGAGGCTGTAGACAGTGACTGAGCTACGTTGTTTCTGGAACTTCCATAAAAATGTTCTATGAAGTTTAAAGACAGCATGGTGCAGGGGTTAACCCAGAGATCTCGGGAATGCCTCTCTTCTGACGGTACTTGCTGTTGTTTACCTGCAATGTTTGTTTTAGCTGCAGGAAATTATCATTGCTGGACTAGGCTAGCTAGAGCAGCGCATGAGCCCAAGTCTGCCATGCCCCATGCTGTAATTAGCAGCTCACTATGTATAGACATTTTACATTGAGAACCCTTTTGTGGGTGGGGCAACTTTCTCATCTCTACTTCATTGCTAAATTTAAAAACTCTGTTTGTGCAAAGACTGCGGCACCCAGTATGCTAAGTGACACATTGTTGGATTCAGTGTCTCTTTACCTAAATCATGCTGCTCTCAGGTCAGGTAGCAAAAACCGAGTGACAGATTCCCTTTAAGAAGTAACTTTGCCATTACTTCATTATCAGTGAGGAGCTGAATCCTGGACACAAAAGAGTGTTATGAGCAGTGCAAGGACAAATTTGTGAACTCTCAGGATGTTTGGGATTCTTACTCTATGTCATCACTAAGGCTATAGGAGCACACTGAGTATTTGGTTGCAGAAATTTCTGCACCATGTCTCCATCTCTTGGCAGAAAAACACGTTTTCAGTGCTTTTTTATGTGTTTTTTACATGTGAATTCTATGCATTCTGGGGTGGAAAAACGTTGCAAAAACGCTGAAAAAATTGCTATGCTGCAGATTTAGTTCTGCACCAAATCTGCAAGGGAAAAAATGCAACCTGTGCACAAAACTTCAGGATTCACATTGATGTCGTAAGAATTTGCATGCAGGTTTGTGGCAAAACGGTACTAAAAAAACCACATTAAAAAATGTGATAAAAATGCACATTGTCTTATCTTGGTGGGTTACAAATCCCATCAAAAATGTTAGCCACAGGTAACAGGTTTATTGGCTACTACTGTTCTGTATAATGGCAATTTTTATTATTCTCCTAGTCATCATCAGTTTTAATTCCAGATTAACATTCCTGGATCACAAATTATATATACTGTTATAATTCAAGGGACTTACAGAGTATACAAAGTGGATATATGCACTCAAAAAGGCTAAAGGGTTTGGTCACTACTTGGACAACCTCTGCTCAATTGCTATATCCACCCTTATATAAAATAAAAATAGTCTATACTCACCTCCAGTGTTGTTGCTGTTCCAGCGATGATGGACTTGTGTAAACTTGTTATATCATGCGAGCTCTGCAGCCAATCAATGGCCGCTTCACTCTCATTTTCTTTAGTAGTAAATGATACTCAGAGGAAGTCAGAGAGCAGCAGCAGCAATTACTTCTTCCGGGTGTCAGTTTCACCTGAAGGAAGTGAGAGTGAAGCAGCCATTGAATGGCTGCAGGATTCACCAGACATAGCAAGGTCACACAAGCCCCGGGTCATTGCTGGAACAACCCCAGTACTATTGGTGAGTACGGTATATATTTTAAAAGGGGTGACATAGGAATTGAGAAGAGGTTGTCCAAATAGTGGACAACCTCTTTAAGCTTGCATTAAACAAGTGATTCTAGATCACCATATGTTAAATTACATCCCAAGTTGGATAATAAAGGCATATATAAAATAATCATTAGATGGAAGTCATCTGACATTGAAGATTTTGGCAGGTGAGAATGTATTTGGGAGCCATGGGGTTTGTGTGCCCCTAGTGAGAATGCATTTGCTCTTGACTTATATTGGCCCCAGCTATCTAAGATTGGATAACCACTTATAAAATTATAAGGATGAAACACCTCAAACTAGCAGAATAATATCTGCTTTACTTTCTGACTTTTGTTGATAAACTATTGAGTTCCAGCCACCTTTCCCACAGTCTGTCTTCTGAGGAACATCTATCAATTGTCAGAAAAAACATCCATTTTTTGCCATTACATACAGGTTTATGTCTTTATGGACATTCAAGATCAATTGAATAGACAACTTTAAGGTACCGTCACACTAAGCAACATTGCTAGCAACATCGCTGCTGAGGCACAACTTGCTAGCGATGTCGCTGTGTGTGACATCCAGCAACAACCTGGCCCCTGCTGTGAGGTCGCTGGTTGTTGCTGAATGTCCTGGGCCATTTTTTAGTTGTTGCTGTCCCGCTGTGAAGCACACATCGCTGTGTGTGACAGCGACAGAGCAACAACTGAATGTGCAGTGAGCAGGAGCCGGCTTCTGCGGAGGCTGGTAACCAATGTAAATATCGGGTAACCAAGAAGCCCTTCCCTTGGTTACCCGATATTTACCTTCGTTACCAGCGTCCGCCGCTCTCAGCTGTCAGTGCCGACTCCCTGCTCCCTGCACACATAGCCAGACTACACATCGGGTAATTAACCCGATGTGTACTGTGGCTAGGAGTGCATTGAGCAGGAGCCGGCACTAACAGCTGAGAGCGGCGGACGCTGGTAACGAAGGTAAATATCGGGTAACCAAGGTAAGGGCTTCTTGGTTACCCGCTGTTTACCGTGGTTACCAGCGTCTGCAGAAGCCGGCTCCTGCTGCCTGCACACGTAGCAGAGTACACATCGGGTAATTAACACGATGTCTACTGTGGCTAGGTGTGCAGGGAGCCAGCGCTAAGCGGTGTGCGCTGGTAACCAAGGTAAATATCGGGTTGGTTACCCGATATTTACCTTAGTTACCAAGCGCAGCATGCTTCCACGTGTAGCGACGCTCCAGCGATCCCTGCCAGGTCAGGCTGCTGGTGGGATCGCTGGAGCGTCGCTTAGTGTGACATCTCACCAGCGACCTCCTAGCAACTTACCAGCGATCCCTATCAGGTTGTATCGTTGTTGGGATCGCTGGTAAGTTGTTTAGTGTGACTGGACCTTTAGACTAGTATTCTACAACACAATTTTGTATATATTGTAGTCATTATCCTGATGTATGACATTGGATTTTATAATTATTTGACCCGAATACACTTCACTTTGTTCTTTCAATAATATGCAAATGCTGACACAAAAAGAATACAATTTGGGGAAAAAGTAGGGCTTCATTTTAGTACAATGGAACATTTATTCCTAGAGAATTATATCCCACCTAGAAAACAATGTTTCTGAGTAGTGACAAATTGGAATAATGGTTTGAAATTATGAATGTATCCAGGTTTACTCTATAGTAGGAAAGGATTAATACAAAGCATTATAGATATATGCTTGATTCATGTTTTCTGAACGCTTAGGTGAACTGCCTTAAACCACTGTGGTTATTTCATATGTAGGTTTTATACACATGCATATATATATATACATACATATTTTATAAAGAATAATCTTTATATAGTGTGTTAGAAACTTAATCATGAAAGTATAAATATCTAAATAGAGAGGTTGACCTAAGGCCTCCTTCACACATCCATGTCTCTGGTACGTGTGACGTCCATTTTCACATGTACCTGAGACACGGACACACATAGACCCATTAAAATCAATGGGTCTGCACACACATCACTGTTTTGACATGGACTGTGTATCCGTGTGGAGCACGTGCGTGTCTGTGTGTGTCGGACCACAGCTGCAAAGGGTGGGCCAGCTCTGAGGAGGGGCGGGCCGGCTCTGCGGAGGGGAGGGCCGGTGCTGAGGAGGGGTGGGAGGGATTTATCTCCCTCTCTCCTCCGTAGCCGGCTATTGCCATTCTCGCCCTGCACTCGCATTACACCGGTGTACTGCGAGTGCAGTGCGATTTTTCTCTCGTCCCATAGACTTGAATGGGTGCGAGAGAAACAAGGATCGCATTACACCCGCAGCATGCTGCGACTATTTTCTCGGTCCGATTAGGGCTGAGAAAATAATTGCTCATGGGTGCTGGCACATAGGCTAATATTGGTCCGAGTGGAATGTGATGTTTTCTCGCATTCCACTCGCTCCGATTTTCATGCCATATGTCTTAGGCCTTACCATGCATATTGTAGAATAAACAATGGAAAAGTTGGCTGTCCACATGTGCGCTGCCATGGACTCCAGTGAAGTTGGTGTTCATAAACATAAAGTTCAATGCATCTAAATTGGGATTAAATAACCACCTTTTTGAGATGCTGAAAACTATAGTGGATAAATGGACTGATACCAACAATAGCAGTCAATGATTACAGAAGATCTGAAAGCAAATAATGTTATTTCAGCTCTTTTTCTTTTAACTAAAAAAAACCCCTCACAGTTTGACACAATCACATGGTTTCTAGAATAGGTCTAAAGCGAGCTTTACACGCTACAACATATCTAACGATGTGTCGGCGGGGTCACGTCGTAAGTGACGCACATCCGGCATCGTTAGTGGTGTTGTAGCGTGTGACAGCTACGTGCGATTGCGATTGAACGTAAATCCGTTCATCGCATACACTTCGTTCATTTGCTAAAAATTGCACATGGGTTGTTCAATGTTCCCGAGGCAGCACACATCACAGTGTGTGACACCCCGGGAACGATGAACAGATCTTACCTGCGTCAGCGGCTCCCGCCGGTAAAGTGGAAGGAAGGAGGTGGGCGGGATGTTTACGTCCCGCTCATCTCCGCCCCTCCGCTTCTATTGGCCGACTGCCGCGTGACGTCGCGGTGACGCCGAACGTCCCTCCCACTCCAGGAAGTGGATGTTCGCCACCCAAATCGAGGTCGTATGGAAGGGTAAGTACGTGTGACGGCAATTAATAGTTTGTGCGACACGGTCAACAAATTGAACGTTTCGCACATACGATGGGGGCGTGTCACATCGCATACGATATCGTATGCTTAATTGTAAGGTGTAAAGCAGGCTTAAGGAATGTATATTTCACACATCTATTGCTAATTTACTCAGTTTTCTAAAATTATCAAATAAACTCATTAAAGAGTATGAGCTATGCATAATGTTAATCTCCCTCTGCCTGTTGCCTCTCCCTGCTCCTCACGCCTCCTCTCCTTTTCCCTCTCCATAGAGTATAATCAGCTGTGTCACATGACGTCGCAGTGACCCTTCAGTATGTCTTGTCTGAGCAAGTGTGACTTGAGCTAGTTTTTCAGAGTGAATGATAAGTTCAGGAGCCAGTGGTGAGAGTAAGAAGTGTATGATAAGTGGGAAAGGAAGCCGATTTCTCTGAGAAAATATAAATTATAAAAATTCTTATATTCGGCTGTAGTATTGATTTATGCAAAGTTTGCTAAAAGTGCAATTCCATTTTAAGGCTTGCCTTGGACTTTGTGTCTTAGATAACCATGAAAAAATCAATTCATTGGAATAAATGTTTATGATATTTGCCTGTTAATTGCTATGCAAATTAGCTTTCAGAAATCTTGTATCTTATATCAGCCAAAATGGAAACCCATCTGTAGTTGTTGAATAGCAGCTACTCGTTGTCTGGATTATATCCTTCAGATTTATTTTGGGGAAGGGACAGGTATGTGAAAACTAATATACCATTCAGTGCTTTACAGTCTAAGGGGCACTTTGCACACTGCGACATCGCAGGTGCGATGTCGGTGGGGTCAAATTGAAAATGACGCACTTCCGGCATCGCATGCGACATCGCAGTGTGTAAAGGCTGGATGATACGATTAACGAGCGCAAAAGCGTCGTAATCGTATCATCGGTGCAGCGTCGGCGTAATCCATGATTACGCTGACGCGACGGTCCGATGTTGTTCCTCGCTCCTGCGGCATCACACATCGCTGTGTGTGAAGTCGCAGGATTGAGGAACGTCTCCTACCGGCCTCACTGCGGCTTCCGTAGGATATGCGGAAGGAAGGAGGTGGGCAGGATGTTTACATCCTGCTCATCTCCGCCCCTCCGCTCTGATTGGCTGCCTGCCGTGTGACGTCGCAGTGACGCCGCACGACCCGCCCCCTTAACAAGGAGGCGGGTCGCCGGCCACAGGGACGTCGCACGGCAGGTGAGTGTGTGTGTGAAGCTGGCGTAGCGATAACTTTCGCTACGCCAGCTATCACCACATATCGCTGCTGCGACGGGGGCGGGCACTATCGCACTCGGCATCGCAGCATCGGCCTGCGATGTCGTAGTGTGCAAAGCCCGCCTAATTCCAGGAGATTCTACTTGTGCCTCATGAACTGCATCAGGGACTATGAACTATTTCCAGGAAGACTCGTAACGCCCATACCGGCGTTCCGGCACTGTCCTGCCTCCCTCCCCGGTCGGGACGTCAGTTCTCTCACCTGCCCGGACATCCTGCAGTGGCTGCCCCGTCCCTGGTCAATGCTGCCATCTACCATTGCCTGTGTACACCTCACAGGCTTCCAGGTTCTGCCAAAAGGGTGTGCACGGCCACGCCCCTCTTTTTAAAGGGCCAGCGACGTCATCATTGTAACGTAATGCATTCACAATGTCACTAAAGCCTGGCTAGTCAAAAGAGTAGCTGAGTATCGTAAGTAAATTAGCAGGCCTCCTTTCTAGCGGTCATAGAACACTGACTTGACTGATTGGACAGGAGTTCTGTGCATCTCTTGTCACAGTTTCTTTATGAGAATGTTGGGTGTGGCTGATATGAGAATTTAGTTTTGTTTTGTTTTTTTAGAGAACAGCTAATTTGCATATTTTATTCCATGAAGCATTCCCTTTAAGTATGTCACCATGAATCAGCTGGTTATTAAGACTGCTGAAAGTAATATGTTGTTTGTAACTGTGATTGATCCTCAAGTCAAGCAATTCCTTCAATTGAATTTGTCATAATTAAATCTACCTTTAAAGGGGTTGTCCAATACTTGGGGTGCAGTGCCAGACAAGAATTTCTTCAGTAGTGCACCAAACTGCTGTTCAATTTAGATTAGTTCACCCCATACCTCTCAAAAAATAAATATCAGAGATTCCCAAATGGACCTCAAATTACATTTTTTTAGCTGTTTACGTTTAAATAGATTTTATTTGAAAACACTACAAATCACAATGAAAAGAAATACAGTAAGCTGATATAGTTAATTCTTTCTTAAGGTGGTGTCACACACAGCGACAACGACAACGACGTCGCTGCTACGTCACCATTTTCTGTGACGTTGCAGTGACGTCCCGTTACTGTCGCTGTGTGTGACATCCAGCAACGACCTGGCCCCTGCTGTGAGGTCACCGGTCGTTGCTGAATATCCAGCTTCATTTTTTGGTTGGCGCTCTCCCGCTGTGACGCACACATCGCTGTGTGTGACAGCGAGAGAGCGACGAAATGAAGCGAGCAGGGAGCAGGAGCCGGCATCTGGCAGCTGCGGTAAGCTGTAACCAGTGTAAACATCGGGTAACCAAGAAGCCCTTTCCCTGGTTACCCGATATTTACCTTCGTTACCAGCATCCGCCGCTCTCGCTGCCAGTGCCGGCTCCCCGCGCTCTGCACATGTAGCTGCAGTACCCATCGGGTAATTAACCCGATGTATACTGTAGCAAGGAGAGCAGGGAGCCAGCGCTAAGCGGTGTGCGCGGCTCCCTGCTCTGTGCAAATGTAGCTGCAGTACACATCGGGTAATTAACTAGTATGCCGCTTTTGCAGCAAAAAAAACGTTCAGGACGCATGTTAAATAAACGTAGTGTGAAAGCAGCCTAACATCAAACCAATAAGTAAGAGAAGTGAGAATATAAGTCACTGCGTCCTTGGCTGAAGCTTTTTTCTAATGCGCCTATACTTTACTGTACATGCTATATTGTTCTCTTTCTTGGGTAACAGATGCTGCGTGACAACTACTACCGTAATAGAAGCCATTTTGACTAGAAAAATCAATAAAAAAGCAGAATGATGTGCTATTTTTACCTGTTCTCCCCAGTTTTCTAATTCCTCCAGCTTCGAGAAAATGTTGGACTATTTGAAACTATAGCTAGACGTGGAGCTTTTACTAATACATTTTCCCCATTGCAGTCAATGTAGACAACATTGCATTCAAGGATCAAAGCAGATATGTCAACAGATATTAGAATACAACCTGCTTAAGATATCAGATAGATCTTTATCACCTGATGAAGCTGGTGAAATTACTTTTTTAAAATCCATATAAGAGCTGCTGTACAATTTTGGTTATTAGTTCGGCATAATAATATTAATTAAAAAAAATAATTTTTCAAAAAGGATTTTACAGCCATGGATTATCATAGTAGGTACACCAGGTCTAAAATTTTCTTTCATAATATGCAGTTTATATTTTGACATTTTGTAATCAATCCTTTAGTTTGAAAACACTGACCATATTGCAAAGATGGTGTTTTTTGTCCACGTTAATAAATTGCCAAAATAGTCAAAACCCAACAGATTCGCTGTGTGCATTTCATTCAACCAGATTTACACGACCATAAACCCCCCCCAAAAAAAAACTGTTTCTTCCACAAAACTCAGACATTTCTTTTCTGTGCAGTGAAGCTGATCTGCAATTCCTAACACAACACCTGAGTTTTTCTAAATGTGGACAACCACACAAGATGCCACAACCTAGAAGCAGGACCGGTGTGTCCGTGTGATATATTCTATGACAATGCAGCTGATGATGGCGGTTCTTTCTTCTTTACTAAAGGCCCAGACGTTTTCTGAGAATATACATACAAGATGTAAATCCGGTATTTAGGTCCAGAGCTCTAACAAGGTACAGGTTCGTCGAACAGGCCTTCTAAACTATGCACCAAGAAAATGCTCTCATTCTGACATGTAGCTGCCACAGCTCTGCTCATTGAACGTATGGAATCTATAAGCCAGGCACAACATTCCCTATGGCTTCCATATAGACAACGCTGAGGTCATACATTAAAACCATCTTAGCCGTGTGATGATTAAGTGCTTTCTTTGATCTTCAAACACTTAACATACTATGACCATGTGCTTTTCAAAGATAACTATGACTACGTTTGCAAGTGTTTCATTATAAGCTGGCCAACCATTCAAAGGAACTGTGTGGGCAATCATCAGATGTTTGACTAAGCCTGCAGTGTTTGTTCCGAAATGAGGTAATGAAGAAGCAGGCATTCACTCTGTGTCCACTCAAGTAATAGAAGGCACACGTAGTGAATGACGGCAGTTGTATGTCGTGCAATTATTTCTTCTCCCAAGTGTGTTTATTCAGGTAGTGCAGGTGCCCCGATGCACACGCCAATATTACATTGTGTCTCTCAACACTAGACAGATTTCATTATACTGTACAACAAAGAGAGATACATGAGATGTTCCTCACGGAAAAAAAAAAACAAAAGTAGGTTATGAAATACCCATCCATGATGTCAAAGAAATGAAGGATCAAACGGAATATTCAGCCTTCCATCCATGTGGAGACGGAGAAGAATTATATCAGGCATACTCCAATCTCGACAGCAATTTATTTTTTTCAAAAATAATTGTGACCTTTCAAAGTCGACTTTTTGCAGCTAGAATACACTTGATACACAATGCTGTAAAATGTATTTTTATGAAAAAAAAAAAGATTATCAGTGAATGCCTTATATTACCTTCAGCCTTAAAATGATTATACAATAAAGGAGTTGATGAAGAAAGCCTTAAGCATACACTTTTTTGAGATGTGTGGATGTCTAACATGTAGGCCAATTTGATCTAACTTACAAGGGCTGAGGGGAAAATGGCTGCATTAAAAATTCCCCATCCTGCCCTGACTACACTATCTACTACTGACTTTTTTCCCTCTATTTCCCATCTGATGTTGCTTTGTTTGAGAATTCCAGTGCATGCTGGGATACTTAAACGAAGCGTCATCACGGTTGAGAGGCTGCGGTCACTGTCACAGCCTCTGCATTATCCCCAAAACAAAGCATCAGTGGTGCTCATTTTAAGGGCTGGGCTGGTCCCTGCACACTGTCATCATGCGATCTTCACAGTGACAGGCAGTCTTTCTTCCTGGATCAAATCAGCAGAGCTAGGAACACAGAGCAGCATGCACTGTTAGTGCATGGTGTCAGATTACCCATGGGGGCAGCACTAGTCCCTGAACAGCGCCAGGTACTCTGAGATTGCACATTGAGAGTGCACGCTGCTCTGTTTTCGTCTCTACTGATCTGAGCCGGCAACAAAGACCTCGCTGTGCATATCGGACATATGTCAGTGAACAGGAACCAGACCAGTCCATAAAATAAGCATCACTGATGATGCTTCATTTCAAGGAGGATGCAGAGGGTATGACAATGGCCAAAGCCTCTGCCCCCTTATGATCCTTTGCTTGAGTATCCCTGAATGCACTGGCATTCTAAAAAAAAGCGTCATGAGACAGGAAGTAGGGGGAAAAAAATCAATAGTAGTTAGTGCAGTCAAGGAAAGGTAGGGAATTTCTAATGCAGCCATATTGGAAATTAGTTAAGATTTGGGCAATAAATAGACAGGGATTTAAATTTAAATTTCTCTAGCCTTCAAACCACCCTTTTAAATATTAAATCTAGGGAAAAGTGAACCAGGCCACAGGCTTGCTTGCATGTAGTGCATATACTTTTAATCAGCACATCAGTGTTATACATTAAGTGCTACATGAGGGTAACAAAATTTTACTGTCTTATATTAGATTTAGGCTAGCTTAATGGAGCAAATGTTGAAACTACACTGTGTGCAGAATTATTAGACAAATGAGTACTTTGATCACATGATAATTTTTATACATGTTGTCCTACTCCAAGCTGTATAGGCTTGAGAGCCAACTACCAATTAAGTAAATCAGATGATATGCATCTCTGTAATGAGGAGGGGTGTGGTGTAATGACATCAACACCCTATATAAGGTGTGCTTAAATATTAGGCAACTTCCTTTCCTTTGGCAAAATGGGTCAGAAGAGAAATTTGACTGGCTCTGCAAAGTCCAAAATTGTGAGATGTCTTGCTGAACAATCAAGCGTGTCATGGCAAATAGTCAACAGGGTCGCAAGAAGCGTGTTGGGCAAAAAAGGCACAAAATAACTGCCCATGAATTGAGGAAAATCAAGCGTGAAGCTGCCAAGATGCCATTTGCCACCAGTTTGGCCATATTTCAGAGCTGCAACATTACTGGAGTATCAAAAATCACAAGGTGTCCCATACTCAGGGACATGGCCAAGGTAAGGGAAGGCTGAAAAACGACCACCTTTGAACAAGACACATAAGATAAAACGTCAAGACTGGGCCAAGAAATATCTTAAGACTGATTTTTCAAAGGTTTTATGGACTGATGAAATGAGAGTGACTCTTGATGTGCCAGATGGATGGGACAGAGGCTGGATCAGTAAGGGGCAGAGATCTCCACTCAGACGCCAGCAAGGTGGAGGTGGGGTACTGGTATGGGCTGGTATCATCAAAGATGAACTTGTGGGACCTTTTCGGGTTGAGGATGGAGTGAAGCTCAACTCCCAGACCTACTGCCAGTTTCTGGAAGACAACTTCTTCAAGTAGTGGTACAAGAAGAAGTCAGTATCATTCAAGAAAAACATGATTTTCATGCAGGACAATGCTCCATCACATGCATCCAACTACTCCACAGCGTGGCTGGCCAGTAAAGGTCTAAAAGATGAAAAAATAATGACATGGCCCCCTTGTTCACCTGATCTGAACCCCATAGAATACCTGTGGGCCCTCATAAAATGTAAGATCTAAAGGGAGGAAAAACAGTACACCTCTCGGAACAGTGTCTGGGAGGCTGTGGTGGCTGCTGCACGCAATGTTGATTGTAAACAGATCAAGCAACTGACAGAATCTATGGATGGTAGGCTGTTGAGTGTCAGCAGAAAGAAAGGTGGCTATATTGGTCACTAATTTTTTGGGGTTTTGTTTTCCATGTCAGAAATGTTTATTTCTAAATTTTGTGCAGTTATATTGGTTTACCTGGTAAAAATAAAAAAGTGCGATGGGAATATATTTTTTATTAAGTTGCCTAATAATTCTGCACAGTAATAGATACCTGCACAATCAGATATTGTGATAGCCAAATCTAAAAAAAAAACACTCCAACTTCCAAAAATATTAAGCTTTGATATTTATGAGTCTTTTGGGTTGATTGAGAACATAGTTGTTGATCAATAATAAAAAAAAATCCTCTAAAATTCAACTTGCCTAATAATTCTGCACACGGTGTATGGTTCCTTGAGCAGCAAGGAGTAGAACTAACAAAGTACATATTCGTAAGCATTTGAATGACATATATGCGCAAATAATAATAGCAGTCTATGTCACAGGAGTCTAAACATTTAATTAAATGCCACAAAAGTGATACTGCTTTGTTCTAAGTCTATGCATTTGAACAAGTTCATTGTAACAAATAGGGAGGAGATCTCATGAATAGAGAAGGGTGAGGGATCTTATGTTTAAATACAATAGTTCTTTTTGGGTTTTGGGTTAAATCTCTGTAGAGCGATTAGAGTCAATCAGGCACAATTCAGTGTAACATCTGATGTTTCTTCTCGGAGGGGGGTGGGTTTATTCTTATTATCATATAATGTCTCAGTGCAATATTTAATCAAACTTCCTGTTTTAGATGGATAATTAAGGGGACCTACTAACTAATAAGCTCATCAGAATTGAAAGGTAATTAAGATGTAAAGAAAGAACACAAAATAGTAAAAAATCCAAGACCTTATTAGAATTCCATAAAATAAGAAATGTTAAACAACATGATCATTCTGAGCAGTATGTCGCCCCCGCCTTTCACGTTTCAGACAAAAGTCCTTACTGATGGCCATAATAAGAATAACACACTGAGAAATGCACACGGTATATAGCAAATCAGGAAATGACGTTCAAAGGTAGGACCCACCTCTTTTCTTAGCATACAAATTAGTTTTCCATAATATAGCATAATAATATGATTATACCCAAGGTTATATGCAAAAAGAAAACATAAATTACTAGCAATTAAAAAAAACAAAAAAAAGTCCCGACTGAAGACAACAGCCCAATGAGAGGGATAGAAAGCCACCGCTCAGGCAGAGAGATCCCACGAGCCAGCGTCTGGGGGCAAAGGGCTCTCCCGACATCCACAAAGCCGGGGAGCGGACTCTTGACGCTGAAGCGCAGGAAGCCCACCAACACTCAAAAAGGTGCAGGAGAAAGGCAGAGACCACCAACTGGGTGGGGGACCAGACCGCAGCCGGCTGCGGGCACTGACCACCATCATCTTGGTTTACCAGAGACTTGTGTGTGTTACTAATCGTGAGTACAACAGTGCCCTCCGGCCACGCACCTCCCTGCACCGCCCAACCGGCTCATCCTCAACGGGTCCCGGGGCCACCATCCCTGCCCACGTAGGGGTTAACAACTTGCTGCCTAACATCTCCCTCGGGTAACCCGTAAACAGCAACGGTGGTGTCCACCTTCACCACAACCTCCGGCAGTCCCCTACGTCCCTTAAAGCGCCAGCCCCCCTTTCAGATCGAAGTGGACCAAAGGGCCCCCGGGTCCGGAGACGCTCGAGCCACCACTCGGCGAGTCTGGATCCGAGCGGCTCGGCTGCAGCCGAGCGTTGGGCGGTACACAATTATAAGTGTAGACAGAAAAAATCAAACGGACAAAATTACAATTATAAAGATAAAAACGAACATATACGAAATTCTTAATAAAAATATAATAGATCGTTATGATCATTAAGGATCATAGGAGAGCATGCATTTATCTAGGGATCCATGGGATATTCATTCATGTGATAAGCCAACGTTTTTTTCTTTTTTTCCTTTGTGTATTTAAAATATAGTTATTGCTACATTACTATATACCATGGGTAAGGTTGCTTAACGGTGGCTCAGTGGTTAGCACTGCAGTCTTGTAGCGCTAGGGTCCTGGGTTCAAATCCCACCAAGAACACCATCTGCAAGGAGTTTGTATGTTCTCCCTGTCTTTGCGTGGGTTTCCTCCACGTACTCCGGTTTCCTCCCACACTCCAAAAACATACTCACAGGGAACCTAGATTGTGAGCCCCAATGTGGACAATGTTGCTATTGTATGTAAAGCGCTGTAGAATTAACAGCACTATATAAATGAATAAATATTATTATTATTATATTAACGCACCAGAAACGCTTGGGTGGTCCCTATGGAATATTTGTGGATGTGGTATTCTGGCTATGCATTTTTTTAGTGTTTTTTTAAAATAAACACTCAAGATTTTATCTCTGTCTGAGAAGACTATACTCTTTAGAATTTGTCACATTTTTTCCAATGGTATTGGTGAACTAGATTTTTTTCTAGAACTAACACGCTGCACCTCATTATGGAACTCACCTTTCAACCAACGAATACCATTCATGCCCTATGCTTGATTTCTGAAGTTGTTCTCAGTTAGGGTATGGTATATTCTGCTGAAAGTCTGTTTCCCTTACTGGAGGTCTTTGTAGGAAAACTGCTGGTAAAATATGCACTTTTTGTTTGCTTTTGATACCCTTTTTCCCATTCATTTGAATGAGTGAAAAACGCTGAAACAATTGACATGCTGTAGATCCGAAACTTCAAATCTTTGCTAGGACAGGAAAACACTGTGTTTTTCTCAGCAAGAACTAGTGAAAAAATAAAAACACAGGAAAAAAATGTGAACATACCCTAAAGGCCCCGTCACACTAAGCAACATCGCTAGCAACATCGCTGCTAACGAACAACTTTTGTGACGTTGCTAGCGATGTTGCTGTGTGTGACATCCAGCAACAACCTGGCCCCTGCTGTGAGGTCGTTGGTAGTTGCTGAATGTCCTGGGCCATTTTTTAGTTGTTGCTGTCCCGCTGTGAAGCACAGATCGCTGTGTGTGACAGCGAGACAGCAACAACTAAATGTGCAGGCAGCAGGAGCCGGCTTCTGCGGAGGCTGGTAACCAATGTAAACATCGGGTAACCAAGAAGCCCTGTCCTTGGTTACCCGATATTTACCTTCGATACCAGCCTCCGCCGCTCTCACTGTCAGTGCCGGCTCCTGCTCTGTGCACATGTAGCTGCAGGACACATCGGGTTAATTAACCCGATGTGTGCTGTAACTAGGAGAGCAAGGAGCCAGCGCTAAGCATTGTGCGCTGCTCCCTGCTCTGTGCACATTTAGCTGCAGCACACATCGGGTAATTAACCCCATGTGTGCTGTACTAGGAGAGCAGGGAACCAGCGCTCAGTGTGCGCTGCTCCCTGCTCTCTGCACGTGTAGCTGCGTGAGCTGGTAACCAAGGTAAATATCGGGTTGGTTTCCCGATATTTACCTTAGTTACCAAGCGCAGCATCTTCCACGCGGCGCTGGGGGCTGGTCACTGGTTGCTGGTGAGCTCACCAGCAACTCGTGTAGCCACGCTCCAGCGATCCCTGCCAGGTAAGGTTGCTGGTGGGATCGCTGGAGCGTTGCAGTGTGACATCTCACCAGCAACCTCCTAGCAACTTACCAGCGATCCCTATCGTTGTTGGGATCGCTGGTAAGTTGCTTAGTGTGACTGGACCTTTAGACAGCTTCCTAGATGTTTCTAAATCTGCAACACACATATGTATAAGCCAATTTAAGGGGTTTCATGGTCTGCCAAGTTAGATTTATTACATAATGGCCACATCCTCATTGACCTTCATTCCAAACTTGAAAGAATGCCAGCTTACTCAATAGAAGTTTTCAAAAGAACAGTGTTTTGCTAATTCTGCAAAGTTTAATTAACATTTATTGAGAAATAAGATTATGATTTCATTATGTAAAAAAAACTTGTTGACCGTACAGTTTGTAGAGCTAATGTAATTGTACTATAACTCCACTGTAAAGCAATAAGAAGCAGCTCTATACTTTGCTGTTTGTGCGCGTTCTAGCTATTGACTGAACAGATATCAGGGTTTAACCCCATCTTCTATCTATATTAGTTTATGCTCTAGAGCAGAGGTCACAAACACGCGGGCCGCATGCAGCACCTCAGGCTGCTTCGTGCGGCCCCCAGGCCCGTGCCCCCAGTGACTATCGCGGCCGGTGCAGGGGCCGCAGCCAGCGCGCAGTGCCGGCAAAACATTCATCTGACATAAATCACTGACAGAGGCTGCGGCCCCTGCACTGGCCGCGATAGTCACCGGGTGCACGGCCCTTCAGACAGCAAGAAGCAGATATGAGGCAGTCGAGGGAACGTGGGACAGGTGAGAAGAATGGTGTTTTTTGTTGTTTTTTTTGTGTGTGTATGTGAAGGACGTCACATTAACCCCTTAGCGACCTATGATGTACTGGGTACGTCAAAGCTCCGTGGTACTTAAGGACCCATGACGTACCCAGTACGTCACGGCGAAATTGCGGCCCCCGGAGACTGTGATCGCTTTGCAAATACCTTAGATTCGGGGAGGAGGGGACCTCAGGAGGGGTGGTGTCTCTTCCCCGGACCTACGGAGGCTGTTGTTTGGCTGATGAACACCGTTCATCACATTACTATAGAATGGGGACAAGGCTGGAGACATTACTATAGGATAGGGACAAGGCTGGGCACATTACTATAGGATGGGGACTAGCATGGGCACAGTACTACAGGATAGGGACATTACTACAAGGGGACAAGGATGGGAAACATTATTATAGGATAGGGATAAGGCTGGGGACATTACTATAGGATAGGGACCTAACTATAGGATGGGGACAAAGATAGGCACATTACTATTGGATGGGGACATTACTAAAGGATGGGGACAAGGATGAGACACATTACTACATGATGGGGACAAGGATCGGGAACATTACTGTAGGATGAGGACAAGGATGGGCACATTTCAACAACGATGGGGAACATTACTAAAAGATGTTGGCCAAAATTTCTATATAGTGCTAATTGTAACACTATTAGTTACAAGAAAGGGATAAAATTTGAAAAAACTCAAAATAAGGCATGACATTTTTTTTTTTACCATCAAAATTTTTATATATATATATATTTTTTTTTTTTTTAAACAAAGAATGTGCACATTTGTTATAATAAACAAGTGAAAAATGTTCAAAATCAGTGATCCAAAGGTGTGTAAAAAAACATATATGGTACCAATAAAAATGTCACTTTGTTCTGCAAAGAATGCGGCCCCCCAAATTATTTTTTTTCCTCTGTGCGGCCCATACACCCAGCCGAGTTTTAGACCCCTGCTCTAGAGTCATACCTTGTGCCATGATATTATTCAGTAAATAAGATCAAACATTTGGAAATAAGTTCTTACAATTACCTTTCCATGGTTATAAAACATTTACAAATCAAATGTTTCATATTTCTCGTAAAACAAAGCCTTATTTTTATTCAATGTTCCAGCATAGGACAGGAAGATAAATTCCAGTAGCCAGGTAGACAATATGCCTTGAAAACGGCTGCTGGTCCCTTAATTATGGGGTAACTACCAAAGTTTAGAATAATTTAAACCCCTACAGAACAAATATTATGAGCCTCTAAGTCATTTGGAATATAGACTTATTATACTTCGTCCATGAGCTGTGTATTTAGGCCACGTAACAAATCTGATCCTGTGAGATCCTCTACCAAAGTCTCCAGCGCTGAGAAATAACATGCTTATGATATCCATCAAAAATAGAATATAAAAACCTTTACACTGGAATATTTCTGACAGATGACAGTGAGAGAAATGACTGTACAAACTCTCTAATTCCAGACAAAATTGTTTACATGGTAGGCTTTATTACACCTGGCTATAATGGATGTTTCAAGGGCGCCCTGATGAAGGAGATGAAACTTGCGTCGGAGGCAGGAGGTAGACACAGGGGCCAGTAGTCAGTGCTCTATGTAAGTTGAAATAATTTTCCTTTTCCTTACTTGCAGTAGTTGGATCAGTGCTTACACACTTATCTTTAATACTTAGTGATTATTAATTTTTGGAGTTGCTACCTGTAAGCTGGTGCATTTATTGAAACATCCATTATAGCCAGGTGTAATATGGTCTTGATGCCAAACACTGGCAGGTGTTTTTTATAATTTGGCACTTTTTGCACTCTAATATATAGGTTTTGCTGCATATATCACCTTATATAGCAGTAAAATAGTGTTGTTACTAGCTATATTTGCTGCATTGTTGGAGGGATGGTACGCACAGAGGTGTGAGTCTATTTTTGGATTGTATAGCTTGTCATGACAAATATTTGTGAGAGAATTTTGATAAGATTAACTAAAGATGAGCAGACCCATGGAAGTTCGGGTTCACCAGGTTCGGCCAGATCTTAGTTAATAGTTCTAGTTTGGTTAGAGACCCAGACATGACCCAAACTTGACTTCGAATACTGAACCCCATATAAGTCAATGGGGATGCAAACTTGTGTGCCGAAAAAAGGCTGTAAAATGGTTGTAGTCAGAGCTAGAGCAGCAAAAGAAACGTGCATAAAGAATAAATTAAAAAAATGTCATATTGTTCCCCCTATTTTTTTTATAACCAGTGCAGGTAAAGCACTGGTTGGTTACCAAAAACCGAGGGGATCCCACACCGATTTTTTAAAATGATTTAAATAAATAATTAAAAAAAAAAACCTGAGTGGGCTCTGCTCTATTTTTGATAACCAGCCAAGGTAAAGCAGACAGCTGGGGGCTTGTATTATCAGGTTGGGAAGGACCAGGGTTATTTGGCCCCTCCCAGCCTAAAAATAGCAGCCTGCGGCTGCCCCAGAAGTGGCACATCCATTTGATGCGCCAGTTCTGTGCTTTGCTCGGTTCTTCCTGATTGCTCTGAAGCGGTGACAATCAGGGTAGTACTTTTGGGGTTGATGTTAGCTGGGAATTGACAGCTGGCATCAAGCCAGGGGTTAGTAATGGAGAGGCATCAATCATAAATCCCCATTACTAACCCAGCAAAATTAGAGTTAAAAAAATTCAAACACATAGAAAAAATAGTTTATTTGAAAAAGAGGTATCAATGGCAACATATTCTAGTACAAGATCCATTCATTTGAATTGGAACATAAGAGTCCTAAAATGTCTTCCACTTTCTAACTTTTCAACTGCTAGCTATCTTTTAGCAGAATCCAAAATTATGGTGTGACATTTTTTTGTTCAACCATAAAAAAGATTAACAGCTGGATCTGTATTTTTCTTTTTTATAAGCATTGAAATCTATGGGAAATAGATCATAATGAATGGTAATCTACTGTATTTTGTCATCTGGTAATGGACCTGCTTTTCTGCATTGCATATGACCAGAACAGTAGTCATGTTTAGAGATGCCTTTAGTAAAAACAGATCGTTTGAAAACGGATTGAAAACAGAAGCAAAACAGAAACTAGATTTGTACTTTAAACAGATCCTTTTTTTTACAGTTTTTATTGTAAATACATTTTTGCGCCATATGTAACAGACCTGGCTTTTTTTAAAACTACGTTTTTATGATCAGAATCATTCAAATTTTTGACTTGGCAGAATTTCTGCACCATCTCCGCACCTTTGTTTACTTGTGTTTTTTATCATTGTGCTTTTGTGTGTGTTTTTAACTCTTTATTTTTATTGAATTTTTGAAGCTGCATTTTTTGTCTATCATGCTTTAAATAAAGCTGTTTTTGAAACTTCTAGGCATTGACATCATTAGATGCGGATTACATGTGTTTTTGGTACATTTACCAAACATTTACTGAGTAAACGCAACAAAAATGCATGTATGCCTTTTGCGGATTTTCCGCATCTAATGCAAGCCTTAAAGCCACTTTAAACACAGCGACATCGCTAGCGATTCGCTGGTGAAAGCACCTGCCCCCATCGGTTGTGCGTCACGGGCAAATCGCTGCCCATGGCGCATAACATCGCTAGGACCAGTCACATTATACTTACCTGCCTAGCGACGTTGCTGTGGCCGGCGAACTGCCTCCTTTCTAAGGGGGCGGTTCGTGCAGCGTCACAGCGACGTCACACCGCAGCCGTCCAATAGAAGCGGAGGGGCGGAGAGCAGCTGAAAGAATGCGACGCCCACCTCGCTGCTGGAGGACGCAGGTACGGTGTTGTTCCTCGTTCCTGGGGTGTTACACGTAGCGATGTGTGCTGCCTCAGGAATGACGAACAACCTGCGTCCTGCACTAGCAACGATATTTGGGAATAGAACGACATGTCAACGATCAACGATTAGGTGAGTAATTTTGATCGTTGGTGGTCATTCGTACGTTTCACACGCAACGACGTCGCTAACTAGGCCGGATGTGCATCACAAATTCCGTGACCCCGACGACATATCGTTACCGATGTCGTTGAGTGTAAAGCTCCCTTTAGAGTATGGTTCCACTTGCGTTTTGAAGGGGCGAGTGCAATCCAATATCCGATACTATGGGGCAGTGTCCATCTGTGATTGATTTCTCATGCGATATCAGCCTGAGAAATGAATCGCAGCACGTTATATTTGACAGCGATTCTCAGCTTACACACCCCCATACAAGTCTATGGGTGCATGTGAAGCATTGCACTGCACTAGAATGTCACTGGACTGGAGTGCGATGTACGCAGAGACAGGCCACGGAGGAGATGGGGAGAAAGTGTTCCCTCCCTTTTTTCCACAGCTGTGATCCAATTGCAAGATCACATCACAGTCACATGTCCCTTGGCTCACTCTCACAGCAGAGGGTCATTAGCATATCGCTTACGATGCACTCGCATGGGAATCTAAGCCCAAGTGGCACCGTACCCTAAGAGGAAATTGCGCACAGAAGACTCAGTGCACCTGCAAGAGATACTGACATGGTGCAGCTTGGAAAAATAGATTGCAGATGAGTTTATGCAAAATAAAAAAGAAGCACAGTAGGCATGAGATGTCTATTAATCATATCCATTTTGCTTTTACTGTAAAATGCTGAGTTTTGGAAGCAGCTAAAATACACTGCGTCCAAAACGTGAGTTATACTGATTGTAGGAAAGCACCCTAAGGCTATATGCGCACACTGCAGATTTGCTTCTCCAGCGAAAAACGCATACTCTGGCAGAAACAAACGCACCAAAAGCGCATACGTTTTTACCATGTTTTGGTGTGGGTTTTACCGCATTTTTGCCCCTTCGGTTTTTAACATTGTCAATAGCAAAAATGTAGGGAAAAACGCAAAAAAGAAGTAACATGCTGCTTCTTCTTACTGCATAAAATCTGCAGCAAAACCTCTAAGAAAAAAAGAAGCAACATGCGCACCACAGCTTTTTGGATTTCGCAGACTTTGCTGGGGAAAGACTGCATGAAGTTTATGAACACAAATTGCACCAATTCTGTACCCAAAACCGCAGCAAATTCGCGGCAAAAAACGCAGTGTGCGCACAGGGCCTTATACTGAGTCTGTTACAAATGGATGACAACTAGATGTGTTATCAGAGACTAAAGGCGGCGTCACATGCGACGATATATTAGCAATCGCACTCGCCCCCGTCGTTTGTGCGTCACGGGCAATTAGTTGCCCGTGTCGCACAAAGTCGTTAACACCCATCACACGTACTTACCTCCTTAACAACGTCGCTGTGGGCGGCGAACATCCTCGGGGGAGGGACGTCCGGCGTCACAGTGACGTCACACAGCGGCCGCCCAATAGAAGCGGAGGAGCGGAGATGAGCGGGACGTAACATCCCACCCACCTCCTTCCTTCCGCATTGCCGGCGGCCGCAGGTAAGCTGCAGGTCGTCGTTCCCGAGGTGTCACACGTAGTGATGTGTGCTGCCTCGGGAACGATGAACAACTGGCGTCCTCTACAATCAACAATAATTTAAAAAGAAATGACGTATCAACGATGGACGATAAGGTAAGTATTTTCCATCATTAACGGTCGTTCCTTGCTGTCACATGCAACGACATCGCTAACGATGCCGGATGTGCATCACGGAATCCGTGACCCAGCGATATATTGTTAGATCCGTCGATGCGTGTGACGCCGCCTTAAATCTACTGAACGAAACACAAGAGACATCCTGATAGCCACCAATCTTGATGATGAAAGAAGTTTATTTATTTGGTTCCTATTTCCTTACTATATCACATACTTATTACTGCTGGTAATGAACACACACTGACATGTTGTCTCTATAAAATAAATGACGGGTTATGGATCTCTTACTCTTCCTGCTCATTCCCGTGTTACATTGCTAGGGAAACTGAAATCTGGTGTCATGCTGTGTCGGTAATTGCTGAAAGGCACTTGCATTATTTTGTTCCCTACAGAAATATTGCATTTATGAATAATGAAATTGAGTTCTAGTAATATTTAATTAAAACCAATGCTTAGCTGTGTGGCTGATGTGCTGTGGATAAAATGATAGTGTGAAGCTTTACTTTCCCGCATAAGCAATTTATAAAAACAATATTTATATGAAGAGATCATTCAGCTTTTATATGGTAAACTTTGAGTGGGAAAAATTTCCTGTTATAGGATTTTATCCAATTTAGCATGAATGCATTTATCAAACTCATGAATGGATATGGCTGGTGATAGTCTGTAATGACTGATATTGTTGAAAAAGGGAAACTCTCTACGTACACAATTCAGGAGATGATAAAAGTCTATAAAGAGCTATCTAACAGTGATAAGTGAGCACTACCACGCTCAGGTGCTCGGTACTTGTAACAAGCAGTCAGACACTCGGACGGGCTCGACTCATGTACTGAATATAATGGAAATCAATGGGAAAGTTGAGCATTTCTCCTGAAGATCTTCAGGAAAAATGCTCGAGTTTCCAACTGACTTCCTTTATACTCAGGTACTCGAGATGTGCCCATCCGAGCGTCCATCTGCTCGTTACTGGCTAGCCCTTTCCTTTATTTCAATTTTACGTTGCAACGCTATTACCTCTCTTAGTAGTGCGTGTGCATTGCTAATGTTATGTTGTCTTCATTAAAATGGTGCCAGAGTCAGCGCATGCGCATAGCATACACTATGGAGAAAACTATAAGCGGCAAAAGAGCGTGCACAGATGACATTTTTTTTTTAAATCTGCGCGTGCGCCGATACCACTCATAGTCTTCTCCGTAATTAGCCTGAAGAAGGAGCCTCTGTGCTCTGAAAGCTTGCTAATATAATTTTTCTGGTTAGACTATAAAGGTATCACTCCTAAAATACTTTTGTCATTCTTGGGACATAGTATTTCAATTGATAGTCTTCTCCACAGTGTCTTCAATAAAATCGGGCTGGAGATCGTGATACACGCATGTGCTGACTCTGGCACCATTTTAAGAAAACTTAAGGTACGATTTTATTCACCATGCTAGCGCCAGTATGGCACTGCCTTTACTTTATACAGGGAAAATCCTGCTGATTGGTTCTCTTTAAGGGCAATGTCCTTAACCATTTATGACAAAATGAGTAACTGAGTCAGGGTAGTGGGCAACCTCTTTAAAAGCTATGAACTAATACACATATGTATTTATAGTACTTGAAACTACAAACTGCAAAATATGTGGGGGAATAAGATTTCTGACACAGATTCTGTTCAAAATACCTAGAATTACCCCCATGAAAGATATGCCTAGTAAATAAATCCTGGCTTCCTATGCCTAAACATTATGACATGCCAGTTAGTGATGTGTCGGTCGCGACCGATCGTACAAAAAGAACCGGCTCCCTGCTGGGAATGAGGGGAGCCGGCCTGGCAATGAGAGCCACTAAATTCTCTTAGTGGCTGGATGTAAAAATCACATGTTCGTCGGCCGAAACTATGCCCACATGAACTAAATCTCGCCCACTCAACAATTTAATTGGCTAGTTTTGAGTGGCCGGGGTTTTCACAGCAGGTGGGCGGGTTTTCATCGGTGTTAACAGAATGTTAAATATGTGTTCACCTGGGGAGAACACTTTTAATAGAGATCCATTTAGCAGCCAAAAGAACCGTCTCTTTTTGGTGAACTGACCCATATGAGAAGAATCA
This sequence comes from Anomaloglossus baeobatrachus, assembly GCF_048569485.1. Taxonomy (NCBI): domain Eukaryota; kingdom Metazoa; phylum Chordata; class Amphibia; order Anura; family Aromobatidae; genus Anomaloglossus; species Anomaloglossus baeobatrachus. Next base: position 595,362,156 of record NC_134353.1, on the reverse strand, counting down.
TCAAAAAGAGCCGGACTGCAAATCACTAATGCCAGTCTTGTGTAAGCACATCATTTTATTTCTACCAAGCACTGGATGCTGAAACTTCAAAATATACAGTAACTAGTGCACTGTCATCTGTGAGACACAGTTCAGCCAGATCCATTGTACGGGAACGTTCAGCATGGTAGATTTGTTGTGTATTTTGTGAAAAATCCATTGTGTATTACAGTTTAGTAATGTGGTTTTATTTCCACAACATGTCAATTAATGCTTCAGACTTTCAGTGTAGGTTTCACACTGATCCTTTAGTGTGAAATCTACTACATATCTGCATGCAACTGGATCATATTTTGCTGTGGATGTAATGTGTATTTTTGGGCTGAAAATATGTTGTTAACTTACAAACAACATTTGGCAAATATATTATAAAGTATATAGACTTTTTATGGTATCTTTGGATTGTTCCTCCATAGCACTAAAGCTGGGTTCACACATAGCGACAGCGACGTCGCTGTTACGTCACCATTTTCTGTGACGTAGCAGCGACCTTGTAAGTCGCTGTTATGATTGCTGCTTAGCTGTCAAACACAGCGACGCAGCAGCGATCATAACGTCGCTACATGTGCAGAGAGCAGGGAGCAGCGCACACTGCTTAGCGCTGGCTCCTTGCTCTCCTAGCTACAGTACACATTGGGTTAATTAACCCGATGTGTACTGCAGCTACATGTCACAGTGCAGAGAGCAGGGAGCCGCGCACACTGCTTAGCGCTGGCTCCTTGCTCTCCTAGCTACAGTACACATAGGGTTAATTACCCGATGCGTCCTGCAGCTACATGTGCACAGAGCAGGAGCCGGCATTGACAGTGAGACCGGCGGAGGCTGGTAACGAAGGTAAATATCGGGTAACCAGGGAAAGGTCTTCCCTTGGTTACCCGATGTTTACAGTGGTTACAGCTTTCCGCAGCTGCCAGACGCCGGCTCCTGCTCCCTGCTCGCTTCATTTCGTCGCTCTCTCGCTGTCACACACAGCGATGTGTGCTTCACAGCGGGAGAGCGACGACAAAAAAATGAAGCAGGACATTCAGCAACGAGCAACGACCTCACAGCAGGGGCCAGCTCGTTGCTGGATGTCACACACAGCGACAGCGACGGGACGTCGCTGAAACGTCACAGAAAATGGTGACGTAGCAGCGACGTCGTTGTCGTCGTTGCTGTGTGTGACACCTTAGAAGTTATGCAGATTATGCAGATATCTTAAAGAGGTTAAATATTGATGACCTACACTTAAGCTCCCATACATATTAGACTAAAGGCCCCGTCACACTAAACAACATCGCTAGCAACATCGCTGGTAACGAACAACTTTTGTGACGTTGCTAGCGATGTTGCTGTGTGTGACATCTAGCAACAACCTGGCCCCTGCTGTGAGGTCGTTGGTTGTTGCTGAATGTCCTGGGCCATTTTTTAGTTGTTGCTGTCCCGCTGTGAAGCACAGATCGCTGTGTGTGACAGCGAGACAGCAACAACTAAATGTGCAGGCAGCAGGAGCCGGCTTCTGCTGAGGCTGGTAACCAATGTAAACATCGGGTAACCAAGAAGCCCTGTCCTTGGTTACCCGATATTTACCTTTGATACCAGCCTCCGCCGCTCTCACTGTCAGTGCCGGCTCCTGCTCTGTGCACGTGTAGCTGCAGGACACATCGGGTTAATTAACCCGATGTGTGCTGCAGCCAGGAGAGCAAGGAGCCAGCGCTAAGCAGTGTGCGCTGCTCCCTGCTCTGTGCACATGTAGCTGCAGCACACATCAGGTAATTAACCCGATGTGTGCTGTACTAGGAGAGCAGGGAGCCAGCGCTCAGTGTGCGCTGCTCCCTGCTCTCTGCACGTATGGCTGGTCACTGGTTGCTGGAGAGCTCACCAGCAACTCGTGTAGTGACGCTCCAGCGATCCCTGCCAGGTCAGGTTGCTGGAGGGATCGCTGGAGCGTCAAAGTGTGACATCTCACCAGCAACCTCCTAGCAACTTACCAGCGATCCCTATCGTTGTTGGGATCGCTGGTAAGTTGCTTAAGCTGGTGTCACACTAAGCGACAGCGACAACGACGTCGCTGTTACGTCACCATTTTCGGTGACGTAACAGCGACCTTGTAAGTCGCTGTTATGATCGCTGCTTAGCTGTCAAACACAGCAGAAGCAGCGATCATAACGTCGCTACATGTGCAGAGAGCAGGGAGCCGCGCTTAGCGCTGGCTCCTTGCTCTCCTAGGTGCAGTACACATCGGGTTAATTAACCCGATGTGTGCTGCAGCTACATGTCACAGTGCAGAGAGCAGGGAGCCGCGCGCACTGCTTAGCGCTGGCTCCTTGCTCTCCTTGCTACAGTATGCATCGGGTTAATTACCCGATGCGTACTGCAGCCACATGTCACAGTGCAGGAGCCGGCACTGGCAGCAAGAGCGGAGGCTGGTAACCAGCGTAAACATCGGGTAACCAGGGAAAGGTCTTCCCTTGGTTACCCGATGTTTAGGTTACCCGATGTTTACGCTGTTTACAGCTTACCGCAGCTGCCAGTGCCGGCTCCTGCTCCCTGCTCGCTTCATTTCGTCGCTCTCTCGCTGTCACACACAGCGATGTGTGTGTCACAGCGGGAGAGTGACGACCAAAAAATGAAGCTGGACATTCAGCAACGACCGGCGACCTCACAGCAGGGGCCAGGTCGTTGCTGGATGTCACACACAGCGACAGCGACGGGACGTCGCTGCAACGTCACAGAAAATGGTGACGTAGCAGCGACGTCGTTGTCGTCGTCGTTATGTGTGACACCAGCTTTAGTGTGACTGGACCTTAATATGTATGGAGGCCATGGACAAATGATTGTCGGGGAAGTTAAGGATCTAGTACGACTGATTTCAGACTGACGATCCTTTTGTTTCCACAAAAATAAGCTGTTGACAGACATGTCTGGAGGCAGCTCTCACACTGAGAACACAAAAGTCCTCAGCTGAGCAACTTCAGTTTATTGGAGTGCCAGCCCGAGATAGCTACTGGCAAACGATTGTCTGTTGGGATTTGACACTTATCACCTTTACTGATCAGCAAAACGCAGTGCCAGGTGGATTAAAACAGTGTGCGAAGCTGGAACACATATAGTATCTCCGGAATACTGTGTGGTGGCCATTCTCAGATACTTCATCTTATTTCATATTCATCAATAGGAGTTGAGCTAACATTCAGAGACCAGCCAGTATACAATGTATGGAGCTGTGCTGTTCCAGCATAGCACACTATTTACACCTATCCTGACACTGCAAACAGCAAATCACTGGGATTGATGAGTGTCAGTCTCCAACTGATCTGATATTGTTGACTAAAGGCCATGTCTCACTAAGCGACATCACTGCTGAGTCACGGTTTTTGTGACACAACAGCGATCTTGCTAGCGATGTTGCTTTGTGTGACATCCAGCAACGACCTGGCCCCTGCTGTGAGGTCACCGGTCGTTGCTGAATGTCCTGGACAATTTTTTGGACGTTGCTATCCCGCTGTGAAGCACACATCGCTGTGTTTGACATCGAGAGAGCAACGATCGAGCAGGCTTCTGTGGACGCTGGTAACCAAGGTACACATCGGGTAACCAAGCAAAGCGCTTTGCTTGGTTACCCAATATTTTCCTTGGTTACCAGCGTCCGCAGCTTCTAGAAGCCGGCTCCCTGCACACGTAGCCAAGGTACACATCGGGTAACTATAAGCAAAGCGCTTTGCTTAGTAACCCGATGTTAACTATGGTTACCAAGCACAGCGTCATTACACGGGTTACTGGTGGCTGGTGGCTGATCTCTTTGATCGCTGTGGAGATCTGCCTGATTGACAGATCACCAGCGACCATGTAGCGACGCTCCAGCAATCCCTGCCAGGTCAGATCGCTGGTGGGATCGCTGGAGCGTCGCTAAGTGTGACGGTACCGTTACTGGAATGGTATGCCATCAATTTGTAATTGTTGGACAACCCTTTTAAGGTTTTGGTCCCTTTATTAGAGACAATTAAATGCTGAGATTTAATGTGTTCTATTTTTGTCATTGTAGTTACAAGTCTTACTGTTATGTTATTGTTTTTCTTTTCGCAATTAAGTTTATTTTTTTAAATTAAATGCAGGGCAGATAAATTAAGCAATAGTCTGGAAGAGATGAAGGTTTATGGCATGTGAAGAATGTATACAATAACTATATAATAATAACACTGTGTATAGACAGGGTAACCTGACATTACCATGTCCTCAGTAAACCTCTAAATGACACTGAATCCAACACAGTCTGAGCGTTTTTGGTAGGCTAGGAAGTCTGTTTTCTATAGTGTGGTGACAAAGCCTTGTGAATACAATGTGGCCATTACGAAGTTGTACACATTAAAGGTTCCACCTATCACTTCTCAGACCTATTGTAAAAGCAATGCATTACAGACTTGAAACGATCAATTTATGGTAATGTCAGTAGGTTCAACTTTTTAAGTTTTAACATCTAGCTAAGAACTGGACTGAAGATCTATTATCATGACAATCACATTTTCACAGGGTAATTATCTAACTATAAAGTCCTACCACTGGGACCCCCAGGGATCTCAAGATTGGGGCTCTGCTATGCCCCATCTGGAATGGAGTGGCGGTGAGCATGCTCGGCCTCTGCGCCATTATCTATAGGACTGCCAGAGAAAGATGAGTACAATGCTCTCTATATCTAGCATTCTCACATGGAGCAAAGATCGAGTATGCACACCTCTGCTCCATTCAACACATGGATGAAGATTCCTTCTACAGGTTATAAAGGCCCAATCTTAGAATCCCTGAGGATGCCAGTGATCTAATGATCAGAAAGTTATTCCCTAACCTATGGATAGGAGTTAACTTGTTATTTTAGGAACCTAGTACAATGAGACCTAAGTGGTGTGTCTACTGGTATCTAATCATATAACCGTTTCATTTACACTTTTTTATAACAGTACTGAAATATTTAGCATTGTCATTCTCAAGGTTGTAGCCAGCTTCCGTTAAATACATTGTATGCGGTTTACTGAAATGCATTTAATCACCAAAGTATCTAAAAAAATGTATGGACCTGTCAGATGAGGCAACTCCCCCAGTGCCTAGAATTATCCATAATAATGAATGCTGACTATGGGCGAATGCCCACACATGGCAGATGCCGTTAATTCTGAATCTTCTTTCTTTACAGGGTGTCACAAAGCAAGTCATTAACCCTGAATTTATTGTCCCATTGATTATCTAAGAAGGAGGTAATATATGAAGAAATGACAAATGAGGATCAATATTTCTATGAACTGCCATAAAGAACACGACTTCTCAATAAATGCCATAGATTATAGCAATCAGTTTCAATTACAATAAGTTACAGATATCTGTATTGTGTGGGCTACAGTATGGGGTGATGTATATTCAAACCCTGTTGTAGAGAAAAGCACTTAGCGGTATGTCTTTCTACAAGACCATATGTCATTCATGAGTTGTACAATTTATCCAAGAAACCCTCATGTCATACTAATCACCTCTTGTAGGTTTGACAGCCATAAGCGGGCTTTACACGCTACGATATCGTTAATGAATTATCGTCGGGGTCACGGTGTTTGTGACGTACATCCAGTGTCATTAACGATATCGCAGTGTGTGTGACACTTATGAGCGACCTTAAACGATCGCAAAAGCGGTCAAAACCGTTTGCCGCGGAGAGGTCGTCCTGAAACAAAAAATTGTTGGCTACTTATTAGCGATGTTGTTCCTTGTTCCTGCGGCACCACACATTGTTGTGTGTAACACCGCAGGAGCGACGGACATCTCCTTACCTGCCTCCACTGGCAATGCGGAAGGAAGGAGGTGGGCAGGATGTTACGTCCCGCTCATCTCCGCCCCTCCGCTTCTATTGGACGCCTGCTGTGTGACGTCGCTGTGAAGCCGCACGAACCGCCCCCTTAGAAACGAGGCGGTTCGCCAGCCAGAGCGACGTTGCAGGGCAGGTAAGTTCGTGTGATGGGGTTAAGCAAGGTTGTGCGGCACGGGCAGCGATTTGCCCGTGTCACACAACCGACAGGGGTGGGTATGATCGCTTGCGATCTCGCTAGCGAGATCGCAGCGTGTAAAGCCTGCTTTAGAGGTCCCAGAATGTGTCTTATATGCCAGTGTTCTGCAGACTGGTAACATAGCGCCCATGTACTACTGAGGCCCTGTAAGGCAATTAATGACTTCAAATTTATATGACTCAGAGACAATCAACTGGGCCATGTTCTTTGTCATGCTGTATCACCGAGATAAAGAATTGCATCTAGGGAAAACTTGCTGACTAATGAAAGCAACATATCATTCCCTGTGCCATACAGCATGCGTGCAGATGACTTTGTTGTCTATATCCCTGAAATCCTTTAAAAGTTATTCCCATCTTAAAGGGGTTGTCCAATACTAGGACAACCCCTTCTCAATTACAATGTCTACCTCTGTTAAAATAGCAACGCATATACTCACCTCCAATGCCGGCGCCTTTATAAGGATGTCGGCACCCACTCTCCCATGGATCACATGACGTTACTACGTCGCACGAGCCCTGTGCCCAATCAGCGCTGGCTTCAATATAACCTCCTTTGGATGAATCAAAACATCAAGAGGAGGTCAAAGCTGCAGCAGGTCCTCTTTATGTTCTATACATCCGAAGGGACATACATTGCATGCTTGTGTGACATAATAACTTCAAGTGAGCTCCGTGAGTGCCATGCCAAAACTTGTAAAAGCAACATGACAATTCAAAATAACTCAAAAACTTACTGGATCAATGAAAATATAAAATACAGAATGTACAATGTGGAATAAATACTGTCTAAATCACCCAGTATAACCAGTTTCCTAAGTATATGCTTTACAATAAAGTGGAAAATTTGAGGTTCTGGAACTGGGAAAAGCTGAATGGTAACCCCTATTAAAGCTAAAATCTTATCTACGCGTTAACAGCCATCTTTCTCATAGTGGATATCAATGAAAAATGATAACAGAATTTTGCCATCTTGGCAGGAGCAATTTGTAATATTGGTTGATTATTTTAATGTTGGGGGAAATGCTCTTTATATGATTTTACAGCCCATAAACATGGAATCTAGAAATCATTACTGAAGATAGAGAACGATGCTAAATGCAGAAGGGGAAGAATGAGGGAAATGAGGATGCTTGGAGTGAACTAAGGGTACACATGTTATTTACGTTTATGACGCTGCATGTTTTATCTGCATTAAAAATGCAGCATTTTAGAACACAAGCAACGTACATGAGATTAATGGAAATCTAAAGTCCACTGTGCCTTTTTGTGCTGCGTAAACTGACCTGCGGTGTGTTTCGCCAAGCGACAGTATGAGCTTACACAGCATGACACATATGAGTTTACGCAGCGTAAATGCACCAAAAAACTAATGTAAACAAAACATGTCAAGTATCAATGTCCCAATACATACACACATATACAGACACAAAATAATAAAAAGATATTTCTAGATGATAGTAACATATTAGATAGAATAGAGAAATCCTGCAGCTATATGTCCCAACCCCCTACATATTATAAACTAGCACCCTTTAGTTTTTTTATGTGGAAATAAAGGGTGTTTAGTCTGGTTTAACCTAATAAAAAAATAATAATTATTATAATTATTATTATTATTATTATTATTAAAAATGACATGTAGTTCCCCCTATTTGTGATATATAGCAAAGGTAAAACAGACAGTTGCAGGCTGGTATTATCAGGCAGAGAAGGTCCATGGTTATTGGGTCCTTTCCAGCCTAAAAATACCAGCCCGCAGCTGCCCCAGAAGTAGCACATCACATTAAATGCAATCGGGGTAATGGTAGTTGGGGTTGATGTCAGTAGTATCATCTGGCATCAAGCACTGGTGTTGGTAATGGTGAGGTGTCTATCACACACCCCCATTACTAACCCAGTAAGTAAAAGAAAAAAAAAACACACAAAAAAAAAATTATCTGAAAAAAACCACTCCTACACACTTCCCTTGAATGCCAACACACCAGGGTAATCGAGAAGGGCCAAGTCAAAGTGCCAGATTGGCACATCTAATGTAATGGTCCATGTCTGGGGCAGATGCGGGCTGGTATTTTTAGGATGGGAGGTTGAAATAATCATGGACTTTACCAGCCTGATAATATCGGTTTACAGCTGTCACTTTAACTTTAATAGTTACAAACATAGGAGCACCCCATGACGTTTTTTTTAAATTTTTTACTTATTAGATTAAACCAGGCTAAACGTCCTTTAGTGACACATGAAAGGCCAAAAAGGGTGAACGTGTACAACATGTAGAGGTTGGGAAATTAGAAATCTGCAGTATATCTTTCTATTATCAAATATTTTTCTATCATCTCTTTAGCTATATCTTTAGATTTTTTTTGACTGTCTGTATATGTGTGTTTCTCTGGACAGTTATATTGTTTTTTATGAGATGATGAAGGTTATAATTACGATAATTTTATTCCACTATAATCTGTAATAATAAATGTGTTTCTTTGCTTTCAGAAACTTCCTATTTGCTTTGCTGCCTGTGTTTCAATCAACTTTGAGACAAAAACGCATGTGTCAAAAACGCATCAAAACACATGTAACAAAAATTGTACACAAAAAATAAGTAGAAAATGCAAGAAAACTAAGGTGCGGAATTGGCGCAGAAATTCTGCAGCGTCAACAACTCAACAAGCACTGATCATGGGAAATTAAAAAACTAATAGAAATTAAATGTTACCCAATCCTGAAGGTGGTTGTGTTTTTGTATTTCATCCAGTTTTTAACACCACATACAAATGATAAAGCCAATTCTAAAGAATGTAAATAACATGACATTGGCAGAAACTGTAATGAATCATTTACCAAGATGTGAAAATAACTATCCATGGTAAACAACAGGTTATATGACGAAGGTTAGCACTGGCCGCAGGTTGGCTGACCCGAACTTACAGCTCACTGTCTTATAGGCATGTATGTGGCTGGACGTTCAGACCGGAAATTGCTTTTTGTCTATGAATTGTGAAATATGCCTCTGCGTATTGGGGAAATAAGTGGCTGTTAATGAGGGCACATGGTTAATACCTTCATGTGGTCATGAAACCAGCTGTATACCACAAAATCAACAAGTAATGGGGATAATATTTTACAGGGAAATAGGATATTTACCTCACCACTGTAAATACATGTATAAGTGATTAAAATACATTATTAAAGTACTGCATTAAAATCTAGCATATATTTTGCTAGTGTTGTACATTTCTTCTTAAAAGTATGGGAAATTTCAGGCCTTACTGACTAAACGTGGAGACTGGAGCTACAGTTATTTATTCTTACGCCGGGGTCAGACAAGCGTATAGCATGTGATGAGAAAGCATTGGAGGTGACACTAGGCCAAACTCTGCTGTGAGCGTGAGTCGAGCCATTCACTGTGATCTGATTCTCTCACATGCGGGAATCGGAACACAGGTGCGGAGAAGAGGGAGAGAATCATTTCTCCATCTTCTCCACTGTCTGTGCATATTTTGGACTGCACATGGATGACATCACTGCAGTCCGATGTTTCACACACACTTATACACTTGTATGAGAACGTGTGATCTGAGACTCGCTGCCAATCACAGTATGCACTGAATTTTCTTCATGCCGATTCAGAATGAGAAAAAAAATCACAGATCTGCTCTGCCTCATTGAATAACTTTGGTCGGAGTCCAATTCATACGCTCATGTGACTGAGGCCTTAGGGGTGCTTCACACACAGCGAGCTCGCTGCCGAGATCGCTGCTGAGTCACGCTTTTTGTGACGCAGCAGTGACCTCATTAGCGATCTCGCTGTGTGTGACACTGAGCAGCGATCTGGCCCCTGCTGCGAGATCGCTGCTCGTTACACACAGCCCTGGTTCGTTTTCTTCAAAGCCGCTCTCCCGCTGTGACACACAGATCGCTGTGTGTGACAGCGAGAGAGCGACAAATGAAGCGAGCAGGGAGCAGGAGCCGGCGTCTGACAGCTGAGGTAAGCTTGTAACCAAGATAAACATCGGGTAACCAAGGTGGTTACCCGATATTTACCTTAGTTACCAGCCTCCGCAGCTCTCACGCTGCCTGTGCTGCCGGCTCCGGCTCTCTGCACATGTAGCTGCTGTACACATCGGGTTAATTAACCCGATGTGTATAGCAGCTAGGAGAGCAAGGAGCCAGCGCTAAGCAGTGTGCGCGGCTCCTTGCTCTCTGCACATGTAGCTGCATTACACATCGGGTTAATTAACCCGATGTGTACAGCAGCTAGGAGAGCAAGGAGCCAGCGCTCAGTGTGCGCGGCTCCCTGCTCTCTGCACACAGCGCTGGTAACTAATGTAAACATCGGGTAACCATACCCGATGTTTACCTTAGTTACCAGTCTCCGCAGCTTCCAGTCGGCGGCTCCGTGCAAGCGCAGCGTCGCTTGCACGTCGCTGCTGGCTGGGGGCTGTTCAGTGGTCGCTGGTGAGATCTGCCTGTTTGACAGCTCACCAGCGACCATGTAGCGATGCAGCAGCGATCCTGACCAGGTCAGATCGCTGGTCGGATCGCTGCTGCATCGCTAAGTGTGAAGGTACCCTTAGCCACAGAAAAGTATCGATCATTGTGTTGTACATGCTCCCTATGTATCCATACTCATTTACATATGGTATACAGATGGACATAAACACAATGCCTAACTGCAGCCACTGTGTAAAGACCCCCCATATACATTAGATAGCTGTCGGCTGAATGATCGTGTAGCCAACAGCTATCTCCCCAGACTCCCTATACACAGGAACTCTCCACTATTCCCTATGAGAGAAAGCCCCAAACACAATGTCTAACTGCAGCCACTGTGTAAAGACCCCAACCAAATAAACATTAGATAGCTGTCGGCTGAATTATCGTGTAGCCAACAGCTATCTCCCTAGACTCCCCCATACATAGGAACTCTCCGCTATTCCCTATGAGAGAAAGCCCCAAACACAATGCCTGACTGCAGCCACTGTGTAAAGACCCCCCATATACATCAGATAACTGTTGGCTGAATGATCGTGTAGCCAGCAGCTATCTCCCCAGACTCCCTATACACAGGAACTCTCCGCTGTCCCCTATGAGAGAAAGCCCCTGCTAGGCTATGCTGACAGCAGCCTATCTCTGCCTTGAACTAAAGTAACAGCAGTTCAAATTGCCTCTATTGAACAATCCTGCCAATCTGATGTCCTCAGTGCTCCCTTAATAGTACAATAATGGCCTCCACTGTAGAGAACTACAACTTATCCCACTATTTAGACATTCATGATAAGTTTACCACTGTACTCCATTATAAAAAAAAAACAACATATATTACTTTCTACTATTGCATAGTGTTGTCCTCCACACAGATAAGGAGATAAATTTGTAGGATTGTCCAGCAAACAGGTCCAAAATTTAAAAGTAAAATGTTTTTTCTTTATTTCATCATAGATAAAATTCCATGGAGACAGAATAAGGACGTGATATCCGAAACGCGTCCTCCTGCTCTATGGTTTTTGTACTTGACATGATGGAATTTTATCTACAATGAAATAAAGAAAACATTTTTTACTTTTAAATTTTGGACCTGTTTGCTGGACAATCCTACATATTTATCTCCTTATCTGCTTGGAGTTGGCTTTCTCCTTCTGGTCCGTGCACGGTCAAAAAGTGCTGGTGTCCAATGAACTATAACAGTCGAGCCATTCACTGTGATCTGATTCTCTCACATGCGGGAATCGGAACACAGGTGCGGAGAAGATGGAGAGAATAATTTCTCCATCTTCTCCACTGTCTGTGCATATTTTGGACTGCACATGGATGACATCACTGCAGTCCGATGTTTCACACACACTTATACACTTGTATGAGAGCGTGTGATCTGAGACTCGCTGCCAATCACAGAGCTGGGCTGCTCTTTGTATGTGCTCTTGTTGTCCTCCACACTATTCTATAGGTTTTTAGCAGTATAGTAGCATGCTCGTACCAGCCTGACAGACGACGAAAGAACATTATTTTGGTCCCTTTAGGTAAACGGTACCCTATAGAAAAACTATGAGCTTTTCCCCGCAAACACTCAAGGCCATTAATGTAATGTTAAAGGGGTGGTTCACCCATATTTTTTATTGTCTAGTTCGATATTATATTGAGAAACAATGTTTCTCTCAAATACCTTGTGTTGGCAATAGTGCCTGTGAGACATAATGTCACGACCAGGGAGTTATCTTCCAGTGATTTTTTGTCGTCGGACGTCAGCGACAGGGAAGGCCCACCAGACGAGGGAGACGCAAACCCGCCAAGCACAACAGGGAGGTCGGTATATCAGACCCGTGGGAGACAAGGGCCCCCAACAACCAACAGAACCACAAGGAACAGGAAGAGGTGGTGATGGAGATTGACCATCGTTCCAGGGATCTGGAGCAGGACTCACAAGGTAACTTACAAATAATAAATCTAACTGAATATCCTTTATCTGAGATTGAAGTGAGTCTTCTTTCTAAAGGTCTCTCCTTTTCACCCACCAAGGCATTGGACAAATTTGAGCTCACGAAGGATGTGTATCTATTCTGCAGGCAAATGGTGTTCAAACTGATGTATTATCAGCCTGGGGTCATCGACACCTTGCCTGCGGAGGATAGGCAGGTATTTCGAGACCTTATGGAACTTTTGGAAGAGGGCGATTCCTTCGGAGGTAAGAAACTGCCATTTCCATCTAGGCTTCCCTCTCAGGCCACACCCTCATTTTCCTTGTTTCCGGCAATCCAGATTTTCTTTGAAGCCATGTGCCGTGATATACAGGCCCTTAAGGTGATACCATTCCAACAAAACAACCTTAATAAGGCTGAACAAAGGGCTTTGTCTAATCTGAGAAAAAACAACTCATTCATTATCCGTGAAGCGGATAAGGGCGGCAACGTGGTGTTGTGGCCCGTTGAATTATATCTGAAAGAGGCCCACAGACAGTTGGGCAATCGAATTAATTATGCAATTCTTCCATCAGATCCCACTGATGCCTTTAAGGTGAAATTGGACAAACTTCTTGTACGTGCCTTTGATCTTGGTATAATTTCAAAACGTGAGAGGGATTTTCTCACCACACGCCACCCTACAACGCCGACGTTCTATATGCTCCCAAAGGTACACAAGTCTTTGGCGGACCCTCCGGGGAGGCCCATAGTATCCGGCATAGGGGGCATATATGAACGTCCGTGTATTTATGTGGACTTTTATTTGCAGCCATATGTCCTTACTTTGGATTCATACGTCCGAGATTCGTCGCACTTGATCACCCAACTCGAACAGGTGGAGGTACAGGCTGGTACACTCTTGGTCACCATGGACATCGAGTCGCTATACACGTGCATTGAACACGATTTGGGAATTCAAGCGGTCACCTACTTTCTGGATCGTCGCTCTACAGGTGATAGAAAACACGATTCGTTTCTTCTTGAACTGTTACATTTTGTTTTACAAAATAGTTTTTTCGTGTTCGATCGTGTTTTCTATAAACCAGCGTCTGGGACCGCGATGGGTGCCCGCTGTGCCCCCTCCTACGCCAACCTGTTTTTGGGCTGGTGGGAGGAGACACAGGTGGCGCCCATCGCTTTGTTCCAGAGGCACGTGTCAAACTGGTTTAGATACATCGACGATGTTCTCTTTCTCTGGACAGGTGACCGTGCGTCTTGTGAAGATTTTATTGCCCAGCTGAATGAGAACCCGTGGCACATCCGACTTTCTGCAAGTATATCAACAACAATGGTGGAATTCCTTGATTTGAGGGTTATGTTGGAGAATAACCATATTACAACATCCCTGTTCCGGAAACAGACGGCTACCAACAGTGTGTTACATTATTCCTCTTTTCATCCGAGACATGTGTGAGACGGGATACCCAAGGGGCAGTTTTTGCGAGTACGCCGCAATTGTACTGATGTCACCACCTTCAGGAATGAGGCACAAGATTTGACCACGCGATTTATCAAGAGAGGATACCCACGCAAGGTTGTTTCTAAAGCCTTCCAACACTCAGCCAACACTCCACGGTCCGACACGTTTCGGGGCAGACTGAGAACTGAGATGGGTACTATAAACCTGGTGACCACATATAACAACCATTGGGATAAGGTACGACAGGTTCTTACAAAAAATTGGAATATCCTCCTTAGTGAGCCCAGGTTGACTCCATTTATCAGCGCCCATCCCAAATTGACCGCAAAACGTGCGATGAATTTGAAGGATATGCTTTCTTCTAGCCATTTTAAGAGACCCACTATTCCTTTGGGTCGGGGACACAAACTTGTTGGGTCTTTCCCGTGTGGGGACTGCACCATTTGCCCTTTTCTTGTTGCTGACAGTTGTGTTCGCATTGGTGTTTTTCCAGGAACCATCACCACCAAATTTTACTCAAACTGTCGAAGTAGGAATGTTGTGTATCTCCTGATTTGCGAGTGTCCAAAACTTTATGTCGGACAGACCACACAGGAGCTTCGCCGCAGGATCCAGCACCATTTTTCTGACATCGGTCGAGCACAAAAAGACCAAGCTCAAGGTAAGCCCATTTCCTCTGTGGCTAAACACTTCCTTGACTCACATGGTTGCTCGTTTCGCAAGGTCCAGATCCTGGTATTGGATCATGTTCAAATGAACATCAGGGGGGGTAGGGTATCTGACGAATTATTGAGAAGGGAAGCGAGATGGATATACCAACTTCAGAGTCTCTCCCCCCAGGGATTGAATGAGGAACTTTTGTTCACCGGCTTCTACAAGAAGTAAATGCTTGGCCTGCACCAATTACATGGGATACTCCCAGTTGGATGTGGCATCCCATTCACTTGGGGATTTGTGAGAGCCTCATCACATTTACACCAGTATTTTTGGTGGGTCTGGCCTTCCACCCCTTTCTCTTCCCCCCTCTTCCCACCTCCCCACTCTTTGGTGTGGATACAATCTTGATTATGTATTTATCTTTTTAACATTCCAGGGTTCTGACCATGTGGGCTTGGCTCCATTTGCCCTGAACAGGGTCTGTTGACTACAGCTCGTGAAGAATTTATGTACACACAAATAATCACTTTTGGACGTCCGTTCCTTGATGTCCAGTGACGTGCAGACTGGAGTCCGTCCTTCTGGGCTCTTCCTTCTTTCTTGGTCTTTGGAGCTGTGGGATTACCCGAACTATGATCTGAAGCGTTCTTTTGTCTACCTTTCGGTGATGGATACATTCAAGTTGCTGACCACTTCTGGAAGACCCGCCTCAATGGGACTCTGCCATTTATTTGGACATTATCTCTACCTGGCAATCCCCCTTTTTTTGGACACTTATATATCATGTGAACATGCTATACCTGTATGGGTGACCAGAACACACCCTTTTGCTTGCTCAGTTTGGTCTCATGACCTGCTTGTAATTCCGAGGCGGTTTCTGGCTAGCCCCCTTGTAGGTTACCAACCCTCTAGTGGGGCTTTCTGTATTAATAATTTGGTCTTCTTGGTTCCCTTATGGTCCTTCATATGCATATTACCTACTTCATGTACTCAGACTATGTGCTTGTGTCATCCAAGCACACAGGTCTATTTTTGTGCTAATCTGGGATGGGGGTTCGTGTACCTGTACTGTTTTCTGTTATGTCCTCTGAACAAAGACTTTTTTCTGTGACAAATTCATACAATGGCTGTGTGGTTTCCCTGTAGGCCCGTATTTTGGGCAACAGAGTCCTCTATGCTAGTATGCATTTACATAGCGCATGCGCATTAAGTGGTGAGATAAATATTTTTCGGGAACAGTATCCATATTCAATCTTTATTGGATGTATGCGTGTGGTTCTGTGCGCACAGACTGTGAATGCTTGTGTTCTTGTTATTCAGTTATACTGGCCTTAATGGGCTGTGCTGCCCACTGAGATAATTTCTCTGCTTTTGAATGGGACATTGCTGATGTCTCGGCGCATGCGCGATGAGAAGCACTGTTTTTGGCATGGTGTCATATAGACACGTGATGCAGGCCACAAGTGTTTGTGCGTGACATATCAGCATTGTGTGTGCATAACATAGGTACCCGTATGATGGATTAACACTCAATGTTACTCTAGTGGTAACTTGAGTATTACCTCTGTGCTGTCAGGTTTTTTTAATCCCTGCACTTGAAATGTCCCTTCGGGGATCTCTTACTGAAACTGCGCACGCGCAGATTCATGTGGATTTCCGTATATACAAAGTGACTTGCGTTATTCATCTAGCACATATGTACTACCTGTTTCTCATGCATAGTGTACAATATATATGTCTTTTGTATACCTATTTCACTATACTAAGGGATTGCTAATCGTGCTTGTGGCGCTGATATCACTGCGCCTGCGTTCGGGCTGTGACGTTTGCCTGCAAAAAGGGACCACATGATTTGATCACATGATTCACAATGGCGGCGCCTATCGGCGTCTTCAGGTTGCATAGCGACCTGGCATTGGAGCTTGCAATTGGGCTGTGACGCTTGTCTGCAAAAAAAAAAAAAAAAAAAAAAAAAAAGGTACCACATGATTTGATCACATGACTCACAATGGCGGCGCCCATCGGCATCTTCAGGTTGCATAGCGACCTCTCCCTCCTCCTCCTTGCCCATGCTGGTAAGCAATCTTCTTTGATTATAATGGCTATTTAAGACATACCTACCATAGTGTGCCTCACTTTTCCCTGAGGAAGCTACAACTCCTTGTAGCGATACGCGTGGGGTTTCCACCCCACCCTTCTCATGATATTTGCTTTGCCATTTACCCCATGCAGGACCCCTGGGTATGTGATTTGCCTTATACTGGTTCCAGACATTTGTTTTCAGGGCAGATTATTTTCATGCGGCTTTGAGGTATTTGTATGCAGCAATTGTCCTTCTGCCTGCTATTGTCTCATTTAGCATGCCGTGTTCACTGCCTGTTATTGATTGAACAAGGCTTTTTTGGCTATCACACTTACTCTGACTTATTATGTGGGGTTTCTCTTTGGCTTGCTGAGAGGGTGGGGTGTATTTTGGTGGCTCATATTATTGGCACCAAATGTATGTACAAGCTTTTTTGCTTTTTTAATTGTTTTTTATGAACATCTGTGTGTTTGTATGTCCTTTTTGATTAATAAAATGATATTATATGGTCATTTCTGGTGATCCCACTTGTTGCACATTTTCTTTTTCTCTTGTATACCATAACTGTTTGCTTTGAATGTGCTAGTGGTTGTGATCCCATCTTTATATATTTTTTTCATTATCTTTGGTGCCCTCCCGCCTGTCTTGTTTACGGCAATAGTGCCTGTGAGAGGCGCTATAGCAGGCCGCTGTTCCCGCTCCAGTGACTTCACGGTCAAGTGCCGCACACGTCACATCCGTGCAGCCGGCTGCAGTCTTCCAGACTCACTGAGCTGTGGGCGGTATTTCACCGCTGTCACAGCCCATCTGCTCCCTGCTCCCCCCTCCCTCCTCCCTCACAGCACAGAGCGTCGCATCTCTTGCTTGCAGCGTTCTGCGGTGAGGGAGGAGGGAGGGGGGAGCAGGGAGCAGATGGGCTGTGATTGCGGCGAAACACCGCCCACAGCTCAGTGAGTCTGGAAGAATGCAGCCGGCTGCACGAATGTGACGTGCACGGCACTTGACGGTGACGTCACTGGAGCGGGGAACAGCGGTCTGCAATAGCGCCTCTCACAGGCACTATTGCCAACACAAGGTATTTGAGAGAAACATTGCTTCTCAATATAATATCGAACTAAACAATAAAAAATATGGGTGAACCACCCCTTTAACACTGTCTGGGCTAGGAACTAGTTTCTTAATTTGTGGTATATATGTCCTACAGGCTAAATAGTACAAGTCTTGGTGGTATAGGTTGTACCCCCAGGCTATGCTGTTCTCACAATTTTTTTTTTTCTACTGCTGCCAAAAAGTTCTAGTATGGTGCACTGCACTAGTAGCACAAGAATAGCACCTTATCATGTAAGAAATGGGTTCGACTCAGAAGCACTGATCTAGGCAATCAATACTTGTGTATTATGAATTTATAGCATTCAATTATATTCTTTCTTATAGGGGCCTACACACTTGGTTTGGCTTTTTTACATGACATTAAACCCACAATTTTGTAGTAAAAAAAAAAAAAAATCTGTTTTTCGTCAACCTCTTTTTTTTTTTTTTCTGGGGGATCCTAGCCTGCTTCTACTGTTTATGGGCTGCCAAGGATTAAACATCTGATTAAAGGAGTCAGATTAATCAATGATATTCCTGTATATGTCCGAACTGCTATGCTCAGCAGTGCTATGGAGGAAAGCAATATTTTCTAGTTACATAGCTACTTTGAGTTTTGTTGGAGCCACATGTAGTGTACAGTGAGCAAAGCAGCTACATTAGGACAGAGGACCAGCCGAGTGCAAACTTTGTTGAAACTGTTGAGTCCCTTTAAATGAACTAATACTGAGCAATAGAAACTTACTAAGAAAAATGTCTAGCAAAACAAATACTCCTCAGGTCTTGGAAATCACAAGTCCTGATTTGTCTTTAGTAAAAGATAAAGCAAGGTGATCTCAGCATGCATATTTCACAAGTAAGCTCCTTATCCATAAGCAATATACATGGATTGCTATCTGTCATAGCGGAATAGTGATAAGCAGCCACTGAAGTTATATGATGTTATGAAGCAAAGCTGTTTATAGACTTTGATCCAGGGTAAAGTCTAAAAGCGTCATTCAGAAATGTTTAATGATGGCGTGTTGGCACTGGGCAACGAGGTTAACGTGCAATGTAGCTGTGCGGAGATACATGCTTCGTCATGTCTCCTAGCATGACTGGGACATTACATCTGAACATAATGTCCTAATGTAAGTCACATAAACTGCTCAGAAATGTTGCAATCTGACCTGGCAAATGCTTCAAATCATCCCTCTATTGGTTTATATTGTGAGAATACTTAAAGGGGTTGTCCAGGACTTACATATTGATGAACTATTCACAGGATAGGGGATCAATAAGAAATCGGTGGTGATCAGACATTGTTGGCCACTGCCAAGTAGTGTCATTTATGTACAATATAAGTACATGGGAGAAGCACATTTAAGGGTAACTCATGTACTGAAGGAAAATATAATAATTTTTAATGTTCATCTATCGTTAATAAAATTCACTTTTAATATTCATGCGGAAAGACTCCAAGGTCTATGTTTCAAATTTATATTTGCCATCTAGTCAGGTGAAATGGATCACAAAGAAGACCCTTGTGCATCTAACCATCCTATTTTTATTTTTTTTTTTTGCTATGCTCAATTTTCAGAATATTAGCCTGCCAACCAATTGGGACTGGCACTTAGAGGGTTATTCCTGCAAAAAAATCAAATTACCTTTCCTTTGTCCTTCGGGTGCAATTAAGCCCAATTTTGATTTTTCCTAAAGGTACCGTCACACTAAGCAACATCGCTAGCAACATCGCTGCTGATGCACAACTTGCTAGCGATGTTGCTGTGTGTGACATCCAGCAACAACCTGGCCCCTGCTGTGAGGTCGTTGGTTGTTGCTGAATGTCCTGGGCCATTTTTTAGTTGTTGCTCTCCCGCTGTGAAGCACACATCGCTGTGTGTGACAGCGACAGAGCAACAACTGAATGTACAGTGAGCAGGAGCCGGCTTCTGCGGACGCCGGTAACCACCGTAAACATCGGGTAACCAAGAAGCCCTTACCTTGGTTACCCGATATTTACCTTCGTTACCAACGTCCGCCGCTCTCAGTTGTCAGTGCCGGCTCCTGCTCTCTGCACACGTAGCCGGAGTACACATTGGGTAATTAACCCGATGTGTACTGTGGCTATGTGTGCGGGGAACAGGGAGCCGGCACTGGCAGTGTGAGAGCGGCGGACGCTAGTAACGAAGGTAAATATCGGGTAACCAAGGTAAGGGCTTCTTGGTTACCCGCTGTTTACTGTGGTTACCAGCACCAGCATGACATTTGTGAATCTAGAATAGGCTACATGCGCACGTTGCATCTTTTTGTGTTCACAAACTGCAGCCAAAACTGCACGATGTCAGAGAGAGCCTGGAAATGTCACAAAAAATGCTTGTAATTGTAGGTGCGTTTTTGCTGCGGTTTTGGTGCGTTTTTGGTGTATTTTTCACAACATTCGTTTTTGCGACAAATGTTGACAAAAACGCAGGAAGAATGAACATGCTGCATTTTTTTTGTCACAAACTTTTGACAAATAAAACGCTGACAAATAAACTGCAACGTGCGCATAGAAAATCTGACTTCTCATAGACTTTGCTGGGAAGTCAAATGTCAGAAAGTTCTGACAAAACTGCACCAAAAACGCAGCAAAAAACGCAGCGTGCACATGTAGTTTTGCGGGCGGGGGCCACTGCCGCTTCTGTGGTTGCTCAAATCCGGGTTACTGCTGCGGCTCGAGTGGTGACCAGACCCAGGCTCACACGGCTGCCCGTCCTCACAACCGTCGGACAGGGGATATTTACAGGGGAGTCGTTGTGTCGGTGATGCCACCCGTGGGTTGCGGTGAGGGATGGTGGCACCGCCGCTGCCTGGTGATGGGGCACTCGGGGCTGATGGAGCGGGGCAGCAAGATGGGATCCCCTCCACGGGTAGGGGAGGTGTAGTCCCAGAGCCCGCGGTCTGAACACGGGAGTGATGGCTGCTGGAGGTGGCGTGCCGGATTGGACTGGGGGTGTACAATGGTGTACTCACAGTTCAGTAATTTCACACAAGTCCAGTAGTAAACCAAGTTGCCAGTGGCCGGCTGCCTTTGGAGGGTGCATTCGGGTCCCACATCCAGGTTAATGAACACGTATTCCTTCCTCCTGCACTTTGTGTTTGTCCTCCCTTTTGGACGACTTCGCATGGAACGTAGAAGTCCACTCCCGGTTCTGTGTGTGTTGGGAGCTGTGGCCCGCGAAAGCTGACCCTTGGAATCTCAGTGGGTTCTGGTGGACACCCTATCCCCCACATTGGGCTTCCGTTTTGCTCTATCTGGGCAGTTAATGGGACAAAGTCTGGAACCTTGTCCCTGGCTGATTAATTGGAGAGGGGGCTTGCAACCTCTTTCGTCCTAGGGTCCAGGCACCCCGACTGTGCATGGCTTCCGGACCGGATTCCCGCTGTCGGCACCGGTGGGCTACACCCCTGCCCTGGTCCACTTTAGGTCTCCCGCGACCGGGTCTCCGTCGCCTGTGGCCCTGTTCACTGTCTGCCACCTAGCCAGGTAGTCCAAGGGCTACTACCCATGACTACACTGCACAGTCTGCACTTGACTTCCACTCACTACTACTCCACTTCAACTGTCAGCTTTGTTCTTCTGACTGCACTTGTCTACAGTCAGCACTTGTCTGTTGTGTTCCCACCTCTTACACCTCAGTACCCCTAGGTGGGCGTTCTCATCCGCCTGATCCCACCCAAACGCCCGCCTGATCCCACCCACTGTTGTGCCCTTATTATCATGAGGGGGTGGCTAGGGTTTAACACTAGAAGTTCCAGAGAGGGGTCATTTACCATTTCTACCTTTGGAACCCAGAGACTAGTCGAATGACATTCTTTTGTTTACACTCTCTTACAAGACCTTTGTTGAGGTGGATCAACACAATTGCCCCCTGCAGATTCCTCAGGCAATGGCCACATTTACAAATGAAAGGATGCTAATAGGAGCCATCAGAGTTGTCAGTTTGGACTAAAGGTACCTTCACACATAACGACTTACCTGCGATCCCAAAAACGATGCGACCTGATAGGGATCGCAGGTAAGTCGCTGGGAGGTCGCAGGTGAGATGTCACACAGTGAGATCTTACCAGCGATGCAGAACAATACAGATCGCAGTAGCGACCTGTATAACAATCTCAGCAGTCACTGTGACCCTGTCACACAGTGTCAAACACAGCGATGTGTTCTGCCCAGCAGGACATCGCCTTTGAAGAAAATGGCCTGGACTATTCTGCAACGACTAGAGATCTCACAGCAGGGGCCTGATCGCTGGTAAGTGTCACACATAACGAGATCGCTAACGGGATCGCAACTGCGTGACTCAGCTGCGATCTCGCTAGCGATCTCGTTATGTGTGACAGTACCTTAAGGGTCATTTGATCCTCTTTCGGGACTTAAGGGGGGAGCTCGAAATTTCTGGGACTTCTAGTGTTAATGGTTGTGTGTTATGCCTGAGTGTGGGTTTTTGGTGGTAACAAGGAGGATGTACAACTTTTGTGACTACCTGGTTTTGCCAGGGCATCACAGTAGCCTTAGAAATGAGCAGGTCTTTTAAAACGCAAATTCTCCAACTTGGACAAATATTTCCCAAAAATATGATTCGTAACTAATCAATTTGCTAAAAATCGCACATACTGCAAAGCCACCAATTGCCCTGAAAATACATGGTAACAGTCTGATGTCTTCTAATACTGTATACAATCTCTTTCAAACTCTTTAACACAAACACAGTCTTAGGGCTCATGCGCACGTAACTGCTGAATATTCTGCAGTGATTTGACAGCACATGTGCGCTTCAAATCGCTGCAGAAACACTGCATAATGAATGCAGTATTTTTGTTAAAAAAAAGGTGATTTCATGCGCTCTGGCTGCTGCCCCCACCATAGACAGAGTGGGAGCTGCATCCAGAACGTACAAATAATTGACATGCTGCTTTTATGAACGTACGAATTTGGGTCAAAATTTTAGCACCAAATCTCTGCGTTCATAAAAGCAACGTGCGCACGTCTCATGCACAATCTTCATAGATTGTGCAGGGGACGCAGGACGCATGCATTTATGCTGCAGTGCTATACGCAGCGTAAATGCATGTGAGTATGCAACGTGCACATGAGCCTTTAGGTTATGTTCACGCAGGACGTTTTTGCAGTGTTTTTTTCCTGACCAAAACCTGACCTTGTGGCAGGATGTCTCCTGGGAGTCATCTGCGGTTTTGGTGCGGTTTTTGTGGTGTTTATTTGTCGCATTTTTACAGCTGGGCCAGGCCAAGATTAACCTGGGTAGTTAAAAAAAAGGTAGAAAGGAAACAAAAAGAAAAGCAAGCGCGCTATACTTACCAGTCTTTATTGCTGTATCTGCTCGGTAGATGTTAGAGTGTATGGGCTCCTTCCAGGTATGATGTCATTTCAACATACCCCTATCACATGGGGGCAGGAGGGCGAAGCATGATATAGTGGAAGAGAGAAAATATCACCGGGCTCACTTACCAAGCTGGTCACGCCCACTAACCCAACTGGTCATGCCCATTAACCTGGAAGGAGCCCATACGTTGTAGGCTCAACCGTACCTGCTCCTGCGGCACCTCCTACTTCCAGAGCTGCTCATTAGCCTCGTGCATACTCACTGCTTTCCCAGTGCAGAGGCATCTGTGATTGGTTGCAGTCAGATGTGCCCTCAGCCTGTGTGACAGTATCTGACTGCAACCAATCACAGACCTGGTCTGCGGGTCTATCGTACAGTAAAAAATAAATAAATAAAAAAAAAAATAATGACATAGGGTCCCCCTATATTATGATACCCAGCACATATAAAGCGCACGACTACAGGCTGCAGCACCCAGCCGTATGCTTACCTTGGCTGTGTATCAAAATAAAAGGGACCCTATACTGTTTTTTAATTATTTAAATAAGTAATTGAAAAAAACCATCATGCGGTCGCCCCCAATTTTGATACCCAGCTAAGATAAAGCTCACAGCTGGGGGCTGGTATTCTCAGGCTGGTGATCCCAGCCTAAAAATATCAGCCTGCAGCCGCCAAGGATTGTCACATCCATTAGATACGACAATCCCAGCACTTTACCCGGCTCTTCGCGAATTGCCCTGGTGCGTTGGCAATCAGGGTAATAGCAAGGGTTAATCGCAGCACACAGCTGCGACTAAGCCCTAGATTGGTAATGGCAGGCGTCTATGAGACACCTCTCATCACCAATCTGTAATAAGTGAAAAGAAATAAACACAACAAAGAAAAAATCCTTTATTTGAAATAAAATACAAAAAACACCTGATTTCACCACTCTATTAACCCTATAATCATCCCTGCAGGTCCAACGTAATCCACGCGAGGTCCCACGACGATTCAGCTCTGCTACATCTGAAGATCACAGCGAGTGGCCGTCAAACAGAACTGCCCACTGTGAGCTCCATAGAATGAATGAGCCTCGTGATCATCGGTCACTTTACTCAGGTGATTTTTGGTCACAGCTGGCGATACCTATGACCGTAAATAGCCAGAGTGAAGTCACCGCTGAATGAGCGGCTCATTCATTCTCTCTACACGAGACCCGCAGACCGGGTCTGTGATTGGTTGCAGCCTGAGTGACAGCATCTGACTGCAACCAATCACAGATGAAAGCAGTGAATATGTAATGAGTGGGGAAGTGGAGGAGCTGCGGGATCATACAGCTGCGCCAGTGATTTGGTAAATATACCGCGCCTGCTCCAATCCCCCTGTCCCTACCACCTGATCAATTCCAGGTCAGAACCTGTCCTCCTGATTAGCTCTGATGGTCAGAGTCCTGTGCCTTAATATAGTCCTGAGTAAAGCTGACCTGACCTGAGACTGTGAGCCTTTGCTGGCAGGATCCTCTCCATCTTGTACCTGTTTGTGCCCTGTATTTTTCAAGACTATTGTACTTTGTCTATGTGTACACCTTTTCACATGTAAAGTGCCATGGAATAAATGGCGCTATAATAATAAATGATAATAATTTGTTCCCCCACTCCTCCCAGGAAAGAGAGGGGCAGGAATGTGATGGAAACACAGAGAGACAGACAGGGATAACAGAAACTCAGTCACACTGCACACTCACAGGAATAAACAGTAAGAAACTAAATGGAAAAGCAAGGGAAGTAATGCAAGAACAAAAGGACAACAATATTATCAAAACCACCAGTAAGACTGGATATATCCACCTTTCCAGGCCAGGTATAGACAAGCTATAACTGGCACCATAAGAACAATGCAACCAGCATATATAGGAAAGTGAACATGATTGGCTCTCCCATAGCATGTGCCAAAGGAGACTAAGGCTATGTGCGCACTAGGCGTTTTTTTCACGCTGCGTTTTTATGTGCGTTTTTGTCTAAAAAACGCACCCGCGGCTAAAAAAACGCGGCAAAAACGCATGCGTTTTTGCCGCGATTTGGTGCGTTTTTTGCTGCGTTTTTGCTCACTGCGTTTTTAATCAGTGCACAATGCCATTAAAGATTGTTGATGAAAAAAAAAAAAAAAAAAAGGTCTGATGTCATTTCCTTCTTCAAAATGTTCATTGTATGCAGGAGAGCAGACAGCTGCAGAACTAGTGTATGCAGGAGAGCAGACAGCAGCTGCAGAACTACAAGTCTCAGCATCCTCCATTCACTAGTGTATGCAGGAGAGCAGACAGCAGCTGCAGAACTACAAGTCTCAGCATCCTCCATTCACTAGTGTATGCAGGAGAGCAGACAGCAGCTGTAGAACTACAAGTCTCAGCATCCTCCATTCACTAGTGTATGCAGGAGAGCAGACAGCAGCTGCAGAACTACAAGTCTCAGCATCCTCCATTCATTAGTGTATGCAGGAGAGCAGACAGCAGCTGCAGAACTACAAGTCTCAGCATCCTCCATTCACTAGTGTATGCAGGAGAGCAGACAGCAGCTGCAGAACTACAAGTCTCAGCATCCTCCATTCACTAGTGTATGCAGGAGAGCAGACAGCAGCTGCAGAACTACAAGTCTCAGCATCCTCCATTCACTAGTGTATGCAGGAGAGCAGGCAGCAGCTGCAGAACTACAAGGCTCAGCAGCCTCCATCCAGGACTGTATGCAGTTTTTTGCCCAAAAAGAAAAAAAAATGACATGGGCTTCGCCATATTTTTGTATGCTAGCCGGGTACAGCAGGCAGATACCCCAGCTGCCTATTTGTACCCGGCTGGGAACCAAAAATATAGAGAAGCCCTTTTTTTTTAATTATTTCATGAAATAATTAAAAAAAAAAAATGACGTGGGCTTCGCCTAATTTTTGAGTCCAGCCGGGTACAACTAGGCAGCTGGGGATTGGAATCCACAGTGCAGGGTGCCCATGCTTTCTGGGCACCCCCACTGCGAATTGCAGTCCGCAGCCACCCCAGAAAATGGCGCTTTCATAGAAGCGCCATCTTCTGGCGCTGTATCCAACTCTTCTAGCTGCCCTGATGCCGGGTGGCTAGCTAGGTAATAATGGAGTTAGGGCTAGCTGTATATTATCAGCTAGCCCTAAGCCCGAAATTCATGGTGTCACGCCAATATTAGACATGGCCACCATGAATTTCTAGTAAAGATAAAAAAAAAACACAACACACAGAAAAATATTTTTATTAGAAATAAAACACAACACAATTAGTGACTCCATCTTTATTGAAATAAACCCCCCTCCGCAGTAATCCTGGGTCAGGGTCCCGCGCCGTCCAATCCGGATCCAATATCATCTGATCGGTTTGCTGGAAGGCATACCGATCAGATGATGTGTCAGGATCAAGTGCCTGAATCCCATCACACATCAGCTGATTGTATAAAAGCCGATTATACAATCAGCTGATGCATCAGTAGAAAAAAAAAAAAAAAATAATACTCACTTATGTGCTGTGGTGATTACCGGCAGCTCCTGGAGCGATCGATTGGACAGGAGTCTGATCCTATACGATCGCTGCAGGAGCTGCCGGTAATCAGCTGATGAAGTCCCCTGACGGCAGGATCAGCTGATAGCCGGCCGGGCGCGAAAAAGCGGGCGACACCGCGATCAGCTGATGCGTCAGGTGACTGCATCAGGTGATCAGCGCCAGGTCCTGCAAGCAAGGTCCTGCCCCGGGGAGACTGCACACAGCCAGAGCGGCGGGACCGGGAGGAGATGGGAGCGGGCATGGCACCGGGACCCTGCGGACAGGTGAGTATATGACATTTTTTTCTTTCTACTGTTCACTTTGGTTTTCGCCGCTGCCTCCACCTCCCGCCCAGACATGGCGCCGCACGGAGCTGACATGCACAGGACGGGAGGTGGAGGCAGCGGTGACGGTACCGGGAGGATTCCTGCTTCTGTGTTTACCAACAGAAGGAATCCTCTTCCTGTACACGTCACTGTAGTACCCACCCCTTGCGTTTATAGCTGCGTTTTTAGTCATAGAAACGCGGCTATATGCGTTATTCATTGCGTTTTTAACATCTCATTGAATTCAATGAGTGAAAAACGCAGTGGAAAACGCAGAAATAATTGACATGCTGCGTTTTTGTGGTCACCACAAAAACGCAGCTAAAAAAAAAACGCTGTGTGAGGACAGCACTTCTGAAAACCCATTGACATTGCTGGGGAAGCAATGTCACTGCGTTTTCAGCACAAAAACGCGGTAAAAAACGCCGCTAAAAACGCGGCAAAAACGCCTAGTGCGCACATAGCCTAACAAGCAGTCCAGCAGAGATTAGCTCTTGCTAGCCTGGCCATGAACCACAGGTCTGTGAGTCGATGCCCGAGTTAATAGGCTGCAGAGTGCAGGAAACTGAAGTATCCCCAGATCCTGACGCTGCCATGACAGCAATGTCTGCAAAAACCTCCTTGTGACACTTAGTAATGTCAAAATGACCTCATCATATAAATGGATGGTAATCCATTAATAACCAAAACCTCATGCATTAATACAGCAGACTGACAGACTTTTCATGTTTTTTTAAAACTAAAAGACAGTCCAAAAATTATCCCACTTCATCTTTTGTGATCAGGCAGCCAACTCCTGGATTGATTACCTCTTCAACCAGGTGCCAAATAATGACACTACACCAACATTTTATATTCCTAGTCCTTGGTGGCAAGAGCCAAATCCTAAATAGGGGCCTACCAAGAAAATTCGCACCACTAAAGCCACTGCAAATCCTAAGTTTAGCAAAAAAAATAAAGATGTTAAACAAGGAATCCCATGAATTTTTGTTTCACTAAAATGTTTGCCTTTTGTACCCACCTCTGCACAGGTACCCAAGTCCTACTAGGGAAATTCATCTCAGTTGAATAGCAAAATTTCATTATACACACTAAAAATTATGCTGATGTTAAAATAATTATAATCCCTCAACAAGGATCAAATCTTCAGCAGGGATCTACCAGGAAAATTCACACCACTCAATTCCGGGACACAAGTAATGAATACAAAAAGACACATAGCCAGGAGTGTGGACATACAGAAGAATTATAGCTATATAGTCTATCCAAGACACAAAGGAGACATATAGTTAGGCCACACGGGGGCTACTGCGATCCTCGCATGACAGTCGGCTCACGCTGACAGCACAGCGGGAGCCGAGTGTGATGCGAGTGTCATTGCGACTGACGTCCGATCATGCGATCGGACCACAGCTGTGGGGAGAGTGCGTCATCACTGAGGAGGAGTGGGTCGGCTCTGAGGAGGGGAGGGCTGACACTGAGAAGGAGAGGGAGAGATTTATTTCCCTCTCTCCTCCATTGCCGGCTATTGCCATTCTCGCTCTGCATTCGCATTACAGCGGTGTACTGTGAGTGCAATGCGATCTTTCACTCGCATCATAGACTTGAATGGGTGCGATAGAAAGAGGATCTCATAGCACCTGCAGCATGCTGCGATTGTTTTCTCGGTCCGATTAGGACTCACAAAATAATTGCTCATGGGTGCTGGCACATAGGCTAATATTGGTCCGAGTGGAATGCGATGTTTAATCGCATTCCACTCGCTCTGATTTTCATGCCGTGTGTCTTAGGCCTAAATGGCAGAGTTGGATGCTATCAAAAGACAGATGCTCATTGGCTGAAACGTATGAAATCAATAAAATGTTGGTTAATGGAATGAAGCAATGATGAACAGGTCACTAGAGGTGTGCCGCCCATGCAGCGGCTGGAACCGCTCGGATCTGGGGGTGGTGATTGCTTGTTGTGACCTGGTAGCTTGGAGCTTTTCGGGCCCCACTCCCCACTGTGGCTAAGTGGAGAAGCCTGCTCTCAGGAGCTCACATTTGGGATTTCAGTGGGCCAGTTGCTAGGAAAGCCCTACCCGCCTCGTTGCGCTAGTGCCCCCGATCACTGAGCTTCGTGGGAACAGTCCATAAAGGCCCTGTCCTCCGCATGTTAATTACCGGGTCGCCTGAAGCTTCTCCCCGACCTAGGGTCCGTCTACCCCGACGTGCCTTCGGTCCCGGACCGGTGATAGGACCAGGCTGCTGACCATCCTCCTTGACGGGTTCCAGGCACCTAGCCTCAATCCCGTGCGACCGGTGGTCCGACTCCTCCAGACCCAGACCACCGTCTGCGACCTAGTCTGCTTCTCCCCTGGGAGCTACAACTCCCAGCTGCCTCAGAGCTCCTCACAGCTCGAGGGTTCCTACTCTACTCCCCTGACACCTCCCGCCTCCCTGTCTGACTCCTATTCCTGCTTAAGCAGCCCACTGGTGTGCCTGACAGGTGTGGTGCAAAGTGTATCTAGGATTTGTGAATGCTGTGGTGGAGGCAGTACTGCAGGATAGAGACCCAGAACCATGGGGGTTTGAGCCTTGCATGGGGAGGGCAGATTGTGCAGAACCCCGGGACGACCTGAATAGTCCAGGACGTCACACATACTTTTGCAAAAGACGAAAACACACTGTTCCAGCAAATCAGTAGTGTTAATTGCACCAGTAGTGGAGAAAAGTTTATGTTTACAGAAGACAAATAGTTGATGGCAGCAATTGATAAACAGCCAAATTGTAAACTTGGTTGCAGAGAGTATAAGTCAATGCTGCAGCAGTGTTGTGTGAGCAGCACCAACATTAGCATAAGGGTACGGTTCTACTTGCGCATAGCTTCCGATGCGAGAGCATATGCTAATGACCCTCTGCTGTGAGCGTCAGCCGAGGGTCTTGTAACTGTGATGTGATCTTGCGATCGTATCCCAGCTGCGGAGAAGAGGGAGGGAGCACTTTTTTTCTATCTCCTCTCTTCGTACACGGCACTGTGGTCGGATGACATGCGAGTGCAATGCGATGTTTCACACGCTCCCACACACTTGTGGGTGAATGGGCCAAGAATTGCTGTCAAACGCAGAGTGCTTGGCATGATATGGCATGTGTGATATGGCATGAGAAATTAATCGCAGATTGACACTACACCATAGTTTTGCACTGGTGCCAATGTTTTATCGCATTGCACACGTCCGTACAAAACGCAAGTGTAACCGTACTCTTAGAGGAGAAAAGGTAGTTATGTTTTCAGCAGACAAATGGTTAATCAAAGGTGGGTCATTCTGTGTCAAGTGGACCAGTTTTAAAAATCGTCCCCACTCGACGTTCTCCGATTTTGCTGAAAATTTATAAGGATGTACATGTATGTTTGAAAAGAGGTTCTGTAAATTTTTAGGGCCAGATCTCAAATAGATTGGGCACTGTTGACCTTTCACTGGAGGCCCCCCCCAAGCCTGCGGCTTCAGCTAAGAGGATTTTGCAAACTTTGGCACATAGCCATTAGAGTTCTATACTGGCTATGATTCTGAAATTTGGCAAACTAGCTCAACTTTTGCTGCTAAACGAGATAAAATTATTACCGGCTATGACAAAACAATATTTCGGCCGCAATTTTGTGTCATAAAGTAGCTTGCAAAACGCCTCGCAAAAAATGTATGCCAAACTTTGCCCATATATAACTCAAGACCAAAAATCAATAGGAACTGGTGCTTTACCCTGTACACCAAACATCTACATGACTTTGCATTGCTGCAATATCACGGTCAAAGCATATGTATTTGTGGAAATATTCACACCCACATATGATGAAAAACTTACAAAAAACGAATTTTACCTATTTTTAGGTCAAATTTCCCAAAAAGGGTACCCCTAAAATATATTAATTCTGTTATCATTTGAAAGAGCACATTTTTCTCTACAAGGATCATTGGGGTTTTTTTTGGAGTCTCTCCATTTAAGAAAAGAAAAATGCCACTGAACATGGTGTTATTTATTAATACGCAATGAATGCTAACTGCACTATTCAAACCCTTGCGTTGGTCCATGGTGGTTATACCACAACCAATTCCCTAAGAATTGGTATTATAATCCTATTAAGAATTGTAATAATGCTGTCTTTCGAGAATTGGCAGCTCCATCGCCTAGGAGCCATGGCCGATAGCCGTGCAAGGCAAGTCGCGGGTGGTCTCTATCGCAGGTTCCAAAGCCTGAGGGTGGGTGTCTTTGCCTAGGATCCCAAGCCTAATATTGGGTATCTTTTGTTGGTTCCCAAGCCATAATGTTCAGTCTAAGTAAGTGGTCTGGAATTGTTGCTGAATTTGCAACATAATCGGTTCAGAGAAGCTGTATTGTCGGCCCATTGCTGTTGCAGCTGGTGCTGGAATTATTGCAATGATCGACTGCTCGGGAATCCAGCATGTATCATTTCTCACAGGCCAGTGAAAGAAGCTAGCTGGTCCATGAGGATGCATAAAATGTATTAAAGGGGTGGTTCACCCATTTTTTTTATTTTCTGTCGAAGTTCTACTTACAATTCTAGGTATTTTCTCCATTGGCCTGTATTTCCATTTCTGGCACTGAGCGGCGCTATGCTGCACGCTCAGTGCCTGTCACATGACCCCCTGGAGCTGTGGCCGCCAGCATCCTCTGACGTCCCGGCATTTCCGGGCTCTCAAACAAGACGGGTATGTCACAGGATGCCGGCGCCACTCAGATTGAGTGACAGGGCTGTGGGCGGTGACTACCGCACGTCACAGCCCAGCATCGAGGGGAGGATCCAGAGGACGTCAGTGTGGAGCGGAGGCGTCCGGCAGATGGTGAGGCACAGGGCGCCAGTGTGCACTTCCGGTGGGGGGGTTCCTCAGCTGAATCCCCCCCTGCACGTAAGTATGTGATCACACTGTCCACCCGCCCGCTCTGCTGCGATGTCAGGAGACCGGCCGGTGTCGGGCAGTGTGATCATCTGCTCCTCCCAGCAGCAAGACACTGACAGGCATGTCACCGCTGTGCTCTGCCATCTGTCCTGCTGCATGGGACCAACTGTCTGCACTCTGTCACCTGCACCACAAGTCACAGAGTGGAGACAGTTGGTGACAGAGCACCTCTGCCCCCCCTCTTCTTTCCCCACTCTCTTCTCCCCCCCTCTCTCTCTTCTCCCCCCTCTTCTTTCCCCACTCTCTTCTCCCCCCCTCTCTCTCTTCTCCCCCCCCCTCTCTCTTCTCTCCCCCTCTCTCTCTTCTCCCCCCCTCTCTCTCTTCTCCCCCACTCTCTCTTCTCCCCACTCTCTCTTCTCCCCACTCTCTCTCTTCCCCCCCTCTCTCTCTTCTCCCCCCCTCTCTCTCTTCTCCCCCACTCTCTATTCTCCCCACTCTCTCTCTTCCCCCCCTCTCTCTCTTCTCCCCACCCTCTCTCTCTTCTCCCCCCCCTCTCTCTCTTCTCCCCCCCCTCTCTCTTCTCCCCCCCCTCGCTCTCTTCTCCCCCCCCTCGCTCTCTTCTCCCCCCCTCGCTCTCTTCTCCCCCCTCTCTTCTCCCCCGCTCGCTCTCTTCTCCCCCCCTCTCTCTCTTCTCCCCCCCCTCTCTCTTCTCCCCCCCTCGCTCTCTTCTCCCCCCTCTCTCTTCTCCCCCCCTCGCTCTCTTCTCCCCCCCCTCTCTATCTTCTCCCCCCCGCTCTCTTCTCCCCCCCTCGCTCTCTTCCCCCCCCTCGCTCTCTTCCCCCCCCCCTCGCTCTCTTCTCCCCCCTCTCTCTTCTCCCCCGCTCGCTCTCTTCTCCCCCCCTCTCTCTCTTCTCCCCCCCCTCTCTCTTCTCCCCCCCCTCGCTCTCTTCTCCTCCCTCTCTCTTCTCCCCCCCTCGCTCTCTTCTCCCCCCTCTCTCTCTTCTCCCCCCCCGCTCTCTCTTCCCCCCATCTCTCTTCTCCCCCCACCTCTCTCTTCTCCCCCCCCCTCTCTCTTCTCCCCCCCCCCTCTCTCTCTTCTCCCCCCCTCTCTCTCTCTCTTCTCCCCCCCTCGCTCTCTTCTTCCCCCCCTCTCTCTCTTCCCCCCCTCTCTCTCTTCCCCCCCCTCTCTCTCTTCTCCCCCCCCTCTCTCTCTTCTCCCCCCCTCTCTCTCTTCTCCCCCCCTCGCTCTCTTTCCCCCCTCGCTCTCTTCTCCCCCCCTCGCTCTCTTCTCCCCCCCTCTCTCTCTTCTCCCCCCCTCGCTCTCTTCCCCCCCCCTCGCTCTCTTCTCCCCCCCTCGCTCTCTTCTCCCCCCCTCTCTCTCTTCTCCCCCCTCTCTCTCTTCTCCCCCCTCTCTCTCTTCCCCCCCCTCTCTCTTCCCCCCCCTCTCTCTTCCCCCCCCTCTCTCTCTTCTCCCCCCTCTCTCTCTTCTCCCCCCTCTCTCTTCCCCCCCCTCTCTCTTCTCCCCCCTCTCTCTCTTCTCCCCCCTCTCTCTTCTCCCCCCCTCTTTCTCTTCTCCCCCCCTCTCTCTCTCTTCTCCCCCCCTCTCTCTCTTCTCCCCCCCTCTCTCTCTTCTCCCCCCCTCTCTCTCTTCTCTCCCCCTCTCTCTCTTCTCCCCCCTCTCTCTTCTCCCCCCTCTCTCTCTTCTCCCCCCCTCTCTCTCTTCTCCCCCCCTCTCTCTTCTCCCCCCCTCTCTCTCTTCTCCCCCCCTCTCGCTCTCTTCTCCCCCCCCCTCTCGCTCTCTTCTCCCCCCCTCTCGCTCTCTTCTCCCCCCCCGCTCGCTCTCTTCTCCTTTTCTCCCCCCCCCGCTCGCTCTCTTCTCCCCCCCCGAAGCTCTCTTCTCCCCCCCGCTCGCTCTCTTTTCCTCGCTCTCTCCTGGCATGGTCAGTACAGAAATCTCTCCATCGTGGAGGGGTGAGAGGGAGTAATAAACATGGAGTCCCTACTGTGTCTGTGTATTTATTTCTAATAAAGTATTTTTCTCTGTGTGATGTCTTTTTTTTTTTTTTAAACCCTTTGTTGGAGATTCTTAATGGCCAGGTTAAACTTGGCCTGACATTTAGAATCTCGGGCTTTATACCAGCTGGTAAAACAAAGCTAGTATTAACCCCTTATTACCCAGCGTGCCACCTGCCACCAGGGCCACTGGAAGAGTTGGATACAGCGCCTGAAGATGGCACTTCTATGAAAGCGCCATTTTCTGGGGCAGCTGTGGACTGCAATTCGCAGTGGGGGGGCCCAGAAAGTTTGGGCACCCTGCACTGTGGATTCCAATCCCCAGCTGCCTAGTTGTACCTGGCTGGACTCAAAAATTTGGTGAAGCCCACATCATTTTTTTTTTTAATTATTTCATGAAATTCATGAAAAAAAAGGGCTTCTCTATATTTTTGGTTCCCAGCCGGGTACAACTAGGCAGCTGGGGGTTGGGGGCAGCCCATAGCTGCCTGCTGTACCTGGCTAGCATACAAAAATATGGCGAAGCCCACGTCATTTTCTTAAAAACGTTTTCAGGGAAAAACCTTTATAAAAAAAAAAATGCTTCCCTGCATTTCTATTGCCAGTGAAAGTAACACCAAGCAGCGGGGGCTAGCAGCCAGTAGCTGCTTTGGTTACCCTTAGCAATAGAAAATGCAGCGGGAGCCCACAAACAATGTGATTTTTTTGTTTTTATATTTTTAATGAATTTTTTTTTAAAAAAATCAGCATGGGCTTCGCCCATTGAGCACCAGAGCATTTTACTGCTCAATTCATCCCAAGTAATCAGATGACTCCAGTGTCGGCCGATTACTTGTTCTGTGTCCCCCTGCATCCATCGCAGCGTGTACGGGCTGTGAGGTCAGCGGAGTGGAGACAGTGACATGCTCTGCTCTGACACATAGTGTGCTGCATGTCACTATCTTTCTCCACTCTGGCACTTGTTGTGCAGGTGACCGGATGCTACATGTCACTAACTGTCTCCACTATGGGACTTGTTGTGCAGGTGAGAGTGTATACAGTTGGTACTATGCAGCAGAAATCACAGAGTGGGGCAGTTAGTGACATGTATCATCCGGTCACCTGCACAACAAGTCCCAGAGTGGATACAGTGACATGCAGCACACTATGTGTCAGAGCAGAGCATGTCACCAACTTGCTCTGCTCTGTCACCTGCGGTGCTGCATGTCACGTTTTTGCCGAGATTTGGTGCCTTTTTTGCTGCGTTTTTGCTCACTGCGTTTTTAATCAGTGCACAATGCCATTAAAGATTGTTGATGAAAAAAAAAAAAAGGTCTGATGTCATTTCCTTATTCGAAATGTTCATTGTATGCAGGAGAGCAGACAGCAGCTGCAGA